>NC_088804.1:6601801-7232900 GCF_011386835.1 Chrysemys picta bellii | reverse complement strand
ATGTGGCTGGAACATTAGACTGGAAGAGTTTGCAACAAAAACAGTATGCAGCATTCTGGGTTTTTGAGTAGATAAGCCATGGCCTCTTCACTTTGTCACCATTGGGGATTTCACACCAGTAATGTGTTGGATGGAAACTTCTATTTTCATTGTCTTTGTGGAACATGAAGTTTTTCACTTGCTGTGGCCCATGCAGTACAAGGAAGTCCCTCAGGTTACTGCTCAAGTGGGTCCATGGTCCTGGATCATCTAGACTTAAGGAACTAAACTCAGCAGCAGCTGTTTCTTGCATCTCCACCACACTCTTCTCTGATCTACACTTTTCTTCAGGAATGGGCATGGTTACATCCATTTGAGATGGAGATATGGATGCTGCAGTAGCTGCCAGGTCACCTGCACTCTGACTAACTGGAAGATCAGGCATCTCCTCACCACTCACATCCTCACTGGGGCTGGAAGGCTCATCGTGAACATTTGTGTCTGTGCATCTCAGGAGAGCTCCTTCCTGCTTAGATAGAAAAGCTTCCTTTGCTTTCCTTCTTTTTCTGAATGCTGCCCCAAAGGGGCGTTTTCTTCTTTCACTCAGGACTGCTGTTCTGTGCCAGCTACAGTGGCTCTCAACACTCAATTGAAGGGGACAAATAAGCAGGCTGGTAGCAGGGCCTGGGTGAGGGAAGATATCAGCGTCTTAAGGGCCTAACTGGCTCCTACTACTTCAGTTGACTGCCTGTTCTCCTCAAGTGGGTTCAGGGAAGCAGCAGGAGACAGGAAGCTCCCTGAGGCCTTGGCTACACTTACCGGCAAGTTCGACGGCTGGAAATCGAACTTCTGGGTTCGACTTATCGCGTCTAGTCTGGACGCGATAAGTCGAACCCGGAAGTGCTCGCCGTCGACTGCGGTACTCCAGCTCGGCGAGAGGAGTACCGCGGAGTCGACGGGGGAGCCTGCCTGCCGAGTGTGGACCAAGGTAAGTTTCAACTAATTCGAAATAAGGTACTTCGAACTTCAGCTACGTTATTCACGTAGCTGAAGTTGCGTACCTTAGTTCGAATTAGGGGGGGTAGTGTAGACCAAGCCTGAGAAGCTGGTGTGAATCAATCCAGGCTCCTGGGGGTGCTAGAGAGGTACGTAAGAAGCTCCTCCTCCTCTCTCTCGGTGCAGCTCCTGCTGCTTTCTGTTATTCCCTCTCCCCTTTTCTCCTGCCTGCCTGTTCTGTCTCTTGTGCCCTCCTTCCCCCAGCACAGCACTCCACCATCTCTGTGCATCTAGAGCAGAGAGAATACATATGCACCAGCAGCAGACACAATTTTCTACACTCTGGGTGCTAGTGGCGCCCCCCCCACAGTCTGGCACCTGAGGCGGCCGCCTCAGTTCGCCTCATGGTAAGGCCAGCCCTGGTCTCGGTGCTCCCAAGCATCTGTAATCAGTGGCAGATATACCTTGACTTCAGATGAAGCAGGGTCATCCTCAGTCTATGGTTTCCTTTTGAGACAGCAGCCAACCCTACATGAGTGTTGTAAGACCTGATCGGATCTATTACCAATAACTCACTCAACCTCAAGATGGTAACATCAGATAGGGAACTGAAAGTCATTCTGTTCTTGAAAGTGCCACAGGGCACACTTCATCCCCATTCTTTCATACCCCTGAAACCTCTCAGACTCTGTCCATTAAGTGGCAACTCCAGAAATTCATTTATATTCCTCACACCAATACGGTCTCATGCAGCAAGGTATTTACAGGGTCTCTTGCCCTTTCCCACAAGGCCAGTGAAGAACAATGCTCACCTTTCCCACACATACTAGACTCAGTTAGACCAGATCCTCCCTCCTCATTACCTTCCGGTGTCCTCTTTTATACCCCTCAGCTCTGGCTAATTGGTTCATTAGCCCTCCTAGCCTGATCAGCTAATCAGTTGCACAGTCCCAATCAGCCTTCTCTAGGGAAACTGATTGGCGCCTAAGAGATCAGAGCCGGTTCCCCTGCTAGTTTCCAGCCCTCTGTCACAAACAGCAACAAAACAAGTGATTTGAAATGTTCTTTTCTCCTAGGCTGATTCTTACTCATACACACAATGGACGGAGCTGATTGCCTAATACATAGAATACAGGCCTTATCTTTGATCGGGGGACTGTATCCTGTACTAGCAAGGATGGAATCAGTGATTTCATAGGTCCTTTCCAACTCTGAGGACTATGGAGCTATTTGAAGGCAGACAAGGGGAGACAATGGGTGTTAGGATTTGTTTGGCTGGATTTTTTCATTGCTGTTATTTTTGTAAATCTGCAGTGCATTAAAAGAACAACAAGGAGTCCGGTGGCACCTTAAAGACTAACAGATTTATTTGGGCATAAGCTTTCATGGGTAAAAAACCCACTTCTTCAGATGCATGGAGTGAAAATTACAGATAATATAATGCCTGCATCTGTAACTTTCACTCTATGCATCCGAAGAAGTGAGGTTTTTACCCACGAAAGCTTATGCCCAAATAAATCTGTTAGTCTTTACGGTGCCACCAGACTCCCTGTTGTTTTTGTGGCTACAGACTAACAGGGCTACCCCGATACTTGACACCATGCAGATTCACAGCGTTCCCTAACTAAGGGCAGCAAGTCAGTCATGGTGACCTGAAGATAAAGACTCAGCTAAAGGCTGTGACATTAAAAGGTAAATGCTGCATGGTGGAGCCCACGCTGCAGGTCTCAGAGCCTTGTACCCATTCACCTTTAAGCACACACCAGTACCTGCTTATATGTGGAATGAAGCTTACAGGAAACAAGTGCTTGGAGCAGGAAGAACCCCCCTGGGGCACCTGCAGAAGGCGAAGCGGAGCTATGTCAGTATAAAATCCCTACGGAGTGAATGCCCAGGACCTTTGCTAGCAGCCTCTAGCCACCAGAAAGAACAAAAAGGATTACATTTATGACAATGTACACCAAGACTAACCAATCGGAAGGGAGAGGAGGGGCTCATTACTTAACAACATTCATACCAAGAGCCAAGCAGGGGACATTTTAATAAGGGGGAGCAAGTCAGGATGGCTGAATCGCTGGGATGCATTTAGGGGGGCAAGGGTATCTTCTTGCCCTTCGGGCGATCGCTCTCTCTTGCATACACACCAAGCTTTAATGTAGCTACGGTGGAGGCACTTGACCATCTCCATGTCAACAGAGAACAAGAAAAGCTTTTCTGTGATAACTAAAGAACAGGTGATGCTGGTGACTTAACAGGAGCAGGTGCACCAGAGATTATCCACAACTGCAAAGATTACAAACATCTGTTGCTATATAATTTCTCCTGCGAGTGGGTGCTTGGTACCTTGGGGACAGGTTCCCCACAGATAAAGCCAAGCAGGACTCATCCTGACAGCATAACCAGCTTTTGGATTTTACCCCTGCCCTACAGTCTCTGATTCCCAAATTCATCCCCTTAGTCCTTCCCCCCACCATCCCAATCCCTTTCCCAGGTCTCCGCAGTCTTTCTTTGGCCTCCTGCTCTCTTCAGGATTCTCAGACAGCAGTAGACTCCGTAGCCCCACATGGGATTCAGGGCCATCCCACAAATTCAGGAGGTGTTGGGTCTACCCCTCTAGGTTTGTAGTTTTGCACTGCAGAACAGGAGCAAACAAGTCCCCAAACCTTCTCTCTGAGTCAATACGCTTCCCCTCAACCCCATTCTCCTTCCTGTTATCTCCACGGCTGGCTTCTAGATTCCCTGCACTTTGGTTGCACTGGCTTGTCTTGTGCCAGTGGATCAGGTTTATTTAAAGGTCGAGGCTGTCGAGCTGGATGGGCCTGAATCAAGTCCTTGGATCTGAACGCTCCTCAGCTTGGGGCAATCTGGATCCGGAGCCACCCTCTGTGGCTCAGGCTCAAGTCGAGCTAAATGCAGGGCCAGGGCAAGGATATTTTGCGCCATAGGCAAAACTTCCACCTTGCGCCCCACCTCCTCCTCCCCTCCCCCCAGAGCATCGCTTACTATAAACTTTCAGAAATGAATTCTGCATAATGTGGCATTGTTCATTAGAATTAATACAAGGGGGTCAGAGGAGATGGTCACAACGCCCCTTCTGGCCCGGGGGAACGTAGGAGCAAGGAGGAGGCTGAGAATGCCCCCAGCTCACAGGGTCTCTAAACGTTCCCAGGCTCTGAGTACTTCGCCCTCCGGGGGGGACCCAGGGGCAAGGAGGGCAGAGTCGGGCTCTCCCAGGGAGCAGGTGAGGATCTCCCTGGAGATCGGGGCTGGCTCCCTGCATTGGCACAGTGCCACTGCGGGAGGGGAGGGGTTGGTGTTTGGAAGCAGCACCTGCGCCAGCCCTTTCCCCTCCGGCGCGCTGCGGGCTTTAGTTTCACTTTTCCTCACCCCAGGAGGCGGCTGCACCCGGCCCCAGGTGCGGTGCGTTGGAGGGCGAAGCTCACCTGAGCTCAGGACCGCGTCCTTCCTCCCCCAACGACTCCGTCCCTTGGCCGCGCTAGTCGCTGTGCCCGGCCGGCTGTCTCCTCCTTGCTCTATCACAGGCTCCCACTGACTGTCCTGCGCGGCGCCCCTCACTGCAGGGCAGGTTTGTTATGGAGGCCTCGCTCCCCGCCCTGCCCTGCTCAGCTGACTTCCATGACACCGGACACTGCTTTTTGGTGCCCCCAAATCTTGGCGCCCTAGGCAGCCGCCTAGTTCGCCTAGTGGTTACACCGGCCCTAGCTAAATGCCTAGTCCGGCTGAATCATCCTATTTCCATCCGCCATCTCCTCATTCCCCACCATCCTCCTATCCACCTCCCCCGTCACAGCTGGCTTTGATCTCTGCCCACATGAATTTGCTCCAGGGCCCCGTGCTGAGGCACAGAGAGACAACTGTGTGACTGACCATGATGAAAAACCATCTTGTTGCATCTGCTGCTCCCTCTCTCTGCAAGAATGGCTGGTCTTCAAAGGAGGATGTGTTAGCCATGGTCACACATGGGCTGTGCGTTACTAGTCACACTGCAGGGACACTGGCAGCCAGTGTGTTCGGGATCCCCTTGGGAGATCTCGGTGGGCACAGTCTGAGGCAAGAAGTTCCTCTTTCCCGTGGGAATGAAAATGTTTGTGTAATTAGAACAACACAAGCAGCTCCGCCATTGAGCAGCTCAGCTGTCTCCTTCCACACAACGATGTAGCAACACCACCAGGGTAGTGCACAGCAACACAGGAAAGACCAGTTAGAAGAAGATGTGGTTACTTTTACCTGTATGGCAACTGTTGTTCTTCAAGATGCGTTGTGCACATCTACGTTCCACTGTCGGTGCTTGCATGCCCAGTGCTCTTGACCAGGAGGCTTTTGGGCCAGCAGTACTTGTTGGCATGGTGCGTGCATCCTTCCTGAGTGCCCTCATGCTTCCAACTGAGGGCGTGAGGTTCCTTTGCCACTGAAATTGTGATATTAATAGACTGGATGGAGGGTGAGTCATGGAGTATAGATGTGCACAACGCATCTCGATGAACCACAGTCACTGTACAGGTAAGTAACGATTTCTTCTTTTTCGAGTAATCGTGCACATATGTATTCCACTATTAGTGATTTCCAAGCAGAGCGTAGAACTACCTTTCCAAAGTTTGCATTAGCTCTGGATGCTTCAATGAGAACATTGTGAGTGAACATTTGTACCAAAGACCCGTCTTCTGCTTGCCAAGTGTTTAGGACTGGAACATTGCTGAGAAAAGCCACTGAGGTACTTGAGCCCTGGAGGAATGATGCTGTCCCCTTTGCCAAGTCATTACATGTCCTGATGCAGGCAGATATCCAGTTGGAAATTCTTTGTGCTGATACTACCTGACCTCTCATTCTCTCTGAGTAAGCTACAAAGAGCCTTGCTGACGATCTAAATTGTGTCATCCTGTCTATGTAAAATGAGATTGCCCTGGGGACATCCAGAAAACATAACCTCTCCTCATCCCCAGGAGCATGCAGTTTCAGAATCATAGAATATTAGGGTTGGAAGAGACCTCAGGAGGTATCTAGTCCAATCCCCTGCTCAAAGCAGGACCAACCCCAACTAAATCATCCCAGCCAGGGCTTTGTCAAGCCAGGCCTTAAAAACCTCTAAGGATGGAGATTCAGCCACCTCCCTAGGTAACCCATTCCAATGCTTCACCACCCTCCTAACAAAAGGATATTGGCAAATATATGACCTAATTCAGGTGAAATTCTGAGACCGCTTTCAATAAAAACAATGGGTGAGGCCTTAATGAGACCTGGTCCTTACAAAATACAGCATATAAGGGCCTTGCCATTAAAACGTGAAGCTCTCCTACTCTCCTTGATGATGTTATTGCCATTAGAAAGACTGTCTTAGCTGACAAATGGAAGAAAGAACATGAAAGCCAATGGCTCAAATGGTAGTCGCATAAGTCTTGCCAGTCGGGGAAGGCACTAGTTCCCTTACTGGAGGTTAATCCCTTGAGGCATTTTAGAAGTCTTCTCACCATAGAATGGGAAAAAACAGAACGCCTATAGAACAGAAGGTCACTGGAGAATTGGCTGCAAAGTGGACTTTTATTGAACGCGTAGAGAGACCTGGTTGTTTTAAGTCTAGCAAAATCCCCCCCACACACTTTAACTAGGTGAGTTGCTCCGGTTGAGCTTTTCCTGCTGTTAAACAAGATGTTCTGGACACCAGGTAGGCAGAACCTCGGATGATGTTAGCCAGTCAAAATCCGCGAGGAGCTGGGTGAGGACTTTGCCGAGATCTTAGGTGGTTCAGTCTGGGAGAAGTGGCAAGCTTATGGGAGGCTGTACTGGCGGAGTCTGAAGATCTGAAAAACAAAATTTCCTCAGCCATGCCAGAGCTATTGGAATCATTCCGACCATTCTGATGACTTTGGGAACCCGGGGGATGGAGGGTATGAATGCATAAGATCTGAGCCCCAAGGAAGCACGAACACATCTGTTATCAATCCTGGGCTGTGACTGCCCCGGCACAGAAGTGGTGACATTTTCTATTCTCCTTGGTAGGGTATAGTTCAAAAGCAGGGATATCCCCTTTATTGAAAATCATCTTAACTATTTTGTACGTCAGAGTCTGTTCATGGGCATGGATGGACTTCTGCACAGGTGACCTGCTAGAACACTCTGCACTCTGAGAAGATGAGATGCCGTGAGGGTGATGTCATTCCAGATGCAGAAGTGCCAGAGGATAATGGGCTGGAACTCAGCCCGCCTTGTTTATTGAGGTAAAACATAGCAGTCGTATGGTCTGTCATTACTTGGACTGAGAAGGCCTTTGATAGCTGGTAGGAAAACTTCACAGGCATAAAGAACGGCCCTCAGCTCCAAAATGTTTTTTTGGAGAGCTGATTCTTGGCTGGACCAGAGACCCTGAGTCTGTATGCTATCTAGATGAGCTCCCAAGCCCAGAGTGGATGTGTCCATCACTCACACCTTTGATGGAAGAGAAGGGGAACCGCAGACCCCACTGTGCAGATGTTTTCCAGACTCCTCCACCAATGTAGCAATGATACGATTTGAGCAGGTAAGGAGATCAGCATGTCCAGACATGCTTGTTTGGCTGATATGCAGACATCACCCAGCTTTGCATGCACCTCAGGTGACATGTGACACACTGAGTCACATACATGCCGGATGCCATGGGTAGCAGCAACCTCAGACAAGCGCTCCCTGTGGTTCTCGGTTGAACTTATAGATTGGTGAAATCTTTCCAGTGGCTGCAGCTGTAGAATCGAGAATGGCCCCAATGAACTCAGTTCTTCGCACAGGGAACAGTATCCGTTTGTCCTGGTTTATTTTCAGACCCACTCGCGCAAACAGGGGCTGGCTCTGATAGATGCGGTTCGTCACTTGATGCGACCACAAATCAATCAATTGTCCAGAGGTGGGAATACCTGAGTCATTGGACACGTGCTGCTACCTCTACCAGGCACTTTGTAAGGCTTCGTGGGGCGGATGAGAGGCAGTGGTGGTCCCATACTAAAAACCTGAAGTACTTTTCTGTGGCTTGGGTGGATAACGGCATCAAAATAGGAATCCTGTTGGTCAAGGTACCAATCATTGGGATCTAAGGATGGGGAAATGGAGGCAGGGGACACCATCCTGAAGTTTTGCTTATTGGTGAAGATGTTCAATTTCCTTAAGTCTAGGATAGCCTCAACCCCCTCTCATTTGGGGTGAAAAGATCAGGAGTAGAACTCACTTCCCTACGGTATAAAGGGCCCCCCCTCCTGTTACTCCAAGAGCTAGAAGAAACTGCAGCTCCTGAAGCAGTAGAATTCTGTGAGGAGGTCCCTGAATAGGAACAGGGGAGGATGCTGTGGGTAGAGCAAGAACTGGAATTGAATGGTGTATCCCTGTTCCATAGTCTCTAGAACCCACCGATCAGTGGTTATGGAGTTCCAGGCAGCAGGGAAGTGGTACGACAAGTTCCCAAAGGGAGGGGATGGGTTGGGAAGATCCAGAATAACTGGTGTGGAGCAGTCAAATTGGCTGCCTTGAGACTGATGGGTCGAACATCTTCATGCCAAAGCGGAAGGCTTTCTTCATGGAAATTTGGGCCACTTTCTGGAGGAGCCAGGTTGAACGGAGGGCTAACTATGGTGCTGTTGAGGTTTACCTTGCCTCCTCTTGGAGGCTAGCTACTCTCGTACGTAGCCAGGTCCCGGGCAGGGTTATACAGCCCGTGCTGCTGCCCAACTTGCTGTGGCTTTACTCCTGCTATTCTTCAACTAATTAGATCAATGCTCCATCTGCTGCACTCCCACCTCAGATTGCAGTGGAGACATACCCTTGAGAAGGACTCGCCGATACTGCATTTGTCCCTATCATGCCCTTCACCTAAACAGATGAGTAAGGCTACACTTTGTATTCACAGAAAATTGTAATACATTTAATGGCAGAGGTGTGAAAAAAGAAGGAAGGGTTGGCTAGTGAGCCCACGCTGCAGCGGCTGCCCCATCCCACGGGTCTGGGCCGGGGTCCCCACTCCAGGTGTTGCAAGCTGGCCCTCGTGGTTGCAGTGCCACTCCACGTTGGCAAATCCACCCCTCCATGGACGGAAATGGGGGTTGAGAGCCAGAGTTGTTTGGCATTGAGACCTAGCATGCTGGGTTTGACACATCCACCCCGCCATTTACAGCAGGGCGGATGCACAAAACTTGAGTGGTGCTGTGACCACGTGGGCCAGGTCGCAATGCCCGGAGGGAGAGGCGTGGCCACTGTGGGGGTCCTGGGTTCCAGTCAAATTCACGATTACCACGAGCACCACACCAAACTCACAGCCTGACAGAGGAGGCATCTCGTAGGCCTGCCTGGCAAGAGGGGCAGTTTTTAAAACCTGGGGACTTACGCTGGTACCAGAGTCTCCACAAGGACTTCCTATAGAGGAGAACAAAGGAAACATTATACAACACAGACTAACGACTATGCTAACTACTGTTGACACAAGGAGAAACTGCTGATAAGCAAGGAAAAGCAAACTTTGCTGCCAGCTCCCACAGAGCGGGTGGGTACAAAGACATTTCGGGTGCATGCGCCAGCCAAACAGGTGCTGCTGGTGAAGGGTGTCTGGCCAAGTGCACTAGGCATGCACACCCCAACGGTGCGGAAGAAAGAGCCGCTCAGACAGCAGCCCCATACAGCTATTATAGCCAAACCACCACATTAGAGAAGGGTTGGCTGGGGCCATGGTTAACTCAGACAGTTAAATAGCTAACCAGACCTCTCTCTCTGCCTCCCCGGCCCAATCAAAGATATGACCTCACCCACCCTGGCTACCCACACACCTGACTTTTTTCTCTTCTCTCTCTTTCCAAGAGAGCAGGTGAACGTACAGGAACCACTGAAGTCGGTGGCTACTGCCCTCTGCCCTGTGACAGGAAATGAAGTTAAGTCTCTTCCCACGGCTCCGGTGCATCACACCTGTATTATGTGGTGCCAGAAGAAAGCAAAATGGGGCAGATGAAGCCTGAATACCTCAGTCTGGACAGGAACCCAGCAGAGAACGGGAGCTGGCAGCTGACATACTCCCAGATGGAGTCAAGTGGCCTGGCACTAGTAGAGAAAGCGGGCAATCCTCCATGGTGCTCCATGTGGCAGGCCCAAAGGTGCTGGAGAGCTACAATACAGTCCCTTCCCCAGGATGTACAAGCCCAGGCTACAGCCGGGGGCAGGGGGAAGGGGGAGTGTCTTTTAACTGGGTTATAACACAGTTTATACAGGACCAAACTCTCGGTTTGAACTCAGGCTCAAGCCTCACCTCCCTTCACTCTCCACACACATCACGCTACCTCAGTGCTTGGACCCAGGATCTGCAGGCCCCATGCGGGTGGAGGGTCTGAGTCTGAGTGAAGCTGGGACCAAGGGTCAAGCCCTATCGCTTTACAATGTAGACACATCCCCACTGGACTGGGAGTCTGCCAAAAGTATCCCATGATCCCACAGGCCGACTTTCTTTGCCCTCTGGACAGTTGAAGTTTTCCCTCACTGCACCACGAACAAAGGGCCACGTCTGGGGAGGGCACAAGGAAGCCTGGCATATGGGTGACTGGACTTGGGCCTGCATATGTAGGCACTGGAGCCCCAGGTGGTGACCCAGGATTCAACAGTTCCTAACCTGTGGTTACAAATGAGTGTAGACGCTCAAGCCCTAGGTTAACAAACCCAGGGTCTATTAATTCAAGTTCTACTAGCCCTGGGCTGACACTGCAGTGCAGACATTCACCAAATAGCCTTAAAAATGGATGACCCCCAGCCAGGGCAGCTATGGTTTAACACCAGCAGGACCTTGGTGTGGACAAGGCCAATAAGGACGC
Source organism: Chrysemys picta bellii (assembly GCF_011386835.1). Classification (NCBI taxonomy): domain Eukaryota; kingdom Metazoa; phylum Chordata; order Testudines; family Emydidae; genus Chrysemys; species Chrysemys picta. The sequence goes on along the minus strand of NC_088804.1, from coordinate 7,222,101 downwards.
TGTGGATTTTCGATTTTGTTCTAGCTGTTGCTTATCTGAGGCAGGTGGGAAGCTAGACAAGAGCCAATCAATCTGTAATAATATCAGTAATTTGCATATTAATTCCCATCCTTTCTATACTTCTCACTGACTTGTTAACAGAGCCGTCCTCTCCTTCCCCTCCTGCCTGGGCCTCACACCAGGGTGCAGTTATCAAGCCATCCATTTCAGTAATGATAAGCAATGCATTAAACACTAGTGCATTAAATCTCAGGGGATGGTGAATACTGGTTAGGGAGAGATATGAGGTACCGTCAGTGTCTCTCTGGCATGCGTGTAGGGGTCTGAGGGTGCCTGTGTGTGTAGGGGGGTGTAAGGTGTGTGCATGTATAGGGGTGCCTCTGTGTGCGTGTAAGGGTCTGAGGATGGCTCTCTGTGTGTGTGTAGGGATGTAAGGGTGCCAGTTGTGTGTCTGTGTGTAGGGGTGTGATGAAGTGGGGGTGCCTGCAGGACCCTCTGGCTTCCCCAGAACCCCGCCTGGGCGGACTCGCTATGGGAAGCGCACGGAGGGGCATATGCTGAAGGCTCCAAGGGCAGATCCAGGAAGGGCCGTGTGAGCTTCTTGCCCTGAAGACAGTCTGCTCCAAGGGAGAGGAGGCTCCCCAAAGTCCTGACTGGCTTTGTGGGGAGCAGTTCCAGAGCATTGCCCGGGGACTCCGTGACAAGGGGTCATCTGAGAGTCCCTGTGTGTGTGTGTAGGGTGTTTGGGTAGGAGGGTGCCTGTGTGTGTGTGTGTAGGGTGTTTGGGTAGGCGGGTGCTGTGTGTGTGTGTGTAGGGTGTTTGGGTAGGCGGGTGCTGTGTGTGTTTGTAGGGTGTTTGGGTATGAGTGTGCCTATGTGTGTGTGTAGGGTGTTTGGGTATGAGAGTGCCTTTGTGTATGTGTGTAGAGTGTTTGGGTAGGCGGGTGCCTGTGTGTGTGTGTAGGGTGTTTGGGTATGAGAGTGCCTGTGTGTGTGTGTAGGGTGTTTGGGTATGAGAGTGCCTGTGTGTGTTTGTAGGGTGTTTGGGTAGGACGGTGCCTGTGTGTGTGTGTAGGAGGTGTGACAGTGCCTGTGTATGTGACAGTCTCTCCGTGCAGTGGGAGCTGCTGAGGGCTCAGGGTGGCAGGCAACCAGCCAGCTCCGAGTCCCGCCTGTCCTTCAGACACGCCAACCCCCTGAAGACAAAAGCACAGACATTGGGTTGTTTTTGGCTGGTGAGTTGCTTGTTGCAAGGGGCGGAGAGAGTCGGGTGCCCAGCGCCCCCAGCCCCACCCCGGGATCCGGTCACACCGTGTTGGGTTCCCAGGCCCGGCTTGTTTGGCAATGGGGGGAGCGGACAGTCGGGGCGGTTAGTTCCCCGGTGAGTTGGGCTTTCCAAGCCCCGCCCGGCCGCCGCGCTGGGGGGGGGAAGGACTCGCACTCCCGGGCGGCTCCCGGACAGCGCAGGTGAAGCCGAGACGCTCCGAGCTGCCCCAGGGCGGGCAGCGGGAGTGCGCGGTGCAGAGCCGGGCGCGGAGCCCCCAGCCCGCTGCGGAGCCGCCGGTGCAGCCGCAGCGCCCGAAGCCGCCGCCCCGCGGGGGCTGCAGGCTGCTTCCTCCCCCGGCCGGGCGCGGGACCTCAGTCCCGGTCCTCGCTCGCCTCCGCCGGAGACTCCCCGCCGCGCTGCTCCCATCGCCCGCCGGCCGCAGCGCCCCTCGCCGGAGCACAGGTACCGGCTCTGCCGCCCCTCCGCGGTCCGGCCGGGCCAGGGGGCGGGGGCGCCAGCGATCGGGGGCTGGGGGGCGGTTAGCGGGGGGTGCAGTGATCAAGTCGCTAAATAAGGCGGCGCCAATCCCCCGGGACTCTTCCCTTGTGCCCGTGTGGACGCACTGGGCTCCGCTTGGGCAGGGCTGGGCTCTCGCATTGCCCCCCGGAGCCGTGTGGGGGGCTGCACCGCTCACCTGGGCCGAGGCGGGGCTGGTGAATCCCTTAGGAAGAGGCAGGTGTGGGTTTGCCTGGCAGAGGTGGGCAGCGCTTGGCACGGGGCGAGGGAATTGCCCTTTAAATCCCCAGGTGCCCGCCTGGGGAACCGCTGGCCCGCCCTTGATTGCGGCCAAAGGACGGGGCCAGGTGTGGCTTTGATCCCTCAGGAAGGATGTGAGTTTTAAGGCGCACCTGGCTATGTGGTTGTATGGGTATTTTTCAGCCTGGAGTTGGGTTTTGGTCAGAAATGTTTTGATGGCTCTGGGACTGGCAGGCTACTGGTGAGCAACTCCAGAGATCACAGAGGAGTCTTCACAGGGTATGTCTACACTGCCCTTGGGAGCGCGCCTGGCTCGGGTGTCCAAGCTCCCCCATCCCCCTTTGTCTGAGCTCCCCGGGCTAGCCTGAGTTTCTCCTGGAGCTGCAGTGTCCACACCCTTATCTTTAGCACACTAGCTCGAGTAAAGACTGTGTGCTCTGCTTTTCCAGTCAGCAGGAGCTAGAGGATAAGGGGTTCAAGCTGGGGGGGGGGACTTCCTTTGGGGGTTTGTATTAAAAAATCCAGAACGTTGCCAGCCCCTGGGTGTATGACAATGTGCTGCGCGTGGCTCAGGTTAGGATGCAAGGACAGTTCGGTGTGAGAGTGACTGAGTGTGTTTTTCCCATTTAAAGCTGTTTGTTGCCCATGCCTGCTGGAGCTGTCTGGCCAGCCCCTGGGAGCCCCCAGCTAAGGGTGGGATGAATTCCATTGCCATTAAACAGCAAATCCTCCAACTGCCCCCCACACCTACAGCTGCTCAACGCAGTTGAGCTAAAGGAACCTCGAAAAACTTCCCGTAGCAGCAGGGTAGGGCTCAGCTGTGTGAGCAACTGTGGGTCTGCCGACCAGGCAGGCCGGTATGGATAACCCGGCCTGGGGGCTGTGAAGGAGCATTAGGCAGTAGCTTCATTCCCGCTAGGGCCGAGCAATCACTTTAGCCACTGATCCAGCCACACAAGGTCTGACTGCAGAGCCTAGTCCAGTGTTTTTCAGCCTTTTTTCATTTGCAGCCCCCTAAAAAGTTTTGAGTGGAGGTGCGGATTCCTGTGGAAATCTTAAACCACTGGCCTAGTCCCAGCAAGTCAGTCTTTTCCCCTGCCAGGGGCCCTTCCATCGCTTGTCCCTATGACCCTGTAGCCGGTTCACCTCAGCAGACATAGTCTGGTGGTGTTGGACCATGTTGAACTGCCCGGCGGTGCCAGCCCTGAAGAGATCTGCACTCTGAGGATTCACTGAACTCCTGGGCTCACCCACCCCTGCATTTTAACAAGGAGAACTGCATCTGCCCCTCCTAGTACCACCTCAAGTGAGGTCTACTCGGCCTTCCCTCGCAGAACCACGGACACCCCAGAGAACATGTGCTCTCCCAAGGGATGCCTAGTGTGGATGTCAGATCATGCCAGCTGGCTCCGGCTGGTTCCAGCTAGCAGTTAGGATTTGTCCAGAGCAACAAGTGCTTTGATCTGCTGGTTGCTGATCTTCCAGCAGAAGCCACAAGAAACCAGTTAGAATCCTCTGAGAGGTTCCTGCAATGACCGCTAGGCATGGGTCTGCTCCAAATCTCTGCCTTGAAGGGACATAGCTGGAGTTTGCACTGTTGTATCTGTGTTGATGACAGGATATTAGAGACACAAGGTGGGTGAGGTAATAGCTTTTATTGGACCAACTTCTGTTGGTGAGAGAGACCTGAAGAAGAGCGCTATGTAAGCTCGAAAGTCTGTCTCTTTCACCACCAGGAGATGGTCCAATAAAAGATATCACCTCGCCCACCTTGTCTCTCTAATGTCTGGAATTTGTGTATTTCCTGTCCTGTACACCACAGTGCCCTGCTAGACACATCTGCAATGCACTGAGAGCCACTTGCGTTTCTGTAGCCCCACAGACCCGGGAGGGGACAGAACCCTCGGAGATGGGAGCTGGAACGCCTGAGGCAGCGTGCTGGGTGGGAATTTTGCGCTGACACTTTCTGGCCCTGCACTGTCTATGCGGCTCTGATTTGTAGCACTCGCCCAAATCAGGCTGTGATGATAAATGTTACATATTTGGTTGCTGTCCAAATCTTAATCCAGCGATTTGGAGAGAGGGGAGTGGGCAAAGGGTGGGGAGGGAGGAAATCGGAAAGTGACAGGTTTGTAAACAGCAGCAGTAGTGGTGGGAAAGGGGATCTCTGCCGGTGCTTTAAAGCCGTAGTGGTGTAAGTTCCCAGCACGGATGTGTTTTTGATGGAGGCGGTTTTCCTAGCTGTGATAGCAGCCGTCCCTCTCAGTGAAACAGCCCAGGGGGCTGCTACAGGACTACTGAGTCTAACCTAAGGGTGGGATGGGAGCTCGGACTCCGTGGCTGTTCTGTTGAGACCACCAAGGGAACTAATTGGTGCCGGTATGGGTGGTGGTTTCATCATATGGACACCTGCTCCCGCGTAACCAGACCGAGACCCACCAACTCATTTCCCAGCAGCTCCAAAGCAGCTGTTACACATTACAAACGTAGATGAAAGGCTCTGCCATCCCCCTTTTCAGGCTGGCATCTTAAAACCATGGTTTGGGTGGAGGGAAAGAGTGCAAAAGGCATAACAATGAGAACGGGAAAGTCATGACACACAGTGCTGGAATGAATGCTAGGTTGTGTGTCATGGGAAATGATGGGGAAAGCCAAATACAAACCCTTTGTTTTAGAAAGGCTTACGGCTGTTTATTAACAATTAACGAATAGGTCATGACCATTCACCACCCCCCTGCTGTACTGCCCAGAACCCGGGCTGAGCCCGAGTACAAGACATTTGTAGAGGAGGCTGGTGAAGTGTGCGGGTGACAAAGCACTAACGCAGCCCAAGAAGTCGTTCCCCTGGCACAAGGCAGCCGTAAAGCCGGCCAGAGGAAGATCACCCCATTGGACGGGGATCCCACAGAGCCAGCATAGCAACTCCTCTGCCACACCCCTTCCTGGCTGTTGGCTTAGGGAGTGTGGCTGGGCGTGGACAGAGCTTCCCAGGACCCCGCCTGTCCCCAGCTTCCATAACAGGCCCTTGGAGTCACTGGCAGCCTGTGTAAGCGACAGCAGGCATGAGACTGCTCTGATTGGTGCTGGGGACTGGACCGGCACACAGGCAAGGCGGCCCAGGATCGGGGGTTATCTCAAAGCCATCTTTGCCCCCACCCCATCCCAATGTGCACACCAGGGTTGAGATTGTGTGCACAGAAGGTGAAGCCCCATGGAGCTTGGGGATGAAGCTGGCTTTAAGACACTTCGGTGACCTCAGGATTTGGGGCTACTTCAGGGACTTAAATTACTTTCCAGGATAAACTAGAATACCACTGCGGGTGCTCCAATCCACAGCAGCCTCCCGCGGGTGGCTCTGTAGTCCTGAATAGCCCAGAGCCTTCACATGGGATGTGCTAAGGACACGTTCCCTCCTGCCTCCACCACTCTGCCCCAGGTCAGGGTGGGGGTGCACTGGTCTGTGAGGGGGGCACTCTGGGGTGCACTGGCAGTGGGTGCAGGTCACAACAGGGTGCAGTGGTCTGTGTGAGTGGGACGCTCTGGAGTGGAATAGCAGGGGGGTGCAGGTCAGGGTGAATTTTCTCCCTGCCCCTTGTAGCATAGTTCCTACCTCTATACATTGCTGGGAATCTGTCCCTGGGTCCCAGGCTGAGGATCAGGGCCCATGACTCATTGCAAAAAATCCCTAAGTGGCCTAGGTTTGGTCACTGCAGTCCTAGTGTGGCAGACACCCAGCCTCACCTGTTATGGATCCCAAGGGACAACCAATCCCCCACCCCTCAACAAAATCCCAAGAATGTATGCCAAGCGCTGCCTTTCCCTTTCCAGGGGAGAGCACAAAGGCTCTTGTGAGGTCTGATGCATGGCCCCAGGTTGTGTGACTCACTCCATGCTCTGCTGGACTTGGCAGGTTGCCGATTGCACTTGGGTGTCACATGAGTTTATGCCATCCCCTAGGAATTCTGCATTCATTGAAATGCCACAAACATTCAGGCAGCCGTGATCAGACTACAAAGGAGTCTATAAAGCACAGTGAGGCTGCTTTACCCAGCCCAGGAACATTTCCAAGGTCTGTCTTTGCACACAATGCTGCCAGCTCTCTCAGGACTTCCAAAGCAGATTCTGCATTCCCATGGCCTGCTTTTACCCCTGTATTGTGCCATGGACTTCCACGGCATTTTCCTTGATTGACATGCATTCAACTGAGAGCAGGATCAGACCCTTTATAAGGAGGCAGAGACTCAGATGACATTGCCCTGTGTTTGCCACACCTGTGACTCCTAGGATCAGAATAACGCGTCTTATGCCTCGCAGGAGGGGAGTGGGGAGAGAGGCCCAGCCAGGAGTCAGCAGGGACAAAGAGGACAGTGGGGCTTGTTCCATAATGAGTTTCACACTTCTAAATTGTTGACCTATTCAGACACTTACAGAGGGATTGTCTGCAGGGATCTGTGGGCATGATGCTAATACTTAACATCTCTCCTCCCAAGAGCTCAAAACCCTTTACCTTATCCCTGTCTTATACAGGACTGCATCTGAGACACAGAGAGCTTAATGTGTTTTGCTGAACACCACCCAACAAGTCAATGACCAAGCTGGGAATAGATCCCAGATCTCCGGGCTCCCAGCACTAGCCACTGTATCATCCAGAACCTCTGTCTTTTTTGCTTTTTCCCGCCTGTTCACTGGCACCCATAGGTGAATGTCACTCCACAGCTGTCGTAACACTCAGTGACTGGCATTTATCTTGCACCTGGTATCTGGAGATCCCAAAGCAGCCAACAGAAAGTGATTACTGTGTGTGTGTGTGTGTGTGTGTGTGTGTGCACGCGAAAACAGTGTGTGCGTGTCTGGATCACTTTACCCCATCCTGCCGTCCCACCGCCTCCCCCTACGGAAATGCGCCACTAGAGAGGAGGGCAGCAGCAGCAGTTTAAAAGCATGCTGTCACGCTGTCTGGAGCGGTTCATGCCGTGAGTGCCAACCTCAGGGCCGACACCACAAACTAGTGGTATGTTTTATAGTTAGATATCACCAAACCAGTAACCAATATGACCACCTGAATCACTGTAACAGTCTGGCCAAGGAATTAGACACAGTACTCTTGGGCACTGCAGTCTGTCTTTGCCACCCAGACAAGCTGGACTGCATGATAAACAGTCACTTACTCAAAAGTCACAAAATATTCACATTGCTCCCAGTCCCAAGAGACCAGTCATCTTACCCCAGGTCGGTTTGTACCTTACAGCTCACATTAAAGACAATGCTGGTAGCCAAGTCTATAGTACACTAACTAGGAAAAAGAAATGAGTTATTTACAGGTTAGAGCAGGAAGCGTATGAGTACAGGTGAGCTATACTCTATGGTTCCAAAAGATGACCGAGATGTAGTCATCTGTCCACTGAATGCCTTTTAGGGCTAACCCAGGTCGACCCTGGGGATCTCTGCTTTTATTTCCTAGCTTCAGCCCGATAAGAGTACAAACCTCAAAGAGATAAGTTTCTTCTTCTCTATATTTCTTTCCCCCAGAGCTCAAACCAATGGGATGAGAGCTCCTGCACGTAACTTCTTCATGGGTGGATGGGGCAATCAAAGTTTTTGTCCTACAATGGAACCATTTAGTCTTGATGGTCCTTCTTGAGGGGCAGGGGGAACCACTCTTCCTGCCTAGGTTCAGGAGTTCAGACCAGGCACTTGTACAATTATAAAGCAAAAACTACATATTACCTTGTAGCACAGGACACAGACATTACAGGTAAGATTAATGCATGCCACACCTTATCGTGTTTATTGTTTAGACTCATCTTTACAAATCTAACGCCTACCTTGAACAATACTAACATACAGGTGAGCTGGTCTGGTTTCCAGCTATGAATTTGTAAGTGCTCAGCTGAAACCTACAGCCTTGCAAGAGCTGGCACCTGATTTACCAGCATCATGCATGCATCAGCACTTCACATCTGTCTAGGCTAGGTGGAAGAGTACTGTAACCCGTTGACACCACAGGAGAATTTTAGGTAGAGAGAAGACACGAGCTGGAACGTGGACAGTCCACCAAGGCAAAGCATCATGGTATCTTTCACAACCATGAGTGACCCAGATGAAGACCGTATCTGCCCTCAATGCTATATTATGGTCTCATTTCAACTCTGACTGTGAGAGTAAGGTGCCCTCTCAGCACTGCTGCCCACAGCACCTGGGTTTTCCATGGAAGTCTCCTATTGAGGTGGGTAGCTGGACCCTCTTGTCTTTTAGGAGATCTCTTGACAGCACCACCCAAGTCTCAAAGCACAGTGAGTACTGGTCACCTTCTAGTCCCTTTAATACTACCGTGTTTTATGCCACAGGCATGCCTCTTGGTTCTTTCTCTGCCCTGCTGGTCAGACCATGGGCAGTCTAATCCTGTTGTTCAATTCTGAAAAGATAGCAGGAGAGTAGATATCAGGCTGAGTGCTATGGTACGTTGGAGCAAGCTGAACTCAGCAGGACAGCTCGGCGTTTGGTGTGTAGGAAGCCAAAGGCGAGGGACATTGAGGCACTGACGATGCATGCGCAGCCTCTAACCTCAGTGGATGGTTCTCAGAAATAGGATTGCAAAATGCAACCAGGACAGTGTGGTGAGCATTGCCAGGCACTGGCTGGCCGGCCTTGTGACGTTATTTCCAGCTACCCAACTTCAGAGCCACGGGTAAGGCAGTGTCCAGTGGGGAGATGTACCAGTGGGTCAGCTCCCCAGGCCCAGTAGAAATATGCACCGATGTGATTGATACCTCCTCTTTAGTATCTTAGCAAGATCTTGGCCATGGTCACTGCTGAATCTAACATTCAACTCCTGACCCTGCAGGGCTGAAAATGTTTCTATTGCTGCCTGTTAAACTCTGATCTGTTCATGTGGCCACAGCATCACAGACACGCAGCTAAGCGTATGGGCTGAGGTGCTATTATTGTTTGTTTTGCAACTCTGAGAAGAAGATACAAATGTGCTTCCAAACCACACAGCAAGCCCTGCGTATCTGCAGGGAGCAACTTCCTGCTCTGGCTCAGAGAAAACACACTTCATGAACGAGAAGATGGAAGAGTCAAAGACGGAATAAGTAGGTTGGCCAGGCTTTCCCCGACTACTGTACTGCCTATTGAGTGAGGCAACAACATCAGCACAGGAGGATGTCAAACCCTGACAGTTAATTAGCGATATTATATTATTTATATTGTGGGAGAGTTTAGAGACCAGCACCCCAGGGTGCCAGGTCCTGTACATACGCACAGTAGGAGGCAGCTCCAGCCCAAAGAGCATACAATCGGAGACCGACAGAGGGCGGCCGTACGATCATCCCCATTTTACAGATCTTGGCGCTCAGAGAAATCAAGGGACTTGCCCACGGTTACATAGGGAGCTTGTGACGGAGCCAGGAACTAGACCCTCGTCTACTGCCTTAACCCAACCTCTGGCAAGCCACAGGATCACTCATCTGAAATAGCAATCGGTCCGGAAAGCTTGAGGAGTCGTGGCCAGGAACCCATCTCCTTTACGGTCCATTTATAGCCCTTGCAGAAGCTACAGCCTTTCCGGTTCATTGAGCAAAATGCTGCAAAGGCCCACATGCAAAACAGGCGCAACCAGTGTCGCATTTTTAGCCAACCCAGCTAGAACATTTTAGGAAATGAGCAGTCGAAACCTTCAGCACCCAGACAATGGCTCTTACCAAACAGTCTTCCTGAAAAGCCACAAATGCCGATAACTGTCTGCGTCTATACTTCCCTCTTCCACGGTCTACAGCTCACAAGGTGAGGTTAGCGATCGGTTATTTCCTCACCCTGCTTTCTCATTCCGAGTCAGCGAATTTAGTGGCCTGAGCCAGCCCCCAGCAAAGTCAGAGGGGGTCTTTGCATTGACTATAATGAGAGTTCAGCCCCCTGTGCAGTCATGTCTAATCTTTTTTCCTTTTTCAGTAAAAAAATCAGACTGTAGGACTGATCGGTTCAGTTTGTATACCATTACCCATAATGCATCATGCGTGATGTTTCTTTGAAGCCAGTATTAGTGATATTGGGTATTTAATAGAAGATAGAGCTGGCTGAAGCCTGGAAAAATGTTTGGCAAATCTTAGAGTTTCCATTCAGCTCAGCTGTATTCAAATCCTTTAGTGATGGCAAATACACAATGCTTCGAAACCATTCTTCAGGATTCAGACGAATGATTGTGTATTCAGCCCACTTGCGACTCAGACGGCCCGTTCTGCAACTGCCAACATTATGAATAATGCGCAAATTGCCATTTGTTCATGTTTTTGAGTTGTTTGCACATTGGCAAAAACACTTCGCGAAGGCAAAAATTCAGTAAGCAAAATCAGCAAAGAGACTCTGACCAGCCCTACTAGCGTGTTTTATCTCAGACAGGAGGAAGCAATAGTGGGACTTGCCTCTCCCTCATTTACAGGGTAAGCCAGGCTCTCAAAGGGCTTCAAACTCGAGTGAAAGTAGCTCCCCAGCCCCATTATGGGGCAGGTCAATAGATATTATCTCCATTTTACAGATAGGGAAATGGAGGCAAAGAACGTGGACATATTTTTCAAAAGGTTACGGAGCAGGCGAAGCAGGGAACAGAACCTAGGTCTTCTCACTGCCAGTCATGTACTTAAGATATAAGACCATCCTTCTCCTCCATAGGGGAAAAAAAAATCAAGTAAGTGAAACACACCTTCCAACAGCATCGCTAACCCCACATTTAAACAGCATGAGCTTTTGAAAAATGCGGCGTTCTTTTGATATGCCTCCTGGGTTTTGAGCCTTTTGCATTCATGTTTCTGAGCTTTTCTCCATCACCACCAGGGCGCAACACTTACATTCTATGTAGTCTCGTGTAGTCAGCCTTACTTCAGGAGCTGCGGCTTTAAGAAAATGACTTAGTATCACGAGAGCTGGTAACGTGGTGCCAACATCCTGCTAACCGTGGTGTGCCCTCTTGGGTGTAAGTCCAATTTCACTGACACTGTGAGACTGTTGACACCTATACTGGTGTTAGTGAGGACAGAATCAGGCCCACTTTGTTTCTGGTAGCTGGCATCCTGCATTTGCTGCAGATAGCTCTAGCCTGGAGCTTTACAAAGTACCAGCCATCTAGGACCCTTCCTCATGCGGAGTAGTCCCGTACTCCATACCGATTTCAGGTACCCCTATGCAAAAGGCTGAGGGCCAAAGTGGGCTCAGGGTGGTGCAGACCCTGGGCTGGAGGTCTCTTGGTGTGAGTTAGGGGGCAGACTCACGAGCCCTGCTGCCGCCTGACCCCAGGATCCCAGCCCGTTACAGGGCTGCTTTTGAAGCGCAGGGCTTCTGCCGTCGGGGGCAGGAAGGCAGGGAGGGAGGTGCTCCATCCGAGCCTGCATCCCCTTTGGTTACTTAATGCCCCTGAGACCCATCTGTACTCTGTTTGTGACTAAGCAGGAACTTTTCTGCGCTATTGTTCTCAATCCAGCCCATTGAAGTAACTGAATAGCAGGCCTTGAGGTGGGTTCTAAATATACCACAAGGCCCATTCCTAACTGCAGCCTGGGGGAGATAAGGCTGTTTGCGCTGCCAGGGAGGAGGAAGAGGCTGCGGGTTGGCGTCTCAGGATACAAGGATACAGAAAACGACCCAGTTTGGCCTTGCGGATCCTGTGGGCAGGAAGGATCTGCCTGGCCCCAGGAGATAGTGGCAGGCTCAGGCGGGTTGTCAGATCTCGGGCTGATTAGACACTGGGCGTCTGCGATGAATTTCTAAGAACAGGAAAGCTCCGAGGAGAGGGGAACACCAGACCGTTGGCACTCCCATGCGAGACCGCACAGCCCGGCATCTGACTAATCTCTATCTCGCTAATGCCAGCCTGTGCAGCTGGTGCATCGGGGCCTTGTGACTACACTGATCCAAAGGGAGAGCCCAGCCCAGTCCGAGGGAGGGGCCAGGCTCTGGGGCAGAAACAGCCAGACAACCTTAAGCCTGTCTCCACTAGCAAAACTCAGGCCTGCACCGGTAAGCCTCCCCCACGTCTCACCAGGCTCAGACGCCGGAGCCTTGGCCAGACACCTGAGCTCTGCCTCTAGCAGCGCTTTGCGCCACTGCCGCGGTCAGCGGAGCTGTGTGGGGCGCAATGCTGGGCCTGATTTTTGCTAGCACGGATGCATCATCAGAGAGCAGCAGTGAGAGGAGAGCAGCAACCACCAGACAACTCTAGGGCACAGCAAGGGGTGAGCAGCGAGCTGGGGCCAGCCCAGCCCTAGGACAGCAGCCAGGCCTCTTATTAATTTGTATTCCCATAGCGCCTAGGAGTCATGGACCAGGACCTGTAGCGCAGCGAGGGGAGAGCCCAGCCCTAGAGAGCAGCAGGGGCGGGGTGGGGAAGGAGAGCCCAGCGCCAGCCAGCTGTGGACAGCAGCAGCAATATAAGAAGAGCACAGCATCGAGGTAGCAGCTGCCCGACAGCCCTAGAGAGCTGCTGGGGGATGACTCACAAACCACCCCGTGGAGCAGTTTTCAGGTTTAGTTGGTGCTGAGGGCTGTCACCACCCTGTGATGCTCCGCACCTCTCCTCTGCTGTTCCACATGCCTGCCCTGGTCCCCTATTGCCCTGCACACCATGTCCCCATTTACACCTTTGCAAAGGGGGTGTGAATCGCTTCCAGTCTGACCTGGGAGCCTGTTTGCAGCCCTGTTGTGTTGGCGTGAGCGATTGCACGAGGTGCGGGGTGATGCCGAAGAGCCTGCTGAGCTGTGCGGCTGCACAGTCTGGTCAGAGGGATCCCAGCTGTGTTTCAGAGGCCTACGCTGCAGCCAAGCAAGCAAAATCTTGGCGCTTCTGGGCTCTCCCTGGTGCGGAAGCCCAGAGCCACCCCACAAAAGCCCAGCACTATCTGTTCTTGGGGAGCCCTGCAGGTCAGCATCCAGGTGGCCTGAGAGGTGCTGCTGGGTGAGCAGCACCCTGTGGACCGGATTCGTCATTGTCTCAGGGCCTCTTTGTGCCAAGCGGCTGCTGGGCAGGCCCAAGGACCCCCCTTGCACAGAGCCCCTCAAGGTTCACAGAGTTGTGGGCAGGGAGAGGGATGGCCAGCTGGGCCATTGGCATGCCGAGCATGTCTGCACCCAGCCGAAGCCCCGTGGAGCAGGGCCAAACCAGCCCCTGGACAGAGGAGGTGCAAGCGCAGCGATGGCTCTGCCCCGGGTGAGGAACGGCCCCTGCAGAGAAACTGGGGTAGGAGAGAACATAGGACACAGAGGGCAAGAGAGCGGAAGCAGAGGAGAGCTAGCCAGTCCCTTTCTTTGGTAAGCGGAGCTGGGGTTTGCAAGCAGCCACGAGCCAGGCATTCAGGGGGCTGCCAATCCAGAGCTGTTCCCACAACGCCCGAGCCTTTGCTTTGTGTCACAGGGCAGCCTTGGCACCCCTACACGCTGGTGTCAGCAACCGTTCGATTTTAGTGATGCCCAGCAGGGTGAATTTAGTCCCTAGAGCCCCAGCACAGCATCCGAAGAAGTGGGTGAGAGCCTCCTATGAGAGCATCAGAGGTCTGGCTGCCCCTCCCTGCAGCCCCTCTATTTCAGGATGACCAGTGCTGGCAGGATGTAGGCTGCCTCTGAAAACACCACGGCGTATTCTTCCCCATCTGTCTTGTGACTCTATGGGCCTGCGTGGGAAAAGCTCCCCAGGAGAAGCAAAGCTGCCCAAATCCACCGCTGTCTTGCCAGTGCCCTGGAACGAGATCCATTTCCGACCCATTCCCATGTGGTGGTTTCAGTCGTCCGGCAGAGGTGAGCAGAGCCCCGGTGGCAGGAGAGAAGGGTTTGGAGATGGCATGAAGGAGTCAGTCTGTGCACCCAGGGCGAAGAGTGCCAACCTGGAGCACCCCTGTAAGTAGTTGCTTAAATAAGGAGTGAACTTAATTTAAAAAGAAAGGAGCCCACTCCTGATATGAGCTAGCATGCAGTACATGAAACAAGGAAAAGCTAAAGGTAAACGCCTGTGTCCCCGGTGAATCAGATTTGATTGGTGCCTCAAAAAAGGAGTGGGGATTGGGGTGGCGAAGGCACACGCTCAGGGGAAAATGCACCCCTTCCCGGGGACTAAACGCTACCTGTGCTTCCCATCGAGAATCTCCACTTGAGGCACCAGAGGTCAGCATGCAAATTCTCAAGGTTTTATTTATTATACAGAGCTGTGGGCAGCCTTTCACTCTTCAGCCTGGCACCACCTGTAGGGGTGGCACCACCTGGCAGGGGAGCCCAGCACCGCCCGTTGCTCATCATTCCGGCAGGGAGTGAGGGCAAGGAGCTGCCGTGCAAGGGCTAATGTCCTGCCTTCAAGTGGCTTTGTCCTGGAGCCCAGCCTGGCAGTGCCGTGCATGTACACACACCGCAAACAACCCCATCCTGACCGTTCTGGAATCAGCCCAGTGGACTTCGGAGGGGGGTTCACCCGTAGCTCTGCTGAAAGACGGGGCTTCGGAGGGAGGGAGCGGAAGAGAAGCTCTGAGCTGGACGGGTCTCTGAGGCACAGCTCATTTTCTGGGCGTTGCACTGCAGAACATCTCGCCCACCACAGGGCGGGCTTCAACACCAGCCTCCCCACACTTCACACCCAGGCCACGATGCCAGCAGGGACCAGAAGTCACAGGATCGCTGAGGCCCGGGATGTGGCTACAAACTACAACACACACAGCCCTGTTGCAGCGCTCGAGCCGCTTGAATCCAAACCACATTTACATACCGTGCACCAAGGGCCACTTGGTGGTTTCCTCCCTTCAGCTGGGGCCCTGCCCATCCTTATTTACATCTCACAGCCCTCACGAATTAGCATCTGTAGCAAACTGTGTGATCTGCACCCTCAAGAGGAGGGAAGAGAGGCCCATGAGTCCCAAAACCATAACTGCTCTGTGTCGTCACCAACCACCCCTTCACAAAGCCAAGCGCCGGAGCCTGGAAGTCCTGGATTGCCCAGGAAACCAAGTCTCCTGGATATCACTGCCAGGGGGTCAGGACTGAGCATATCATGACAGAGCTCCTGTAACATGGCGCGCCCTCACCGCCGCGGCACCTCCTGCTGGTTACCTCGGGAATTAGCTCATCCCAGCCTCAGAGCGCCTCCTGCTGGCCGGTGTCTCCCTACCGGTATCTGCTTCCTTTCCTCCTCCACCACTGTAGTTCAGGCCCCGCCTCCCTCCCAGCCTGTGGTGCCCCTTCTCTTGGGTACTCCCCCTCTGAAAACACCATGGCGTATTCTTCCCCATCAGTCTTGTGACTCTATGGGCCACTCATGGTCCTCCCCTACCTGGGGAACCCCAGTCCCCTAAGACCACCTCACCTCAGTGACCCACTGCCAGTCTTCATCTAGCCCCTTTCCTCAGGGGCAAACTGCAGTCTGAAGTGCCCACTCATCATCGGCCAGGGGGTTGGACCTGCTGCCTCTTCCTCCCCGGGCTGCTTCCCCACAGCCCTAGAACCTCCTCCGGCCCTGACAGCCAGGCCTATGCCTGGGGGCTGGGGCTGGCACTTCCCCAGCTCCTCCCGCCCTTCCCCAGCACTGCGCTGTCTAAAGTACCTTTTTCTCTTTCAGGCAGCCAGATCCATCTCTCTCCGCAACTGGAGAGAGACTACCTGCCGTCTGGCCCTGCAGCCCTTTTATAGAGCCCAGCCTGGCCCTGACTGGCTGCCTCCCAGCCTTTTCTGATTGGCTCTCTGCCTCAGCCATCTCCAAGGGCTGGCTTTTAACCCTTTCAGGGCCGGGGCAGGGTGACCGCCCCGCTACAGCTTCCCATTCCTGGATAACATCATGCATCTCTGGCTATAGCTGATTCCCTTGCAAAGAATCATAGATATGAAGGGCAGGCAGGGACCTTGAGTGGTTCTCAAGTGCAGCTCCCTGCACTGAGGCAGAACCAAGTCATGAGGTCTTGCAACAAACAGCTTTATGGGAAAGCCGTGTCAGCACAGCGCGGGTTCGAGAGAGGGTGAGAAACCGCAGCCACCACCCTGCCTCCCTTTCCCAACATGGTTTCACTTGTGAGGAGCACAAGTGCGTCAGAAACAGGCCAGAATGAGGCTGACGCAGGGCGCGCCAATGTGTGGAGAAAGGGGAAATGGTGACCGTGCTCCCAAGCCATCTTCCTCCCCAGCTTCAGGGTGTGATGCCTGATACATAGACGCTGCAGTGACCCCCCAAGAGGGCAGCGTGTGAGGACTTCTGGCTTGATGCATTTCCTGAGAGCAGAAACAGCAGTGAGGAAAGTATCTGGGGCGGGGAATGGCACACTGGGGAAACCTGCAGTCAAGTCTAGAACTCACCAGGCTCCTAGCAAGAAAGCAGCTGTGGGGCTGGAGAACAGAGAGCAAGCTGTGCCAAGCGAGGGGCCATGGAAGGGGCGGTTTTCAAAAGCCCGCCGAACTGGCCTAACTCTGCTCCCACTGAAGCCAATTGCAAGACTCCCATTGACTCCATAAACGACTCTCAGGGAAAGGGTGAGCGTGGTGTTGAATCTTTAGCAAAATCTTCCTTTCTCCCAAATGTTAATTAGTCATTAGAATTAAATAGGCCTCAACAAATACAAAGCATTTTAAACTGCCTAACTAAAACTTCTGGCCCCTTAACTTTCAGCCTCTTGTGTCATCATTTCACTAATTTTCCAGCCACCATCCATAGGCCACGTCTACACCGGGGGAAATTGTGCACCTTTCCCACGTTGCTCGAACCAGTCTGCACTAGATGTTAGCAATTTGGGGAGTCCTAGTGTAAACGACCACCCACGGGGACAGGATGAAAGACTGGGGGTTTGTCTACACCGCAAAGAAAAATCCGCGGCTGGCTCCGGCTTCATTGCTGTGTCGATTTCTAGGCTCGGGCTGCAGGGCCCCACCCTGCAGGGCCCCAGAGCCAGGGCTCCAGCAATGAAACAGCCCCACAGCCTGAGCCCCGTGAACCTGCGTCTGCTGGCCCAGCCCAGCGGGGGGGTTTCTGTGCTGTGTAGGCATACCCGGCCAGGCAAACGTATATCACCCAGGGAGGGAGAGGGAAATGGAGAGAAAGGAGACAGAGGGCTGGGCTGATTATCGGGTGAGAGAGCAAAGATGAAAGAGGAGAGAGAGCTGGATAGGGTCCGGAGATGTAGAGTCGATGGAAAGGAGTGAAGATTGGGAGTAGGCTGGAAGGGAGGATGGGAGAGGAGAGGAGGACAGAGAAGATTGACAAAGGGGGACACAGAAAGAAGGAGGGAATGTGAGAGGAATGGAGAGAAGGAAATGGGCTTAATTCAGAGTGGAGCAGATTAGCTCTTGCCTCCCCCACAGCCCCTTCTCCTCCCCCAGGAGGCGTGCAGGCCAGCATTCCCTCCTCAGACGCTACTTCAGAGCAGCTGTCGGGCAGCCCTGTTGTCTCACTCCCTGGCGTGTCTGCCAGCTCCTTGGCCCACACGGTGCCAGACAGCGTTGGGCAAAGTGAAACTCGCGCTGCGAGCCAGAGTTTCCAAGCAGCAGCTGCACAGGGGCTCCAGTCACTTTGCTCTGCCGTGCTGATCAATACCCTACTTTCTGGTGTGGTTAGACGATGAAACTGCTCTAAAAATGAACACGCAGGGCCGTGCAGCCTGGAGGTGGAGGTAGCATACAGCAGTAAGCACCCACTCTGGCTTTCAAGCTAAAAGTGCTGGCCCATGGGTGTAGCTGGGCTGGTGTAAATGAGGCATGCGGCACTGTTAGCAACTTCTGCTCGCATCTGAAGCTGTGAAGACCCCTCCTTCTAGCGCTGCATACTACCAGCCCCTGGCGCATTGTTTGCAGAGCAGCTGCGACAGATAGGGCTCCTAAACTAAGCTTGCATTGGAAACCTCCAGCCACCGTTCCCGCAGCAGCCCGGTGCTTCAGATCTTATTCAAATTGGGAACAGAACCACAAGAGCTGTGCAGTTGACCACACAAGCAAAAACAGGAGCTGCTGAGCTGTCTGGCCCTGAAGCTGAAGTCACAAAGGGATGGCCAAGAGGCACATGTCTCATGACTTCTCTACTCTGAGTTTTCTCTCTGGCCTAACCAACCTCTGTTCCTCTTCCCTTTATTCCCCCTTATCTTTATGCTGGATCCATGTTAACACACTGCAGCCACAGCACAATCGACTCAGACAGAAACCAGCACCTGAGAGCCGGGGTTAAAACCCGAAGACTTGGTTCCCAGGAACGCAGGCAGCTCTCATGCTTGGAGGAGTAACAGCAGGTCCATGGTGCCTGCCAGAGGGCTGACGGGAGCACGTAGGGGCTGGCGATCGGGCTTTGGAAAGCCAGCGCCAGCATCCCAACAGCAGGGAATCCTCAGAGGTTTAAAATCCTGATTCAAGGGAGGTTTTTCCATTAATTTCACTGACGCCAGGATTTCACCCGGAGAGTCTGATTCTAATTTCACTGTCCGTGGCTTTCCCCCAGTTTAACTCAGCTGATTCCAAGGGAGTTTTTACTGATTTACACCTGCGTGTGTGAGATCCGAATCCCCCCCAGACATTCATAACGGCAGTAAAGAAAAATACAGATAGGGTCTTGCCACAGAGTTTTATACTAGTTCTGCAGCAGCACCTGGAAAGGTGTAACCATGGAAACGTGGCCTGGTCTCCTGGGGAAGGAGCAGGTAACAAGGACCCCCCAGCTTTCCCATGCAGGCAGGAGTGGGGGAAGGAATGAACTGACATTTGAGGGGTGGGGAGAGTTTTGACCAGACTGTTCAGTTCTGGAGGCAGGAAATGGAATGTGGCAAGAGAGATTGTGCAGACAAGCTAGTATTGTGGGCAGGGCCCGTCTCTGTACCTGGCACAGCGGGGCCCGGATTCCTGATTGGGGCTGTTAGGAGGACTGCAATATAAATAATGAACGAGAGCTGTCACTTCCTTTGCAGGGGCCACGAACCCCGGCCCGCACACTCCGCTGAGTTGGTGTGTTGTATGTTTCTCCTCTGGCGTCCTGGTTTCTCTCTCCTCCGCACTCACCCCCTTGTGGGTGACACACACAAAGTGTTGCATATTTCAGTGTGTTAGAACGTAAATGCGCCTGTGTTGGCTGGTTTTATTATCTGAGAGCAGTAGCGTGGGAAGGCTGATCTACAAGTGCAAAGAACTCGCTGTGAAATCCTCCAGCCTCAGAGAAGCAGTAGAGTGGAGGAAGAAATCACAGCCCCGAAAGGGCAAACAGACTCCCCCTGCGCTCACATGTGATTGGTCAGCTAGTCCTGCTGGAAAGTTTGGTTAGTTGCTTTAGTGCTGGGTTAACAACCCTTGAGACTGGAGTCGTCCCTTGTAGCCACAGAACAGGTACAACAAGGGCAGTAGCAAACTTCCCTACCGCTCTCCCGCCAGTCTCCATGGCTTCCCTGCTGAGAGACCCTCCAAGGAAACATCACTTATGGGAAAACAGGAATCACCAGCCTGGATCAGATCAGTGATTCAACAAGAGCAGACTAGTGGAGAAGGCCACATCCGGCCCAAGGGACCCTCCTGCCCAGCCCCTGAGCTCCTGGCCCGGGAGGCTACCCCCGGCCCTCCCCTGCTGTTCCCCCTCCCCCGCAGCCAGGGCCGGCTCCAGGCACCAGCATTCCAAGCAGGTGCTTGGGGCGGCAATCTGCAAGGGGCGGCAGTCCGTGTGTTTTTGCCGTCCCAAGCAGCGCGCTGAATTGCCGCCGCGGATGGCGGGGGCAGCCCGTGCGCCGTTAGGGCGACACGCACGTTTCCGCAGCGGCAGCTTCTATGTTCAGCTGCCCGCAGCGGCAATTCCGCGGCTGTCTTCCGGCTGAAGACAGAAGCTACCACCGAATTGCCGCCGCCGCGGAAACGGGCGTGCTGCCCTAACGTCACACGGACTGCCTCCGCGGTGGCAATTCGGCGCGCTGCCCTAACGTCACACGGACTGCCTCCGCGGTGGCAATTCGGCGCGCTGCTTGGGGTGGCAAAAACAGTAGAGCCGGCCCTGCCCACAGCCTCAGCTCACTCCACCGCCCCTGCAAGGCTCTGGGCAGCGGGGCTGTGAGCTTCTGGGGTAGCGCAGCTGCAGAGCCCGGCCTGACCCGGTCTCTGTGCTGCGTGGTGGCGGCGTGGCCCAGCTCCAGCTGGGCAGCGTGGCTGTAGCGCCGCCAGCCACCGGTGCTCCAGGCAGTGCGGTAAGGGGGCAGGGAGCAGGGAAGGTTAGATAGAGGACGGGGGAGTTCTGGGTGGTGGTCAGGGGGCGGGGGTGTGGATAGGGGTCGGGGCGGTCAGAGGGCGGGGAACAATGGGGTTGGATGGGGCAGGAGTCCCGGAGCGGGGCAGTCAGGAATGAGAGGGGGAGTTGGATGGGCCCACGGGGGGCAGTCAGGGGCAGAGGTTCCCAGGGCAGTCAGGGGACAGGGAGAAGGGGTGGTTGGATGGGGCATCAGGATGGCAGGAGTCCTGGGGGGGCACGTGGATGGGGGCGGGGGGAAAACCAGACCCCTTCCCCTAACCGGCCCTCCATACAATTTCTGAAATCCGATGTGGCCCTCAGGCCAAAAAGTTTGCCCATCCCAGTCCTATAGGCGAACTCCCATCTGCACACTAGCATGGCTAAAAACAGCAATGCAGATACATACAAGCACACCGGGGACCCTGGTTTCCTACTCACATTGCTGAAACCCACGCTTCTATTGTTAGCCACGACAGCGCGGGTATATCTGCTAGAACAGCCTCGCTGCTTTGATTTCATGATAGACTTATCCTCTGGCAAGGGCCAGTCCCACTTGCTTCAGAGGAAGGAGCCAAAACCCGGTGTTGGAATATTGTGGACTGACCTGCGCAGAGGGGCAGTTACTGTCCGTTGCAGCGATGGGTTTTGCAATGTGGACACCTGTCGTTTAGGAGCTGGATCCAGACCAGTAGCTCTTTCCGCACAGGCCACTGAACAGCTGTCAGAACATTCTGTTCTTTCCTTGTGCTGGATTTCACCTCGTTATAATTTCAGCAGCGCCGCGAATGAAAATGGGAGGAAGGAAAGATAGGAGCGAGCCAGGAATCAGATGTAATGCAGCGAAATGGTTATAGAAAAACAGCTGGGGCAGACCTGCTGGCTGTAGAAGCAGGGGTTGAACTAGAGCAGGGTTTCTCACTCTGAAGCGCGACCCAAAATGGGATCGCTAGAATGTATCAAAACTTTGTGGGGCAGGCTGGGCTCCGTTCCCCACTCTGGACATTGTGACCTGGTGCATGGGCAGGGCCGGCTCCAGGCACTAGCCTGGCAAGCAGGTGCTTGGGGCGGCCGCTCCGGAGAGGGGCGGCAGGTCCAGCTATTCAGCGGCAATTCGGCGAACGGTCCCTCACTCCCGCTCGGAGCGAAGGACCTCCCGCTGAATTGCTGCCGCAGATCGCGATCGCGGCTTTTTTTTTTTTTTTTTTGGGCTGCTTGGGGCGGCCAAAACCCTGGAGCCGGCCCTGTGCATGGGGTCTCAGTGCCACGCCGGTCTGCCCCAGCCACCCCTCCATCATGACGACATGGGGACAGCTGGGCCAAATTGATGTGAGTGGTGCTGCAACCCCAAGCACCAGGTCACAACTCCACTTACACAAACTTGGCCTGGCCAGGCCAAACCTGAGCAGCGCTGCGACCCCAGAGGTCACAACACCCAGAGTGGGGAGCTGAACCCAGCCAGCCCTGGGGACTAAGAGCTGGGAGGGAGCAGCTGGGGTCACATTCTCTAATAAATGCTTGCACTCCAGTGTACCCCCAGCCTGCAGGACCTCCCAATGTACCACTCCCTGTGTCCCGCACTGCTTCCCGCAGCTCCCATTGCCCGGGAACGGCGAAGCGCAGCCACTGGGAGCTGTGGGCGGCCGTGTCGGCAGACGGTCAATGTAAACGAACTGTCTTGCAGCCCACCAGCGGATTACTCTGATGGGCCACAGGTTGCCCACCACTGCCCTAGTGGCAGATGACAATAGAACAGTTGTGTCCAGCCTTCTTGCACGGATAGAGCTACCATTCTTACTTCTCTCTGGTACTCACAGGAACACAATTCCTGGCATTTGCAGGTGTCCCACACCTCGCGTGGTAGCTCAACTCAGCCCATGCCGATGCAGAAAGAACTACAAGCTTTTCTGTCTGTTCCAGGCCCTGAGCTGTGAAAAATTCCAGCAGTTCTCTAGACAAACTCACTCTGCTGTTGTGTGCTTCTCTCTCTCAGGGTCAAAGTCTCTCACTGAGGAACGTCAAGAGCTGGGAAAGCCGCCCATGATGGATCGCCTCCTTCTGGCTCTGCTTTTCCTGTTGCAAGGTAATATTCTCCCTGGTTATTGCCTCGCCTCTACGCTGGTCTATATGGCTTACAACAGCCAAGGTGGCAAGGATGTAGCATTATCAACCTTCTGCCCCACCGCCAGTGCCAGGATAGTACCTGTTAGGAGGAAGCAGTGGTCCCAGTATGGTTGGAGTGAGGTGGGGGGCAGGAGGTATAGAGGGACTTTCCCTCTAATTAAGTTTCCTGGACGACAGAGAGACAGTCATTGTCTTCCGAGATGGAATTCCCCTCTCCTTCCAGGACAGGCTGGAGGCATGTAGATGAATCAGGGCAGGAATAAGACTGGATGTACATGGAGAATGCATTATTGTTATCTGTGTTCCTCATGTCCTACAGCACACCTGGGAGCGATCAGCCACCTGGGTGAGGTTAGAGTCCATTTAGAGGAAGGATGGGCCTGGCCTGAGCCTCAGGAGAGCTGGGTTCCCGTGCTTGTTCTGAAAACACCTCCCTGGGTGACCGTGGGCAGTCACTTAGTCTCTCTGGGCCTCACTTCCCCATCCATATCACGGGGATAACAGGCTTGCCTTGCCTCACTGGGGAGTGTGTGGCTGAAGGCATGAAAGACTGGGATGCACTCAGACACTATGGTAATGGGTTCTTCCATGGCTCCCAAGATTTTCAGAGCAGGGGCTCGCTCTCTCTCTCTCTCGTATATGTGCAGCACCTTGCACAACGGGGCCCCTGAGGCTTCCTGTGATCCATGTAATAAATAGTAGACAGCTGTGTCATGTGGAGTCACCGAGGTGAATAACCTGGAGAACTCCTGGCGTATGGAGCCCCTCGGGCTGAGCTACACCTTACAGTGCGGTTTTGTGTAACGCAGGGGTCGACGGAAGCAGCTGCCATGGAGAAGACTTCCGATTTTGTGGCGAAAGAAACCAAACGAAGAAAAGCCATATCACTTATCAGATGCGGCCAGAGAACATCACCATCGAGAACAGTGCTGACACGCTGAAGATAAGTGCGCCATTCCCACCAAACCTTGTAAACTTCTCTTTACCCGACAAGTTGGGGAACTACCGCTTCTGCCTCTACTGGTACCAAAGGGATGGGATTTTCAACCTCACGTACGGCAGAAACAACTACACGCTGAGTACCGAGGTGGAGCCTTCCTTCTACTTTTCAAACCCAAGCGCACCGCAGAATAGAAGTGGGGTTCCTGTGCTTTCCAACGTGTCCTACGCCTATGGCAAAAACCTGCAGAACACCTCCCTCAGCAGCGCCGCTGTTTACTCCTTCTCCATTCGTGGTACAGTTAAATCAATACGTTAAATGGGTTAGAGAACTTGCAATGGTACCACTGCAGCCTCTGAGCGTGTTCAGTCTCAGAAGCTAAGCAGGGCTGGCTCTGTCTGCCCATGGATGGGAAGGTTCTGGGAAACCCCCCGAGGCAGCTGATGCTCTATTAGGAGGTAGAGAAGGGCAGTTGGCTTCTCCACTGGTCACTAATTCCATCATTTCTCAAAAATGGCCACTAGTTTTGGGTTCCTCATTTTTGGGGCACCCACATGCAGCACTCTGTGGCCGATTTCCCCATGGTGTCGAAATCCAACCTCTCCCAGTGACAAGAACTGGAGTTGTGGGTTCTCAGCATCTCTGGAAATCCAGCCCAAAGTTTCTCTGTGTAAGCACACAAAATACGTGGCCACTTTTGAAGACGTGGTTGCAAAGGTCCTGCATTTCACCGGATAACCCCTCATCTAGTCACAATGTCCCACCTTTAATAGCCAGTTGTGCTGCCTTCAGCAGTGCAGGGGTCCTCAGGTCACAGCTGTATGGGGGGCTTATAGGGATCCATCAGGGCTCCATCCTTTAGAACAGAGGTGGGCAAACTACAGGCTCGCCCCCGGCCCCTCCCCTGCTGTTCCCCCTCCCCCGCAGTCTCAGCTCGCTCACTCCGCCTCCGGTGCAAGGCTCTGGGCAGCGGGGCTGTGAGCTCCTGGGGCAGCGCAGCTGCAGAGCCTGGCCTGACCCGGTCTCTGAGCTGCGTGCTGGAGGCGGTGGCGGGGGCATGGCCTGGCTCCAGCTGGGCGGCACGGCTGTAGCGCTGCCAGCCACCAGTGCTCCAGGCAGCGCGGTAAGGGAGCAGGGGAGGTTGGATAGATGGCAAGGGAGTTTGGGGTGGTGGTCAGGGGGTGGGGGTGTGGATAGGGGTTGGGGTGGGAAACAGGGGGTTGAATGGCGGCAGGGGTCCCGGGGGCGGCCGTCAGGAATGAGAGGAGGGGTTGGATGGGGCAGTGGGCTCTGGGGCCCGGTCAGGGGACCGGGAGCAGGGGTGTGTGGATGGGGCAGGAGTCCCAGGGGAGCAGATAGGAGGTGGCCGGGCCATGACCCCTTCCCCTAACTGGCCCTCCATACAGTTTACAAAACCCGATGCGCCCTCAGGCCAAAAAAAGTTTGCCCGCCCCTGCTTTAGAACATCTGCCAGTTGGAAACTGCTGAGCTCAGGTGAAGCTCTGGGTGCTAGGACCTGCAGTCCCCATGGCTGCACATGGGCACTGGAGTGGCCTCGACTGCATTCTGGTTAGAGACACGCAGAGTAAGAGACGGGAGAGCAGGGGCATGCAGACTGGAGATTGCACCTTGAGGTTCTCGGCCTGTGCAGATAGGAATGACATGAGTTTGCACCTATGCTAGAGCTGCTGTAACCCAATGGCCTGCCAGACAGTGTGGCAAAGGGATTGTCAAAGTATCCATAACTGGCTATTACCCTCAGCTAGCCCATTCCTTACAGTTTGGTGCAGGCAGTTGGCTGTTCAGAAGCCCTCTGCAGACTTCAGCAAGCCCATCTCCTGGGCAACTGAAGCGCAGAGAGGAATGAGACAGGCAAGAAACTCACCACCATGGGCTGTCTCCCCTCTCATGCGTCCTGCTGGATGCAAGAGGCTCAGGGATCACCTCAGGCAAATTCTTCCTTTTGCATGGCCAGCCCCAGCGGCTCGGCTCCAAAGGGCAGGTTTGTGAAGGTATTTAGGCACCAGAAGATGCCTAGAGGGGCTTTGGAGACTCCCCTTAGGTGCTGAATAACTTTGAAAGTCTGGCCCCAAATGCCTTAAGCCGTATCCATGCTCTGCTTGGCCATTCGGACCTACCCAGGCATAACCATTGCAAACAGCCCGCATCTGGCTCGCCACTCACTCATGCTGATGTAAATCAGGAGTGGCTCCATTGAATTCAGACCAGTCCTCATCACACCCATGATTGCCAAACAATTAATAACGCAGTCGCCTGAGAACACGGTATAAAGCACTTGCTGCCTGGGGGAGGGACGCTACAGAAACCAGCGTTGTCCCCTCTTCACAGAACTAATCACAGCATTCTCTTTTCTTTCCACATTGACTGCTGAAGACATCAGCAGGGTGCATGAGATTGAAGAAGGATTAATGATTTTAGCAAACTACATGAAGAAACCTACTGGAAGAAGGACCATTGCACCATATGAGTGAGTACTGTATACAAACTATGCCCAACTCCTCCTCTCCCAGATCAGACGCTTGCCATCACTGTCTGTACACCTCACATGCCCGAGGAGTGTGTCTGTGGGGAGCTCTGGTTTTCGGGAGAGGTAGGTCAGATATACAGCCTCCCAACCCCAGCAGCGGGTCCTCAAAACTCTTCTCCTGTCACTTGGTGGTGGTACAGCCCCTGCTTTGAGGCTCTCTTCCCTCCTACCCTCTCTAGACCCATGCTCTGTTCCTTCTTCCCCAAAAGGAGACTTCTGCATTTGGAATCGGACCTGAGACAGGTGGTGTTTGAAGGGGAGAGCGAGACTTTTGGGACGAGTACAGTCCGTGCGACTGTTTTGAAGATAGGGCCCAGCAAAGCCTCTCAGGATCTGCCCTTCATGTCTGAACTGGAGGTGAGTGCAGGTGTGCCGGGGGTCACAGAGCCACGACCATAGAGTTCAAGGCCAGAAGGCACCACCAGATCATCTAGTCTGACTTCCTGTACAGTACAGGCCACCAACACCTGCCCAGTAAACCCAACAACTGAAACGAGACCCAAGTATTACAGCCTAAAGGAGACTAACCTATTGTGTGCCACAGGCAGAGAACAGCAGGGACCGAGGTGCCCGAATGCCTGCGGACAGCAGGGAAATGCTGAAGTCAGATACACTCAAATGATCCTGGCAAGGGACCCGCGCCCCATACTGCAGAGACGGGTGAAAAGCTCTCCAGGTCACTGCCCCTCTGAGCTGGGGGACAGTTCCTTCTCAACCCCCATACGGCAGTGATCAGTTAGACCCTGAGCATGTGAGCAAAGAACCAGCCAGCCAAGCACCTGAGAGAGAGAACACTCAGGATCACCTCAGCACACTGGGCACCCCCATTCAATGTCCCACCTCCATCTGTGAGGCTTCAGAGGAAGGAGACAAAAAAATTACCTGGGGGCAAGGGGAAACCCTCCCTTCCTGATGCCTGCCAGTGACCAGTTGAAGCCCTGAAGCATGCGGGCTTCAGCTTTATTTTACATAAGAACAGACAGCACAGATTCCATCCCAGCCATCCCTTCCCCCAAATCCAGGGGGGATCTGTTCCCCACAGGCAGGGCCGGCTCTAGGCACCAGCAAACCAAGCAGGTACTTGGGGCGACACATTTTCAGGGGCAGCGTTCCGGACTCTTTTTGTTGTTGTTGTTGTTGCTGCTTCAGGCGGCAAAAGCCTAGAGCCGCCCTGGCAGCAGCAGCGCCGCACCTTGTGGCTGGGCCGGGCAGGCTCTGAGCAGGGGACACTCAGGCTTGGGACCACCCCGCGGGGCACACGGAGCTGCCTGCAGGTGCCCCAGGGTGGCTGCCCCCCCAGCGCCGCAGCCGGGGCTGGGCAAAGTGGCCCAAGCTGCCTAGGGACTGTGGCAGGGCGGCCAGAAGCAGCAGCGGGGCCATAGAGGGCGGGGCACTGCCATGCAGGGCCCGCGTCCCGCTCTCCGGGGCTCCGCTCCCTCTGGGGCTACCCTGCCCCAGCTCCTCAGCTCCCTGCCAGGGCCACCCCCTGGCTCTGCCCTCCCGATCCCGGCCAGTCCTGGAGGCGGGAGCCCTGGCTGGAGGGACCCTGGGCTGAGGCATGGCCCGGGAGCCCCGCTGCTTACCCAGACCCTGCCAACGCCGGACCGGCTGGAGGCAAAGGGGGAGTGGGTGGAGTCAGCACTGGTGGGGGGGAGCCCAGGGCTGGGGCGGTAGGGGGTGTGGGTGGTGTAGGGGGGAGAGCCCAGCGCTGGGGCAGCAGGGGGTGTGGGGGGGGGGAGGGCATTGGTGGTGGGGGGGGGTGAGAGCCCAGGGCTGGGGTGGGGGGCAGCCAAAATTTTTTTTGCTTGGGGTGGCAAAAAACCTAGATCCGGCCCTGCCTACAGGTCTTTTACCCGAGAGTCATGCCCTCCTCCTGGGCTTCCCACAGGAGATGATCTGCTTCTTGTAGCTCTTCCTGATGGCTCCATACCCAGCTGGCCTGCCTGCTGGCTTCTAGAATCGCCTCATCCTTAGCTGATCATCACAGGCTGGGTCCTGCTCCCCTTAATGGCCCAGCCATCCAGGGACAGACTGAACTTAACCTGCAGGGCCTAAAGCGGAGTCTGTGCTAGGTGCCTCGAGCAGGGACCCCAGACCAACCGGAGCGTTTGCAGAACCTCTTGATGCACTTGGCATGTTTCCAGGTTGTGCCTTGTTCTCTGTGGAACCTTTCCAGGTCATGGTCCAGGTCCTGGGTTGGTCTTTGCAGCATTACAGTTCACAATGTAGAGGGGACCTGACTCCTTCCCATAACCAGGGTAACCTGGGAGGTGTCTGGTTACAGCGTGTAGTTAAAGGGATACTCTCACCCTGAAAAATCAGACTTCTGTTCTTTATACCGATTGCCAGGGAAATCTCCTCTTCACTCTGGTTTCACTTTCTTCCCTTGGCGCCTTGGGCAGCCCTTGGTAGAGGCCCATGCTCTGACTAGTCACACTTCCCGTCTCATGAGGGTGATCAGAGGAGCCCCTTGCCCTCACTCCCGAGGAGAGGTCGCTGGCAGGCTGTGCCGTGGGCCCTGCCAGAGGGCTGCGCACCCCTGTGAGGGCCGCCAGGATTGAATCTCCTTTCCTTGAGACTCCTGCATGGGGAGCCCAGCTCCGCCCTTCTGGCATGAGGCTGGGGAACAGCGGGAGGCAGGGGACACGCCTTTAGAGCCCAGGGAGGAGTGTCGAAGTTGTGAGGCTTCATCTCAGTGCTGCTGCCGAAGGGAGGGAGCAGCAGGGAGCCGCCAGCCCGGCTAAACGACTGGAATAGAAACGTTCTTACCTCAAGTTGCCGGCGTCCCTTTAACACCCAGTCCGGTGCCGTCCACACTAGAATCCAGAGCAGTGATGTGTGTGGGTCCCTGGCCTGGGCATCAGATCCTCAGCGGGGGTAAATCAGCGTAGCTCTGGTGATGCGATTTACCCCAACGGGTGTTGTGGTGCGTGTGTAGCCAGAGCCCGAGGCTTTCCCTAGCGCCCTGTGCCTGGGCAACCTCACCGCGTGCGCCGGCCACTCTGAGGGCTCTGCTGGGCTTTGTTTTGCAGGTGGGCAGAGAGGTCCATGGCTTTGAGGTGAATCTGCCCAAGATCCTCTTTGCACAGGTGAGGGGCAGGCGGAGGAACGCTGAGAAGCGAGTGGTCCTGATGGATATCAACAACAAGGCCCTTTTCCAGGTAAGGGCTGGGCCCTGGGCTGGGAATGAATTTGGGGGCTAATAGTGCTGGGCAGCGCTGGGCCAGGTTTGGTTGGGAGCAGCTGCTGCGAATGGCGATGATGCAGGCTGTGCACAGCTCTGCCAGGGCAGCTCGAGAGCATCCCCGCTGCTGGTCCTGCCCTGCTCCCTCGGTCTGCCGGTCCGTGGGAAATCCAACCTGCCGCGCAACCTCCTGCTCAGCCGGGTTTGGGCTCTGACCCCCGACTCACAGCACCCCCTGCTGTGCCAGCCCTGCCACTGCCCCTCCCCCGACTCACAGCACCCCCTGCTATGCCAGCCCTGCCAATGCCCCTCCCCCGACTCACGGCACCCCCTCTATGCCAGCCCTGCCAATGCCCCTCCCCCGACTCACAGCACCCCCTCCTATGCCAGCCCTGCCAATGCCCATCCCCCGACTCACAGCACCCCCTCTATGCCAGCCCTGCCAATGCCCCTCCCCCGACTCATGGCACCCCCTCTATGCCAGCCCTGCCAATGCCCCTCCCCTGACTCACGGCACCCCCTCCTATGCCAGCCCTGCCAATGCCCATCCCCCGACTCACAGCACCCTCTCCTATGCCAGTCCTGCCAATGCCCCTCCCCCGACTCACAGCACCCTCTCCTATGCCAGCCCTGCCAATGCCCATCCCCCGACTCACAGCACCCTCTCCTATGCCAGCCCTGCCAATGCCCCTCCCCCGACTCACAGCACCCCCTCCTATGCCAGCCCTGCCAATGCCCATCCCCCGACTCACGGCACCCCCTCCTATGCCAGCCCTGCCAATGCCCCTCCCCCGACTCACGGCACCCCCTCCTATGCCAGCCCTGCCAATGCCCATCCCCCGACTCACGGCACCCCCTCCTATGCCAGCCCTGCCAATGCCCCTCCCCCGACTCACGGCACCCCCTCCTATGCCAGCCCTGCCAATGCCCCTCCCCCGACTCACAGCACCCTCTCCTATGCCAGCCCTGCCAATGCCCATCCCCCGACTCACAGCACCCTCTCCTATGCCAGCCCTGCCAATGCCCCTCCCCCGACTCACAGCACCCCCTGCTGTGCCAGCTCTGCCAATGCCCCTCCCCCGACTCACAGCACCCCCTCCTATGCCAGCCCTGCCAATGCCCATCCCCCGACTCACAGCACCCTCTCCTATGCCAGCCCTGCCAATGCCCCTCCCCCGACTCACAGCACCCCCTGCTATGCCAGCCCTGCCACTGCCCCTCCCCCGACTCACGGCACCCTCTCCTATGCCAGCCCTGCCAATGCCCCTCCCCCGACTCACGGCACCCCCTGCTATGCCAGCCCTGCCAATGCCCCTCCCCCGACTCACGGCACCCCCTGCTATGCCAGCCCTGCCAATGCCCCTCCCCCGACTCACAGCACCCCCTGCTGTGCCAGCCCTGCCAATGCCCCTCCCTCCAACTCACAGCACCCCCTGCTGTGCCAGCCCTGGTCCCCACCCCTGCCCCTGAACTGTCCCCAGCGGCACAGTGTCCTGTGTGAATAGGTTGAGTCGGATGAGACTCAATAGCTTCTTTTTGCTGTGTGCCTTTAGCCAGGCTCTGAGCTCCCTTTCCCAGAGGAGCCAGGCCAGTGTACTCACGGTGCCTCCCCGCTGGAAAACGCTGTGGGCCCATCATAGACACACACCGGGACAGTGCTAGGAGGGTCCCCACATTCAGGTTCCGGCCAAAGCTCTGCCGGTTGCGATCTCCCTTTGTGCCTAGCGACTGCAGCTCAAACCGGTCCCTGGCTGGGCTCCGGAAGAAATGCCTCCACCCCAGGCCCCGGCAGGGTATTGTACAGCTAGGGGCAGTATGGAAGGTGGCACCTTACCCTGCAGCTCCTCTCAGCGTCAGGACCCCGGAGCAGCTGGACCATTGGGGGTTGTGATCTGGCCTTTGCCACCTGGTGTCCTGATGCCCTCCCCCAGATGCCTGTGCTACGTCAGCTGTGACAGCGGCGAGGCACAGCCTGAGGAGAGACTGCGCCGGCTCCCGTAGCCTGTGTGCGCAGACCCTCCTTGGGTCTGTGTTGTCTGCTGAGGAAGGTGACAAGAAGCTCTCTGGGTCTGAAATCTCCAGGAGGTTTAGAGCAGCTTGGTGCCCGGCAGCTGTCACTCTCCCACGCTGGCATCATGGGCTTTCCATCTCTTTCAGGACCAGAACAGCAGCAGGGTGCTCGGTGATAAGGTGATTGGCATCACCGTGGGGAACACCTCCGTATCGGGCCTCCCACAGGACGTGGTCCTCAAATTCTTTCATGTCCAGCTGCCGGTAGGTGTGAGAAACGGCCCCATTCCAATCAGTCTGCCCAGGGCGGGGGCGGGGGCTGAGACCTGCCAACTCAGCTTCTGCCTCGGCTCTGTCGCCCCATCCTCTCTAGGGGATCCCCTTCCAAAACACGTAGCTCAGGCCAACTAGCCACTTCCAGAGAGACGGCACAGCCGGTGTCGGATCTTTCCCTGCCCCGATAGGCTGTTGCTGGGAGGAGCCTCCCTCTTGAAAAAGGAGGTGACCGACTGGACTGCTGGGGAGAGAATGATCTTTGTTTCCTGGCCCCAGTCACATGACAAGGGCCAGAGTTTCTTTTCTCCTCCTGCCCCCATCTGCCCCTTGATCTGCCCCTCAGCCAAACTCACCTGCCCCATGAATAACCCAGAGAGGCTCATGCATCACCACCCATGTTCTTGTCCTTTCAGAGGAACGTGACTCCACAGTGCGTGTTCTGGGACGTGAACTCCAGCCGTGAGTATCTCCGAGAGAGCAGGCAGTGACTGACACCTGTGCAGTGGGGGAGTCCAGTGCTACCCTCTCGATTTGACAGCACCTTATGCTGGCTTTGCACAGGTGTGAGGTGGGAACCAGACCCCTAGCCTAGCTGCCCAAGGAAGGGAGTGAGCATCAGTCACTTTACAACCTGAAGCATGGGACTGGACTGTCCTTGGTATTTTAACTCTTGTAGAGACAAACTCTGGGCCAAGTCCAACTCCCATTGGAGTGGTTGGATAACTCCCGTTTACTTCAGTAGGAGTGGGATTGGCCCAGCACATGGTCAGTGGCTGGATACATCCATCCCTTTTCCATCAAGAAACGCTGATTAGTTTTCACTCTGTCCTTCTCCAATCTGTGTCACTCACTCCCGCTCCCTGTGACTTCTCCTTTTCAGCCTCAACGGGGCTTGATTTGACAGCCTCCCCTTATCTGTGAATCCTGCCATTCCTCTAATGCCGGGGGACAGCCCATAGATCTCCGTGGATGGCTAGATCTCAGGCGGTTCCCTCATGGATATCCCAAAGAATCTGTCCCAGGCCCTGCTCTCTACGCAGATATGGGTGGGAGTGATTTTGGGTTCGAAGAGTCCCCAGTGCTGCCATGTGGTCTGTACGAGAGTCACTGGGCCCCATTGCAAAGCACTCTCTCATTCTCACCTGCTTGCAGACACCGTGGGTCAAAGACTTTCTGTGAACATTGACTTGGGCTGAGTGTGTGAAACCTCCCACCTTCAACAGGAAACTGCTTTTTTTCTCTTTGCAGATGGCCGCGGCAGCTGGAAAAGTGATGGCTGTGAAACAGAGATGGGTAATAACCAGACAGTCTGTCGTTGCAACCACCTCACCTATTTTGCTGTGCTGATGGTGGGTACCGGGTACCAACTCCCACTCAACCTCTCTGCATCCTCACTGCATGGTCTCCGCAGTGATGGGTAAAGCTCTCAGCTCTTGCCCAGCATGGCTCTAACACCTCCCCTGTCCTCTCCATTCTCAGATGTCCTCTCCAGAGATAGATCACATCCACAAGGAGTACCTGACGATTATCACCTACATTGGCTGCATTATCTCAGCTGTGGCTTCCCTCTTCACCATCATCTTCTTCCTCTGCTGCTCCAGGTACAGTACTATGGTTCGGGGCCGGGGATTAGCTAGCAGCCTGTAACTCGTGCTCATGCTGACCAGTTCGCTACCCCATGCAGGCAGCATCCCCCTCGGCTGCCATTACACACAGATTGGCCAAGATTTTCTAAAGGGACTGGTGATTCTGGGGGCCCAACGTGAGACACCTGAGAGGGGCCTGATATTCAGGAAGTGCTGAGCACCCACCCCTAGAAACCAGACCCCTTTATGGGGTCTCCAGATGGGCCCCCAGAACCACCAATCATGTTTAATAATCTTGACCGCCATCTTGGTCTTTAGCACTAATGCAGCAAGCGTGGGCACGCACAGATCTTTAGCAGTGCGTTAACAAGGGGCTGACGCAGGCTAAAAGAGGCTTCCTTTGAGAAATTAGGCTGTACGCAATGGCCAAACCCATCGCCTGCACACATGGTTCAAAGGCCAGCAGAGATGTAGCTTCCCAGTGGAACAAGGGGACCAGGGTCGCTCACCTGTTGCAGTTACCAGTGGCTCAGCGTGTTCACCCATCACAGCCATCAGCTGGCCATCACATGTGGAATAGGCACTGGGCTCACAATCTCCTGTTGTTAAGACACAGATCTCTTGCGGGTCTCTGGTTAGCGTGAGCTGCTTGAATCAAAGCCCTGGGACCCCATCGTGGGGTTTTGTGGGTGCTGGGTCTGGGACTCCCAGCCAGGAGCAGCAATGAAATCTCTTCCTTTCCCTTTCCCAGGAGGAAGCACAGAGACGGCACCGTAAACATCTCCATTCACATGAACCTGCTGGGGGCCATCTTCCTGCTGGACGTGAGCTTCCTCATCACTGAGCACTTGGCCTCCATCGACAGCGAGGCAGCCTGCAAAGCCAGCGGCATGTTCCTGCACCTCTCTCTGCTGTGCTGCCTGACCTGGATGGGCATTGAGGGCTACAATCTCTACAGGCTGGTGGTGAAGGTCTTCAACACCTACGTGGAGCACTTCATTCTCAAGCTCTGCCTGGTGGGCTGGGGTGAGTACGAAAGGAGGCCGAGATGGCCCTGAGAACGCAGGCCTCTTCCCCCCGCCCCCAGAAGACTTTCCTCTTGCAAGGATAAGAGGATGATTTGCTCACCGTCCACAAGTACCTACACGGGGAAGAGATTTCTGAGGGCAGAGGCTGTTTCATCTAGCAGGCAAAGGCATAAGATGAACCAATGTCTGGAAACTAAAGCTAGAGAAATTCAGGCTAGAGATCAGTCCCCTCACTAAAGCATTGACGGCAGTGGTGTCTCCATCACTAAGGCTTTAAGTCAAGACTGGCTGTGTCTGTAAAAAAAAAAAAAAAAAAAACACACTGTCGCTCAAACACAAGCTATGGGCAGGAGGCACTGGGGGAACTTCTCTGGCCTGTGCTGTGCAGCAGGTCACACTAGGTGATCACAGTGGTCCCTTCTGGCCTTAACACCCAGGAACCTATGAGCAGTGTGGACATGAGGACCCAAAGCTGTACCCAACCATCCCTGTTCAATGCACTGTCCTCAGTCCACCGCTAGGGTGACAAAGGGTATGGGAGAACAACACGGTCAATTCCTTAGGAGTAGAAAGGATGGGCTCCTTTTTCAGGGAAAGACAGGAATTGGGGTTAGGGGAACTACCTAATGCTGTTCTCTGCATCCAGGGCTTCCCATCTTTATCGTGGGTGTGATCTTCCTGGCGGATCAGAGAAATTATGGACCATTCCACATTGCAGTAGTTGAATCCCTTGAGAAATCCACCAATGCAACCATGTGAGTAATTGAAATGGCATCACCATGTTCCTGGTTATACCATCGCTAGCAGTGCCCCCTCCCGTGAGTCAGTTACACACGGTGTGCACCCTGCATCAGACCAACAGATTACATCCCCTCTGCTGGGGTTTTCCCTGAAACCTTTTCTTCCTCCCGCTTCTCCCTCCCGCCAGATCCCCAGCTGGAGTAAATCAGCAAAGCTCTCGTGACTTCAGTGGAGCTGTACTGCCTTACATCAGCTGGGAGACCGGCCTCCATGTTTAACTCTGGGCTGGAGGCCGAATGTGCCAGGGGGTCCCCCGAGCTCTAGCAGAGGATTACGGACCTGAACTATCTGCCTTTCTCTTCCCTCCAGATGCTGGATCACAGCCCCCCTGATCCATAACATAGTCAACCTGGGCTTCTTCAGCCTGGTCTTCCTCTTCAACACGGCCATGCTGGGAGCCATGGTGCGGGAGATCCTCAGGCAGAGGAACAGAGGCCACGAGCTTAAGCACGCCCTGGTTCTCCTGGGCCTGAGCCTCGTGCTGGGCATCCCCTGGGCACTGGCGTTCTTCTCCTTTTCCTCGGGATCGTTCCGGCTCGTCGTCATCTACCTCTTCACCATCATCAACACTTTGCAAGGTGAGCGCGCAGGGCCGGGCACGCTCTGCCCATCTCGCCCTCTCCCGGCGACGTGGGACCTGGCGTATGTGCCGTCACCCCGGGGCGAGTTTCGGGGTAAATGGCGAAGGAGTCTGGAGTCTCTCTGAGGAGCAGCTGATGAGGCTGCCACAACCCTGTGCCCTATTCCTCACCGTGGGGGAGAGGCTCCCCTCCATACTAGAGCGTGCCTCGCTGTACCTAGCCATCTCGCCTGCGGGGCCCTGGGATTTTCTGTGCGACAGCACCCAATGGCCACACGAGGGTGCCACCAGCTAAGGCGCGAGACAGTGCTCTGCTACGTTAGTAGAGTGATGGATCCGAGACACTGTTAGCTCAGTTCATCTGACGTATAGTTTGTTCCTTTAAAGTGGCAGTAGTGATGGGCTGAGCTGGCAGGGTGCACCCATGCTCAGGCAGGGTGCCAGCCTCCCCCTGCCGTCAGGTGACCCATTGTCCTTCTCTCTGCATTACCCCTGCCCAGTGAGCGCTCTCCTATTTCTCCTGTCTCTCACAGGCTTCCTCATCTTCCTCTGGTACTGGACAATGGTGCTGCAGGTCAGAAAGTCGAAATCCTACCCCTCACTGAACAACTCCGACAGCACCAGGTTGCCGATCAGCACCAGCCGCACGAGCGCAGACTGAATCACCCGCTTTCTCTGGTCACAGCTGGGACTGTCTCTGCCCCGTGAGTCAAGAACCAGGGATCGCACTCCCGGAGGGGAGGTGGAGGCATCACGTTTGTCTGATGCTCCTGCTTTGCTACACGCGGCCACGTATAATCACAAGGAATGTAGAGAAATTCACACACTCCCAGACACTCTGAACTGCCAGCATAGAGTCTGTTATACGCTAAGAGCACGGCAGCAGCTCGGTTTCTCTCTGCACATTCCCTTCTGGATCTCTCCGGTCCAGCCCTGCCTGGTTCCCATTGCATTAAACACCATTCTTGTATCACACGCACACACCTGGGCTCCCAGGTAGATCACCACTTCAGTATAAAGTCACTGGAAAAGACAGAGGGTGTTATAAGCCAGCAAGGGCTGCAGCCTTCTCTGACAGGGGATCGGGGACCTAGTCTGTTTCATGCTCCTTTCACAGCTCTTTCCACATCACAGCCTAGAGGGAGGGCAGGGGAGAGCCTGGAATCCACCGTTCCCAGGGCTCCAGTCACATCAGGCAGCTGCCAAGTGACTCCCCAAGTGCAGAGGAGAGATTGGGCAGCTGTAAAGGTTTCATTTTCTTCAGAATGAAGCACAGGCCCATGAGCGGCTGTGGCAGGTCCAGACTGGACCAGGCACGTGGGGGCTATGTGCCCCTTAGGTAACAAGGCCTGGGAGATGCGGTCACCCCTCCTGCCCAAGGTGTGTGGGGTGCTTCTGGGGGAGAGTGAGGCCATGGGGCTGTAGCAAACAGCCCTCGGTGTACAGGTGCAACTCAGCACTGTGTCTCCCATTCATCAGACCTGCATGTGGTTCTGCCAGTGATTCCCCAACAGCTACCCAGCCCTGGGCCTGAACGATCAGGCCAGCCAGGGCAGAGGTGATGCTAGAGAGTTGGAGGGATGCTGCAGAGGCCAGGGCAGAGCTGGAGATCGCGGATCCCATTCCTGAAGGGGGCTGGGCCTCCTGTCGCATTGTAATTTGGTGATGTCCTGGGGTTCTTCACGTGGGCCTAGAATCCCAGCTTGCTTCAATGATTGTGAAAGCCTCTTTTCATCAGCAGCTGGCCAGGAACTGTCACCCTTCTCTTGCACATCTGGCTTTCACTTATCCTAGGGTTACCATATTTCAACTTTCAAAAAAGAGGACACTGCAGGGGGTAGCCCTACCCCCTAACCCCTCCCTCCCACTTCCCACCCCCTACAGAACCCCCAACCCATCCAACCCCCCGCTCCTTGTCCCCTGATCGCCCCCTCCCGGGACCCCTGCCCCTAACCACCCCCAGGACCCCACCCCCTATCTAAGCCTCCCTTGTCCTTATCCCCAACTGCCCCCTCCTGAGACACCCCCACCCTAAGTGCCCCCCTAGGACACCACTGCCTACCTGTCCCCTGACTGTTCTGACTCCTATCCAGACCCCCACCCCCGCCAGCTCCCCAGAACTCCCACACCTATCCAACCGCTGCCTGTCCCCTGACTGCCCCCCCGTACCCCCAACCCATCTAACCCTCCCTGTCCCCTGACTGCCCCAATCCCTCTCCACACCCGACAGCCCCCCCAGATCCCCTGACCCTTCCAACCCCCCACTCCCTGTCCCCTGACTGCTCTGATCCCTCTCCACACCCCCGCCCCCTGACTGCCCCCCCACAGAACCCCCGACCCATCCACCCCCCCTGCTCCCTGTCCCCTGACTGCTCCGATCCCTCTCCACATCCCCGCCCCCGACAGCACCCCCATAACTCCCGACTCATCGAAGCCTCTCCCTGCTCCCTGGCTGCCCTCCGGGACTCCCCTTACCATCATGCCGCTCGAGCCACTGGCTCCTCGTAGAGCAGGCTGCCGTGTGCATAGCCCCCACAGAATGCTGAGGCAGGGGTAGGGGGAAGGGGCTCTGGCTGCTGGAGGCCAATGGGAGCGGCTCAATCGGGCCCAGCCACCCTATCCACCGCGCCGCACTCTGCATGGGGGGTGGAAATCCCGGACCTTTCTATCTTATTACCAATTCCTCCCGGACGGCTATTTAAAGATGAAAAAGCTGGAAATGTCCGGGGAAATACGGACAGATGGTAACCCTAACTTATCCAGGCTTGGGTCACTTTATTTTTTATTTTTTAATGGTTTGGTCTAATATAATGTGGTCTGTTCGGGCCTATACTTGTGGTCCACTCAGAAGCTACAGCCGGTGGAAGATGTTTTGATAGATCAGTAAATATTAAACCAGTACTTACATAGATTCAGTGACTGCTTCTTTGCTTCTGGGTGCAATTCAAGGTGTTCACTTTAAATCCCATAAGGTCAGGGTCCCAGCTACCTGAGTGGGACCCCCATGATCCAGTATGTGGCTGTTGAGATCATCTGGGCCACTGGATCTAGCCGTCCTAAAGAAAGATAATCCTGGAACTGGTTACAGTCCATCACTGACTTAGGAGTTCTGGAGTTAACTCTCCACAAGGGGTCCAAGAGACAGGGCCAGCTCCAGGCACCAGCTTGGCAAGCAGGTGCTTGGGGCGGCTACTCCGGAGAGGGGCGGCACGTCCAGCTATTCGGCGGCAATTCGGCGGAAGGTCCTTCGCTCCCAGCGGGAGTGAGGGTCCATCCGCCGAATTGCCGCCGCAGATCGCGATCGCAGCTTTTTTTTGGCTGCTTGGGGCGGCCAAACCCTGGAGCCGGCCCTGCCAAGAGAGCCCAGGTTTGCTAGGGCTCACTTCTCCTCTCACACTGATGTAATTCATGGCCTTCAGTGGCATTCAAACAAGGGTAAGGCGCCCAACTCTGATTGCAAGTCAACGGGGGTTGGGCATCTCAGCCTAGCTATGTTGTAGGAAATCTCCCTCATTGTGTGTAGGTCGCACTGCAGGGTCACTTCCCCGAGAGGGGGTGTCAAATCTGATTTCTGCTTATTAAAGTGTTCCCACTCCAATTCAGTCTGTCCCTGGGACTTTATTCTCTACTTGATCCATTGTTGGGACTTTATTCTCTACTCCATCCCTGTTGTATTTTTAGGGAGAGATTTTCAAAGGTACACATGGCAAGTATCAGAGTAGCAGCTGTGTTAGTCTGTATCTGCAAAAAGAACAGGAGTACTTGTGGCACCTTAGAGACTAACAAATTTATTAGAGCATAAGCTTTCGTGGACTACAGCCCACTTCTTCGGATGCATATGCATTTCAATTTTCAAAAAAGAGGACACTCCAGGGTGTAGCCCTACCCCCTAGCCACTCCCTCCCACTTCCCGCCCCCTACAGAACCCCCAACCCATCCAACCCCAGAACTCAGTCACTGAAAGACAATGGGAATTAGGACCCAAGTTGTCAAAGAGATTTAGGCACCTAACTCCCAAAGATTTCCACGGGGCACCTCTATACCTTTGAGGATCAAGGCCTAGGTGCCTGACAGCCGTATGTGCCTTTAGCGATTTCCCCCGTATGTGCTGTGGAATCCCATCATGCACAAGAGAACTGCCACGAACTCTTACAGTTCCCACAGCGTGGCATGGTACCCGTGGGCTCCTTCTTCCTGGCTTTACAGCCCTTGAACTAAGCTTCACAACGCTCCGGGGAGACATGCTCGCACAAGAAGCTGGGGAAACTCAGGGGTTAAGCAACTTGTCTGTGTGGTAACAGAGCTTCTACCTTCCCAGCCCACGTCTTGGCCACAAGGCCGGTCTTCCTCTGAAGTGTCAGAGCAGCCGCTCAATCAGCTTTACGCAGCACTTGGAGAGACATGACTTGCCCGACTGTAAATGCCAGGTATAAAGTACTGAGATCATCACAAGGAACATGCTTCAGCATGGAAAAGGCCAAGGGGTTCTCACTGAAAAAGGGTGGAATGAAATCCCACTCCGGGCTGGCGGGATGGTTATAAACATTCGTATTGCCACTTCTTTGGAGAGAGTTGCTCAAGAGCCACCCCCATGAGTGGTCCTAGCTACGTAGCAATGAAGACATCCACCCTCCCTGCCAGCACCGACGTGTGTAGGAGGAAGGATGCATAATGGGTGTATCTGGCCTATGCTTGGGCTCTTTTCATTCCATTCAAGAAATTATGCAGGTGACCCCAGACGAGTGCCAATAGGACCCTTAGGCCCCAGTCTGCGGCATCACAAACGGCAGCAAAAAGTCACGTCCAAAAAAGTTTTTACATGATTTTCCATCTGCCTCCCACTGGAGAGCCTTATTGTGCACATTCCCACGCACAGGCCTCTGTGCAGACAAAAGACACACGTGCATGTGTGTGTTACTAGCCAGGGACTACTGGGGACATGCAGAAGGCTGCCATCCCATAAGAAACAAAACATTAAATTACAGAGAGGTAGTGTGGCCGAGCGTCTAGTGTGCTGGGACTCAGAGGAGCTAGATTTGAGTCACCCCTGTGCCTCAGTTTCCCCAGCTGTAACATGGGGACAACGATGCTGACCTCCTTTGTGATCCACGGATGAAAAGTGCGAGGTAAAATTATTGTGTTAGTGTGTGAGAAATTGAGAGCGATAGTGTCCTTATGCACATACGCACAGGGGCAGAGTTAAGGTGGTTCCTGCAGGTCTGCCACTGCCATTTCCCAGCATCTGGGTGCTGAACCCTGAAACTGTCGTGTTTTCTTAATATTATTTCTGGTGAGCATTTAGCAAAGGCTCCATTGCGAACACTAGCCCAGAAACACGGTGGGGAGGAGTGGTCCTTCGCTGTTACAATCATTTCCTTCTTGTGCCAGTCTCCCAGGTACCACCTCAGCTCATGCCCGAGTAGGATTCCCACCGGATCTCATGCCAGACCCAGTACCAAGTGATTGTTAATTAATTTATTAGCTTCGCACACAACTGGCTTCGGAGGCTGAATTACAGCCCTGTGATTAAATGTGGAAAAACTGAACTCGGTGAAAGGGCATGGATCACGCACAAGCCAATTAGTCTATATTGGTATTACTGGAGTGCCTAGGAGCCCTCGTTATGGGCCCGGACCAGGCTGTACAGCACTTGATGCTGTACAAACACCAAACAGGAGATCCTGCCCCACAGAGCTGACACACTACGCCCAGCTGCCTTTACTCACTTATTTCACGCAGGATCGTGTTGCCTCGGCTGGCGTGAAATGAGCCCCACTAGGTTCCAGCACATTGTCCCATAGCTGCCCGGGCTCTACCAGGGCTCACCGGAGCATCTCCAGTAAAGCGAGGCACCATCGCTGAGACGACACCCAGGGAGCAGCGCTCTTGTGCAGGTGTCATTTTTTCCCATTGCCACGTTCGTTTAGGGTTCTGGGTGCCAAAAACCGTTGCACTTACCCACACAAGGGGGCATTTGTACACGTGCACTCATGGGGTCATGGCACGTGCAAAAGAATGGTAAGAGGAGCAGCTCCTACATCTGATTCACATTGGCAGGCGTTCAGCCCTATGGTGAATTACGCAATACAGAACCCTGGAGAGCCGCGATACAAAAGGAGGAAGTCGCACGTTTGCGTGGGTGTCTGCACTGCACGTTCAGAACCTGCCACTAACAACCAACAGCACCGAGGGGAAAAGAGTTCCCAACCCTCAGTGTGGGGAGAGCTGCAGTGCAAAGGGTGCACGTACACACACACACCCCTTCAATTTCAGTAAGAGCAAACAGGAAGAACGGTCTATGCCAACCTGGCTCTGGGTACTAGCTAGAGCTTTGTTGCTCTAGCATCCTTGAGCAGTGAGGCAGAACTACGACTGCTGACAATGTTGTTATGAAGGTCTTGACTGTCAAATACATATGGAGGGGCTTTCCCCGGTGGGAAACGTATGTCTCCAAGCAACACGGAGAAGCGACAATGCAGCAAGTTTCAAACTAGGTGGGAAAAATTCTTTTAGCCTAAAAAGGGTTGTCTCGTTCAAGGCGGTGG
Source organism: Chrysemys picta bellii (assembly GCF_011386835.1). Lineage (NCBI taxonomy): Eukaryota > Metazoa > Chordata > Testudines > Emydidae > Chrysemys > Chrysemys picta. The sequence goes on along the minus strand of NC_088804.1, from coordinate 7,180,272 downwards.
GTCAAATTATTCACATGCCAGTGTGTGTGGAATCTCTGATTGATCAATATGCCCCCCTGCTCATGTAGTGAGCTGCACCCCCTTATCAGACCACCCCTTCCAGCACTGGGTAGGACCGCAACCTCAGTTTCCTTATCTGCTGCTCCCTCCATTCTCCAACAGTTTTCTGGGGTGCTGCCACTTAGGCTCCCAGCTCAGTCACCTACAGATCCACCCTTCCAGGCCCTTGGTTCAAAACACGTCTTGAGCAACATCCCCATAAACTCTTCCCTTTCCTCCAGGGAAATCTGCTCGGGACCCACCCCTGGACTTACCATCTTGATCTTTCACAGGGAGCCCTCTACACCCCTGCTCTCTTTGCCTGTCCCCTTGCAACTGAGAAGGGCTCTTCTTTTTAAGCCTGTCCCTGAAATCCTGTTTCCAGCTCCAGGTGTCTGCCTTTAGGCTAATTGGTCCTTCAGTATCAGAGGGGTAGCCGTGTTAGTCTGAATCTGTAAAAAGCAACAGAGGGTCCTGTGGCACCTTTGAGACTAACAGAAGTATTGGGAGCATAAGCTTTCGTGGGTAAGAACCTCACTTCTTCAGATGCAAGTCTGCATCTTCAAGTCTTGCATCTGAAGAAGTGAGGTTCTTACCCACGAAAGCTTATGCTCCCAATACTTCTGTTAGTCTCAAAGGTGCCACAGGACCCTCTGGTCCTTCAGTGTAGCCTATTAACCCCTTCCTGGCTTGCACAGAGGCTTGTAGGCCACATTATGCTAGGTCCCTTGAATCTTGTTAGTAGCCTAAGCACTGAACAATATTTCCTCTCTAAAATCTGGCCTCATGTTTATTCCTAACCCCTCCCTGACGCTCCAGGGATGGGAAAGGGAGAACAGACTCCAGTCCCCAGAATTCATTTGCCCATGCTGCTCAAGGAATGGAAACCCACTGAGCGCTTCCCCTGCTTTTAATTCGGAATCCACGTCCAGTGGCCCATGAGCGGTCAGCTAGGCCAGTGGCTTCGCTCAGCTGACAAGGGGTTCTGGACCTGACATCATTGCACTGTGGGGTCGAGGAGCTGGGAACTTGGAACTGACAGCACATGCAGTGTTGCCAACTCTCATGGTGTTATGGCAAGTCTCAAGCTATTTGAGATTTTTCTTAAAGCCCCAGCTCCTGGGGTCATGTGATGAGGTGAGACTCTCAGCTTTCAATTTTTATTTTTGTAAAAGTTCCTTTCTTGTGCTCAGGGTTGGGGGGGGGAGAGCTTGTCATCGTGCCCCCTGATGACTGGGACACCAAAACACATAGAAAAGGAACCCTGCATTTATTATTTTTCTTTGATTCTCATGAGTTTTAAGCCAACCTTATGATTTGGGGGAACTGACTCTTGATTTCTGACAGACTGGAGATGGTAATATTGCTTTGGCAAAGGGCTGTTGGAAAGGTACCTACATTCAGGGCTCACATATGGTCTTTCCTGCAAGAAGCCACGAGCGCTGGCAAGGAAACGTCGAACCTATCACTTTCCTGGGCCAGGGGACATAGGGGCATCATAGACATGACAGCATCAGGGTGCTCGATGGGCTGGAATGCAAGGGGCACATCTTCCCCAGGCGCTTCTAGCCCTCTGACCCACTGAGCAGCATCGACCTTAGACCCGAGGCAGAGGGCACGTTTATTGCCAGACGCTTAGAAGAGAGGAGATTTAGGGGCTCAGACGGGATTGTGGCCCCACAACGACAGGAGAGGAACCCTCAGAACCACCCCGAGATGGGTCAGGATTCAGGAAAGGAGAATGCCAGCTCTGTGTTTTGGGGCGAGCTGTCTGTCACTCATCAGCCAGGAAGCTTGTATCAGCGAGTTTGCTCTGCAAAGGTGCAGGAAGGATTGTGAAGTTTTCAGATAGGAAATGACACTTCCATTGCCTAATTTAAACCTCGGAGCACAGGGCTGGAGGTAGAGCCAGAGAGAGAGAGGAAGCAGGAGGGGGCAGAGAAGGGTGTGGATAGAAAGAGAAACTTACAAGAGAGGAGAATGGTGAATCTGCTGCACAGCATGAAATGCTCCTTCATGGTGACAACCCTGAGCCTCCTGCCACTGCTGGGTGAGTAGAAGAGAAGGTGCTGGTGGGGGAAAGCCACCCACTGTGTGTGTGTGTCGCCTGCAGATGCCTTGGCTGCTTTCCTGTGCTTTGGCCTAGTGGATCTGGGGCGTTGAGAAAGAAAAGGGAAAAGTGCCCCCCTCTTAACGAACTGTTTAACCACTGGACTGCAGTGACGGTTCAACCAGTGGGACAGACACTTCCATTTGAAAGGCCAAAGCGATCAGCTGAGGGCTAGGAATGGCAAGAGAGATGATTTCCCCTAAGCCTTTTGCTCTCTTTGGGCTCGACTGACTTGGGCATATGTTGCATTGCAGCCCGTCGGGGGCCTGCCCTCTGATCACGTGACCAAGTTTGGCTTGTTGTCTGACTCTAGCGCCAGTCCCCTGGTGTCTGCCGGGGAGCAGCTGGTGGGGTGATTTTTGTGCTTCCTGCATTGTCCTGGGTAGGGCAGGTTGGGAACCAACATCATGAGCATTCGCCCAATCCAATGGAAAGGGGTCGCCTGCCACAGCCTGCTGTATGCTGAGTATACTGGCTACATCCCAGGAGGCCAGATCTGCTTTACGGCCAAATGATGGGGGGGGGGGTCTCGAACACCTCTGCTGGGCTGGCAGATGTCCCTGGAACACCACACATTAGCCAGAGCTGGGGAATCCTGCCAGAAGTATCTATGCGAATATGTTCCAAAGATAATCTGAGCATTCACTGTGGGTCGAGCCAGCACCCACTGCACTCGCTGGGCGTCTTTTCAGGGACTCCAAGTGGGGCAGGATCGAGCAAACTCTCGCACCACATACAAGCCACTGACATGAACATCTTTAACCCTTGGCGCCCAGCCCAACTAGTGCCAACGGGAGGGAACCGGTCGAGGGAGGTGGGGAAAGCAATGAAGGCGAGGAGGAGGAGGAGAGAGAGGACAAGATAGATTGAAGCTGGCTCCAGTGTCGTGGGAGCGAGGAAGCGCTGAGTGATGCAATGGCTCTTCCGCTGGGTCACATGCATTGTGGTGATGATCTTTTCCCTCCTCTGATGCCACTCACTGACCCTGGTGGTTTTGTCCATTTGCCTTTTGTTTCAGACTGCATCAGAGGAAAAGAGAGCTGCAAGGGTGAGTCCCCTCCTCTGCTGAACCGGGCCTCGTGCTCTGGGGCTGGGCTGCAGGTGCAGATCCCTGTGAGGCTTGCTAAGGATGAATCCCAGGGGACCTCCTTCTTCCTCTGCTTTCCATTTTCCTTCCTCCGCCAAGGCGAGAGTGCCTTACACAGCCACCCAACCCAGACCTCCTCCCCAACCCTGCACCCTCAGCTCCCATGATCCAACGAGCCAACCACCTCCTGTCTCTGCGCTGCCACTAGGCACTGCCAGGGCTGGGCTGATGAGGGAGGGTAACCACAGCTACCCCTGTTCATGCAGACTCACTGCATCCTGTGGGAGACAGGGCCACAGCCTCGTAGAGTGGGCTGAGGAAGGAGCCCCCTTAGGAGGCCCTCAGTCAATCCGGGCTGTGCTACTGATGATCTGCTGTGTGACATGGGCAAGTCACTTCATCTCCGTTTCCCCGTCTGCCAATGGTGACGAGACTAGTGACCCACCTTCCTCTCCTGGGTGCTGTAGGATTAATTATCCAATGTCTGTACAGGGCTAGGAAGATATAAAACTTGATCACATACTAAGTACTGCTAGGAAAGTTCTCCTTCATATTCAGCCCACATTGCTATTGTCTCACTTTCACCCATGACTCCTGGTTATACCCTTATCCCACCCGAACGGCCCCTTCGCCCATGCTGGGCCCTGTTCCATGGGCTCACCCCAGATGTTCCTAAAAGCCTGGGAGATGCTTTAAGTGCCTAGCTGTAGGCTGCTCACACAGGTTTATTGGTAGAACCACATCCCATTCAGGGATTTATGTCCAGGGAATTCCATCTGATCATTAACCAGGCCACTGCCACCAAACCTCCCTGGTGTGACATGGGCCTGGTGCAGCCTCCGTGAAGGGCTGACATTCAGGGTCGTTTGGATCTGGATGTTTGGTTTGGACCCATCTCCGGCTAGAATCGTGTGCCCCATGATCTGCCTTCATTTGCAAGAGCCCGAAAGCTGCTCTATATCAGGTCTCGTGCTGAGATGATTCTCTCTCTCCATTGCCAAGTTGCAATGCAATTAGATTGGTCCCATGGGACCGAGGCAAAAAGGAAGAGCGCCCAGATCACAGGCTAGGCGTGAGGAAAGTCTGCCTGAAGTACGAGGAGATGCTGTTGCTGCAGACAGAAGGGGGTGTGAGGAAACCAGCTTCCAAACCTGAGCTCCCCCCAGCAGCAAAAGTAGATCCCAGGGGAGGGCAGAGACAGTGCGTCTTGTGTTGCTCTCAAGAGTCTCTCCTTCCACCTGGCCAGCCCAGGGGCTGTGCTGCTGCTGTACTGGCAGGCTCCCATGCGAGCCAGATCTCGAGAGCTGGCATGGGTGCCAAGGGGTGGAATAAAGAGGAAAATGGACGGGCGGATCCCAGAGGGAGGGAGAGAGCCCAAAAGGAAGTAGGTGCCACTCCTTTGACATCAGAGGCGTTGCAGGTGATCGTGCTGGGGTGAATCCAGCTCAGAGCATCTGGGCAGGTCTCTTGGCTGCACAGGACAATCCAACACAGAGGACAGGCTCTGAGCCACTGTCAGATTCCTCTGGCCATGCAATGAAAGCTAGGCAAAGGACTGCCAAGGCTCACAGATCGCATCCCGGCGCAACTAACCAGACTCCTGCTGCTCCCCTGTGAGGTGCCCAGCTGCAGCCCCTCTGAGCCCCTGAATTAACATTGGGGGGGCATCTTGATTCTTCTGTAGCCCATTCATTTCAGGCAGTCACAGCCCCCTGGACACTGTTCGTTGCTCACTTTCCTTTGTTCCCGGTAACCCTGGGTTTCCAAATTGCTCCCCGCACGCTCCCTGGCGGTCAGAGGGTGAGCAGGATGCGGGGAGACCTGGGAACACCCCCACTGCTGTGTTTGCCTCCCTCAGCTTTGCAGGAAGTACCCAGGGGGGACTCTGGCCGCAGCTGCTGTGACATCGGCCTGACCAATGGAGGTTTACCAATACAACCGGAGTCAGTCAACAAAATCACAAGCATCCCCCCATTGTGTGATGATCTGGAGAAGGAGGCCAACGCCTTCTGCAAATGTGTGATGGACGAGATCCACAGGTACGAGGGCGCGCACATGGGGAATGAGAGCATCACCCGGGCAGGGCTCTGTTGAAGAAGGTCCCTCATGGCTAAGGGAGAGGGGCAGGCCAGTGCCCCAGCAGCTAACCCAGGATTCCCTCACATCCTGGCCCAGGAGGGAGGCACCTGGCCCAGCAGGAAAGGGCTCATCCTCTGGCCAGAGGGGCTCTATGCCAGAGTTTCCCCAGCCCACACCAGGACAGAGGAGTCTGTCAGTCCCAGAGTTTGCCTTGTGCTGAGGTGAAGAGTTCATGACCTCCCACACTGGGAAGGGTTATTCCCATCATCCACACCAGCCGGGCTCTTTTCTGGCTCTCTTCCCTCCTCCCCATTAGCTTAAACATGCCTAGGAAGCACTTCCCTGGCTTCAGCTTCCTGGGGCATAGGACACTTAGTCCATGGCGGCCATTTCCTGCCTCACAATAGCAGGTGTGGGCCTCCGGCAGCTGCACCCCCTCCACCAGTTCTCAGCCTGTCCCTCCTCCCATTGCAGGTTCTGGCCTGCCTTCGAGGAGTACCTCATCGGGGAAGAGGTGAATGAGAGTGTCATAGACTTAAACAAGACAAAGGCGCGGGTCCAGAACGTGAGCACCTTCATCACCCACGATCTCGTCTTCACGATCACGCCGAATGAGGTAGCAAACCCCTTCCTTCCAAAATGGCAGCATTGTCTCCTTCTGAGCAGGGGTGAAATAAATCATTGGGCCTCTAGCCTCTCAGTCAGGCACCCCAGGGTCGCCATGTTGAGTTAACCCCTGCTGGTGCACTGCAAGCCATGATGCAGCCAGGTGCTTCTTCAGAGCCCATGTTTCCAGCTGCAATAGAGCTGTGAAGAAAACATCCTCTTGAAAACACCACTAGAGAAGGTGGGGGATGCTGGCAGCTGTATCTCGCTATCTGTAGCTCTTACGTTCACCGCCATGGCTGGTGTGTGCCAAGTTAGTTGAGCAAACGTAGGGCGCTGGGGTCCTTCTTGTCTGAAAGAACTTCCTTCTTCTCACAGAGGTTACACCCTGCCTGTGTGGCAACAGCTAGGCTGCAATGTTCTCTAGTGGCTAGAGTGGAGAACTGAATGTCAGAACTCCTGGGTTCTCGGTCCAGCTCTGCCACAGATGCTCTGAGTCACTTCCTGTTTCTCTCTTCGGTTTCCCCAAATAATATCCACCTCATGGGGGCTTCACTAGTGTTTGTGGATCCTGAGATGGAAGGTACTGTAGAAGAACAAGGCATTTTGTTAGCAAATAATAATCAACTATTATTGTTCCACGGCGTAGGTCCCCAAGGAGCTAGACACAAGTGTGAAGGGAAAGGTGAGCAACATAAGACTCCCCAGGGGACTATTTCAGTCCTTTCACAATGAGACAGACTCCGTCAAAGTGGCAGTGCTGGTGCTTGACGTTGGAGAAGTGAGCATGTTTAAGGTAAGCGTTGCCGTAACAGTCAGAGCAGAGGTTCAGCTGATCTCTTAGCCATCCTGCCTCCGGCCCTGAGCTATCCCCGATTCTTCAGAGGAAGGCGAACGCCCCCATCATGCACCTCACTGATCAGGCGGTGTTGAATAGGGAGGGGAAAATGGCAGGGATCAGATTATGCCTGGCATCATGAGGGTACATTGTCCTTATGAAGTAGGCACTGATCCATGATTCCACCGCTGATGCTGAGAGGCCTAAAAGCCAGGTGACTGAATTAACTCCTTTGTGGCCATACAGAGTCTTATAGGACCCATGGCAGCGCAAGAGCTGCAGTGTGATGCTGCAGCCCTCGGTGGGGCAGCAGCAGCCGCAGGGAAACAAGCCTAGGACTGCTGGATCTAAAGGCATGAACCTCGACTACCTGAGCTAAAGGATTCAGCCCTGTTAGACAAGTGGGCTCATCAACCGCTGAGTCTCCACTAGAGGGAGACAGAGCACTGCGCTAAGTGGGTACAGGTTCTACTGCCCTTGGGAGCTTGGGGTCCTCAAGCCTACAGACTAACTGTGGCCATGGAACGATGCCAATGTCCCGCAGGACCCGGACCAGACAGGCACCATGCTAGACAACGTCACGGTCAGTGTGAACGTGGGAGGCAGGCAAATCGCTGGACTCAGCGACTGTGTAGAACTCACCTTCTCCCACGGACAACTGCCCCGGGTAAGCCAGCCTTCTGCTCCCCTCTCCTCTCCGCCTCACCGAGGGAGGCCACCCTGCTCACTAACCTGCTCTGTCTTTGCAGAACGTGCCCGTTCAGTGCGTCTTCTGGGACACCAAGAAAGGTACGTGAAGCGGAGGGCCTCGGCAGGACTGAGAATAGACACTAGCTTCACCCAGGGAGCGCAGGCAGACCCTGGAACAGCCCAGGAGAGGCTCGAGATGAGAGCAGGAAAAGCCTTGCAGAGACAAGTCACGCATCCAGAAAGGACTGCACCTCGGGCCTACCAGGGTGGGACTAGATCAGCGGGACCCTGCTGACCTGCCAACCCCTCTGTGCTGAGAGCTAGCAGCAATGGGGCAGTGCCCGCCTGCCTCTTCACCTCTGTGGAACGCCTGCGCCCTCCAGCGCCAAGGCCTTGTCTGGAAGGCAACACGGGCACCCTTGTGTCCAGGAATGCTGTGGGCGCCGGCGCTCACTCAGAATTGGTTGGGCTGCGGTTGCTTGACGTGTTTTAACTGCAATTGCTCACAAATTCGAAGTGCCCGGTCCTGGGTCTGGTCCTGTTCAACGGCTTGGGGGCAGGCCCAAGGGCAGGCAGGAACCGCTCGAGCCAATGTATTGTTAGAATAATCCCCAGAGAGGCCTCTGGTAAGCAGACCTCAGAATTTACCTGTAGCCAGGTGAGCAATACAGGAACCCCCACAGAAATACCAGCCCGTGCACAGGTATCTAATGAGGGGAGGAGCCCCTCATCTGTGCCTGAAGATGTATTTCACATTTAATAACTTAATGTCCGGGCTCTGGTTGTGCCAGAGGCTGTCACATGGTATATGTCCTTTGTTCTCATAGACTAGACAGACACCATATATACGTATATGTCCCCCATCAGTGTCGCATCTGAGCCTATACCATGGTCTTTGCAAGCCATGGCAAACGAGCCCTTCATCCCACCCCATGTCCGTTGCTTCACTATCCCCTTCCCAAACCGGAGGCTTTACACTGTCTCCTCAAGCTGTGCTTTGAGATCTCCTGGGCACGCACAGGGCCATTCAGCTGCCGTTTCACATTGGTGGCTGTGACAATCAGTGTGCAGCGAGGATTGAGGATGTGCTTGGTTTCCACGCCATAGCTTCTCCGTGTGAATTTTTCAGGCAAGCGTGGAGGATGGAACACATCTGGCTGCCTCACCATACCCAGAGACAGGGAGACCATGTGCTGCTGTGATCACCTGACCTTCTTCACCCTCTTAATGGTATCACGTATACCCTGTACCTACTGCTTTTAGTTTGGCTTCTGCTGCCTGCTCCATCCTGAGCCCCAGAGGCCGGGTTCAATCTGCGCTGGAGCTGTTCCTATATGAACTGTACGCTTACACCTCATCTGAGGCCTGTAGAAAGTCAGCCCAGCGCCAGGGACAAAGCTGGGCTCCACCTCTCCAAGCCCCTGGTCTCTAATCAGCAACAAACCCAATCCAGCACCTTCAGTGGCTGGATGGCAGAGGGGGACGTTCTCCAGCTAAGCATCTGGCCTGCAATACCAAAGCAGAGAGACTCAAATTCTCTTCTCCCAGCCTGAGGTGCTGCCCAGTCATTACTGTCCATGGCAACCTTAGCTAATCCCCGCTCCTCCTTCTCCCATCTTTCCAGGGCATGGCAGGAGTGGCTGGTCTGCTCAGAACCACGGCTCTCCTTTTGTGCTGCGCTTAGCCGGGTAGCCTGACGAGCTCTCTCGCACTTCCACTCCCCTTCTCCTCACCCAGGGGCTTTGCAAGCTGGGCCTGCAGCAACAGCCCCCCTCTTTAGTCCCCACCCAGCCCTGCCCGGAAGCTCCCAGCGGCTCCAGCAGGTTGTTAAGCTGCCTGTGTTGTCATGTCCTCTGCTGTCACACCAGCCCGCGCCTGTGGTAACCCAGCGCCTGTGTGTGTGTTTGACAGACTCCGTCCCTAGACAACATCGCAGCCCAGATGTTATTAACTATCGCAAACGTTGGCTGTGGGATTTCCGTGTTCTTCTCAGCCCTCACCATCGGCCTGTACTTTGCTCTAAGGTAGGACACCTCCAGCTTCTCCCTCAGGCCCTCTCTGGAGGTTCCTGGCATTCCCACCCTCCCGCTGGAGCATGGAGCTGGGCGAAGGCAGAGTCTATGGGCCAAGTTCAGCCCGAGTTCAAACTGGTGCAGTTCCAGCGACTTCACTGGTTGTAACATCTGCTTTCACCAGGGCTGAGACTGGCCCCAAATCCCCCAGGATCAAAGGGAAGGGAAACAAGAACAGTCCATGGTCCTGGATTCCTGAGGCATCTCTCATGCCGCAGTCACCCCCTTGCGAGGGGCAGCCTCTGAGTGGCTCATTTGTCCCCTTCTCTGCCAGTCACTTGGATTGCAGTAGGGCCCAGAGGTCACAACCAGGGACTAGGGGGCCGTTGTGTTGGGCTCCATGCACACAAATACCAACAACAAAAGAGTCCCTGACCCAAAGAGCTTCCAGTCTCCTCCCCTCTCATCCTCTCTTCTCCCAGCCCCCAGCCAGGTCCTTTGTTTTCCCCTGGGTTGTGCCACGTCTCTCTCTGCTCTGTGTTTCATTAGGAAGTTCTGGAGTTAACGTGTCTCTCGCTCTACATGGCGGGAGCGATTAAATCAACAACCCACATTCATGGGCCTATCTCACCCCACTTAGGGATGAGAATATCCGCCCCTTGGTTCCCTAGGAGGCAGTGGGGAATTGGTGCCCCGAGAACAGCGATGCTCTTTGATGGGTGTCACTCTTTTCCTGAGCTGACTTCACTGAGCCTCATTTCGCTCTCAGGTTCATTTACAAAAAATTCCAGTCCAATGACACGGTCAAGATCCACGTGAACCTCACGAGCAGCCTGCTCCTCCTGAACCTGGCCTTTCTGCTGAACAAATGGATCTTCAGCCTGAACCATCAGGGGCTATGCCAGGGCATCGGAGGCTTCACCCACTACTGCCTGCTCTGCTGTTTCACCTGGATGGCCATCGAGGCGTTTCAAGTCTACCTGTTGGTCATCAAAGTCACCAACATCTACATGCGGCACTACATGGTGAAGCTGTGCCTCGTTGGCTGGGGTAGGCTGCATCTCCCCCAAGTTGCTAGGGGCTGGATTGTGAGGCTCAACAGTGGGCTCCCTAGCCATGGAGAGCTTAGGGCCAGCTCTTAAAGGGACACAGCCAACCTGTTTGGGATCAAAGTCTGACCTGCCTTAGTAAGAAGGTTAGATCCTCTGGATTTTAAATGCCGACCTTTATCAGAGATCAGTCCCCCAGCAGCGGTTAACAAGGCACAGCAGCACTGCTGGGAGTGTAGGAGAAGGAGACCAGAGCCCACCCAACCTAAGTCTCCACATGATATCACATCTCCGCAAAATGGCTTCTTAAAACAGTTTGTGTCCGCTGAGATTTGCCTGTTGTCTCAGATCCCATCTGGACCTGGGCTTAGATGGACAAGAGGTCAGAACATAAAGGGTACGTCTACACTACCTGCCGGATCGGTGATCGATCTATCGGGGATCGATTTATCGCGTCTAGTGTAGACGCGATAAATTGATCCCCACTCGCTCTGCCATCGACTCCGGAACTCCACCAGGGCGAGAGGCGGAAGCGGAGTCGACGGGGGAGCGGCGGCCGTCGATCCCGCGCCCCGAGGATGCGAAGGAAGTGATTCTAAGTCGATCTGAGATATGTCGACTTCCGCTATGCCATTCTCGGAGCTGAAGTTGCGTAGCTTAGATCGATCCCCCCCAGTGTAGACCAGGCCTTAGAAACAGAAAGAAAAAATAGCCCCCACCATCTCCCCCTTCCTCGGGCATTCATGGCCTCCTCCCTTTGCTTTTTCAGGCTTCCCTGCTCTCGTGGTCACGATCACTGGCAGCATAAACAGCTATGGAAAATACACCATTACGGATATGGCCAACCAGCCCGCCGTCACCCTGTAAGTTGCACCCTCTCGGCTAGCTACCGGCGGTGTGGATTAGCTCAGTGGCTTGGCTTGGGCAAAGCGGGCCCGCTTCTGCTCCTGGGCTGTCTTAGAAAGGAAACTGGACCAATCTTTACTTTGCTCCTCAGCTTCGCAGGAAGCTACCGCCCGCTGTCCAAGGTTCAGCCCTGCAGCGGTGTTAACAAGCCCACCCCATTCGCTGCAGGGCTGCCCTGGCATAGCCCCAGAGGCGGGGGGGATACGAGGCCATGGGAAGCTACGCCTCCCCAAACAGACAGCCCACTGCCTTTGGAGCGCACCGCCGCTGAAAGGGTGGGTGCCCCGGCTGTAGCCTGGCCTCCATCTCCCGCTTGTCCTCTTCTCCCATGGCTCTGCCTCTTCCCGTCCCAGCTCCACCTGCATGGGGGCCTCGCAGGAGGGGGGGGAAGAGGCACGCGCAAGTGGTGAGTGGACAGCCAGTGAGCAGAGGGACTTTGAGGAAGGGGCTTCGCGAGGCCAGGGTGGAGCATGGGTGGGGCTTCAGGAGGAGACGGCTGAGCAGAGGTGGGCCTCAGGGTGGGGGCTATGGTCCAGGCACACGCAGCCTCCCCCAAGGAGGACTCACGCACTGCCCATGCATAGCTCTACGCCCAGACTGTGCCCCAGCTGTGACATGGGGACACCCCCCGCTGTAGAAGTGAAAGGGGAAGACCCAGGGCCCAGTAGTGCCTTCCATGGGCAGCCGAGGCTCCCATGGACCTCAGCGGGCAATTGGAGAAAACAAGGAAAGCAGGATCTGGCCTTCAGCTTCTGTGCTCCAGCCTGCTCCTGGCAGGACCACCTGTCCTAGGGATGGGAGGGGAGGTCATTCCTAGAGCTTGGCCACTCCTAGGGCTCCACCCCCCAGGAAGCCTTTGTTTAAAAGGGCTGCTTGCCCTATCCCAGTACACACCCATTGCCACGTTGCCTGCTGCCGTGCTCGAGGGAATTCCCGAGGTGACCGAGTGGGAAGAACGTCACTGCCCACCATCACAGACCAGGGGTGCGCTAGCACCGCGGCATTCCCGACCGCAGGAGATCTGCTCGGCCACCCTGTCAACCTTCCACCTGCACCATCCTTGCCCCCCCTTCTGAAACCACCTGGCCCTGCCTTCTAGGAGGGACTCTATGAAGTGGGGTCCCCAGGCTAGGAGAGCCACCTGTGCCGATCCGTACAGGAGCAATTTCTTAGTGTGCTGCCCCATTCCATTGCCTGCCACCCACCCTGCCCTGACAGCATCCCCAGTTGCTCCCCGTCCAGGCTCACTGAGTTGTCCCTTGCAGGTGCTGGATAAACTCCACTCACGTGGTGGTCCATTACATCACCAACTGCAGCTACTTCGGCCTGATCCTCCTCTTCAACACCCTGGTCCTCGTGGTTGTAGCCTGGAAGCTGTTCAGCCTGCAGCGCACCACAGCGGGGAAGGAGGAGAAAATAGAGACCTGGAAGAGGGGCTTCACAGTGCTCGGCCTCTCCTGCCTGCTGGGAGCCACATGGGGGCTGGCCTTCTTCACCTACGGCACCATGTCCGTGCCTGCAGCCTACCTCTTCACAGTACTGAACTCTCTCCAAGGTCAGGGCACAGCTCCCAGCTAAAGCACCGAGCCAGGTGGCACTGCATACCAGTGGTGCCCAGCGGCTGCATGGGCAACTCACCCGAGGCTGGAGGGCCACAGCTGTGGCTCAGAGTGGACCAGATCCCAGCTGCCCTCCCCTTTAATAGAGAGATGTGACCCCCCTAGTGTAACGCCAACAGACCCTGGGCGCCGGCAGGCAGGATCAAACCGGGGACCTCTAGAGCTTAATGCATGAGCCTATCCCATGAGCTAAAAGCCAACTCATTTAACTCTCTCTTTAAGTGGTCTCAGTGCCACTAAATGGGACAGAACACCACACCCAGGAGGTGTGGGGGTTACACTAGCACTATAGGTAGGATGACCAGACAGCAAGTGTGAAAAATCAGGACGGGGGGAGGGAGGGTAATAGGATCCTATATAAGAAAAAGACCCAAAAAATCAGGACTGTCCCTATAAAATCAGGACATCTGGTCACCCTAACTGTAGGTCCCAAAGAACAGTGCTACATCTTGTAGCCATTTGGATCTCTTGTAGCTAGAGCAGTGCATGCTGGGACCTCACTGCAGGCCCCACTTCCCTATTAAAGAGGTAGGCAGTTCTGGGGGGCCACGCCTAACCGCACTGTTCTGAGGAGCGCTAGAGCTAGAGAGCTGCCTGCCCCAGGAGCGAGGGATGTAGCTCGAAGGGGGCGGGAGGGATGGCACGCCGGTGGCTACCACCCCACCTGCACTCTCCCCCTTTAGCGAGAGACGGAACATTAACAGCGGCTCAGCTGGGGCAAGTGAGTTTAGGAGCTTCCTTCAACGTCACCTCGGAAGTCCTTGGGCTTGTTGAGGCAGCAGGAGACAGGTGAAATTCCCCCTGGAACGTGGCATGAGCCAATCTCCGCTGTCACCTGTGCGCACTAAGAGCTAATGAGGCTAGGTTCAAACTTGTTCTGCTAAAGGTACCTGGGCATTAGCCATAGTGTTCACTAGCAGGCCAGATTCCAACGTTTCCACCCCTGACCGAGGCCTCTCTCTCTCTCCCCACAGGTTTCTTCATTTTCATCTGGTTCATGGTTCTCTACTATCCAAAGAAAGATGCAGCCACATCCTCCTCCGGTAGCGGCAAGAATGTGAAAGTCACCAACGCTTCCCGCAGCTAGCGGCAGCACCAGCTTCTCTTCCAGGCGGGGGGGCTGGTTCAGAGGAATTTGCCCAGTCCACGTAGCTTCCTCAATGAGCAGAGAGGGATGGGTAGGGGACTAGCCAGGTGGAGAGCTCCACTCAGGCTTGCTTGGCAAGCACAATCATGCAGTACGTGAGCCTCTTTCTGTGCTCTTTCCCATGGGGGGGGGAGGGGGGGGAGAGAGGAGTTTTGTCTAGCAGTCAGAGCAGGGAAGTGGAAGTAAGTGGCCTGAATTCTGTGTCTTGTTCTGAACCTGATGCACTGCGTGAGGATCAGAATAATACCTACTTTACAGCTGGGTGAACCGTGGCACAGAGAAGTTAAGTTATTTGCCCACAGCTACTTCACTATGGCTCAGTTTACCCCACTGCGAAATTGATCTGCCATCAGAGAAACTCTTCACTGGGGCCAGCCTCTCTGTGTGATTAAGGGGCCTCGATTACTTGAAGACAGAGCCTAGAGCACTGGCATCTCCCGTACTGCAGCTAGAGCGCTTCAGCTAATGTCCCTGGAGATCATCATAGCTTTCTTGTGGTCTTAGGAATGTCACTTAGGCCAAGATCTGCAAGGTATTTAAGCACCTTACTCCCCTTGAACTTTACCTCTAAGAAGCTCCCTCTTGAGAGAGAGGGGAATGAGATCTGAACAGAAACTTCCGGGCATAAGCTTGATGGATTCAAGCTCTGTAGCAGCCCCAATTTTGCCCCTTTAGTTAAGGCAGAAGAGGACCAGGGGCTAGGAATCGAGCCAGCAAGAAAATCTTTCAAGTTTCACCCCATCCTTTAAGCTTAGAGTCACTACAGGTTCATGGAGGGAGTTTAACCGAGTTACAGCACTATCAGGTAAGAGGATTCCAGCCCCCCTTTTGCAGGAATCCCTCTTGCTACGTATTAATGGGGAATAATTGCTCCTGGGAACAATTCCCGTTTAGCAGATTTCAACAAACACACAGAGGTAGAACGCTGCACACATCTCAGCGCTGCAGAGGCTTGATAGGCTGACTTATTTCTCTCATGCCCCTGGAGTTGAGGAAGCAACCCTTCCATTGATCAGTGGGAACTACATTAGGCACCAACCCACTCCATCAAAGCTCCTGTCCACATTTCTAATCCAGGGCACTGCACATGTACAGCTGAGGACTTTTGAATAAACAAGTGAATTACTACATTATGCATAATGTGATTATTCCCTCCCGCCGCCTGGGAACCTCCAGGGTGCGACACTGAGCACCAGCAGAAGTCTGGGGGCAGCAGATCTTTCTCCTTGGGGTATGGAGTTGCCAGATCTGCACTGCTCCTGGAAAAGGGGCATGGTTTGAAGCAGGAACAGATTTCACTGCACTGGCTGCTTTTACAAACAGGCTCTTTGTGCAAGATCACCCATTCACCACTTCTGTACAGACTATCCACCTAAATGGCAGTAACATTCCCTGAAGTACTTAGGGGCAGTGAGGACTGTTACTGAGTAATTCTAGATAAAGTACTGCAAGAGGTTTTATACCTTGTGTTTAGTCATACACAGGCCAGCGCTCACAATTCCTGTAGGGGAGGCTCTGCACGTGTGCTAATTTCCCTATGCAAATGAGCAATAATTACAGTTCCCATGCAGAATTATGGCACTGCACCCAGTTACAAAAAGTCCGTTCTCCCTTAAACAGACATGAGTCGTTACATTGCTCCAAATAGCCACACCCCCTAGGAAGCCTGAGAGAGGCACCAGCAGACGTATAGTTTGGCAGATTTGTGCACGGTGCCCAGACTGGCAGCAGCCCTCACTAAACTCACCCACACTCTGGAGTTCACTGTGACTCATTAAGCCGGCTATAAAGCTTGCTCCAGGTAGAGATTTGGCTCGTATAGCAACACCTCCAACGATATGAAGGTTACGGCCTGCGTCACTGCTGGTGTTTAAAAGAGACCAAGTCTCTTGGGTACGTTACGTATCCATGAGCCCCACTGCGCTGAAAATCACCTGCGGTGCAGTCAGATGGATAACCTGTTGACTCCAGTATCTAGCTGGCTATGTGCAAGAACAGACGGTCACCAGAGTGGTTGGGAGTGGAAGCGGATGTTAAAGCACTGACCGGCTGGAGGATTTAGACACAGGTCAGCATGTTCTAAGTTTTGGTTCCCACCCCAACAGCCAGATGATTCTTCCCGTAAGTGTTTCCATTCAGCAAGTGCCTTGGGGAACCAACACTTGCAGCTGACTGTCAGTGGTTAACCAGCATACCCCCTCACCATCCACTTTAAGACCAATGCTCTCAGGGAAGAGCAGGGGGAAGGATTGTTAGAGGCACAGAGGGGAGTTAAGCACCCAGTTCATTGGCTGTATTGGGCTTAGAGCACCTCACTGCCCTTTGTAAGTCTCCCCTAATATCCTGTTTCCTAGTTGACGGCTCCAGCACCTGTCACCACCTTTGTTTCCATAGAGTGGCAAAGCTTTGTAAATCCAGCACAGCGCTCGTGCATGGGGGCTCGGATGTTGTGGGATATGCCAGGAAAGTTTGCTCCGTGCCAGCCGCTATAGGCACAAGAGAACATAAGCAGCCGAGAGACTCAAGTGGTTGAACCATTTGAGCTTTAGAGCATTAAACCAGCTTCCCTCCTCCAAACAAGCAGCCTGTTCTTCCAGAGAAGTCTGTTTAAAGAAGCAGACAGACGCCCTCTTTGCAAGTGGCAGGTTTATTTAGAATTTGTGCTCTCTGGACATCACTCATTTCTTCATGGCTTTAGCTATAGCAACGAGAACGAAGAGGCCGGCTATGATCAGCGTTACCAGGGCACCAGGAATCCACAGCTGTGGCCCTAAAAAAGAAAGCAGTTACATTACTGGTTCTTCCTTGTGATCCTTAGTAGAGAGCCTGCCGCTGCAGTGGGCCTGGGAAGGTGGGGGTCACTTCTCGTGACATGCAAGACCCACCATGGCTGCCGCTCTCTGCACCAGTGAGTAGGACACACTGCATTGCAGCAAAGACACTCAGCCCATAAGACCTGTGTACTTCAGGGCTGTCTCTGAATTGGGGCTGATTTTTAGCCATTTGAGTTTTAGGTAGATGGCTCCCAAAATTGGGAGTTTTCAAGGCATTTTGTGTGTGTATATATACACACACACACACACACACACACACACACACACACACACACACCCCTTATTACACTCCTAGTCATCTCTTTGTAATGTTCGCCAGTGCACATTAATGTAGGATGGCTTCAAATGTTACAGCACCCTCAGGTACCTTGGTGTGCATCAGCAGGGTCTACACAGACCAATTCACGCACAGACAGTGTGCTTTAGAAGTCACATCCCTGTAGTCTGCATTACTGCTCCGTGTAGACAAGCTCTTTAGGTACAAATCACCATTTCCAGCGTTTTATTGGATAAACCGAGATTGTTTTTTGGATCTGGATGTTTCATCGGCATTGGTCAGTTAACACCAAAAATCTGAAGCCCTGATCTTAATCAGTCCCTCGCTCCTAACATTTAGGGTCAGATTCTCTGGAGAGCCCAGCACCCACCAATTTTCAAAAGCACTCAGCATGCGGAGCACCAAGCTCTTGAAAAACCTAGCCCTTAATCACTCCCTCCCTGGATTCCACAGGCTTCCTGCCATCAGCTCCCCTCCTCCAAGCCATTCCCTGATCTTCCAAGTGACTCTGTGCCGTGGTAGACGTCTGGCCTAGGAGGAGGCAGATTCGGTGGGGCAGACTAGGCTCTCTGTACACATTCTACATCTTGAGACTTCTAGTCCTGCAGAACACAACATAGGAGCATTGAGATGTGACAGGCAGAAAGACCCCGAACTGCCACATTGCAGGGGAGAGATCTTAGCAGCCTCCTTTAATGGCTATATGTAACAGGAGGCAAGTGTGATTGGACAGTTCCTACTCAACTGGCTTTGTACAGTTATCCAGGACAGGACATACGTACCCCAAAGGTCCTGCAGTTTTGTCCCCGACTCAGCATTCCGTGCTCCAGAAAGGGGAGAGGCGAGGAGATGGATGGGTCCATAAGAGACAATCTTCTTGTAGTCCTCCTCAAGTGCCCTCTTGCTCTTCGACTTCCTGGGACATTGCTGTGAGCGGAACAGAGGGAAGAAAGCTAGGGCATGGGGCAGGATGGGACTCTTGCTTTTTCTTCTCCTGTGCTGTGTAGGAAGAGCCCTTCCTCTGAACATCAAGCCCAACTTACTGGCAGTGAAAAGCCTCCACTTGCATGGTCCCAGGAACCTTCTACAAGCTACGGGAGATATTTTCAGTTCATTTATCCAGCAGCCAGGCAGACCAACAAACTGGATGGACCCAGCTATCATTAAAGGGGAGGTTAAAGTAAAAGCCCTCCATAATGTAATCCTGGAGCTCTGAGGGAATGGAGAAGAGGCCCTCCATCACTGGGCAGCTGCCCAGTAAGAGGAAGCAATGTTGTGCTCGGTTCTTTCTGGAAGCAAGGAGAGCCAGAGAGCTGCTGAAAGAACTGGGGCAAATCTGAGACCCAGCGCAGACTGTCAGCTCTTTGGGGGCAGGGCCAGTCTTTGGTCTGCGTTTGTACCCTGCCTAGCATGGTGGGGTCCTGGCCTGGGACTACAGCTGCTAGGCACTGTAGTAATGCAAATAAATAACAGACAGTGATAAGGGCCCTTAATGGGGCCTCAGTCACTTCTGCAGAAGTGCTCTCATGCGCAGGTCCCACAAGGGAAGCAAGTCTTAGAGAGCAGGTCCAATTGGTCCTTATTGTTCAGTGACAGTTCCACAGGGAGAGGCCTGTAGCCAGCCCTTAGCTGAATCCAGTGTAGGGTCAGAGCAGAGCCCTCAGCCGCAGCTAAGGCAGCTCAGAGGAGAAGACTCCAACAAGTCCCGCTCGCAGCGCGGGGCAGAGGGGACCTCACCTTTGCACAGGGCTCGGGGCCATCGGGGAGGCACAGGCGGACTCGGCAGTGCAGGAACACCTCCGAGTAGTTGATGAATTGGAACATCTGGAAGCTGAACTTTGCCACGGTGCTGTTTCCGATGCCATTGATGTACATCACGGTCTCATCACGGGGACACCTGCAGGGGGGGGGGGAAGGGAGTCCAAGAGCCAAGTCAGGCTGGGGAGTTTTACACCCTGAGATGCCAGCAGTGCCAGTGCAGCGCATGGTCTTTCAGTGGAGAAGGCTTTGCCCTTGAGATGTCTGGCTTTACGCAAGGGGGTCAATGTAGCTGCCAGACGCAGTCTCGGGTAAAGGTCGGGGACTTTTAGAGGGAGGAAGGATGCCAGCATTGACGGGAAATGGCTTTGGACAAAAATGCAGATTTGTTTTCAAATCAAAACTGTTAGCCCTTGTTTCTCCCCTCCCTCCCCACCAATTTTCCTTCCCTTCCCCACCCCCTGGAAGGACCAGGGAAAAAGAGAAACAGTAAGACTTGCACGTCTCCCCCTTGGAAGAATTTCTTTTTAAATTTGAAACCGAGAACAGTTTCAGGTTTTTCCACAATGCTGAATTCTGACCAGCTGTGATGTCTGGGTTAATTCCGTATCTGAACTCTGCCAGGAAGCCGCTTCCCCTTTACAGATGATACGTGATGAGCAGGAAGCAATTAAGGTGAGGTTTCCTTCAGAGCAGCAGTTGCCCGAGTCTGTGTGCATCTCTGTGGGGCAGGGTGCTCCTTGTTCTACCTGGGAGTTTCATTGCCAAATCACTCCCTGCCCATAGATGGGGGAGGAAAGGAATGGTCTTTGCCCAGTCCCACCTTACAGCAGCAAGGAAAGATTCTCTTCCTCCCAACAGCCAAGGAAGTGATAACACCTATATAGATCAGTAGATCTCAAAGCACTTTAAAATAGTATCCTTTCCCGGTCCTGCTTTGTACAGGGGGAAACTGAGGCACCGAGCGGGGTAGTGACTTGCTAAGGTCACCCAGCAGGTCATTGGCAGAGCTGGGAATTGAATCCAGGTCTCCTAAGTCCCAGTCCAGTGCTCTGGCCACGCTGCCTCGGATGAAAGGCTGGTGTATCAGATGCTGCATCAGTGCCTGGGGGTTATGCATCATCATGGCATTGTGGGGCTCTCTGCAGTTCTATTAGTGGTTTGCGTGCCCACAGCTCAAATTGCTTTAATTGGGTCACTGTTCCCTGTACCCAACTTCTGTTCATGTCCCCTGCAGGCCTGTGCCCCATAGTTTTAACTACAGTCCTGCTAGACCATGTGCTGGCTCACAAGCTGCATGGGACAATAACATGCACCCCAGTCCTCATAGAAACGTAGGGCTGGAAGAGACCTCAAAAGATTATCCAGTCCAGCCCCCTGTACTGAGACAGGACCAAGTAAACCTAGATCACCCCAACAGGCGTTTGTCCAACCTGTTCATCACTGGAGGTTTTTAGGAGATTCCACAACCTCCCTGGGTAACCTGTTCCACTGCCTCACTCTCCTTATCCATGCAAGAGAACTCAGCAATGGGCTTATTTATATTCCTGATGCTCTCTGGAGAGGTA
The DNA here is from genome assembly GCF_011386835.1 of Chrysemys picta bellii. Classification (NCBI taxonomy): domain Eukaryota; kingdom Metazoa; phylum Chordata; order Testudines; family Emydidae; genus Chrysemys; species Chrysemys picta. Next base: position 7,159,653 of record NC_088804.1, on the reverse strand, counting down.
GCTCCATTCCAGAATCTGGTCAGGTTGTGAATGTGACCAGAAACTCATCCTTTTTTGGGAGTCTTAATTTCCCACATCCTCCTCTGGGACACGAAGCTACATCTCAGAGTAACACAGACTAGAAGCTCTTCCGGGTCCAGGCTGCCTTTTGAAATGTAGTTCTACGAACAGCTGTGCAGAGTTACCAAGAAAGCGACCATCTCTGCCAGACTTTGCAGTGGTGTTTGTACAGCACCTGCCACAACAGAGTCCTGGTCCATGGGGGGAGGGGGAGCTCGATTACTATTAGGATACAAACAACAAGGAAGTTACTCGGGACAACTTGCACAACGCAGCTTTAAACCAAGACAGGTTGCGTTTATTGCATGAACACCAGAGCACACTACAGTGGTGGCCAACTGGCCCATGCCACAGTACTGCCAATCAGTGGACCTACCACCCATCGGTGCTGGGATGGGGGAAGAGATTGAGGGAGCGAGCACTTTCTCCCACAGATATGAAAGATGAGACATGCTCAGGAGAGAAGCCGGCTTCTCTTTTGTCGGGCCTTCTCCCCAGAATCATTTTGGGATCTGAGCATCTCAAGAGGAGGAGTGACTGTGATCTAATGAGGAAGTGTGGGAGGAAGAGGTGGGTTTTGCACTGAGCTCCGCATGCCACATGGTTAGTGGTCATTTACATTGCTCTGCCAGGCAATTACAAAGTCTTGACATGGCTCCTGTGGTCGTAGCCAGCCAGTGAAGACTTGACAGCTTGTCACTCCCGTGGAGTGGTCATGGCAACCTGGACCTGGACTCCTCCCCTCCCGGAGTTACCTAGCATCAGGGCCGGTAAAGCACATGGCTTTTCCCCCTGGCGAGGAGCCTGGGGGGAGCTCAAACCCCGCCGCTCTTACCCCTTCACAATGAGCTGGTGCTGCATGTCATGGCTGGGGTCCGCCGACGGGGTGGCCCAACAGTCCTCGACGCTCAGCAGGAAGTACCGCACCTGGCTCTGCCCTTCCAGCTGCAGCAGGATGTAGAGGAACTCCGACAGGGGGAGGGCCGGGGGCTGCTGCCGGTAGGGCTGCAGGTAAGCCGAGGTCTCGTACAAGGCCATGGTCACGTTGAACTCCCCCTCTTTGACCACAAACTTCACCAGCCTAGGAGGAGATCAGGGAGACCAGGCCCAGAGTTAGAAAACGGCAGGATGGAGGCGGCCACCAAGCATCCAATTGCCGGCGCTTGCAGACAGATCCCCATGTGCCACCAGCTCCTGCCCACGGGGAAGCCCATCTGTTGCCCTCCTTACAGCCAGGGCCCCATTGCCAACCTTTAGCAAGTCATGCATAGTTCGCTACCTGCCCTGTGAGATTGGAAAGAGCTGCCTCAGTGGCTCTTCTGCATAAGAGAGCAGCTCCCATCCAGGCTGCCCCACTGGGGTATCGAACAGCGACATCCGAGAAGAATGCCCTCAAGACGTCTCCCAGGAGGATCTCTCCCTGACACACACCAAGCAGCGGGGAGTCTGATGGGGTCCTGCCCCCAGCTCACTTTGTGAACTGCAAGCCAGTTTATTTGCAGTGGTTGGGCAGATAGAAAGGCAGGAATCGGATGGCACACCCCTCTGGGAACGTCTCAGTTCCCTGCAGCATGTGCTACTGAAAGCACAGGCCCCTTCAGGCAAGCTGTCCAGTGCAGCAGGGGGCCGGAAGGCTGCTCCCAGCCAGTCCAAGTCAGGCATTTAAGGCCACTTCCGTGCAAAGTGAGGGCAAAGGATCTTGATGGGACATAACTCTCAAAGCTCACCAGCACCTCCTGGTGGCCTGGCTAATCTTCATCTCATTGACAGGAGCTATTTTTACAGCTGCTTTACATCCTTCAATGGCTTGTAAATATGAGACCCCTATTTTTAGAGGTGCCACACACCCACTGCTCTTATCGGCTTCAGCTGGAATTGGGGGGTTCAGCACCACTGGGGATCAGGCCTTAATCAACCAGCTTCACCAGTGAAACTCCGCCACCTGAGAGCTGAAGGGGGGCAGCCAACGAGCATTTAGTATAGGAGGGAAATGCCTGTCCAGAGGAGAGAGAAAGACCAGCAACTCACGTGTCGATGGCAGTAAGGGAGAAGGGCAGCTGGACCACCCGCTCATAGGAGTAGATGCAGGAGAAATGCACTCGCACAAGGCTGCTTCTGGAGATCACGCCCGTGGCCTCCATGTCGGACTCCATCACGTTGGTGTAAGACACGTGTGACCTGTTTTGCTGACATGGGCCAGAAAGAGTATTTAAGTCCTGTCTTCATGCCAGGAACACGTCTCTCTCTGCACTCAGCCTGGCTTACCCCATCCTGCCCGCAGCAAGGTGGTCAGGGACCCAGTCAGAGCTAGCTATAGGTCAGATAGCATAGGCAACGCAGCAGATAGAAGGCACTGCCTGTTCCTTGAGGCTTCCACCCAAAGCCCACAGCCATCAGCTTGTATGCACAAACAGGCCTCTTGTTCTGGGGGGGCAGCTGGAAGCACCCAAGCACCCATGGATTTCAGCTGGAATTTTTGGGTGCTCGTCCGAAGAGGCAAGTCTCAAGTTCAGCCTTTAATTTGTGTGCCTCTCTCGAGGTCTGAGCCATGAAATGGCCCAGAACAAGTCATCTGTTCCCCATTAAGGGAGATCTCTGTATTAAGACAGCACGGTATGTAGCAGATTGCTAGTGGTATGTCTGTAGATATGGTTTAGCATGGAGCACCAAAACAGATCTAGATGTTGCCCACAGACCTTCAGCTAATCTACACCCCATTTGTGGCAGGGTACAGAACCCAGGACCTTGGACTTGAGAAAGAGCCTCCTATATCTTGAGATTGAGGAAGATCTCCATTAGCTGGCAGAAGGAAGGCTCTTGTTCTGCAGTCCAGCCACCAGAACGGGACACAGTCCTGCTATGACACGGAAAGTTGGCAGCGATCACAATATTCAGGGCCTAGCAGGCCTATTTGAATCGCTAACCTAACCGATGACTAGTGGGGAAAGGTCCATGAATAGTCAATGGATCGGTTACATGAAACTGTTGAAGAGAAGATGTGAGAAGGAGACCAAGTCGGATTTAATTTAAACAGAAAGCATCTGCTGATACCATTCAAGGACCACTCAGATTAAAATAATGAGGGGGGGCGCGTCTGGTCTAAAGCAGGAAAGGGACTACCATTCCCAATTCAGAATGGAATAGAATTAACTCTTTCTTCCCCACCAAGGACTGGTTGACTCAATAAGAGGCGTTAACCCATATTCGGTCTCCAAAAAGGGACTTTGTTTGTGCAAAACAATTTCCATTTGAATGCTCTTCAACTTGTTTTGAGTCTTTTTCCTTTCGTATATTTCAATCAATAAAAAGTTCTAATCTTTGGCATTTGCACTGCTGTGGTAGCCATGCTGGTCCTGGGACATTAGAGACACTAGGCCGGTGCGGTAATACCGTCTATTGGAAGAAATTCTGTTGGGGGGAGAAGCTTTTGACCTACGCAGGTCTGAAGAAAATCTCTGTATAACTTGAAAGCTTGTCACTCTCACCAACAGAATTCGGTCCAATAAAAGTCTCTTTAATAATCCGTCTAGACACAAATTGTCTAGAGTGTTTTCCATGATGCTAAGCGGGCGGAGGACTCTGCCTACCAATTCCCAGACCTTGGTTAATACTATTGACTGTAGGATTGTGACTGGGTTATGTTAACACCTTTAGCCCATTTATTCCATCTTAATACATACAACAGCTGCTGGAAAGACAGTTACTCTCCGTTGGGAAATAGAAACTCAGGACTCCCATACTCTGCTGAAGTAGCCAAGCACTGCCCTCTCACACCCCAACCAACAACTCAGCGGAGGTCCAGAAAGAATCATTGACTATGTTAGATGGTGTACACTAGCCACCATACCAGCTCTCGAGAAGACTTCCATTTAGAGCTAGGAGTTAGGTACTAATGCTACGAGGCAGAAATAAAACAGAAGAGCAGAAACACCCCGAACCCCTTCACCACGGTGTCTGGTCTCAGAATGGCTTCCCCCTCCTAATCAGAGACACCCCACGGAGCCTTTACCTGAATCACTGACCCACACAGGGTATGGTTCTCGCCCGTGAGAGTGGCTGCAAAGAAGATTGCTCCATCCTCCTCCTTTTCGGAGACCTTGCAAGCGCTGTTCTTCAAGTGGACCCGCGCCAAGGGGATTTTCAACACTTCGAACACTTCCTTTCTCACCATCATCTTCATGTGATCTTCCTCACACTGCAGCTTGAGTACCACATCTGGGGAAAAAGCGATCTGCAATAGCCGTAAGGAAGAGGCCTGAAGGAGCCCCACGTCAGCTATGGTGACACCCAGCACCGGTATACAGAGAGCATCCTTCACTTCACTGCTGGCCAAGTATGATTTTCAGAGGCCTGCAAAGGATGCTGGGTGGAAGAGATTGAGAACCCACATGAATCCAGTGGGAGCTTCTCTCTCTCTCTAGTGGTTAGACACCAAGAGGTTTCCAAGTCTACTGCTCAGCCTCCAAGCTGAGGGACGTGACCTTTTAACGCCGGACAGCAGAGGGCTCACACTTGGATCCAGAGGTGCTACATTTAATCCCCGTGACTGATGTCTGTGCAGTCAGTACACTACAGCACGATCACCCCGGCAAGCCCGATGAGGCTGAAGTGCTTCCGCTTCGGACCTTCGTCTAAAGCAACTTTTTGGGGTCACTTTCCTCGAGGGACACTTGACTTTGCTATGCCAGAGTCCATTAGTGACCAAGGGAAGCTATGGGATGCTACTAGACAGTGGTTCTTGGGCTTCCTCCTATTGCGAGGCCCCTGGAATGACAGCATTGCAGTCTCCCCACCTCACCCCACCGCAGAAGTGTCCCTTGCTTGAAACATGAGGACAGGTTTAGGATTAAAGGGAAATGAACTCTAATACAGTGCTACAGGCTGGAGCTGCTTAGTTACAAGAAGGGAGGGCAGGAGGGCCAGTAGTTTCCTTTCCCTCAGTGCAGGGCTTCACATTTCTTAAGGCCAGATCGCCACTGTGACGCTCACCATCCTCGAGTCTGAGCACAACTGAAGGGACTCCAGAGAGCAATTCCCAACAGAGAGCAGCCAAGCAAAGGGCTAGCAAATCCTCTCAGTTTGCCCAGTTTTGTTCACCAAGAAAGCCTTGGATTGGGCCATAGCCAGCAGGAGCCATCCTAGCTTGACTGATAGAGGTTTCATCTCTGCAACCAGAGCAGCTCCATGCACCCCTTGCAAGTGCTGGGCCGTCTGTGATCCACAGACCAGGGTAGCGTGGGAAGGGTTAGAGACCCACCCTTCCTCCCCATGTCCAGACCCCCACTGCCCCCCTGAAAAGTCCACCCACCCCACTCATTGTGCAAGCGTACACACAAGTCACATCACAGGCCCACCCCTTTTTGCACCAGAGATCTGCTGACTCCCACACCATCCCCATGAAGTTGTTCCTAGTTCAACAAATCCTTTCCTCATGTCAGCTTATAAAGGCACTCACCGGAGTGCAAAAGTCTGCCCCCCATACTTTCCAAGTGGCTTGAGTAGCGCTCACAACTGCTAGAATTGACACGTGTACCCCAACCATGCCCAGTCCTACCTTGACAGAATGTCCCAGTGAAGCCAGCCTTGCAGGTGCAGTTTGGTTTCTCCTCAACTACCCGGCAGACTCCCTGGTGCTTACATGGGTTCGGAAAGCAGAATCTCGGGCTTCTCTTGGGACGGAGGGCAGCCTCTTCCATTCGGCCAAGGGGCTTCTTCAGATCAGCTACAGCAGAGGGACGTGGGTATGTTTAAGTGCATCGCGAATAACTGGCTATAGTAAGCTACAGTTAGCCTGTCTCTAAGTCTGAGTCAGTGCTCTGCTCGGCCGTGAGGGGAACGAGTTGCACTTATTTAGAGTCACTGCTTAGATCCCAAGAGAACTTTTACATTAATGGCTGAACTGCCTTGGGACACTACATCTGAAAGACAATGCCTCTTCAGTGCCTACCAAGAGGGAGCATTCAAGAGTCTGCACTTCCCCTTGTTCGAGCGGAGGAGGTCATTAGCATCCAAATCTCAGTGTGATGAGTGGCTGCTCTCAACTGGTACAGGAGATGCAGAACCTTCATCTCTGGCTTGGCAGGTAAAAAGCTTCCTGCTGACAAGAAGGTGGAAAGATCCCACTTCTGGCCCCAAAACTTTGGCATCCTTAGCTGGGGTATATGTGTGCACGCGCTCTTCCACCCCCCAGCCACCCAAATGCCTTCTGCTCTTGGGAGAAGTGACCAGTGCTAATCTTACTCTGGATAAGTAGCTTGAGCACATTCCCAGGTACAGGATTTCACCCTTCTTGGCCTCACTATTCAGCCTCACCCCACAGCCCAGTAAATAAAGAGACTCACTATTGTAGCTCTCACCCCCAGGCAGCCAGAGAGCAGCGAGCAGCAGCAGGCATGTCACAGTCACTTCCTGAAAAGCAAACAGACTCTAGCTTATTTTGCTGTAGCCTCTGGAAACATATACAGCCATGTAAAAGTCTTCCTGTAGCAGTAGAACGTGCTGACATGTTGAACCTATCTAGAAGGCAAAGACAATATTGACCCACTCAGAATACTCCGCATTCCACAGCAAGCATTGCTTTCCTGGGTTTTTGAAGGAGTCTGTTACTCTGACCATCAGTGCTACTAATTCTAATTTGGCATCTCCTGGTCTCCTTTGTACCCAGATGTGTTCTCTGTTGTTATTTTGCCTATCACCAAAGGCCTGAAGGGTCTGAGCAGCAAAACCTTCCTCATCAGCCAGCCTACAACATACAGGACAAAATCTGGTCCTGCATTAAAGTGGCATCGCCAATAGGGCTACTTCACTGGGCTTGAGGTATCAGGGTCCCCAACTCCGAGGATATGCAGAGAAAAATAAACCCGGACAAGTGACTACAGGCCAGTAGTAACAGCTGAGCACTTGCCATGAAATCACACAGGAGAGGCACCAGGGCAAACAGAAGAGGAAGGAAAGAGTTGTTCCTCCTTAGGAAGTTCACTTTCCACTTTAGAGAAGAGTTATAATTAAAGTGGTAAATTACAAGCGGAACAGCATCTTCCCTCAGATCCTTTGACATAGCTAAAGAAAGAATGTGGCTTTGAAGGGAACGTACATTTATATCACAAATAAACAGATAAAGGACAAGAAGTCAAGGCCGCCTTCCGCTCCCCAGATCTTACACTCCCAGCTGTCTATTGTAACAGTTTGACAGAGAAGGAGCCATCTCATTGGCGAGTGTGCTAGGAGGCAGTGCGGGCTAGTGGATAGAGGTCTGACTCCATTGCCCCCAGTCATTAACAGCAGGGACAATGCAGGTATACGTAGTCCCCATCCTGACTCAGCAGCATTTTACACCTGTTTTGCCCTCATGTTGTCAATGTCTGCACAAGGCTAAAAATCTAGAGAAGTAGGTTCTACTGTCATCTCTGCCACTGACTTAGGAGGAGACTTTGGACAAGTCACTTGACTTCTGTGCCTCACTTTCCCCATCTGGGAAACGGGGAATCATTATTAGAGCTCTAGGAGATCTATGGATGACAAATAAATAAATAAATGGAGATATCCTATCTCCTAGAACTGGAAGGGACCTTGAAAGGTCATCAAGTCCAGACCCCTGCCTTCACTAGCAGGACCAAGTATTGTTTTTGCCCCAGATCCCTAAGTGGCCCCCTCAAGGATTGAACTCACAACCCTGGGTTTAGCAGGCCAATGCTCAAACCACTGAGCTATCCCTCCCCGTGAAGTCTAGAAGGGTTGTTAGTGCAGGACTTCTACAGCACTGAGGTAGGCCAACCTCTAGAGAGGCTAAAAGCGCTAGCAGTAAATAGCTGCACTTCTTGCATCTGATTCCCCCACTGCCTTGCACCTCACGTAGCCATTTATACCTCAGCAAAGTAGGTATCAAATGCTACAGTTCTGGTGTGATCGCATTTTGCACTCACTTTGCCTAAAGGTTAATGGACTTGACAAGGAGGGGAGACTGAGGAATCAAGACCCGTTCTCTGAAGGGAGAACATGGCTACACAAGAAGACATTTCGGAAGCCCTACCAATTGCTTTCAGGAGACAAGAGAAAGACAGTGCTGCCCTCTTGTAAGTTACAATCTAGGAGGAGAAATCCACCACTTCAACAATCACAAACAGAGCCCTGCAGTCCCTGTTTAAAGTTGAGATTTCATGAGCTTTTCTCTACTCACCATTGCCAGACCTGCATACCCTTGCTCACCCACAGCTGTCCACATTTCTCTTTGCCTTGGCCTCGCAGTGCTCTTTATATCATCTTTCAACAGCTGATTCTCCCCCACCCCTCACACTTCCCCAGTGATTGCATCAGTGCCAATTTAGCCTCCTGTCATTGCTGCAGTGGTGGAAAGGATTCACTAAACGCCAACCTTCCTATTAGACCGCTCGTCATAAGCACCGACACAACTCACGGCTCTGGGAGCTCACTAATTAAGAGAAGTTTTTGCATTCCTCCCCCCCACACACACAAATCCTTTTTAATAAGACTAGCCCCTTTCGGATGGGGCTGCTCTTTACACAACAATAAGAATATGAAGACCCCACACAGACACAGTGGGATTGAAAACCATATTTACTAACTGGGCACATCTATGCCAGCTACACACAGCTTTCATTATCCTTCTAGTCCTCATGGTTGTGATGAAAAGCTTGAACACATGATGTGAGCGAACCTTAAAGTTCAGGAAACAGAAAGCAAAGAAAAAAAGCCCAACATGTATTACTATAAAAAATGTGATTTTTTTTTTTTTTAGACAGTCTCATGATTTTTGCACTCAGGGATCCTATGTGTAACTGCCGTCATCTTGCGCACTGTTAGGAACTGACCCCTGAGCTCCAATAGCTGAAAGCACGAACCTCTACAGCTGGAGTTAAAGGACCAAGACCCTTGTCCTGCAGTGCAAACACCCTCACCTTTAACTTTAAGCATGTGAGATATCTCACTGACTTCAACGGGACTACTCCTGTGAGTAAAGTTACGGATCTGCATAAGCTTTTGCTAGAGCTGGGGGCCTTACATTTTGCAAAAAAGAATCCAAGTTTTTGCCAAATTAATATTAACAGAAATGTTTTTCATAGATTCCAGGGCCAGAAGGGACCACTGTGACCATCTAGTCTGCCCCCCTGTATAACACAGGCCAGAGAACTTCCCGCAGATAATCCCTAGAGCAGATCTAGAAAAACATCCAATCCTGATTTTAAAATGGTCAGTGATGGACAATCCACCACAAACCTTGGTAAATTGCTCCAATGGTTAATTACTCTCACTGTTAAAAAATGTACACCTTATTTCTAGCCTGAATTTGTCTAGCTACAAATTGCAGGCATCGGATCGCGTTAGACCTTTCTCTGCTAGACTGAAAGCCCATTATTAAATATTTGTTCCCCATATAGGTACTTACAGACTGTAAACAACTCACCTCTTAACTGTCTCTTTGTTAAACTAGATTGAGCCCCTTGGCAAGTTTTCTATTCCTTTAATCATTCTCATGACTCGTCTCTGACCCCTCTCCAGTCAATTTGATTTATTCATATTAAAATATCAGTGCAAACAGATGTTAGTTTGGCTGGAAACCCAAATCCAAATACTGCAGGATGTTGCCAGTGCAGGAAGGAATCCTGACAGTAAAACTGACTAGAGGCAAAGGGTGAAATTGACTGGACTAATTTCTCAATCCAAGTGAAATGCAAAAGGTGAACAAATGCATCAATGATAGAAAACAAACATTAGGGCTGAAATTTTCAAAGGCTGGGTTTAGCACAGGCTCAGTCAGTGCAAATTGGCCCACGCTTTGAAAATTTGCACCTAGATTTTAAAAGATCTTTCCATTTTCAAAACCTCCACAAGTTCCACAGCAAGGAAACTGGTCTTGCTTAAACTGCCAGTCCCAGCCTTACTCTCTGCCCAAGGAACGACTCCTGCCCAAGAAACTACAGCTCCCAGAAGCCTCAGCCTATGGAAGGCGGTTGCCATGGCGAGGGAGCCCAACAGGTCTGGGCGAGCGCAGGAGAAGCTGGTGAGGCCGCTGTTTGCAGAGGGGTGGTTGGGTGGTTGGGTGGGTGGTGAGAGGCACTGGGGTTGTCTCAGAGGCGGTTGCTCTGCAGTTACACCCGGGGGCACTGAGAGATGGAGAACAGCTGTGCGCCTGTGTGAGCGAGGATGTGGATGGGTGCAGGCAAGGGGTGGGGATGCACTATGGGGCAGCACAGGGGACCCCCGGGGAAGGGGCGTCCCAGAGATGGGAGCAGGGGCATGCCCGGGAGGGCAGGGGCCAGGCAGGGCATGGAAAGGTAGGGCCCAGGCCAAGGGGCAGGGAATCAGCCGAAGGCAGGGAGCATTCAGCAGAGGCAGGAGAAGACCCGGGAGCTTTGGGAAAGCGAAAGGAGGATGCTGGGACAAACTCCTGCCTGGCACGAGGCTCCAGTGGAGTTGTTATACTTGGAAGGGCTGAATTTGGGAGGAAAAGGGGTCATCTGTCCGTCACAGGAAAGCAAAACCAGAAAAGCCCAGCGCTCGTGCTGCACGACCCTCAGCAGAGCAGGGGTCTGCGTGGGGCCCGATGAGGTGACCGGGGGCTGCTCCCCCCCAGATCACATGGAGCGCGTTTTGAGAACAGAAAACCAGGCCATTTTTCGGACTGTGCCCCCAGGGGAGGAAGGGGTGGGCTGGAGGGGGGACGTGAAGAAGGGAGGGGCTGGAGGCTGGGCACTGTGGGAGCGTTTGGGAGATGGAAAGGGGTCTGACTGGGGTTGCTCCCGATGAGTGGGAGGTTGGGCTCCTTCCGTCCCTCCTTGGTCGCTGCAGCAAACCAGGCTTTAAATGCAGAAGGAACAGTGTTAAACATTTGCACAGGGCAGTGATTAAAGGAGCTGGAAAGAGGAGGGGGAGCTGTGGGGAGCCCCCCTTCGCCACACTAAGTCCCGTCTTTAACCCCTGGTGCAGCGCCTAGCACAGTAGGGTCCTAATCCCTGACGGAGGCCCCTAGGTGCTGCATCAGTGCAACTAATCAATACAAACACTAAGAGGAAAGCTGGGGCAGGGTGAGGAACAGGGGGAAAGGGAGAGTTTCACACACACAGCGGGAGAGTTTGACAAATCTTAGTAAGGAACCAGAGACATACAGCCATGCGGTTGTCAATGGGACGAGCTGGTTTGCTCCGGCTGGATACTCCCCTCTGGCTGGCTGGCTGAATGTAGTCCAAAGCCCAGGGCAGGGAGAGCTCCAGTGAATGGTCCAACGTGAAATCACCCCTTCCTCTCCACCCTTCATGGGCATTTCTGTCTTATTTCAGTAAATCTCCTCCTCCCGCTGTCTTCGTCCTACGTGCCATTCCCGCTGCCAACCAAAACAACCCCAGATAGAGAGAGCGCTTGCGTCTCCATTTTCACTCCTTATCTCCCCAAGCCCCAAAACACACGTTGGGATCAGGGTGAGCTTAAAAAACAAAACAAAAACAAAAACCAAGCCTTGGAGATACTTCTGCTGCTCTGCTGTTTATTTAGATTTAAAAAGTCCCCGCAATGTACCGCCCGCCTCACAGCACGCTCGGCGCCCTCAGCACAGACTTATCCAACTGAAGGACAGCACATCGGAAATGGCTAAGAGGAAATCCTTTTTCACCAATGGACAGCTAGTTTGTGGAACTCCGTGCCACAAGATAGCCCCCAGGCCAATTGTTTAGCAGGGTTAAAACAAAAGGAGTGGACATTTATATGGATAATGGGAACCTCCAGAGTTGTCATAGTAAGGATTAAAATGACTAGGTGTTTTGGAAGGGATCTAAACCTTCATGCTTCATGGCAGCAACCAAGTTCTAACTCAAGAGGGTCAGGAAGAAATTCCCCTACGGGCAGGTTATTCCATAGCTGCTTACTGCTGGCCATTGCTGGAGACGGGATACCAGACTAGGTGGGTCATGGGTCAGTTCTGCAGTTCCTGTGTTTCTAATCCATCAAAGAAGCAGCAACCCTTTTGCTTCCCCACTCCCCCAGCCACATCTCACACTAATCAGTAGTCAGCAGGCCCAATATGGATTAAAATCATGCCCTATACTACATTTTTCCCTAAGAGGGAATCCCACCCCCAGCCAACTCTGCTTTCCTCATTCCAAACAAATCTATAGGCAGAGAATAAAAATGTTTCTCTGTTGCCCTTTCTTACCCTTTTAAAATAACCCATGTGAGTGCTTCTCTCCCAGCAGTCCATGAGGGAGCAGGATGGAAGTCCTGCGAGAGCATGGGGAAGAGGAGGAGGAAGAAAAGAAAGTCTTTGTGATTAGTAATGAACTCCAAGACCTGGAAGAGAAGCTGTCAGAGATCCAAGTCCATATCCCAAATGTTGTACCGTAAGTAGGAATCTGTGTGTGTGTGTGTGTGTGTGAGAGAGAGACAGACAGACAAGAATACATGACAGACTGCATTTCTGAAACAGCGAAGATGAAATCCACTCTCACCAATGCACAGCTAGATTATGGAACTCCGTGCCACAAGATAGCACCAAGGCCAATTGCTTAGCAAGACTTTTAAAAAATCCATTTAGCTGGATAATGGGAATCTCCAGAGTTACCAGAGTAAGGACTAAAAAGACCAGGTGTTTTGGAAGGGAGCTAAGCCCCCATGCTTCATGGCACAAGCCGCGCTCTAACTGGCTCTCTACATTGCATTTTTCGTGTGTTCCCCATTGGATCAGGTATACAGAGATCATAGGAAGATACTTACAGGCCCACTGGGCTGTGCAGCTCACTTGCCATCACTGGGAGCAGCTTAGTCGGGTTTCCTGCCCTCCTGTTTTGAATTGTGCACTTTTCAATATGACCCCAAAGTTATTTAATTTGCACCAACTGCTGGGAAATAATAGAAGAGAGACCCTAGTGGTTCTTCAGACAGGATTAACCCATCTGAATCTCACTATGTTCATTATCCGTCTCTGTTTTGCCTCCTCCCACCGCATGAAGTGAATTTGACTGGAGTTCCATCGACACCTCCCAGTTACCAGCCTCCTACAAGACGAATTCTGCCAAGGAGCAGATGCTGCTGCAACTAGGTGACAATTTCCATCGACAGTATGCGCATCTCTGCCCGGATCGCCAGCCACTCTTCCTCCACCCCTTAAATGAGTGTGGAGTGGAGGTAAAGGAACATCTGGAGACAGGGGTGTTGGGGACAACCTGGGTTTGCTTTCCTTTGATAGCATATGATATGGACTATGTACAATTCTGCACAGTCATTTCTTTCTTTCTTTCTTTCTTTCTTTCTTTCTTTCTTTCTTTCTTTCTTTCTTTCTTTCTATGCTGATTATCTTTTTATTCACTTGCCTGTATTTTTTACTGCAAACATATTTTAGTGGTAGAATTGTCCAAGGGCCAGTCCCATTTGCTCCCTTGCAATAGACACAACCCGTGCTGAAAACCCACCAGTTGTACAGTCAGTGCCCAGGTATGCACCGAGCACCCCAGTTATACCCCCGTCCTACCAGGTGTAGTTCCACAAAACCAACTTCACACTTGACACAGCAGTTATACACACCAACTGTACACCTATCGCACTGACTGTACACTCAGCGTACAGTACATTTGGGGAACAGAAAAAAGAAGTGAATCAAACTAAAAGAAATACCTGAGTCTAAGAGATCAACTCTGAAGACCCACAATATGCTCAGCCCTCGAGCTCGGGCTGAGGCACAAAGTTTAGATCCAGATTTGGATCTTAGTCTGAACCTCTCCAGATGTTGGGTGTTCAAATATGGAGTCCTGTTTGGGCTGGTTATAGAGACAGGCCTGAGCTGCAGAGCTCGCATCCAGTTCTGGGCCTGTCTCCCCCAAGTTAAGGATGGGCAGATCCAGCATTCAAAATTTTTACTGACAACATGCCAAGCACAACATGTGGAAGCTGGAAACATACAAGCTTTCTATGAACCGTGGCTGCCGGATGTGTAACAATAGGTGTGAGGCTTCCCTAAGATTAGAAGATAGCGGGGAAGGGCCCAATCCAACCATGGGCATCTTGAACTCAACTCCCATTGACTGCCCTGGGAGCTGGCGGTCGGACGCTGCAGCACTCGATCCTAGCTGCAGTTACCCAGGTGCTGAAGGCTTCATGTCCAGGTATATCCCATTGCTGTAGTCCAGCCAGGAAGTGGCAAAGGCAGAGGACAGACAGAGACGTATTTCAGAAGCTGTGGTGAGACGGCCTCTCTGCCCACTGTATTTCCCATCTCAGAAAGAGTCAATAGTAGAGCAAGAAGGTTGATCAAACGCTTGCTATATTGTAGAGAGTTGGACATTAGCTCTGGCCAGCTGGCCCCGGAGTTCCTCCCTGTCACCTGCTCTGCGTGCCGCTTTCCGATGGATTCCCCACCGCGTAGGGCTAACCAACATCCTCTTGCTGCAGAAATTTGTGAGCACCACAGTGCGCCCGACCCTGCAGCCGTACCCGGAGCTGTATAATTGGGACGGCTGTGCCCAGTTCGTCTCTGACTATCTCACCATGGAGCCCCTCTCGTCCCCCATCACGCCGGTAAGAAATGGATACTTCCTTTGAGTCTTCCAGTTGCCCCCCTTGGCGCATTGGGAGTCCCACATCATTAACAGTAACGGGTTTCTCATCAGGGTATCACACTGGCACAACCCGGGTTATGGGGCTGTGACGAGTCTCGCCCTTTGACCCCTCCAGGAGCCCCCTCCCCAAGAGGGCCTGTTAAGAACCCTTTCTTCCTCCTTACTCAGGCAAAACTCCCATTGACTTCAGTGAGCCCTGTGCATGTGCATTATTTGGGCACACGACCATGTTACAGGCATGATCATTTCCCAGCTGCTGAGTGGAGACTCTGGGCCTCCCAAACCTGTCAGCCTTCCCAAGCCTCCAGCTAGCCTACTGGTCCTGATCCTGGTCTCACCCACAACCATGTAGCTCCATTGAAGTGGGCGTGTACAACGGAGATCAGCTGGTGGCTCATTGCATGCTAAAGCATCAGGCTTCCCTTCCAAGGACCGGGAGGCTGCTTGCCTTGGAGAGGAGGAGCATGTACAGGGACAGAAGCTGGTAGGTCTCGGTGACCCGTTATGAGGCACCTCGATGGGATGTTGTCTCAGCTCCACAGGAGACTTTGAGGCGCCCTGACAGAGGCTTCCAGAGGGACTGGGAACACGGTTAGAGATGAAGGATCAGATCCTTAGCTGGGGAGGATCAGCGCAGCCCCACTGATTGCAATCGAGCCACGCTGATTTAGACTTGCTGAAGAGCGGCCATAAGTTGTTCAAATTGGTGTGGGATTCAGCAATCAAATCCTGACACTTCTCTAGCTCGTTGTACTGACAGATCTCATAGAAAGTATCATTATCTCCATTTAATGTATGGGGAAACCGAGGCACAGAGGGGTGAAGCGACTTGCCACGGTTGCACAGCAAGATTCCAGGTCTCCTGGCTGCCAGCCTTCTGCGCCATCCATTAGCCCACATGGCTTCCTAGCAAAGGAATCTACAAAGGAGAGAACTCTGGGGAAACAGTGAATTTGGGCAGAGTTATTTCACATGCAGGGACCATAGATACAGGGAATAAACTCACAGGGAACGTGTGGGAACCAGAGGGCTCCGTTCTCTCCTACATGCGAGTCCCATTGTAGTTCTGCAGCGCCTGGCCCAGAGAATCTCACTGCGTCTGAGAGCCTGTGCTTTGTTTCTGGAGAAGGAGGGGATTCGAGGGTGGAGGTAAAGAGACCAAGAAGACGGGAATAAGACTTTAAGCAAGGAAACGTGTTTGCTCTTTAAAGCCCAGTTACCTCCCCTCCCCGACCACAATCCTGAAGTACCAAAGGGGGAATTGCTTTGGCTTCAGCATGCTCCTGTGCTCCCTGCTGATCGGTGCGGGCTACGATGCCTACTGTGTGAACGGTTACGCCACCCGGGAGATCTGCATGATGGACGAGACCAGGGAGGTGTGCCCACTGCTGGAGAAGTCAAAGGAGGTGAGGAGCCCAGCTCACTGGTTCTGGCCAGTCAGCCACAATGCGGTGAGAAGGGCCAGGCATGCTGAACGTGACTGGCGTCCCATAGGTCTGTGACTGCCTTCTGTTTAACACGCTCTGGTTCCGACTGGGGGCTCCAGTGTAAAAGGTCTGAACCAAGGGCAGTGTCCATGCAACTGGTCTTCTCTACGCCTGGGTGATCTGCTGAGTTCTTTTCCATGTCACTCTTCCACTGAAGAGGCCTGGTTGGACTCTCAGAGTTTACTGAACCCCAGATCCATGAAGTACTAACCCACAGAATGTTAAGGGAGCTGAGCACCACGGGGTGCCTGTGATCTGCCTGTCCTGTGGGCTCCTTTACATCCCTATTGTATTAAATAATATATATTGGAGATATATCTATCTCATAGAACTGGAAGGGACCCTGAAAGGTCATCGAGTCCAGCCCCCTGCCTTCACTAGCGGGACCAAGTACTGATTTTGCCCCAGATCCCTAAGTGGCCCCCTCAAGGATTAAATTCACAACCCTGAATTTAGCAGGTAAATGCTCAAACCACTGAGCTATCCCTCCCCCAAATAAGGCTCTGTAGCCCTCTGCTCTTGTGGTTGCAGGTCCTGAAAGAGCCCGTGAAGGAGAAGATCAAGAAGTACGCAGTCAAGCCCCCACGGGACCTGCGCAGCAAGTTTGAGCTCCAGCAGGTGGCCAAGAAGGAAGCCGATATTGAAGCCGCACAGAAGAAGAAGCAGAAAGAGGAAGAGGAGAAGGTCATGGTGAGTAAATGTTCATGTGTCTCCATCTTACTCCGAAGTCTCAGCAGCAAGATCCCTGACACAGCTAGTGACCGACTCATCAAGTTGCTAGCCACCTCCCATCATAGAATCATAGAAGATCAGGGTTGGAAGGGACCTCAGGAGGTCATCTAGTCCCACCCCCTGCTCAAAGCAGGACCAAACCCCAACTAAATCATCCATCATTGAGCTGTGAGAAACCCTCAGCCCCCACTGACTTCAGTGGGCCAGTAAGTCACTGTGTGTGTCAGCGAGTATTTAGCCTGGGAAAAGGCAGCATGAGGTAGCCCTGAAATATGTGTCAATATACAATCCCTTACACCGCCAAGATTTTCAGATGTTAAGTTAAGCTTCACAACCCCCTCCAAGACAGATGAGTAATATTAGCCCAGTTGTGTGAATGGGGAAACTGAGGCACAGTGCCATTGGGCCCTAGATTTTCAAAAAGTATTGACTGATTTTTTGAGACGATGAACACATGCAGTTTCCATTGACATCTACTGGAAGTAATAGTGGAGGCTCAGAGCCACTGAAAATCAGGCCCTAAACATCTCAAGTTGGACAACCCAAAATGGAGGCAGGCAAAAATGGTGGCCGCTTTTGAAAATTTGCCCCTAAGCAGCTTGCAAAGGGGCACACGCAGAGTGGCAGAACGGGGAACAAACGTCAGGGGCTGGATCCTCAGCTGGTGTAAAGTAGCATCGCTCCGTTGACCTCCGTGGCGCTTTGCTGATTTTCATCCCTTGAGGATCTGGGTTCGAGGAGTCCCTGATTCCCAGCCTCATGCTCTGTCCCTGGCTCAGTGCCACCTCACTGACACTAGCACCATGACTGACCTAGTGCATTCTGACTGCTGTAGAGACAAGGGGGCCACAGCTCAGCAGAGAGCAGATTGTCCACACAGACGTACGCTGTATAAACAGACAAGCTGCTTCAACGAATGAACTAGTTACTGGCCAGCTTTGGTTTTCTTTGGTACCCATAACAGTAAATAGTGACCTGGCATTTAGCAAGCTGATTAACTGGAAAGAATTCCAGCTGATATAAAGAGGGGATGTGGCCAGAACTCCGGGTTCCATTGCTGGTTGTTCCCACGACCCACTGAGTGACCTTGGGGACACACCATTTCCCCGCTCGGTGCCTCAATTTCCCTACTATAGAACGGGGCTAATGCTACTTACCTACTTCACAGCGGGGGCCGTGAGGTTCCATTAATCAGTGTGGCGCCTGGAGAGCCTTGGCAGAACGGTACCAGAGACGGGCCAAGCACAATTGTTGTTGTGTTGGATTATAACTTCAGACCATTACTCTGTCCTGCAGGAAGCGGAAAAGCCAAAGCCGGACCCTTTGTACGGGTTACGTGTCCACGCCTGGGTTCTGGTGTTGTCGGGGAAGCGGGAGGTGCCGGAGAGCTTCTTCATTGATCCCTTCACAGCACACAGCTACAGCACCACCGACGACCATTTCCTCGGCATTGAAAGCATCTGGAACCACCAGAACTACTGGGTCAACATGCAGGATTGCTGGAATGGCTGCAAGGTAACGCTCCCCTTTGAAATGTTCCTGCCCTGCGGGAGAGCGAGCAGTTGGATTCGATGGCATGGGGCAAATGGAGACCCATGTGGCTGCTCACATTTCACTTGCCATCCCTCCCCCTTAGCTCTGCTTACACTGGCTTTAGGTCCAGAAGTCAGAGCAGCTGCCCCCCACGCCAGCGTCTGAGCCAGGGTGTAGGCCTGGGCCCAATTCACCGATGCTCTTTGACCACTTTACGTTGCTGTAGCCGGTGGGATGTGCCTGCAAAGCTACCATTATATATATATCCAGCCGGCAAAGCTGGTGCGTGCCCCCTCCCTCAACAAGGGCCCCATACAGGGGGAGTTCCAGAGGCACGTCAGGGATAGACCGGGATGGGAGGAGACGTGGCGAAGGTGTTTCTACACCCTCGCTATTCCCCAGCTGCAGCAAAGCCGTGGGGCCACGCCAGCCAGTGCACAAGTTAGAGCGGCCCTCGGGAATCCTCCAGCTGTCACCAGGCTCCCCAAGCTGCTTCCGCTCACTGGTGCAGTGTTGAACTGCGTCCAGGGCCGTTAGTGAAGAGGTGCAGCCCTTGGGCGTCTGACAAGCTGCCAAAGTGGCCATGGACAATACCAAGAGGAGGATGTTGGACGGGGAAGTGCTCTGCAATTGTGGGGCCTTTTTCCGTTCCTCCCTGGTCGCGCGCATCCGGGCAGAGTTCCACTAGACAGCTCTGAGGAGCAGTGGGCACTGTCCGGGGTTCTGTGCTCGGTGTCCCCCTCTGGATCCTTAGTTCTGAACCTATGACCCCTACTCCCGAACCTGTTATTCCTTAGTTGTCCCCCGTCTTCACTTGAGTCCCGGGTCCAGTGGCTCCTCCCCAAAGGTTGGGGGAGGGGTCTTTACACAGGGGTGGGCTTGTGCCCGCCCACCGCCTGGAATTCAATAAGTCCCTCACTAAGGATAGATGTAACGCCACACTAAAATCCTTAGAACTCCATATGGTACCGACAGGTTCCGAACGTCTGCTGCTGAGCGGGAGTCGCATGCAGTTGAGTGCTCCGTGGCAGGTCATATGTCTCTTGGTATTAGCATCGCAAGCTGAAGACACCGTTATGGCCAACCCTGGTTGTTCTGTCCTGCTTAGGATCTCACCTTTGACCTCGGGGACCCAGTGCGGTGGGAGTTCATGCTGCTGGGGACTGACAAGCCCCTTCTGTTGCTTCCGGAGGAGGAAGAAGAGGAGTTAGCTGATGAGGATTTGGATGATTTTGTAAGTTTCCTATGTTTCTACTCAGACTTCTTGATAGAGGGGAGTGATGTTGTAATGAACTGGGCCTATGTGTCTGTGTGCCTTTGCCCCCTGCTGGAGAGAATCAGAGGTGCTTCACTGCCTCAGTCCTATAGGGCTAGTAGACATTCTCCTTTAGCTCAAGTGATGGGGAGGGGACCTGTGCTTTTTGGAGCAGGAGGATCTGAATTCAAGCACTGCTGTTACTGTGTAATTCCCTCTGACCATGATTTGCAGCATAGTGGCACCACCGACATCCTAAGTGGTCACCGATTTGTTACTGCGCCTGCCAAGTTTTGATTGCTGGGAGAACGGATGGACGGGACCCATGTTCAAGGCCCACGTGCACTGAAGGCCACTAGCCTGCCCAGCATGAAACTGCTTTTTAAAAATCAAATTCAAGAATACAACTTTTCAGGACATCTTCTGCTCGTCTCCCTGGGGCTGAAGGAACGTGGCAATGGGATTTGGAAATAGTACATGTGTTTTTTATAATATTCACAAAAGAAAATACTGTGTGTTGAGAGGAACAACATCTTAGTATGAAGGACACAGTGTGATAGTGTAGGGATGACATCAATACATTCTCTCCCTTTATCTAATCTGTTCATACCATGCCCATCACCATGGTATGTGAGTGCCCTTCTCAGATTATAGGAAATAAACAAGCAAGTCATTGGTTCTAATGAGCACTGCCATAGTCAATCAGTCCTGAGCTTCTCCACAGTCAGCATGATCTTAAACCAAAAGAAAGTGGAGTCCTTTAGGCCAGGGGTGGGTTCTGTTAGTGGCAATGTGTGAGGGACTTCTGGATGGAGTGAACGTAGCAGTGTTCCTTTAAATGGAACAGCCACGCAGTTACAGTGGAAAAATCCAAGAGCAATTAGTTGTGAAGCATAAAATAGCACCCGCTCTGCAAAATTATATGGTCAAAAATGTCCCACCGGCTCTGAGACTTTATTGACTAAAGAACCTGTATGATTTTTACTGTGAGCTTTTGGATGCAAATACTTACATGCATAAAACGACAAAGAGTCCGGTGGCACCTTATAGACTAACGGACGTATTGGAGCATAAGCTTTTGTGGGTGAATATCCACTTCGTCAGATGCGTGCATCTGATGAAGTGGGTATTCACCCACGAAAGCTTATGCTCCAATACGTTTGTTAGTCTATAAGGTGCCACAGGACTCTTTGTCGCTTTTTACAGATCCAGACTAACACGGCTACCCCTCTGATACTGGTCACATGCATAAATATCTCATGTGTCTCGTGGAACTATGACTGTATAAACCATACTTTGCTGCATGACTGTATCCTCAGCAGTGTGTATAACTCAAAGAAACCATCCCTTACCGTACCACTGTGTCACCTGGGAATGTGTATAACTTGCATGAACCACAGTCTAATATAACAAGTATTTCCAGAGACAAACGTGCTTCCTGTCATGGCAGGAGAGTACTGCCAGCTTTGCTCAGGGCATTGCTCACCTAATGGAAACCCCTGCTCTGTCTTGATAGGATAAGGAGGAGGAGGAAAAAGGTTTTGACATGCCAGCATCCTGGGTGGACCCGATTCAAATATCTCGGAAAGGTATTTGTTCTTCCTTTACCGTGTTGCATATTCTTCTGATGGCAACAGATACAATTTTGTGTATTGCAATGAACCTTTATTGTAACATACTGGACAAAGTCAAGCAATGAAATAGCAATAAATCAGGATACACAATAATTAGGATATCCATTATTATTTAATTACACAGCTGTGTTTTGTGCCCATGGATTCTCCCAGAACCTATTATCTCATCCTAAATTGGGAACCTCTGCCCCCACTGTGGACATAGGACCTGGTTTCTTCCTTTGCCTGCTACCTGGGTGAATTCTACCTGCCAGGATATCTTTCCTGGCATTACCCAGGTTACGTGGCAGTTGATGCATTATCACGTATGTGCTGTAGCAGTACAAAGTGTCATTAATCATTATATGTGTCTAGTGGTTAAAGCCCAGGTTTGGGAGCAAGGGGATCTAGGTTCTAGTCCTAGTTTTACCACTGACTCACTGTGTGACCTCAGGCAAGTCCCTTAACTTTTCCGTGCCTCAGTTTCCTTATCTGTAAAACAGAATTAATAGCCTACTTTACAGGCGTGTTGTGAAGCTTGATTCTTTAATGTACTTTGCAATCCTTGGACAGAAGATGCTATAAGAGGAAAACCTTTTATATTTGGTAAGAACTTTAGTCAAGAGCAGCCTCTAGATAAATTATTTGTAAATGGGAAATTCAGGCGGTAATTCAGAAGGTATTGCCCACAGTCTAACCAGTCAGAGAGAAGTGAAAGGTTCCTCATCCCATTGCTAACCCCCTCTGGAATCCACACCCCAGGACTGTGTCTTTCTTTTCTACTTTAATTTAATCATCACTAGCAGAAGATACACAGATGTTAAAGGACAATACCAATCCATACACTCCATTGCAGTATGTCGTGATTATGAAAATTAAAGACCCGATCCAGCTCCCAGAGACAGTTGGATCAGGCCCAGTCCTGTGAGCTCCTATGTGCTCTCAACATTCACTGAAGTCAGCAGAGGGGCCTAAGCACCTCACTAGATTGACCCCCCCCCCCCCCACCCCGAAAGTGCATCACCTTCCTGCAGCCACGGAGAGTATGAGGAACAATGTTCCCGCTGCACGGTAAGGATGTTAATACATTCTCAGGCAGCTGAATGTGACAAAGGAACAAATAGTTCCTCTGGAGTCCTTTATTTCTCCCATGTGAATTCCTTTTATTGTTGGCAGCAGCTGCTAAGCACAAGCAACTCTGTTCTTGCGGCTAAATCCTTCTCCTTGCCCTCTGCAGAATTTGAGACCCGCTGTCCCCAAGGGAAGAAGGTGATCCAGTACAAGAACGCAAAGCTGGAGAAATGGGCACCGTACCTGAATAACAACGGGCTGGTCCAACGCCTCACCGTCTATGAGGACCCAGAATGTAAGGGGAGATGAATGATCAGCGCGAGTCCATTGAGACAATACACAAATGGGTGGGGTGCATAAGAACGTAAGAACTCCTATACCAGGTCAGACCAAAGGTCCATCTAGCCCAGTATCCTGTCTACTGACAGTGGCCAATGCCAGGTGCCCCAGAGGGAGTGAACCTAACAGGTAATGATCAAGTGATCTCTCTCCTGCTGTCCATCTCCACCCTCTGACAGACAGAGTCTAGGGAGTGGGGGGAAGAATAGGATAGAGAGGTGCCAATGTATCTCCTATCCTTTCTCCCCGTCCTTTCACATTTCTTGCTTTTCCTCTTCTGCTCCCTCAACCCCTTCTTCACATTGCCCTGTTCGCTCCCCTACAAACCCTTAGGCTTCCAGCACTGCTGGGGACTCTTACTGGAGTCTATAAATCTGTCCTAAGATGTAACTGCGATGCTGGTTGGTAACATTGATCACTTTTGTACCTCTGGGTCTGATTCAGGGCTACTCTCAAGGGCTTTGTCGGGTTTGGGAAGCATCATGGGTCACAAGCCGGATGGCAGGGTAAGGTTCCCAGAAAGCAGTGCAGTCACTGTGCTGTTTGATGGCTTGATCCATCCAGGCACAGAGCAGTTCGGCCTGATCCAACAAAGCACTTAAGCATGTACTTTGCTTAAAGCAGGTTAATGATCCTTTCCACTCCCCTGCTTGACATTAAGCACTTGCTTAAATGCTTTGCAGGATCGGGGTAGAGTGCTCAGCGCCTCTCAGGATCAAGTCCTGAATTGTGAGCAGGAGTTGCCAATAGTTTTCTCCAGTAGAGAAACGGTGGGATAGTGCTAACTGATCCCCCTGTCTTCCACTGATGTGACGGGGAGTCACGCAGCTAAATCTCTATGAAAATGAAGGGGACAGTGTGTGTTATGCTTAACTAAAGACCTTTCTTTATTTCTACGTCATGTCCATATGCTAGGGTTACCATACGTCCGGATTTTCCCGGACATGTCCGGCTTTTGGGGGCTCAAATCCCCGTCCGGGGGGAAATCCCCAAAAGCCGAACATGTCTGGGAAAATCAGGAGGTCAGCCGGGCCGGCGGGGAGCCGGGTCAGCCGGGCCGGCGGGGAGCCGGGTCGGCCGGGCCGGCGGGGAGCCGGGTCAGCCGGGCCGGCGGGGAGCCGGGCCGGCGGGGAGCCGGGTCAGCCGGGCCGGCGGGGAGCCGGGCCGGCGGGGAGCCGGGTCAGCCGGGCCCGCGGGGAGCCAGGCCGGCGGGGAGCCGGGTCAGCCGGGCCGGCGGGGAGCCGGGTCGGCCGGGCCGGCGGGGAGCCGGGTCAGCCGGGCCGGCGGGGAGCCGGGCCGGCGGGGAGCCGGGTCAGCCAGGCCGGCGGGGAGCCGGGCCGGCGGGGAGCCGGGTCAGCCGGGCCCGCGGGGAGCCGGGCCGGCGGGGAGCCGGGTCAGCCGGGCCGGCGGGGAGCCGGGCCGGCGGGGAGCCGGGTCAGCCGGGCCCGCGGGGAGCCGGGCCGGCGGGGAGCCGGGTCAGCCGGGCCCGCGGGGAGCCGGGCCGGCGGGGAGCCGGGTCGGCCGGGCCCGCGGGGAGCCGGGCCCGCGGGGAGCCGGGCCCGCGGGGAGCCGGGCCGGCGGGGAGCCGGGTCGGCCGGGCCGGCGGGGAGCCGGGCCGGCGGGGAGCCGGGTCGGCCGGGCCGGCGGGGAGCCGGGCCGGCGGGGAGCCGGGTCGGCCGGGCCGGGAGCTGGGGGTGCGGCGGGGAGCCGGGGGCCGGCAGTGCTGGGCGGGCCGGGGGTGGTCGGCCGGGGCCGGCACCCCAGGGCCCGAGCCGACCCAGGCTGGAAACGCCGGGGGGCCAGCCTGGGCCGCGCCTCCTCCCCCCACACCCCCCTTACCTGCTTCAGGCTTCCCGCGAATCAAATATTCGCGGGAAGCAGGGGAGGGGGCGGAGACTTTGGGGAGGGGGCGGGGTTGGGCGGGGTGTGTGGGCGGGGCTGGGGGCGGGGCCGTGGGCCGTGGAGTGTCCTCCATTTGGAGGCACAAAATATGGTAACCCTACCATACGCAGTTGGTCCAGGAAGCAGGGTGTAAGCCCCTAACTGGACAAACAACCTCCTTTCCCCAGCATTGTCCTTCAGCACAAGTCACCTGATTTTCTCTCCTCTACCTCCCGTGTTACCATCACCACGGAATGGCTGATGTCTAAGATTTTCAAGGGGGCACATGGTTGTGCCATGGGGGTTTTCTCCTGCTAGGTATCAGAGTGCTGGAGGTGAAGGAGTGGTTCGAAAACAGAGAGGACATGATGAACATGAGACAACTGAATAAAAAAACAGAGGTGACGACAGAGTACTTCAGCCCGGGACACATCCAAGGTCTCAAAGGTACAATGTGGGCTGCAACCCAATGGCCGTTCCTCCTAGGTTTGGCAAAAAGGCCAATCATGGGACTGTAAACTACTGGACACAGTCACCTGGTTCAGCAACAACAAAAAATCCTCCACCACGCAAGGGTCAAGGTTTCATTCTAGAGCCTTTGTAAGCACTGGTTACAACACAAGAAACTGAAGAGGTGAAATTCACAACTTGCAACCTAGTTGCGTAGGTGTGCACCTTCCCGATCCTGGGGTATCCTGGGTCTGGAGAGGTCCCCAATGCAACTTAGACAGACCTGGGGCCTATCTAAGATATAGCAGCTTCCTCCGGCTCTCCTATGGGCCACAGTGCTGCCTGAAATCTCTACAGCACTGCATGCTGCAATCTCACCTCCGACACGCCCCTCCCACCCCCAGCACATCCTTACATCGAGGAGTGTGAAGGGGTGCTCAGAAGGCAGCCTGGGTTGTCTTCTGGAGCTCCAACCTGGGGAGAATCCTTCCCCAGGCAGAACCAAGCTCCTTTACGCTGCTCTGGCCCTTTTACCTGGCATAAAGGGATCAGAGCAGGGACAAAGATCTCACCCAAGAAGGTTTTAACAGAAATAATTCTCCCCTTGCAGTTGGTGCTGACTCCAGAGCCCCCCCAGCACAGCGTTACATAGGGATGTAAAATATGAACTGGTGAACCGATAAGCATTAGTCTTACCGGTTAACAGTCTTAACCATTAACCCCCAGGCCTGCCAGCTGGCCCCAGCAGCCCCGCGCCGGCCAGCCTGCCGACCCCAGTGGCCCTGCGCCAGCTGGAGCACCCTGAGCTGCACCGCTCGACCGGAGCAGTGCCGCCCGGCCAGAGCGACCCCAGCCGCGCCACCCAGCGCAGCAGCCCCAGCCACGCCAGCTGGATCGGTCCCAGGCGGTTAACCGTTGAAATGAAATATTTTTAATCGTTTAAACTAGGGCTGTCAAGCGATTAAAAAAGTTAATGGCAATTAATCACACTGTTAATCACAGAATACCATTTATTTAAATATTTTGGCTGTTTTCTACATTTTTCAAATATATTGATTTGAATTACAACACAGAACACAAAATGCACAGTGCTCACTTTATATTCATTTTTGATTACAAGTATTTGCATTGTAAAAAAATATATTTTTCAGTTCAACTAATACAAGTCTGTAATGCAATCTCTTTATCATGAAAGTTGAACTTACAAATGTAGAATTATATACCAAAAAAAACTGCATTCAAAAATAAAACAATGTAAAATTTTAGAGCCTACAAGTCCACTCAGGCCTACTTCTTGATCAAGCCAATCGCTCAAACAAGTTCGTTTACATTTGCAGGAGATAATGCTGCCTTCTTCTGTTTACAATGTCACCTGAAAGCGAGAAAGGCGTTCGCATAGCACTGTTGTAGCCAGAATCGCAAGATATTTACATGCCAGATTTGCTAAAGATTCATTTGTCCTTTAATGCTTCAACCACCATTCCAGGGGACATGCGTCCATGCTGACGATGGGTTCTGCTTGATAATAGTCCAAAGCAGTACGACCGATGCATGTTCATTTTCATTATCTGAGTCAGATGCTACCAGCAGAAGGCTGATTTTCTTTTTTGGTGGTTTGGGTTCTGTAGTTTCCGCATCAGAGTGTTGCTCTTTTAAGACATCTGTAGCTATCTTTAGAAATCTCACATTGGTACCTTCTTTACGTTTTGTCAAATCTGTAGTGACAGTATTCTAAAATGAACAACATGTGCTGGGTCATCATCCAAGACTGCTATAACATGAAATATATGGCAAAATGCGGGTAAAACACAGAGCAGGAGACATATAATTCTCCTCTAAGGAGTTCAGTCACAAATGTAATTAATGCGTTATTTTTTTAACGAGCATCATCAGCATGGAGTCATGTCCTCTGGAATGGTGGCCACAGCATGAAGGGACATATGAATGTTTAGCATATCTGGCATGTAATTACCTTGCAATGCCGGCTACAAATGTTCCATGCAAATGCCTGTTCTCACTTTTTGGTGACATTGTAAATAAGAAGACGGCAGCATTATCTCCTGTAAATGTACACAAACTTTTTTGTCTTAGCAATTGGCTGAACAAGAAGTAGGACTGATTGATCTTGTAGGCTCTAAAGTTTTATGTTGGGGTGTTGGGTTTTTTGAGTGCAGTTATTTAACAAAAAAAATTGACATTTGTAAGTTGCACTTTCATGACAAGGAGATTGCACTACAGTACTTGTATGAGGTGAAAGGAAAAATACTATTTCTTTTGTTTATCATTTTTACAGTGCAAATATTTGTAATCAAAAATAATATACACTTTGATTTCAATTACAACACAGAATACAATATGTGAAAAGGTAGAAAAACATCCAAAATATTTAATAAATTTCAATTGGTATTTTATTGTTTAACAGTGTAATTAAAACTGCGATTAATCATGATTAATTTTTTTGAGTTAATCGCATGAGTTAACTGTGATTAATTGACAGCCCTAGGTTAAACAGTTCACTTTTTAAATGGTATTTACATCTCTAGTGTTACGTGGGGTCAGCATGGGCCACACCCCAGCCCTCTCAGAACTAGGGTTCATAATAGAGTTTCCTATGTTTCCGCTGAATGCTTGGCTGGATGTTTATTTAATGTTTGCAAAGAGCTCTGAAATCTTTTGGGATAAAAGGTCCTGTAAACATGCCAAGTGTTATTACAGCTTTACAAAACCGATGAAAATGTATCAGCTCATGCTGTCACGAGTCCCCAGGCGATGCTTTGGAACTGCTCCCCACAAAAGCCAGTCAGGACTTTGGGGCGTCTCCTCTCCCATGGAGCAGACTGTCTTTAGGGCATGAAGCTTTCTGGGTCTGCCCTTGGAGCATTCCGCATATGCCTCTCCATGCGCTTCCCACAGCGAGTTCGCCCAGGCGGGGTCCTGGGGAAGCCAGAGGGTCCTGCATGCAGCCCCACTTTGCAGTTAGACGTGACTCTCAGCCAGTCAGTAAAACAGAGGTTTATTAGATGTCAGGAACACAGTCTAAAACAGAGCTTGTAGGTCCAGAGAACCGGATCCCTCAGCTGGGTCCATTCTGGAGTCCCGCGAGCCAGACACCCCCGTCTGCCCTCACCTCCTGTCCCCAACCAGCTCCAAACTGAACCCCCCTCCAGCCCCTTCTTCTCTGCTGAGTTCCCTTCCCGGGCCAGGAGGTTACCTGACCTCTTTGTTCTCCCACACCTTTAGCATCCCCTTGCAGGGGGGAAGGGCCTGGCCATTAGTTGCTAGGCTACAGAGTGTTGGTCAGAAACTGAGGCACCCACACAGTATTTAGAGGAAACATTAAGAACAGTTCCACTTCATCACACATGCGCAGGCTTTACTCCTCCACCTCTGACTACGGGATCAATTGTTGCTTTACTACAAGCCCCATGTGGGACAGTTTGCATTGTTGCCCTGCCCCGGGGGCAGATCGGGAACCAGATTGTTACTCAGGACTTGTTTAAATGTGGAAGTTATATCAATATAAACCAAGGGGTGAATTTAAACCAAGATAGTTATTCCAATGGAATTCCCTATGTGGACACACATTCCAGTATAAGAATAGTTGTTTTTTCCCCCCAGTTTATTTTATATTGCTTTGGAAGGGGTTTTAGCTAACCTGAAAACAGCCACATGGGAGTTATATTGGTTTAACTATAGCAGTATAATTATACTGGTTTAACTGGTAGAACTATCCTGTTTAGGCCAGTCTCAAAGTCACAATTTGCCTCCTAGGTTTCCCCTGCTCTGGGGCAGACATACCCTGTAACAGCCATAATCCTAGTGCAGCACGTACCTCCAAGGCAGCTGCACACATGGAGGCCTCCAGGGGTGGAATCAAGGCTCCACCTACTCCCAGCCCAGATGCGTGGGAGGCTGCAGTGGCCCTGTGGATGCTGCTGTCCTTCAGTGCTTGTGCAGAAGAGTATAGGGCGTTTCCAGGGCCGGCTCCAGGGTTTTGGCCGCCCCAAGCAGCCAAAAAAAAAAAAAAGCCGCGATCACAATCGCGATCTGCGGCGGCAATTCGGCGGGAGATCTTTGCTCCCAGCGGGAGCGAGGGACCGTCCGCCGAATTGCCGCCGAATACCTGGACGTGCCGCCCCTCTCCGGAGCGGCCGCCCCAAGCACCTGCTTGCCAGGCTGGTGCCTGGAGCTGGCCCTGGGCGTTTCACATTCTCTTACTCTCCTGCACAGGTGCGTGGGACATTCAGGCTCTATGATGGCTGCTGGGGCAATCACAAAGCAAATCTTGTCACGAGAGATGCTACTTGCTCACGCCTAGTAATATTTTGCAAGTCTGTATTCATCGTCGCTGTCACTCTTACATTTTAAGATTTACACAGCATCTCTGGCTTTCCTAGCACACACCTACAAGACGATGGAGCCGGAGACTGAGCGCACCATGGAGTTTTACAGCGAGACGCGAGTAGATGGCCTTCAGAAACGGGTTGAAAATGCCAAAGAGATGACGGAATATTTTGAAGGGCGGTCAGATTTCCTGCACTACCGGCACACAATGTTTGGCAAAAGAACAAAAAGAGCACAGAAGCTCCTCGTTAATACTGAATCGAACGCCCGGCCCATACTGGTACAAGAAGAGGGAAATATTGGACATTACCGATATTAGAGCTGTGCAGAACATACCAATTTCAGTTTTGTGTGAAGATTCAGATTCATTTTCACTTGGCATAGCCAAGGCAAAACTCCAAACAAGAGAAGGGAGCCTTGCGTATGGGCTAGTCTGACCCAGAAACCCCACCATGTGACCAATTGTCATGAGCAACTCCAATTGACCAATTCCATTGAGTAACCAAAATGAAATTAAGTCTTCTAAAATCTGTGCCAGACAAAAGATTTAGCTATGAGTTTGGACAAAAAATGTTCACAAGGACCCCCAAAATACTCCACTGGTCTTGTTTCCATGTTCAAGCCCCACACTAGCCAGGTTTGGGGTTTCATTGTGAAATGTGCCCATAGCTCTGCATAATGACACAAGCACTCTGATTTGCACCATGTCATTAGCAGGGAGTCATATAAGCCCTAATTCAGGAAAGCATCCCAATCCATTGAAGGATATTAAGCAGCTACTTAAAGTTAAGCATGTGCTTCAGTGCTTTCTTGCATTAGAGCCATAATAATGACCCTCTCCAAAATAGTTGGTACTGCTTATCACAGTAAGACCTCGAAACCAACCCTTGCTGTTAGGTCCATGGTCCTACCTTGTTTCCCTTGTGCAGAGAGCTTGTAAGATGGAGATGCATGAGATCCCCTCCAGTGCACCCTCTCCCCCACTTGGCATTCCATGACCTAGTCCTTCCATCCTCTGCTGAAGTCAGCTCTTTCAGTTGGGGTGAACCCTGTGTTCCCCATACTGAGCCTCCATCTCCCTGCCGGTCCTCAAAACCAAATCTGATAATGGGGGGGGGGCACACCCACATCTGACCCCCCGAAGCCTGGGTCACACATCCCACCTGTTAATATAGGGCCAGAGCATGTTTGGTTCTTGGACAGGTGCTCAAAGGGGGAGGTTGCATCCTTTTTCCCCCTGCATGTGGGGAGCTCTGGGAGGCACTGGGTCTCTCCAAGGCATAATGCCTCATGGAGCAGATAGTGCAACTCTGGTCTTGTGCTTGAGGGGTGTAATCTACTCCCATAAGCAGCAACTCTGCTTGTTGCACTGAGCAGCTCTGACTTTGCTCCTTCTCCGTGACACTCCAGTCACAGGCGAGAACAGTAGGACCCTGGTCCTAGCATTGAGTGATGGCATCACAGTCCTAGTCTGGACATAGTTACTTCTTCCAAAATCTTTATCATGTTATAGACCTTGGAGTTGGAATGCGGCCCAATTTTCACCTGGGATCTCTGTTTCCCACCTGTTTCATCTCAAATCCCCCCAAACCTTGTCATTTTTCTAGGCCTTATGTTTGATTCTGACCAGTTTATATCTCTTTTCCCGATCCTCCCTAGCAAATCAAGGAGCAGTTCCATAGGAACCCAGAAAAGCCCGCTGATGAAGATGTAGCAGAGCGCATCTTTATGATCTTGGAGGAGCGGATTATGCTGACGTATCATTGCAAGGACGATTACATCACTGCCTCAAAGAAGGAGTTCATCAAACAGAAGGATGTGGATAATAAGGGAAACAAGATCATCATGACCTCAGACATGTGCATCAGCTATCGGGTACGGAGAGAATATGACAATGATTTGGAGTTTTTCAGCTCAAAAGGACACAAAGAGAAGCTGGAGGACTAATTGAGATTTGGGGAGACCCAATTTCTGTAGTTCTGAGGCTCAAAGCTGGCTGTTCATGAAGGGAAAGCTGAAATCTCTCTGCATTTCTCTCTCAGGGGAGCGATTAAAGCAGGGGACAAGAAGTCAGGAATACCCACCTGGGTTCTAGCTCCATTTCTGCCATGGAGTTGCTGTGCGATGTTGCCATCGGTCCTAAACTCTCCATCCATTAGTTTGCCCAAGTTTAGGGTTTTTCTGCAATCTGAATGCTTTTTAAAATGGTTGTAATTTTTTGTCGCGTTGAAAAGAGCATGCAGACTGTAACGGAGAGGCTGCTGCCCTGTGACCTCAAGTGTGCAGAAAACTGGTTCTAGCCACACAGCAACAGCAAAGAGGTGAACAATACACTTTCTGGCTCGGTGAAGTGTTAGATTCAAAACCTAGATGGAGCTAAATTAACTGTTAACCGTGGGCCAGATTCTCAGATGGCGTAAATCAATATAGCTCTATTGAAGTCAGTGGAACTATGCCAATTTATACCAGCTAAGGATTTGGTCCCACATGTCTGGAAGACCCTGCCATCCAACACCGGTGTTTTTGTCTTTAGGTGGGGTCTTTTGTGAAAAACAAGAAGCTGCTGCATCTGTACGAAATGATGCTGAAGCTAATGGAAGCAGAAAAGCAGTCGAGGCATCTAGTCTGGGAGTCTGAAACAGAGGTGATGGGGGAAATCTCCTTGCTAATGTCAAAGTATGATAAGAGTCTGGAGCCAGGTTCAACTAACCATCTCTTCATGTCATGCCATATGTTCAAATATTATCCAGTAACTAAACAGTGATCAAAGTTCTAATGCTGGTCCCCACCCCAGAATATACAAATCATGACTTGCTTTCGTTCTGTGGAGATCATTCTTTGGAATGTTTATGAAAAGTCATCCTCAGTTCTTGTTTCACAGTCTAGGGGAAGGGGATAATCTAAGAGCAAAGATCTGCAACAGGAAGGGTACGTACTGGGATATCTAGCAGAAAGGGTACATATTGGGATATCTGCTGACCAGAGCCGGGAAGAAGAGGAAGCCCAAGAAGTTGTATTGATTAAAATCTAGTTGCTAGCTAAGCACTTCTAAGGTTCCAATGGCCATAGTATCTAGGTGACTACCACTGTGTTATCTGTAGGGAAGAATTACTTTAAAATAGATGGATTGCAATGAGTAACACATTGCAACCGCATAGAGCAAAACCCATTCCCATGGCACTGATTGGAGAGGATTGACTGAGCACAGCCATTCCAGCATGTGAAGAGAAGGCCACTGGATCTGAAGGTGAAAAAGCTGCTTTGATGAAAGCCCTATAGGAGTTGGTTAGGGAATGAAGAGGATTGTGGAGCCAGTCTGGTGGCAAAGTAGAGGGCCACCAAAATACTAGGGTAAAATCCTTGGATTATGGGTCTATAATTCCATCAACGGGTTTTGGACACCCATCTTTCACTCCCACGGTTCATAATGTCACCAGAATACCTCAATGAAACTATAACCCCATTGTTCACATTTTACACGTTGTTTATTCTATATATAACACAAACAGATTTTTTCTTAGGATTGCAGTGGTATTACCATATTTTGTAGAACAAGAGGAAATAGGAGAGGAGGAAACAGTGAGGGAGAACAGGAGAGGCAGTAAGTCTAGTGGTTAGACTGGGAATCAAGATATCTGAGTTCTAATACCAGCTCTTCCAATGACGTGCTGTGTATCCTTGAACAAGTCATTTAGTGCCTCAGTTTCCCTATCTTTAAAATATGAGGCTTCTTTAATTAAATATTTGTAAAGGGGCTTAAGACCCTTGGATAATAGATGCTGTGAAAATGCAAGGTATTAACAGTACTTATTAAGATGAAATGGATTGTAGAAGTACATATTGCAGAACAGTGAAGGGCATAAAGTGGTTTCCAGGAAATGACTTTTTAGACTCTTTCAGTCTTGACACATCAGCAGGTTAGCGTATGGTTATATTGGTGAGTCCTGTTATACAGTGGGATACAATATGCCAAAGCTAGCATTGCAATTTTTAGAGCCAGTGGGGAGTTTAGACTCCCAAAGACTGAACAGATTTGGTAATTCTATCAAAGGGTCTGTAGAAAATCGTAGACAACATAAAGTTCTTGTTATTAGATATTCTTTTGGTCACATGGATATATCCTCAGCATATGAATACATACATGCTGCTCCCTAGCTAATACGTATACCAGCTCATACTACAGTCCTTGCACACAGAGCCTCGCATATGATCTTTTAAGCAGACCAACCAAGTGCGGGGCTTCATACTTTGAGGAAATGTCAGGGCGTCTTTCATTTTCTGATTTCACTGAAGGTGCTAGAAATTCTCAAGATCCGGGAGGAAGAAGCAGCCGCCAGCAAACTGACAGTTTCCATGTATGATACAGAGAGGAATGAAAAGAGCAAACAACAGCGAGAGACAATGGTAGGCAGCGGTGTCTAAGAACGAACTAACACAATTTTTCATCCCACCGTCTATCTCTTGTACTAAAGGCAGGTTTTAGTAAGAACCATGGGATAAGCCTACTCTGTTTGAGTGGATCAGCAAAATCCAGTTCAAGTTTTTTTAGCAGGGTTGGATTCAGAGTTCATTATCAGCGGGCAAAGAAATCCAGCTCAAATTCGTCCCTTCTCGGGGACTCTCTCCAGAGCCCATTCTAGTACCATTAAAACTCCCTGGGTGAGATTCTTGGCTGCTGTCAATCGTCAGACCTCCGCTGATTTCCATGGAGCTACAACCATTTATATTAGTTGAAGGTCTGGCTCCTTGTGCCTGTGACTTTCTGGAAGAACCATGTCCAAAAAAATCACAACTTTATTTTGTTTAATACAATAAATAAAATAATGAAGAATGATTACACTCATTGTAGTTGGAGCTGTGGGAGGAGTTTGATAATTGTATCTAAATCTGCTCCATAGCCAGGGTTCATTTGGTTGGGAAAATATCAACCTCTTCCCCTGCCTCCGGAAATTTCCATGACTTGCATCTGAAGAAGTGAGGTTCTTACCCACGAAAGCTTATGCTCCCAATACTTCTGTTAGTCTTAAAGGTGCCACAGGACCCTCTGTTGCTTTTTACAGATTCGGACTAACACGGCTACCCCTCTGATACTTAACGTCTTCCCTGAGTACCAGGTTTGGAATAGATGGTTCCACCGTTCGTAGTCTTTTTGATAACAACAATATTGATTTTGGCCCAGAATATCTCTTGAGGAATTAATACCCATATGAGTTTTCTGGACAAATGTAAGGATATTCCAGTCTAGCTATCTGAGGTTGTTACATGGCTTGTTTACAAATTCCAGTTCTCTACAAGATGTTTCTTTGGTATAGATTTGTATTGGGCACGACTGTAACAATAAATTCCAGGAACAATACTGTAGGTGCTCTCCTGATGAGAAGGGTAATAAAAAGAGGTACTAGATTTTAAGTGTCAAGCACCTATGGACTGAACAGAAAATTGAGACAAGCAGTCCAGAAGCAAACATTTGTCAGCCAGTTCAACCAGGTGAATATCGCCCAGAAAGGTTTCAAATGCAACACATCCCTCCACTCTGAACCACTTCAAACCCAGAATGACAGTGTACCTTGTGGGGCCCTTCCCACGCCAGAGGAGATGACATTTCATGTATGGGACAAGCTCTGTATTCTAGGGGAATGGGGAGAGTTGTTGAAAAGCACAGCCAAAAATTAGGTAACAGAATAATAATCAGATTGGGGCTTTATGTGGGAAATGATTGGTACAAGAAACAGTCGGTGAAAAGCAAACAGCTCTGGTCAGATCTTGGTGAGTTGTTATGTCCCTGGCAGGGGGGGACAGCTAGTCTGCCCTTGGCTATGGTAGTGCCCTATACAGGGATGTTTGGGGCACTAGTTCTTCTCACCCTTACCCTCCAGGAGCGTCTGATGCAAGAAGAGAGACAGCGACAAGTGGAGCAGGACCTAGATTACCTGGCACCCTTCCTGATTCAAATGGGCAGCACAGAGAAGATGTCCAAGTGGCAAGCCCTACGCCTCAAGGAAGATTGCCTGAATGATTTCAAGCACCGTCTCATTGACAAGGCCAACCTCATCCAAGCTCGCTTTGAGAAGGTACCCACCCACCTTCTCTTTGTTCACTCCTTTGGTTTGGTCTCCTTTGCTTTGGGAGTGGGCAACATGTGGGGTTCTCTCTTCATTTTACAGCAAGTGAAAAAGCAACACTCCTCCAACATCTCTTGTCTAGGAGGAGGCAGTATATATGCCCTCATGTTTCTCTGTCTTTACCCAAGGAGAACAAAGGGCAGAATAGCCCTAGGACCAAATTCAGTAGATTTGTTCCAACTTATATCAGAGCAGAATTTGACCCCCAATGTTTCTTATCTCCAAGGAGGCAGCGCTTCTATGTTTCTCTCTCCTTCCCTTGCTTTCCATATTTTGCTTACTTGTTCTATGTGTCCTCATCTCATTCATTGCTTCTCACTTATTACATTTCTTCTTCTACGTTCTTTTTTCCTTCCTTTGGTTCCTTTAATCTTGATACACTACTTCTGTATCTCTCTCTCTCCCCCTAATACCCTGATTTGTTCCTTCTTCCCATCAGGAAACACAGGAGCTGCAGAAGAAACAACAGTGGTACCAGCAAAACCAGCTCTCTATGACCTTGGAGGATGAGGATGCCTACCTAACCTACTGCTCTGATGCCATGTTCTGTATCCGCATTCTGGAAATACGGCTTAACAGGTAATAACAACAAGTATTTAATAAATGTGTGGCAGTCTGACAGGAGTGATTTAAGGGAGATCTACAGATGGAGATTCACTGGGGCTTTGCATTTCAATTGTTTGATAATTTCATCATCTGAAAATATTCCACTTAATCTCATCATCATCATCTAATACAATGCAGCTTCTTCCTCTGATTTCCTCCTTATTTTAGACACAAAGAGATGGCGCCACAGAAATACATAGAACTGGAAGAGAAATTGTGCAAGGATCCTCGCCTGGCTGAGTATCTCAAAAGTAATGTCTGATATAGTCCCTGTTCCCTCACAACAGTCACTGGGAATCAGTGCAGGAACCTGCACAGAGTTGGCTGAGCTAACCGTATGAGCTGCTGGAGAAAAACGTGGCATCTTTTTCCTACTTGTGTTCAATGAACCATTTGGGGTCTGACTGATCAAATTTCCCTCAGTGCCTCTCTCCAGCTTTCCCAGGAGCTGCTGGGATCTCCTCTGTAGAGGATATAATAGCAGAAGTAACTTCTTCTTAAAATTTCATTTCCACACCTTTCATTTATCCCTTTTTTTTCATTAAATGTTTTCCTAGTGAGGCTTTTGTCCTGTGTTAATTATTTCAATTATTGTATATCTGCCTTCTTCTTGTTACCTTGCTGTTTTAAGGCCCACCTACACTACAATTACAATTGAGTCAAAGAGCTGGGGTAGAATACAGTTGTCTTCTAGCCAGTTACCTCATGGTTCAGTTCTGGAGTCTAAATGAGCCCTCAGCTTTAGCCTCTTACTTTATAAGTTGCTATGGTCAAAGTTACATGTTGGACACTAGAGTTTTCTCCTATATCATGTCACATGCTTCACACGATTGCTGATATCTAGAGATACATTAAGCTTGTCTCTCTCACAGGGCCGGCTCTAGGCACCAGCAAAACAAGCTGGTGCTTGGGGCGGCACATTTTTAGAGGCGGCATGGCTGGCGCCAGAATGCTGCCCCTAAAAATGTGCCCAGCCGCCCTAGCTCACCTCCGCTGCTGCTGCCACGGCGCGCGAAACAGCTGATTCGCGTGCCGCTACTCGCCCTCCCTCCCAGGCTCCCAAGCCTGGGAGGGAGGGGGAGCAGCGGCGCACGAATCAGCTGTTTTGCGCGCCACGGCGGCTCGGGGTCTCCCCCTCCCTCCCAGGCTCTCAAACCTGGGAGGGAGGGGGAGATCCCGAGCGGCCGTTTCGCGCGCCGCTGCTCCCCCTCCCTCCCAGGCTTCGGAGCCTGGGAGGGAGGGAGGGGGAGAAGCAGCGCCCGCGCCGCGGCCACTCGGAGTCTCCCCCTCCCTCCCAGGCTCTCAAACCTGGGGGGGGGGAGACTCCGAGTGGCCATGGTGCAGGCGCCGCTTCTCCCCCTCCCTCCCTCCTAGGCTTGAGAGCCTGGCGGGAGGAGGCAGGGCTGGGGATTTGGGGAAGGGGCAGAGTTGAGGCGGGGCCGGGGGTGGGGTAATTAAAGAACGGGGCGGGGAGGGGCGGCCAAAATTGTTTTTGCTTTGGGCGGCAAAAATCCTAGAGCCGGCCCTGCTCTCTCACCACCAGAAGTTGGTCCTCTAAACGATATTACCTCAGGCACCTGGTCTCTTTGATTTTGAGAGACTGCATTATTTAAAGAGTTGATTCTTCTGAAATCCAGTAATTTCTGGATGTGCAGGAACTACTGTTCTGGCTATATAACTGAGACCACCAGTGAAATCTTTTAACTATATACTTGCTGGTTTTCCATAAATATAAGAATTCAGTGATTATCATTAGAATTACTCATTAATTCCAAAAGGCAGTAAGGAGTAGAACAGCTGTTATTTGATAGAATTTGCCAGAAATCCAGTAGTCCCAAATTTTTGTAAAGAAAAATATCAACCATTTTCTTTACTGTCACTAGAAAACATCTTTTTTAGAAAAATATAATTAGAGAGTTAATTATAACTCTCTATATAGCGTCTTTATTTTTCTCTCCCACTCTCCCCAGTTACAGCTCACAAATGTTGGTAGATACGAGGAAATGTCAGGAGTAAACCGAAGAGTGCATTTCTAATCAAAGGAACTTTAGGTAATAAAGTGCTTTGGGAAACACAGTGCTTTGAAATCCATAAATGGAAGACACTATATAAATGCCAAGTATTATTCTTGTATGCAGCGTTGTAGCCATGTTGGTCCCAGGATACTAGAGAGGCAAGGTGAATGAGGTAGTATTTTTTATTGGATCAACTTCTTGTGGTGAGGGAGACAAGCTTTTGAACTTACATAGAGCTCTTCTTCAGCTCTCTTTCACCAACAAAAGTTGGTCCAATAAAAGATATTACCTCATCCACCTTGTCTCTCAAGTATTATTATTTTGTAAGGTACGGAAGAGAAGAGAAAGTCACTTCATATTTATATTAGAGAGGCAAGGTGGGTGAGCTAACATCTTTTATTGGACCATCTTCTGGTGGTGGGAAAGACAAGCTTTTGAGAGCTCTTTTTCATCCAAAGTGTGTTAGGCATTTTACAGACAAGTATGAAGACAATCCTAACTCACAATCCTCAAAAGATTACTTGTAATTATCACCTCTAACTAGGCTATCACAAGTCCAATCAAGCACTCCCTCTTGGCCACTCTTCAGAATGCTGTGAGGGGATCGAGCTGCTGGATCCCATGTGTTTTAAGCCTCCATAGTCTGAACACCGTTCAGACACTGGCCGTATTGTATGGCCTCTGAGCACTGAGGTGCACATCTTCTGTCTGGTACCCCATCCAGAGATCTGAGACCATGTGGCTCACTGTCCTGTCCCTGGAACCAGTGCTGACACCAGTGCTGACACCTCAGACTTTCCCTTGTAGCTTAAACACACCCTCTCCAAGAACTCCATGTAAGGTATGAGCCTTTTGGGTTACCACTTCAAGGGACATAGTAGATGTAATGCATGAAATGCACAGACACTTTGCACAGGATCTAACACTCTATTGCTTTTTCTTTAATAAAATGAGAAATACATAGGTCCATACAAAAATAATGACCCCTACACACATTTCCCTGTCTCAGTTTCATCACCATACTTGAGCATTCTTTGGGCTGAGGTGAGAGTTGTCTGGGGCCATCCAAGGTCTTTCTGTTTCAATATATGACTTGGGTTCTGAAAAAAGGAGCCTCCTCCTGCCCCAGCTCATTTACTCTGATCTTGGCTGGTCCATCCATTTCCCCTTCCTCCTGCCCAGAACTTCCCGTCTGCCTCTCTGAGCCTCACCGTGAGTCCTTTTATAACCTCCTGCTTTGTCACCTCTGTCTTTTTGTTCTGTTTGGTGAATTTCCAGTCTCTTCACTCCCCACTGCATCCAGACAAGAAGAGTACATATCTCCTCCCAGCGCCAGCAAACCCACTGTCCCAAGGAACTAAATCAACCTTAATAGGTGGTCACAGAAATCTAATGACCCACTATTGAACCTGGTTTGGGAGGTACATGCTGAAGGGCTTGTAAGCAACAGTGGATACACACAGACGAAGTGGCATTCATGCTACAGCAATTTTGAAAGTAACAACTTTATAATAACTTCATGGGAATTCGTGTTGCACATAGTTCACCAAATCACATAGGTATACATTGATTACAATCTGGGGAAGTCAGAAACACATTTTGCTGTGAAATATTAGAATACCCCAATGCGGAGCATTGGAAGGGGAGAGGGGATTTACTCCTTGCTCTGAAGCACACAGCTTTGGCCAGCGAACAGATGGCCCATCTGTTACAGTGCTGCTACCCATCACAAATATTGTAGCATTATTAGGGGGTTGTTAGCAGATCCACTGGGACAGGACATGTCATTGAAATGTGGCCATTTTCTCTTGCTACAAAATATTTCCTCAAGATGTAACCATAATTTTATTCTTGATATCATGGATTCATAGATTTTAAGGCCAGAAGATCATCCAGTCCGACCGCCTGTATATAACAGTCCATTAAATTTCACCCAGTTGCCCCTGTACTGAGCCCAATAACTTGTGACTGGCTAACACATATCTTCCAGAAAGGCAGCCAGTCTGGCTGTGAAGACACGAGGAGACAGAGAATCCACGACTTCTATTGGTGGTTTGTTCCAGAGGTTGTATCACCCTCACCGTAACACTCTGGGCCTAATTTCTTATTTCCAGGGGTCTGGCTTCAGCTTCCAGCCCCTGGTTCTCGCCATGTTCTGCCGTGCGACACCGCTCCGCCCGTCGCACTGCCACACCAGTTCTGTGACCTGGCTGTGTCTCCTCTCCATGGCACCATGTCCCCCTGTCCCATGGGCTCTCAGGGCTCCATGACCCCACCTCATGCCCAGGGGCAGCCTCCAAATCACTGCAGGGGCCGTTACCCCAGCCTCACCCGGGGGGAGGGGCAATGACCGGGCACGAGGGTCACTGGGGCTCAGAACAGTCAGGATAAGCCAAGTCCAACCGGCCTGCCCTCAGCCAATATGGCGGCCACACGGCTACACCACCCCACTGGGTCTCTCTCTCCCTCGCTATTGGTTACCTAGTAGGGGCTCAGCCAGCAAGACGCGCTGTGAGTGGCCAGAAATTCCGCGGTTGCTTAGGCGACCAACTGACCCGTCATTGGTAGAGCTCATCCTTATGGGCGGGCTTTGACCCCCTTCGTGTTTGGTGATTGGTCGGTGTGACCGGAGAGGCGGGACGAGACACCTCCGCGGCGGCGGCTAGACGGCCGAAGAACGGCGGGGATAAAGGGCTGCTCTGATTGGCGGGACTGCCGCGGAGCGGGTGGGCCCGGATGCAGGCGGCGCGTGCGATTCGGCGAAGGCAGCGTGGGGGCGGGGCCAGGCCCGAGGTTTGTTGTGAGGGTGAGGGCCCGGTTGTCAGGCAGGGGCCAATCAGGGTGGGGGATGGGAGCAGGTGCGGGGTCGGGGCTAGGAGCCGCTGCAGGTAGGAGGGGGCGGGAATGGAGTCGGGTCCATCCCCCGCCCTCCGGCTGCCTGGGGCCCCCCGACCGCGGGGGGGCTGAGAGGGTCCAATCCCCCTCCCCGGCTCGCGGGCCCCACGGCCTCGGGCGGGTCTGACTCGGGCCCCGGGGCCACTCATGGGGCCGGGGCCCCCGGGCGTGTTGGGGGGGAGGGAACCCTCGTGCTCCCCTCCCTTGGCCGGGGGCGCAGTGTGTGTGTGGGGGGGGGGGACCCTCCTTCCCCCCGACAGCCGGGCGGGGACGTTCGTTCTCCCCTGGGTGGGAGGGGACGTATCAGGGGCTGGCTCCTGCCCGCAGAAGAGCGAGGGGGAGGGAGCTTGGCTATGGCCCCCCCCGGTGCCCAGCCCCGCAAGGAGATCCGTGCTGTGGCTCTTCCCCCAGTGAGGGGTTTGGGGGCTGCTTGCGTGGAGAGGCGGTCCCAGGGAGACACCGGGAGGAGGGAGATTGTTAGCACGCCTGGCCCACCTGGCTGAGGGGAGTCTTATAAACATGCTCTCCTATGAGCCCCGCCAGAGAGGAGTGGGCAGGCGGTAGATACTAGGGCGAGGGTGCTGCTCTGCCGCAAGGATCCTATGTTAGCAATGCCAAGGAAAAGCTGCCACCTTCATTCTGTTTCTGTGCGGGGCTTGAGTGACCACTCAAGGGTTTAAAACTCACCTGCTTAACAGCAAAAACAACAAGGAGTCCGGTGGCACCTTAAAGACTAACAGATTTATTTGGGCATAAGCTTTCGTGGGTAAAAACCTCACTTCTTCGGATGCATAGAGTGAAAGATACAGATGCAGGCATTATATACTGACACATGGAGAGCAGGGGGTTACTTCGCAAGTGGAGAACCAGTGTTGACAGGGCCAATTCAATCAGGGTGGATGTAGTCCACTCCCAAAAATAGATGAGGAGGTGTCAATTCCAGGAGAGGAAAAGATGCTTCTGTAATGAGCCAGCCACTCCCAGTCCCTAGTCAAGCCCAGATTAATGGTGTTAAATTTGCAAATGAATTTTAGTTCTGCTGTTTCTCTTTGAAGTCTGTTTCTGAAGTTCTTTTGTTCAACGATAGTGACTTTAAATCTGTAATAGAATGACCAGGGAGATTGAAGTGTTCATTTACTGGCTTATGTATGTTACCTTCCTGATGTCCGATTTATGTCCAGATCGGAACTTAACAACAGTGGCTTCCTTATAAAGGTGGAGTAGAACTTGACTCAGTATGTTTGAGGAAACTTTTGGGTGACCTATTAAGATAAGTGGTTGCCTAGTAAGCGTCTTCCCTTGTGCTAGTTACACTGATGTGTAAACATCTTCAGGACCTAGCCATTGAACTATTCTAATTATTTTAATAGTAATAATTACCGTATGAATAACCCTGTGATAATCTTATTGAATTGAGCCTTGTTTTGCTTTTGTTGCTGAAAGCTGGGAGATGGGAAGCGGTCATATAGGCAACCATTCCATACTCTTTAGCCTACACTAGAACAGGCTTTGATCACCTTCCTCACTAATAATAATTAATTAATTACATATTTATTATTTGTATTGCCATAGCAGTACCAGAACTCCATTGTGCTAGGTGCTGTGACAAGCAGAACAAATAGATTATTTTAAAAATTTTATTAAGATGATGTTTAAAACAAGTGAACGGTACAGAGTTTAAGCGTAGAAGTTTCTGGTTATCAGGGAATAATGTACAGATTCTCAAGGGGTGCAAAGTTCGGTTTAAGATCAGATGGCGTAAGGTATACATAATCTGCAATATCCCCGATTGGGGGTAAAAGGTTAACAGGTCAAAGTACAGACATTGAGATATGAGGCATGTTGTTCATATAATGGCTATGTTCAGGTGAGGAGGATAATGAGTGGATATGATGATGAGGATGGATTGACCCTCATCTGGTGAGATTAAACGTTCATTGACTTTACCGTTCCAGTTCATATGGTCCAACGGAAAAAGTCTCTTGGTCCCTTTCTCGTAGTCGATGCACGATGTCGCTCTGGCTCACGCCTCCTGGTACTGTCAGTGGCTGGCGATGTGTTTGGTGTAGATGTCCCTGGACCATCGGATGGTGTCTGAGATCATGAGGCGCTGCATGAGCTGTGCGTAGCGTTGACCGATCCCGCAGGTCCGCAGCACATGCTCGTTGCAGGGGTCTGATGATCAGGGCATCCATCTGCACCTCATAGCCCTTCGCTCTCAGGGTGTCAGCCAGGGGAGTGTACTTTTCCAGCTTACGAGCCCGGGCTTCGCGATAGGCCGGGGTCTTGTTCTATGCACTGAACTATGCACCTGCTGTACTGACTTAGCGGTATCACAAGACAATGCCATAAACATTAAGATGCTTTTTTTTTTCCCCCTCCAGGCAAACATCGCAGTGATATGGAGCAAGACTAAGTCATAACTCAAGATCTAGCCTGTTGATTGGAGGAAACTGGCCACTGTTCTGGATACAATAGAATAAGCACTTTGAAAGGAATTTCATTAGCCTGAATGTGTCTGGACAGATCACACAGCAGAAACTGAGGCCTGGGGGGTTGAGCCCCACACAATTCAGCAAAGTGAACCTTTGTTGGAAGGAAAAGGGGCACTTTTTCAGTGGCCATCAGAAAAGAACTGAATAAGGAAATGGCAGCTTCTGTTGCCACCAAGACATCCTGGAAGCTGCGTGAGTGTCTTTCATAGCGTTCTCTTGTCCTTCATTAGATTTCTCTGTTTGAAAATGGGGAAAGGGGG
Organism: Chrysemys picta bellii; assembly: GCF_011386835.1. Taxonomy (NCBI): domain Eukaryota; kingdom Metazoa; phylum Chordata; order Testudines; family Emydidae; genus Chrysemys; species Chrysemys picta. Next base: position 7,115,937 of record NC_088804.1, on the reverse strand, counting down.
AGAGAGAGGCCCCTTGTTCTATCTTGTGGTATGAATTACGTTTCCCAAAGGAACTGCCCCTTCCCTTTCTAATGTGACAAAAGAGCACTCTTTTACAATTCAGTGGTCTGTTTGTGGATGGAGGGGGAGACCGAGAATTGTGGAAGGGCATAGGGCATTCTCTGAACATCAGCCAGAGTGACTTAAGGACATAGCTAGATCTAGGGGATACGTTCCTTTGGGATTTGCGAGGATGAAGATAGGGCATCCTCCTTTCTGTCTTCAATTCCTGTTGTTTGAGGGGATTTGGGTCATTAAATCTCTCTTTTTCTTTAAATTTCAGGGTTGTAACAACCTGCTAATTCTTTAATATAATATAAGAACTGCTGGTGAACAGGTTGGGACTCTTATAAAGCCAAGCCTCCCTTGGAATGTTCCACTTGTTTAATGTCAGTCTTTTTGGATTGCTCTCCATTGCTGCCTCTACCATTGCTATAGGTACAGTAGGTTCTTGGATCACTGCAGGAAGGGTGGTCAGATCATTACAATACCTGTATGTCCTCTTCTCTTGATTATGTCTCTGGCTTCAGCATAAAAGATTCATGAGAGGTAGTGAACTTCTATTTTTAATTTTTTCTCCAAAGAAAAAGAGTGGCAAAGCAGCTCCTAAATGTCAAAAAGAGAAACTCAGAAAAATACTTCTCCTGCAGATGTTGTACATTTTTTGTGAGGTTTTAGAGAATCAATAGAACAAGTAGGAAGTAGTTGATTATCCACAAAGGTACATTCCAGGCTGACTATTTGAGATCCAGAACTGGATTAGTGAGAATGTTGTCTGTCTGGGTTGCTGTATAATAGAGTTAACTGGTATATATGATCAAAGGCTATACAGTAACTCCTCACTTAACGCTGTAGTTATGTTCCTGAAAAATGCGACTTTAAGCGAAACGATGTTAAGCGAATCCAATTTCCCCATAAGAATTAATGTAAATGAGGGGGTTAGGTTCCAGAAGGAAAAAATTTTCACCAGACAAAAGACCACACACACACACACACACACACACACACACACACACACACACAGAGTATACGTTTTAAACAAACAATTTAATACTGGTACACAGTGATGATGATTGTGAAGCCTGGTTGAGGTGGAGGAGTCAGAGGGTGGGATATTTCCCTTACTGTTAAATGATGAACTAGCAATTGGCTGAGCCTTCAAGGGTTAACTCTCTCACTCTGCAAGGCAGCAGGAATGGAGGGAGATATGCGCATTTCCCCTTTAAATACATGGCCTTGTTAATTAGATCAGCTTGCTGAGACCCCCTCTGTCCTGAGCCCTGGCGTGTCCCCCCCTGCTCTATGGAAGATGGGGTAAGCGGGGTGCAGGAGCAGGGGGGAGGGGGAAACCCTGATATTAGCTCCTGCCTCTTCTGGCCCCCCACCCCCACCCCAAGCAAACAGGAGTCTCAGGAAGCAGCTCTAAGGCAGAGGGCAGGAGCAGCACATGGCAGTGGGGGGAGGGACAGCTGCAATTGCTAGCCTGCTGGGCAGCTGCCAGACAGGGAACTTAGGGGAGCAGGGAGCTGATAGGGTGGCTGCCGGTCCATCCTGGTTCCAAGCCCCCACCAGCTAGCTGCAACGGGCTGCTCTTCCTGCAAGCAGTAGACAAAGCAGGCGGCTGCCAAACGACTTTAGAAGGAAGCATTACACAACTTTAAATGAGCATTTTCCCTAATTGATCAGCAACGTAACAGTGAAACAACGTTAACCGGGACGACTTTACGTGAGGAGTTACTGTATAGCACCTTCCCTTACTGTATACCTGGCATCAGTTGGTGCTTCTATTCATATTTTCACAAGGAGAAAAATATTTTTCTTACTTCCCATCCCCACTCTACTCTTCCCTCCCCTCCCCCCAAAATGCTGAAGTTCACAGATTACTGGAAAAGACAGCACTTGGTCAGTTTCAAATCTCCATCCCATTTCATTCGGCAACTGTGCCTGTGCTGTTGATCTTTAATATCACTATGTCCTACTTCATTTTAGCTCCACCTTCAGAGTAGTAATCATTCAAGTGCTAGAAAAAAGGTGTAGCCAGGTTAATTAGGGGCTTAAAGGTTGCTGAGCCAATGTGTAGTAGCTAATGAGAGAGCATTTTATGAAAGGGTTTGTGGGCTTAGGGAAATCAGCACTTCAGAGCGTGAGGGTTTTGCTACCAGTTTTTTAAAGTTTGCATAAAATTATAATCTGGCATTTATGTCATGGGGATGGAATGCTTCAGCAATGACTCTTAAAAATTATAATAAATTATTAATAAAAGATAAAGGGAGGCATTGCGAATATTCACATTTCACAACAACATTCAGCATGTACACCAATCCAATCTTAAATAGTCACTATTGGTCCCTTAATACCAAAGGAGGATTTATATAACTATTATTGTATGTAACTTTGAATTTTAGGTGTTGACACATGCTCTGGTTTAGTATTGTCATGTAGAATATTGGTCTTTCATTAAACTGCAAGTACATCCTCAGCAAATGTCCTTATTTAATTAATAACCTAATTACAATTGTAACATGAAAGCTGTTTCTCTAGCTAATGTGAAAGTCGTGTGGTTTCGCTTTCTGTAAAGTGCTTTGAGATCCTCAGATCAAAGAGTATGTAATTTATTCCTGCCCTCCGAAGTCTTGGAATATTAGTGTCACTTATTATAAATGAGCCGCTTCACACCCACTTATCAAAACGAAGGCTGGATTTGGTTATTAGCTAGCATTTTTACAAATGTTTTGTAACCATTTCATATACAAATCTAGTGGTCTTTAAAACACAAGAACTTTTAGCTGTGATATTAAGGAATTGGTAAATGCATTTGGCAAAAACCTAACAATTTGGGTGCATTTTAAAGTGCCCTTAATGCAAAACAAATGCAAATCTGGCTGTTTATAGTGGGACTTCTCCAGAGTCCACCGGGGTATTGGGGGCTATCTTCCTCCCCCAGCCTTTATGAAAAGCTACTTTAAAAAAACCCACCTTTTTAATTCTACTTCCGTATTCAACCCCTCTAAAGCATATTTGTGTCCATCCCTCCAATAGGGACATCTTTTGTCACTGCCCCCAAACTAAACTGTATTGCTCTGTTCACCTACATCACATGCTGAGAATATAGGCAACGTCTCTGCCTAAACTCAAGTAGAAGGGAGCCCCACCCTTCCCAGGTGCTGAGTCTAATTTTCTCTGCAAGGTATGGACACTGTGCTACTGCAAACCTGCCAGTTTGGCTCAGATAGGACAGTCTTAACTTTTGCTGCTATCCAGAACAATATAAGGGAGCCTCTCTCTAAATGCTCGGCAGCTGCTTTGTACAATGCCAACTTCTGAGACCGTTCATCTTGCCAGGAGAGTTCACACAGGTACAGATGATAAATTAGCTTCTGTGCTGGAACCAAGCAAATTCTCCTTTTCAAAGCTACTGAGTCACTATTAGTAAGATAAGATAGTGACTGTGAACCACATTGAGACTAGAGTGGGATGATGAGGGTTGATTGGCACACATCACCAAGCATAGCAGATAGGGCCAAGAGGGGCTGCTGCAAGCAAGATAAATAGGTAGTGTGGCTTCTTATCTGAACTCTAGGTTACTGCAATTTGCCCAGTGAAAACTGGGAAGTCTTTCTGTAGCGTGAGGATTACTAGTCTTTCAGGAGAGGAATTGTGTATAGTAAAAATACTTGTTGTGACTGTTGTTTGCTTTATCTTGTGCAGAAGAGATCACAGCTCACAGCAGCAATGTGTCCTCGCTGGTTCTGGGCAAAAGTTCAGGTCGGCTGCTGGCAACTGGCGGAGAGGACTGTCGAGTCAATATATGGTCTGTTAACAAGCCCAACTGCATCATAGTAAGAGTTGGCTGTTTTTTTTAATTTGCTTGTGGTTAGGTTGGGGGAGGAGGCAATTGGTCTGCATAATGAGAGCCAGAGAGAGTCTGGCAATGTCCTAAATCCCCCAACTAGGTTTTACCAACCCCTCTCATCTGCTTTGGAGTGCTACAAAGCTATATTGGGACACAAACACGGCAAGCTAGCTTTGGTGGGCCACACACAGTTCGAAAATGGCTTTGTCCCTTCAGCTCACATGACTCTGAACCAGCTATAGCTCTCTTCCCGTGCCCTGCTAAGGCCCGACGTGTGACGGGGCTTCCAAAGATGACAAGGGTCTAAAATGAGTGACATTTAAAAAAAATGAAAATGATTAATTTCTTCAACATGTAAATTTTTCTATTCTCCTAATATCTTGATTTATTCATTCATATTGGGGAAATCACCAGCTGTGTGGGGAGCAGAGGTAAATCTGGGTCTCTAGTAAGTGATATCCATTCAGTGAGGTGATAGGAGCAGGAGGAGTTCGCAGTTGGCTGAATACGTGGGGTGGGCAATAAGATGCCCTCTTTCTGTGTCCCTATAGTTTTTCTCATTCACCCCCAAATTAAAGTTGTAATTCTTAATTCTTTCGAGAAGTCTGGTGGCACCTTAAAGACTAACAGATTTCTTTGGGCATAAGCTTTCGTGGGTTAAAAACCGACTTCTTCAGATGCATGGAGTGAAAATTACAGATGCAGGCATAATTCTGAAGAAGTGGGTTTTTTACCCAGGAAAGCTTATGCCCAAATAAATCGGTTACTCTTTAAGGTGGCCACCGGACTTCTCGTTGTTTTTGTGATGCAGACTAAGGACGGCTACCCCCGATACTTAATTATTTCATCCCTCTCCATTGCAAGCATTTCTTCTTTTTCCTCTACTCACCTTTTCTTCTTTACACTTGTCCCCTCCTCCTCCAGTCTCTCTCCAAAATGTTACCTATTTTATCGCTCCTCTCCATCTGTCACTCTTCTGTTCTCCTTCCTCTTGATTTTCCACTTCATCTCCTTTACCCCATCTTCTCTCCCCCCCCCCCCCCACTCTAGCACTGGCTTGACCTCAAAAAGCACTGGTTCCTTTCTCGTCCTCCCACTGAAGACAGGCCTGGGGCAGGTCCAAGGGGGTCTCCCACTGAATGCCTGAAGATCTTCATGATGTGGGGGGGTTTGGAGAGAGCAGCGCTCCTGCCCCTGCACAGTTCTTGGTTTTGTGTCTCATGTTCAGTGAGAGGGCAGACATCACTTCTCTCTGTAGAGCAGCTGAGTAGTGGGGTTGGGGGGAAAGATCTCACTAGCTCATAGCACGTCAGTGCTACTGAGTGCAGGATGACCAGAGTCTTGTTTCCAGTGAAGTAGGAACAAAATCCTAGTAAATAACTGATGGGAACTGTCTCTCAAATCCAGCATGTCTGACTACCTTTAACATCAGTCCTAGCATTTGCTCAGACAATACATATTGGGCTTGCTGTTCTTTGCAGCATGCAACTATTACAGGGTTGCAAACGATTAAAGCTTAGTCTTATGATATTTGCTTTACAGATTAATATTCAGGGTGCTTGAGGTTTGCACCTGGAATTGGGGCACAGCCTAGGCCAGGCTGCACTCCCAGTTGCATCATGTCTACGGCTGACCAGCAGTTGCCTCTGCATAAAACTGTGTCAGGCTCTTGTGCTGATTGGGCCGTACGCTGGGCAGGGAGAAGCTGTGTGCGGCAGCGTTCAAATGCACTATAATAAGAGCAAAGCTACCACAATAATAAGAAATGATGTTAAGTACATGCCAATTATAAGGCAGCTAGCATTCATCTGTGCTACATCCTGCTTTGATGTTTGATTTGATGTGGGGTGGGTGGGCTAGAGACACTTGGTGTGATAGGAGAGTTGAGTTGAGAGAGATGGAAAGAGAAAGTTTTCACTTCATTTCAGACACGCCCCCCCCCCTCAATCACTTGAACTGGCATCTCTCAGGAAATGTGAAGAGGATTAAGTAGAAATCTCTACCGTTATCGGCAGTGCTGTTCCCTTCCCATAGGCTTTTGCAATGTCTCTGGAGGATCTGCATGGTGATGTCAAAGCAGTGTGAAACCAGAGCACTGGTTTCAGTGTAGTCAGCAGGGGCATAAGATTCAGCATCTCTTCACTCCTCAATTGAGGGCAGAGAGAACTGCAGCGCTAGTTTTGAACTGCTGTGATGTTACCATCCAGGCTTCTAAAACATTTGCCTGGGTTTTCCAGGGAAGAGCGAGAAGTCAGGTCCTAGTATTTCTAGTGTTGTTTAAAAAACACAACAAAACACGGGTTTTATTTGATGGGGGCAGGGGAATCGCTATGATTTTACTGCTTTGTGGTGTATAAAGATGTTCTCAAAGGGATTTTTGTTTGCTTTGAAGTTCACCTTTAGTGTTTGATTTGCTAGGACCCCCAATACCCTTCTGTTTGGGGAGAGGGGAGGCAAGTGACTTACAGCTTTGTGACCCCTGATTTGAGTCCGAGTTCTCTGTTGCACACAAAACATTAACAGTTGCAATATTATAGAAAAGCAATCCCAAGCAAAAACTGCAGAAAGATCCAGGTGGTTTAACTTGTCACTCCCTGGTGTTACCTTAATAAATGTGAAGGGTGGAGAAAGCTGGATTGAATTATTCAAGGGAGCCGTTCTAAGGACAAGTAAAGGAGAGTTTGGAATAATAAACATCGCTTAATGATACTAAAATACCTATAACAGCACATATTAACTAATTATTATGCACATATTAATTTGATTATTGGAACAACTCCGTATTTTTGTGTTATGTATTTTATGACACGGGCATTTTAACTAATGGTTACCTATTGCACAATATCTATACAGTCAAGTTTTAGTAAGCACGTTCAGATCCTTGAGGATGAAAGGCACGGTATACATGGCAGTAATTGTTGCATGGTTCATCAAGCTAATGCTGCAGTAGTGTTGTAGCATTGTTGGCGTGGCAGCCATCACTGGCTGATAATGTGTACTTTCTTTGCTTGTGAGAAGACTTTTCAAATAGTCCTGCTTATGCTATAAGGACAGCTGTGGTTTTGTAACCAGTTCATGACACTCCTCTGACTCATTTACAACAAAGCTAGTCTAGTTGTGTCTATACAAGCATATTTTTCACTGCATATGTGAGTGCTGACCTAATTTGTACATCCACACCCTACCGCTTGACTACCCGTGTTTGTATCGGCATGTTCTGGGAAAATCTGGGCAACTATCTCCTAGTGCCTCAGCAAGAGATACAGTGCTCGGAGGATATGCACGCAGCGTGACACTGCTTCCCCCAGCCCCTGCCAAATACTGCCAATGCATCTTAGGATGTTATGCCCCACTGAGAGCTGACAGGAGGGAGGACCTGCCAAATTGGCTGTGCAGTTAGGAGGTCCTGTCAGTTGCAAAATAGTGTGCCAAAGCACTTACAGGATAATACCGTGTGCCAGCATAGGCCTTTTCAGAGTTGCACCTCCAATCTGCTGACTGCTACTGTTGACTTTCCTTGCAGAGTCTGACAGGCCACACAACACCAGTGGAGAGCGTGAGGATCAATACAAATGAAGAGCTCATTGTCGCAGGATCCCAATCAGGGTCCATTCGAGTTTGGACCTGGAAGCTGCCAAAAGTAGGTTTCCATTCTCCTTTGCATCTTCCATTTAAGTCAGTGGTGGTGCGTCATGCATGAGCACAGCTGAATGGTACAAACTATGCCACATATCCCCACTGACTGGAGAGGTCCTCACTAGGAAGGTCAAAAACCTGGATAGGCCTTTATCAACAGATAGTGTTTTCTTCAGCTCAAAACCAGTGGTGGTGTTAGAATGCTTTGGAGTGATGTTCTACTGAAGCTGCATAATGCATGTATACATTTGAACAGCTAGAAGTGTACACATGGTATGTGTGTGGATGTACATAATCTCACGATGAGCCAGATTTAAGAGGCTGGAGGTTTGGGCAATTTGGCCTGTGCATTTCTGTCAAGTTCATGTCCAGGTCATCGTTGTAAAACACCTGCCGGGAATCTGCAATAGATGAACCATGGTGCATTGTTAGAGCATTGATGGTGGAAGTCATGCTCTTGAGTCTAGTCAATTGAGGGCACATTTGATAAATAAAAAAGTAAGATAATAGCCAATGAAGTGTCACTTGAACTTCTCAGCCAAGAAATATATTTTTCCTGTTTCCCTTCTATGTATCTTCTTGTGGCTTGCATTAATGTTTTGCTAACTGCATTACCGTGTAAAGCAGGGTCCCCTGGAACAGTCCATTTAGTGCAGTTTCTTTGTTTAGCAGAAGTAGGACTCAAGAACATTTCTATGAAGTGATGTACATATCAGAATTCAGAGAACTGCACCTGCATTCCTCTGCCCTTGGTGGACCCTGGAGCCCACTCTGGGCTCCCAGCTCCTCAGCTGTCGCTTCTCTTGGGCAAAGACCCATGTGTTTCTCCCCTCCTGACTGGGTTTTTTCCGGGCTGTACAATTCCCTGCCTATACTGTGATATGCCCAGCAAACCAGACTGCCGAAGCAGGCCAATGTTACCGCTTTGCTGTTTTGCCGAAGGCTATGAACTATTCTAATTGCTAGCAGTGATAAGTTACCAGCCCTTTCTAGACCACCACATTTATTCTGAAGATGAAAGCATTCGAGAAAACATATTAAAAACAACAAAAGAACCTACACGCATGCTAATAGGTGCCAGACATCACCCCCCCGCTCCATCAAGGGCTCTGGGAGGAGTCAGTCCTTCAAACCCCACCAAGGGGTGGTTCTTGTTGACAAACTTAAATAGCCTTAGCTCAAAACTAGCACACCCGTGAGTAGATCAGTCTTCCCTTTATACAGCTTGGGCCTTTGATGTTGAGACTCCTGGAACGGATAATCAGCAGACAATGGTCCCCTCCTCAGGGCACCACTTCAAAAGGCTGGGTGTTTGCACAAACAGAGATGGGGAATTTGTATTCGACTCCACAGGCAAACTGTTTGGCCACCCTTGGACTACACTAAACAATGTGCCAGACAAGAATGGACTTTTGGGACAAACTGGAGCTCATGAACCACATGTGGCTCTTTTACAGTTGAAGTGTGTCTCACTGAGTCTCCCACGCTCCCCATTCTCCGCCTACCAGAGTGGGAGAGGGAGCTCGGGGCTTCTGCCTTGCGGTGGGGTGGTGAGGCTAGGGGCTTCTGCTAGAGATGGCTGGTGCCTGCTGGGGGGGGGTGGAGGGTGCCAGAATTTAAAGCTTTGCCCCCCCCAGCAGCTTGAGTCATGCTCCCCCTTACCCTCAGCGTCCCCTCCCTGCAGCTCCCAGGTGTAAGCTCCTTGTGGCGAGGAAGCGGCAAACAGCTGGGAGCTGCCAGTAGGTGCCGCTGCTTTAGTTCCATGGGAAGAGGCAGCAGCAAAAGCAGTGGCTCTCCCTGCTGCTGCCTCTCCCCACGGCCACAGCTCCCAGCTTGACAGCTCCAGCAGCTGCTGTGCAGGGAGGGGGCCTGGCAGCACCATGTGACTGAGCGCGGTCAGCAAACCCTGGCAAAAATGGGGGTGGGGGAGAGCACGTGACTCCACATGCCCCCCTCCAAACATCACCTGCCGGGGCTCAGGGCTTCAGCTGCCATGGGGCTGAAGCCCTGAGCCCTGGCAGGTACGCCCTGGCTCTCGAACTTCTGAAGATAGTCGTCTGTGACTCAGAGGGCCAGTAAGTTTGGCCACCCCAGTATAGTCCTCTGAAGTTCATAACGCTTCCCAAGATTCAAATTCCATGTCCCCCCTAGATAGAGATTACATGCCGTCCTGGCCCACAATAATACACAAGCCATTTATTTAATACGATGCCCCCAAACATGCTTCAACTTGATTCCATAAGGTCTCCAAAAGATATTGCAGGAAGTTGCCCTATCTGTCACAGTACATAGATGAATAAGCTGTGCACAGAATGGCCGGTATACAATATGCGTGTGTTTAATAGTAGGAGGCAGCATGGTTGGACTTCTGGATTGTCTGTGGGAAAATTAGCGCTGACTAATGGGGTTTTTCCTCCCTCTCTGCGCTCCTTATCTCTTTCCAGTTCTTCGTACGTTAATGGGCCACAAAGCAAATATCTGCAGCCTTGATTTCCATCCTTTTGGAAGCTTTGTAGCTTCAGGGTCCCTGGACACTAACATCAAGGTAAGGCCAGTCTTTTCTGGAAGTTCCCTCTTTATCCCCTGTGCATGTGTGTCCGAGTGCCACGATTGTTTTGGCAGCAAAAAAGATTGTCCTGTTGGAGGTTTGTAAAGTATCAGTTGCAGGTGTATAAAGAGGTGTGTTCATAGATGCTTGTGAAATTTCCGCTTGTATTCTTATAGCTGAAATTTATCCTAATAATAGGAGTCTGGTTCATCTCTTAGGGTTTATGGTTTATTTCTCAAGCCTCTTGGTGTTAGATGCCAAATTAAATCTGGTGTAAGCAAGTGTGATTACATTGACATCAGTGGAGCTACGCCTGCTTATAGCAGGTCTGCATTTGGCCGTAAGCATTTAGCTTTCATGGTATGAAATGTCTTGCCAGCAGTCTCTCTCGCTGAATGCTTAAAGCTGCAACTTGACTCTATGCCATTCCTACCTGGGCAGGGGGAGGGAGGGCTAAAGAAATATACCTTGCATGGGCTTGTGTTTTAGCAGCCTCTTTAGCTGCTGGGTACCTATCCCATAGTCATTCTACAGTGTTTATAGTCATAGGGAGACCTGTCATTCTGTTATGACTTTCAGGGACCTTCATAACTATCGTTCTAAGCATGTTTTTTGTTTCTCTTCCCTGTAGCTCTGGGATGTAAGAAGAAAAGGCTGTGTCTTCAGGTACAAGGTAATCCTAGAATATCAGGGCTGGAAGGGACCTCAGGAGGTCATCTAGTCCCACCCCTTGCTCAAAGCAGGACCAATCCCCATACAGATTTTTGTCCCAGATCCCTAAATGGCCCCCTCCAGGATTGAACTCACAACCCTGGGTTTAGCAGGCCAATGCTCAAACCACTGAGCTATCCCTCCCCCCAGAAAGGGTTGCTTCACTATCATTTGGGGGAGGGGGAGAGGAGATTCTCTCTGATTTATGCAGGAATCGAGATGGGATCACCTAGAATTAATTTATTAATCCCTTGGTATTGGAAATTGGACTGATGTGACTGGTGAAGTCCATGCAATGATAATAAATGGCCTGACCACTTGTACAGAGCCTGATTGAATAGAGAAGCTGCAAGAAATGGTTAACATAAGAGTAAATGTACTATGTGCTGTCGGTGTCAATAGTGCTTACAGAGCATCCCATGAGTGAGTGTGCAGTGGGCTGATGCATTCTTATTCATAGTAAACTGATGCATTGCCCTTGTGCTGGAGACTGTTGAATTCTTTATGTTCTGCAGGGTGTGACCGGGGTCCCAGGGAGCCACACTGCAGTTACTCAATTAGGGTAAACTGCAAAGAATGGGGCAAACAATCCCCAAAGCTGGTGGATATTCCAATACTTCGATTTATCAAACCAGCACAAAACAGCTTCTATAATACCTCACTGGTTACCCAGAATCCAAAAACACAGGTCCCTTAAATCACCCAGCCTTAGGCCTCCACCCAGACACCCAAGTCAAACATTACTGAAAATCTTATTAATCGTATAAGAAAGTTCTACCAGTCCCAAAGGATTGGACACATTACCTCCCAGGTTATTGAATATTCCAGGTCTTACCCAAATACACGCATACAGCCAATTCTTAACTAAACTAAAAATTATTTAAAAAGAAAAGAGAGAGTATTGGTTAAAAGATCAGTATACATATAGACATGAGTACAGTTCTGCAATCAGATTCATAGTAGAGATGGTGAGCTTTGTAATTCATAGACTATCAGGGTTGGAAGGGACCTCAGGAGGTCATCTAGTCTAACCCCCTGCTCAAAGCAGGACCAATCCCCTAGTTGCAAAGAGTTCTTTCAGAATTAGTCCAGAGGTTATAATCCAATGTTCACATTCAGGGTGAATCTAGGTTAGGATTGGAGATATCAGCCTTTTGGCTTAAGCTTCCCCTGCATGAAGCATCAATCAGATCTGAGATAAAAAGGATTGGACATTGTTATACAGTTCCAGGTCTTCCTTGACAGCTTGGAGTCCTTAGGCAAACAATAGGCAATCATGGATACTTTGAATTAGACTTATTTCCTAAGCATCACCGGTAATTAGCTATACAGATTAACATAAGACAGTTGCCTGTTTTTCCACCATTTGCAGATGATTGGCTATACATTTCAAAGAGAGATGAATACAGTGATATCTGTGTGTCAAGGTTGATTCCCCACTCTGGTACTTCAAGTGCAGAAGGTGGGGGCCCACAAGGATTCTAAAAATTAATATTGGCCACTCCAGGCTTGTATTAAACTCCCAAGGTTACAGCTTTTCTCTGACCTTGGATGGGTAGATGCTGCCACCACCCAAGTGCAAAAAGCCTCTTTGAATCCAGGAAGGCGCACTTGGGACTTCCTCCTTGTGGGGTACCTTCAGGCCCTTTCACTCCCCCTCCAGGGAATAGCTGAGAAAGAAAACAAAGGAAATCAGCTGTTGCCACCAGCTAATGAAACAACATATGCACAAATCTCTTAGGATTGGGTTTTTTGTGTCCTTTCTTTAAAAAGGTAAATATTATTAAAAACAAAAAGAAAGGAAAATACATCTGGAACTTAGGCTATTGCTAGATTTAAAAAGAGAAAATATCATAATTAAGCATCAAGAATGGTTTTCTTGAGGTCCAGCTTAATGGTTACCAGCAAAACAAAAGCTTTTGGGGGTTAGCACAGAGGAGTCCACAAGCCTTACAGAAATAAAAGAAATAACCTAATAGTGACTTTCTAGACACTTCCTGATCTACTTACATATCTGTGGTTTCAAACAGAGTAGTTCTAGGTATGATCTCGTGATTTTTCATACCTTGTTCACAGGTTTTTACAGCATAGCTTTAGCCCCATCTCTGCTCTCTCCAGAGAACAGACAGACAGACAAAGGGGATTTTTTTCCCCAATTTTAAAAAGTTCTAGCCCTCCCATTGGCTCTTTTGGTCAGGTGCCCACTCACTTCCTTTTACCTATGCATGCAGTCAGACTTTTTAACTCTTACAGGTAAAGCAAGTAGAGAACAGCTACCAAGAGGGATTTTGTAGCCAACTGGCTGGCTGGATGTCCATAAACGGCAGCTACCCCCCCCCCCGCCCCACACACTTCATTTATCACGCTATGTTTATAGTTCATTTAAATGTTAACATGTCCTTTTGATCTCTGAATCAATAGCTATAGTGACAGACAGGAACTGTTTGTTTATCTGGCTAATGTCTGACAAGATGTAAGTACACACATACAATTAGTATCACCTCCAGGTGTCTAACAATACAGGTTTGTATTTCAAAGTTCTAGCCTATCTATCATGGAATGGCCCTACTTACCATTGGTATACTTTTCTGACATGTCTCTAAAGGTCGAATCTGGGTCATTTATCCTTCAGGATGCTTAACCCTTTCTAGCCATGTGTCACACTTTGTATAAGATTCGTTGCAATTATATAACAGTGGTAGCAACAATGATTTGCATGGTCATATTCTAATTAGATAAAGTCACACAGGGACCTTCCATGTGAGCTTTGTCACCATACTGTGGAGTCTTTCAAACTGTAATAATGGTTACTTGATTTCATTTTGTTACAAGCCCAGGATAAAATGGAAAGAGGAAGCTAGGATTTCCTGCCAAGGGCACAATGAAGGCACAAAGCCATTGCGAGCTGTATGTGGTTATGTTTTTTAGGGTCACACGCAAGCAGTGAGGTGTCTCCGATTTAGTCCTGATGGAAAGTGGTTAGCGTCCGCTTCAGATGATCACACTGTAAAGGTATGGTATTCATTATCAAGAGCGTGGCAAGAACCGTTACCCTTTGTGGCATGTGGAAGGGCAGGGGTACTGTTCATAGAATCCTAGAATATTAGGGTTGGAAGAGACCTCAGGAGGTTATCTGGTTCAAAGCAGGACCAACACCAACTAAATCATCCCAGCCAGGGCTTTGTCAAGCCTGACCTTAAAAACCTCTAAGGAAGGAGATTCCACCACCTCCCTAGGTAACCCATTTCAGTACTTCACCACCCTCCTAGTGAAATAGTGTTTCCTAATATCCAACCTAGATCTCCCCCACTGCAACTTGAGACCATTGCTCCTTGTTCTGTCATCTGCCACCACTGAGAACAGCCGAGCTCCATCCTCTTTGGAACCCCCCTTCAGGTAGTTGAAGGCTACTATCAAATCCCCCCTCATTCTTCTCTTCTGCAGACTGCTGTTCTTTAATTTGCGTTGCCAGTTCTCTCCCCCACCCACTCCAGCTCACTTTGCAGTGATGCAAGCCCCTTAGCTTCATAGGGTAAGTGTCTATGCAGGGACAATTGCCCAGCAGTGCAAAACAGCCAGAAGTGAGATATGGCGAAGTGACATATAATTCCTTACTGTCCAAGAGACAAGGCGGTGTCCTACATCTAACGGTTGAGGGTACGTTGACTGCCAGGTGAGTTGAACCTGAGGCTGAAAATGAAAGCTCAGCCAGTTGGATGGTTAAGCATGTGCATTCTCCAAAGAGCTGTCAGGGACACAACTTGCCGAATGCAGAGAGAGAGAATTCAGCAAAGTATCTGTTCTAGCAGCAACTCTTCAGTTTCTTCTGCTGTAGTATGGAGGGCTCTGGGCAAGAAGCTGGCTTCATTTTCAACCTCAGTTCAAATGAGCTGGTCAGTCATTGCACCCAGGGTTTATAATAAAAAAATACTAGATGGAGATATACCTATCTCATAGAGCTGGATGGGACCCTGAAAGCTCATCGAGTCCAGCCCCCTGCCTTCACTAACAGGACCAAGTACTGATTTTTGCCCCAGATCCCTAAGTGGCCCCCTCAAGGATTGAACTCACAACCCTGGGTTTAGTAGGCCTGTGCTCAAACCACTGAGCTATCCTTCCCCCCTGGAGACTTATAAGTGAAGACCAGATGATGTGAAAAGTTTATCCCTGCAGGTAGAATAGCATAACACATCATACCTTAACAACATCTTATTTTAGCTACTGAAACCTCTCTCGCACCACTGTATTTTCTTGCCAGTCTCCAACAGTGATAGAGGTTCTTTGACAAATCTCCAAATAAAAACAAAACTGGAAATAACCCTCATGGTCCTGGTCATTACCTGCCAGAGGCAGGCTTGTGGGCTAGCAGATTTTCAGTGGAGAACAATCCAGGGTAGACAAATCCTCTCTAGAGCCTGACTGTTCTTTTCTTCTTCCAGCTGTGGGATCTGGCGGCTGGGAAGATAATGTTCGAGTTTACAGGACATACAGGCCCAGTAAACGTTGTTGAGTTTCATCCCAATGAATACCTCTTGGCCTCCGGCAGCGCTGACAGGTACATGCAGGGAAAGAAAAAGCAGGAAGTTTATGCATCAGCTCCCGTATTGGTCTCCACCCTGCTGGGAGCATTGCTATTCATGTAGGGAGCGTGACATTCCCACCACTGGAGAAGCTGGACGATTGCACTGCAGATTGCACCTGTGGTATGATGCCGTGCAGATCCTACCACGTTCTCCCACAATCTAGTAGCAACTTCTGTCATACTAGGAATCAACGAGCTAGACTTCTCAGTCACACACTAATGCAGCCACACCAGGCAGCCTTTCCCCACTGAGTCATCCATGGCTTTGGGTCAGTGCTAGATAGCTATGGAGCCAATAAGCATATCCCTTTGCATCTGTGGCTGGATCCAAATTCTGCTCTGGCATTACCTACTGTTGGGGTCATCATTAGCAATAAACTGCGATCATTAGCACATAGTATTTTCTATTGCAGTTTATTGCTGTCACGTGCTATTACAACGGTCTGGGTTGGTGGCTTGCTAGAATACGGCAGACTTCCAAGGAGATGTACAGTTATTCTTTCCTTTCATTCTTTCTGCTTGCAGGACAGTCAGATTCTGGGACTTGGAGAAGTTTCAAGTGGTGAGCTGCATTGAAGAAGAGGCCACTCCTGTCAGGTACGTTATACTTGCACCATAGTGTGTTAGGTAGCGACCTAGCATGAGGGTTTGGTCTTGTTAAAGGGCCGAGTTCTCACTAACGGGACCCTTTGCTAAGGAAAGTTCATGCTGCTGAAGTTGAAGCTCTAGGGCATTTATGGCACTTGTCCACGGTGTTCTGGTGAAGTGAGATGTTCAGCCCTGGTGTCCTTCAAAGACTATATGAGTTATTAAAGTCTTGGAGACATCTTGGTCTCTTTCCTTTTCCAGGTGTGTTCTTTTCAACCCAGATGGCTGCTGCTTGTACAGTGGCTACCAGGATTCGCTGCGTGTGTATGGCTGGGAGCCTGAGCGCTGCTTTGATGTGGTCTTGGTGACCTGGGGAAAAGTGGCTGACTTATCGATCTGCAACAACCAGCTGGTGAGTTCCCCTTCGTGAAATGGAGAGAAGAGTCTCAGAAATACCAAATAAAAAATTCTCTGGGCTGCTTACTGGGCCTCTGACTTCTACAGACTGGCCATGTTCGACTGTCACAACTCATAGTTGGCCATGGTCAGTCTTCATGCTTGCACCATGCTCCTCAGCAGATCCCAGAATGATGGATAAATGTGGGGCAGCATCGTTTTCTCCTCGGATCATTGCTTGTGTAGTTCCACATGCTGCTCCCTCTTACCCCACTCCAAGTCTCTCTGGCTTCCTGAGGAACAAATGGGGGTGGTTGGGGCTCTAGTCCCTTTTGCACCCTGGAGATTGAATATTTGATACCATGAGCATGTGGCCCAATGGAGAGTGCTAGTTAGAGAGGTTTGAGCCCCAGTGCCAAGAGCATGACTGTATGCAAACAACCATCATGAAGAAACACTTAGGAGTAGTGGCCTTTCTATCCCATCCAACAGGTAGAGCGAGAATAAGAAGGTGAGGTGACATGACCAGCTCTAAGGCTCACAGTGAAGTACTTGGCAGAGCCGTGGATTGGACCTAGGTTTCCTGAGTTCCACTCCCATTCACTAGCCCCTCTGCCAAGCTGCTTCTCTTTTTCACTAGTGCAGCCGTTTGGCATATACACATAGTGCCCTTTCTCTGCTTGCTTTAACCCGTGTCTGATCTGTTAATTGATGCCCTGTGACACATTCTCAGTAACTTTCCCTGGTAGATCCTTCCATACCTTGCTTACACTCCTAGCTGCTAAAGGCCCTTCTGGTCACTGTTTTTGGGATAACACCACAGAGAAGCCATTCAAAACAAGTTATGTAACTCCTTTAAAGGAGAAGAAACCCTAAATCCAGTCCCTGGGACCTGAGCTTAGAGGGGCTAACGTTCTGCTGGACTCCTAACAAGTTGCCTTATTCTTGCTCTCGGCAGATAGGGGTTTCCGTCTCTCAGAGTACAGTCTCCTCGTTCGTTGTGGACCTCAGCAGAGTCACAAAGTCTGGTTCTGGTCTTCATGGACCGATCAAAGATGATAGGCCCCTGGCTCAGCCCGCCCTCACAGGGTCCTCCCTTCGACGCATCTATGACAGGCCATCAACTACCTGTAGCAAGCCCCAGAGGTAAGGAAGAATCCGATGGGGGGTGTGCCTCACAGTTCTAAATGCTTTATTGGAAGGAGCAGAGGAGTTAGTGCTCTTTCTCTCGAACATACCCTGCCAGTCTGCTCCTGATGGGGTCGCTCTTATTGGCAGAGTGAAGCACAACTCGGAGAGCGAGCGGCGCAGTCCCAGCAGTGAAGATGACCGGGATGAGAAGGAATCAAAGGCTGAGATCCAGAATCCAGAGGATTACAAGGAGATCTTCCAGCCCAAGAATTCCATCAGTTAGTCCCAGACTCTGTTCTGCTTTCCGGGTGGTAGCAAGGTCAGGGTTTGAGGGCTTCAGACTTAATCAACTCTAGGGGGAAGGAGTGATCTTTGGCTAATTGGCACTGCTTGTGACTATTCGGAGTTCAGAAAACCTCTATTTAAAATTCTTTAACATGGGACTCTGAACCAAGGGCTACGTTGGCAACTTACTAAAAGGCTGTGTCTAACTAGCATATGGGGAAGCAAACTGCAGCCTCTCATTTGCAATACAGAGGTATGGCCCAGAAGCCGACCGCTCCATCTTGAGCGGGATGCCTTTCTGTTCAGCTCAAGATGGACCCCTGGATTGTGAGATCTCTTTTCACTTAGAATTATGGCAGTAGGCACCATACCGCACAAACCCCATAGCTTCCAGGGGCTCCCATTTAAGGTGGGTAGGTTAAGTGTCTACTCCAAAGCCCAGCTATGACCATTTAGAAGGCTAGTAACAGGTTAAAATTATATCAGATGTCTAAGGTAGTAGTAGTAGTTATATTAACTTCCTTACTGGTGTAATTAATAATCCCTTATCTTTGTATACGTTTTTCTGCTTCACTAATCTAATTGATTTGTCAGCATGTTGCCTGACTCTGCACTTCGCTCCTTTTTGAATTATGGGAACATATTGGTCTGTTTTTGCTCCTCTCAGCCACAGTGGCTGCAAACCTTCAGCTGAAACCCCACAATAACAACATTTAAGCTCTAGAGGAGATAGGACAGTTACTGACACTGCAGACTGGCTTATCTGCTTAGTTGTTGTGAGTTACACCAGTCCCAAGGCTGCCTGTGCTAATTTGTGGCCTTGGCTTTCTTTTTTTCCCCTTTTTGTAGCTCGAACTCCACCACGAAAGAGTGAGCCCTTCCCAGCCCCTCCCGAGGATGGTGAGTTGGGACTGTCCACCTGAATGCTGGGTGAGGGTGGGATGGGAATCGGGGGGCAGGTGGCTGTTTCAACAAGATGCTCCTTGTCCAGAGAGACACATGACCTGTACGCGGACACTTGAATTATGTAGAATCTCTGCTGAAAGCTTCTCCTGAAAGGGATAGAGTGTGACTTGTCCCTCTTCCCCTTCCCTCCCTCGCTCCAGAGCCTGTCATCGTAAAGGAAGCAGCAAAGCCCAGCCAAGTTGTGGACATTCAGACCCCACTGCCAAACCAAGAAAATGTACGTACCACATGAGCCATGGTATCTGTCAACACCCCCATTCCCAGTGAATTCCAAGCACTGGAGATTCTGGCGTGTTGCTAATCATGCCAGTTCCTCCAATGCACATCAGTGGAGACCAGTAAAGGGGAAAACTCTGATCTGAGCAGGGCCAGGTGTAGCGCTGGAGGCCAGAGCAGATCCATTTACAAGCAGATTTTGATTCTGCTACTTTAATTCTGTTTCCACAGTTCTAGTCTTGTCTCTGATGCCTCAAAGCCCCAGTGTGCGCTGAAGAGAAACAGCTGTCAAATTTCACGGGATTCATAGACCGTGGCTTCTTTGTATCTGAAGATTAATTGAGCCCCACGGGATGGGGCCTCTCCATTCACATTCAGGCAGCCCTAATGCCTTTCAGTGTATCTCCATGCTCTTCACAATTGTTAATTAAGCCTCACAACATGCCTCAGAGTCTCTGTCTCTCAGAGCCATGCCAGCAAACTTTAGATTGCTCCAGAAGGAAGTGGGTGTGAGACCCGGGGCAGAGCATTGCTGCTGTAACTTCTATTCACTTTCTCCTGCAGCCTGACCTGGTTCAGAGGCCACCAATAGCCTCCTCAACCCCTGTGACCAGAGCAGAGCCATCCGTGATTCCTGCAGCCAGGAATGCACCCATCGGGCTGAAGGCCTCTGATTTTCTGCCAGTAAGTAACTAGCTTGTTTTTAAGCAGGTGGTTTGGGAGCAAGGGATAGCAGTGCCGTAGGCCTGGATTGGTTGTGAGGCAGTACAGCATTGGTGCCATCTCTGACCACACATACTGCAGGATTTGCTTATGTTCAGCCTTGGCTTAGACCACTAAAAAAGAACACAGAGGGGACAAACCCTGTGAGACTGAGTTGGGATGTGGGGCACCTCTGCAACAGGGCTCTTCATACTGAAAAATAATCACTGCTCCATGGGAGTGTGTTTCAGATCATTGAATGAGGCCTCAGAGGGACACCACAGGTCTCGCCCTCCCCCTGCTCACGCCTTATCAGTCAAGGGACCCTCCCACCCCTCACTACTGACAAGCGGTTGGTTGGTTGTGATTGCCCAGGACCCCAGGGTGCTAGCTGCTGTACAAACACAGAACAAAAAAGTCCCTGCCCCGAAGAGCTCACAGTCCAAATCGGAGACAAGTGGCAATGGATGGATCCTGAGACGTGGGAGTGCATGAGACAATACGGGTCAGCATGGCGGCACTGAGCCAGCACACAAGCTGCCTGACATCTGTCAGCGTTTTTTATAGGCATTCCAGCAAGTGTCTCTAAATGATCTAAATCAGTTTGTCTCTTAATTATTTCACTTTCACCTTTGTCTCCCAAATCTGGGATTGCGCCTCGAATTTCCTGAGGGAAAAGTCCTTCCCTCCCCACTTCAGAGCAAGCCGAGGCGCTCTTCTGATACCAAGCTAGGAACACGGTCAGATGAAAGGGACCTTCCAGCTTGGCTCGGACAGAAGTCTAGTTAAGCCCCTAATGAAATCCACAGAGCGGGTTTTGGTTTTTTTAACTCGGGTTCGTTGAATATTTTGTGATTGGAATTTTTTTTATTGGAAATGGGGTTTGTCTGAAAACAAACTTTTTTTAACAGCAAAAATGTGTGGAGATTTTGTTGTTGTTGTTGGCTTTCCAGCATTTTGTAACTGTTTTCTAAGGCTTGTGAGGTGGGTAACAGTCAAAGGGGTGAAGGGGGAACCCACCCACTGTTAATTAGTAAAAAGGCATGAAAGATAGGTTTACCACACTCTCTCTTCCGTTTTTTCCAATGTGGGGAGAGGGTGGGGCAAACACGTTGAAAATTAAAACAAACATTTTCCTGTTTGAAAGAAACAAACTGAAATATTTGAATATGAAACAGAATAAAAAATTTTATTTAAAAATGTTCATTTTGGACTTTCGTATGGGAAATCAATGTTTTCCAGCTGAAAATTTTCAATAAAGACTGTTTTCTTGTGAAAAATTCCACTAGAAAGACTCCCATTTCTCTCCCAGGTCTAGTTTTTACTAGCTGTGTTCAGTTTGTGCTTAAAACTTGCTGAGAACAAAAGTCCAGACTTGGAGAATATGAATTCTTTACCATGTCCTTATGCTGCCAGAAAGGTCAGACTCCATTACACTGAGATTCATTCTCATATAGCCC
Organism: Chrysemys picta bellii; assembly: GCF_011386835.1. Classification (NCBI taxonomy): domain Eukaryota; kingdom Metazoa; phylum Chordata; order Testudines; family Emydidae; genus Chrysemys; species Chrysemys picta. Next base: position 7,094,824 of record NC_088804.1, on the reverse strand, counting down.
ATATTCCTACTGCCAAGGGACTCAGGATTAGACCTAAGAAGGTCTCCTCTTTACCCACTTCCCACAGTCTCAGACCACAGCATCTTGTTATGTTGTCACCAATCAGTTGGTGTTTTCTCTCTCTCTGTACCTACAGGCTGTGAAAAACCAAAGCCAATGCGAGATAGTGGATGAGGAAGCCATGTCCCAGATCCGTAAGGGCCATGAGACTATGTGTGTGGTGCTCACCAGCCGCCACAAGAACTTGGACATTGTGCGAGCGGTGTGGAGCACTGGTGACATCAAGGCAAGGAAGTGGGATTTACTGGAGTTTAGGGACAGGTCAGACTTACTCTGTGGGGTGGAGGTAGGAGAGCAATTGGACATCTCAGCTTGTGCAGAACTGGCTCTGAACCCCCGATTATAGGAAGATGAGATATCCAAGCATCGGTTCCTACCGTTGCACCTTGGTGTGCTGTTTGATTCTTTTTATAGGATTCAAAAGAAATGCGGAATGAACTGTAGCGTGGCTGAGACTGGAACTAGAGTAGCTGTGAGCTTCTCTGTTTCCTACATAGGGACCTTGTGTGAATCAGTGGGTGTGTTGCTAAAAGTGTTAGGATGGCTAGTGGCAGGATGCACTTCTCTACTCTATTACCATGTCCCTGTGCCTGGTATTTAGAAAGTGATTCTCATAACGATTACATGGGGTCTGTTAGTGTAAGCCTCACAGTAACTTTTCTCTACCTCCTCTCCCCTTGTCTCAGACATCTGTGGACTCTGCTGTGGCTATCAATGATCTCTCTGTTATAGTGGACCTACTGAACATTGTCAACCAGAAGGCGTGAGTACTTTGGAGCTATTGCATCTGTGTAATGTCCAGTAGGTACCTTCTACACTCTATGGTTGCTTTATCTGATCTTGACTAGACGTATCCTAACATCCACTCATCTCCTATGTTGGGCATATGGCACGTCTGTACCCCACCAGTGTAAGAGCAAATTCATTTTAGTCACCTCTTTGAGCCTGCAACGCTAGTGATCAGGTCTTTGCACTGGTTCTTGCAGTGCCTTCATTGTTAGCAGTTAAGGTTTCCTCAGGAAAATGAATGTCTTGTAGAAAAACGTCAGCCAGTCCTTCAGGAATCCAACCAGAAATGACCAGAGCCGCTATGATGCCACTTTCCGTCACAAGGTGGAGTGAGTGAACTCAGTCAGCAAAGTGCAGGCTGAACGGGCTGAGTTTTTAGGTCTGAATGCATTACTTGTGTTGAATCAGCAAATCCCCTGAGGCTTGTCTCCAGTTCTCTTGGAGTGTGTTCTTTTCTTTCCAGGTCTCTTTGGAAACTGGATCTGTGTACTATAATCCTGCCTCAGATAGAGAAGCTCCTTCAAAGCAAATATGAAAGGTGAGGTGTCCAGGAAGCTACCTCCTTGGAGGACAAGCAAGTGGATAGTAGCTTTCTTAGATGAGTTTCACTGGGTATTACGTAGTGGATCAGTAACGAAAAGACCAGAAAACCATGTAGGATACAGTTCTGCATAGATACAGCATCTGGAAGAGAGGGGTGCAGTGGCCAAAGGTCAGGAGGAGCACAGGGAAACCAAGAAACTTGGGGGATAGGGTTTGCTTGGGGTGGGAGTTGTTACTCACTACAAGAGGGACATTGAGAGCAGCAGATTGTTCTAGATATTTTTGAATTGAAGGTAGCTATGGCAGAGACAGGGATGAGGTTGAGGCAGAATAGTTGGGCTTTAAACAAAGAAGGGACCAAAGATTTTTTTTTTTTTTTTTTTTTTTTTTTTTTGAATACTCCACCTGGAATTTATAACCATGGTTGGGAGAGGAGATAGTTGAAGGAATGAATTGGAGTTGAGCGTGTAGGACACGGGTTGAAATGTTTAGTGACAGAACAGGAGCACTTGGATAGGTAGGAGGGGAACCAAGACAGCAAGGTGCTCCAGATACTATGGACCTGGACCAGGGAGCCGGTCATGAGGCAGCCTCTGAGTCATTTTGAAGATCCTGTGTACTTTGTAGATGCACAGTAAAGAAATGCAGGATGTCCCGCAAGGAACGACTTCCGGCGTTTACTCTTCAGCCATGAGTATTAGTGGGTTTAATGGAGATTGAGTCCCGAGGCAGAAGGTTTCTGAGCTTGGACAGAAGGTTGCTGAGCAGGGGTCAAATGTCAGAGTCTCTGAGGGTGTGGGCATAGTTTGCTTCATCATTTGTCTGCTATTTAGGCCTAGCTGTTGCTTTCCTTCCTCCTTCCCTCTTATGAGCCTTCTTCCCCAGGGGGCTCTTTCGTACAGGCTGGGGAGGTTTGCTGAGGACACCAGCCTCAGGTCACTAAGTTGGTGAGTGAGCTGTAGGACACGTTCAGCCAGGTGGGGAAATATGGACATCTGACCCTCTATGTCTGTGTGTCAGTTACGTACAGACTGGCTGCACCTCCTTAAAGCTGATTCTCCAGAGATTCCTGCCACTGATCACCGACATTCTTGCTGCGCCGCCGTCTGTTGGGGTGGACATCACAAGAGAAGAGAGGTAAGTCGCCCTAGGCGCCGCCACACCACCTCCTGCCATACAAGCCCTTTCCTGGTGTCATGGCATCATGCTGATTTTTCCTTTGGGCGGTTAGGGGCTGGATGGACTCTCCCTCCCAGCCCCATCAGTCTTGCTCATAGAGTTAGAGGGGTTGCTGCAAAGCTATGCAGGGTATTCCTCCCCCTTCGCCTGCAACACTGTATGTGTAGCACCTGGTGTTAGGGGGTGACGGACCATGCCTGAGAAGCAAATTCAGGCACTTGGGCTACTACTTTCTTCCCCCAACATGCACAGTGTCCCGCTACTCCGGGAGCGTCTGTAGAATACCAAACAGCCACTGTCCTTTAAGGCTGTATTCCAGCGCACAACTGGCTTCAGCCTGAAATTGGGTTTGTAGCATTCCTCATTTAAAGTGCAGCTTTTCTTTCAAAAGCGGCTCTGTAGAAATGGCACCTCCTTACATCGCAGACCGGCTCCCTTGGGGGGGGGGAACAAGCAGGAAAAAGAGCTCTTGGCTCATAGCATCCAAACATCTACCCACACAAACCCATTGATATTTCTGTCTCTTCTAGCCTCAGAGAGGCAGGCGTTCCTCCTCCTCCCCATCACATATCCACAGGAACCCCAATGAGTGCTTGCCATGGATTCATGCCCTGTCCATCTTCTTCCTTTGCAGGCTCCATAAGTGCAAACTGTGTTACAAGCAGCTGAAGAATATCAGCAATATCATAAAGAACAAGTCTGGACTGAGTGGCCGCCATGGCAGTGCCTTCCGTGAGCTTCACCTCCTCATGGCTGTCTTTGAATGACAGCTGCCTCCTCCTCCACACACGCAAACACACAGGTTCACTTAGTTCCATCTGTCTCACTCCGTGTCCATCCCTGTTCCCCAGAGCACAGCAGGGAACTGAAGTCCCCACTGGCTAGCCGGCTGCCTGCCCCACCTCTGGTGCCTTAGGAGCTGGATTGAAAACCTGATTGGAGGTGTCTGGCCTACATGTGGGAGGGGCCTGGCTGGACGAGGACACTGCAGCAGAGCTCACACCTTTCTACGGTTCTGATGTGGAGCTAACTGAAGTTCAGCTCTCCATAGAACTTTTACCCAGCTCCTTCTCTGCTAGACCTTCTCCCTGGGGTGGGGCTTGGAATCTGCCTTCTCCCGCTCCCATACTGCTCGCCAGCACACTTGTTACCTGGCTACTCCAGCCACGGAGAGGCTATGGATCAGACCAGCTGGAACACTTGAGTCTGGAACTGGAGGCCTGCCCTGTTTTTCCCTTCGCAGTGAGATGAGCGATGGAATCCCTTTTCCAGGAGCTTCCATCTGCTTGGGTATTGCCAGTGCAGCACTGCAGAAGAGCTGGCTCTGGGCAGAGTGCCCCTTTCCTAGGGCATGGACATGGCTAGTGCTTTTCTACTGGCATCTGGGACCGGCCCCTTCCTTGTTGAATTGTTTCAGAGGATTTGAGCCAGGACATCTCTCAGCACTAGTCCTGCTGGTGTCACACCTGAAGTCTCAAGGCCCTGTTTCCAGTGGAGGCTGTCTTAAGGGGGGTTCTTAAGATCCCCGTTAGTGGCTCTGGGCTGTGTAGCTTTAGTTATGTTAAAACTAACTAGGAGTAGGTGGGGATGGGGCCTACATGATCCGTTTGTAAATGGGACTTAGCCAGGACTTGCCCTGTGTGTTTGCCTTTGGGGAGGGTTTTGAGCTGGGAGTGTGCGGGCGGGTCAGAGGCAAATGGACACAGACCAACCTCTTGCTACACCCGTTGGACTCTTAGAGATTTTTCAATAAATGACTGTCAGAACCTTTGTCCATTCTTGCTTCTTTCCTGTAGGGAAGGAGGCTCCTGTGCGGAGGGCTCCCTCCCCACCCTTCATACACTGGAGCTTGCTGTTCAGGAAACTAACTTATAATGAATTTTATTAAAAGATTTGTAACTTATTTGGAAAATCGTGTTAAACGTTTGAGTCTCTAAACACCCAAAGCCCTGCCCTGCCCTCTGTCCCGCTGGGAACGTTGTGGTGAAAGCAGGACTCGGCTTACTAATGTTTCAATGGGAACCACACTGCAGTCTCGTCTCCCGCAGTCCGGTGCTGCTGACCAGTGTCAGTTTGCATGTCACGGCCAAGGCGTGGCCCCTGAAGTTGGAGAGGGCACCAGCAAGCGCCTAGTTCCCATTGTACGGGACATCTTCACTCTACTGTCTTATTCCATCCTATTCCATCTCCATTCACAGCTTGTCCTTGAATGGACCAGTTCCCATGTCTGACGTGGATCTCCTCCTTTTCCTGTGACACAGTTAAGGTCCCAGCTTTAGGGTTTTGATAAGGAACTTGGTCTGAATTACTCCCTTGGGTTGCAGGCAGGAGACGCAGCAGGTGTATGATGTACAAGAACCAAAACCCAAACCTGGCTAACGCGCTCACTGCCCAAGCTAAATGCCGTGGAACCAGCATCAAGTAACCCAAGCCTTTCCAGCACTGCGTCTTGACAATGTAAGGGCTGGGAACAAAAGGGAAACCCATCCGTGTTTTATTCTCGGTCTTCCCCGGTTGCCGCTCTGCCTGAGGAGGGCCATAACTCTACCTTTTGCTGGAGGTAACATGTTCAGTGTGCGGTGCTGACGTGTCTACAGCCGTGCACAGTGGGTGAGCTGTGCTTGGACACTTAACAGGTACCTGCCCTGAAGAATTGAGCCTAATGACCCAGGGCTGCCGACAGTCCAGTCAGTGGGACTCCATGGGTGAGTAAAGCATGGCAGTTGCAGTCCCTAGGGGTGCGCTCTAGGGCAAAACGAAGGGCTTGGTTGACAGAGGCGGATCCAAATGTATGAGCAGTCTGGAAGAAAGCACAGAATGAGGGAGTGAAGAGGACCCCGGGCTCAGACCAGGAGCAAAGGCTGCATGTAACAAGGAGCAGAGGACATGACTTGAGGCTCTAATCCTGTAGGTTGGTTCTGAAGGAGCAGCAGGGGTTTGTCATTCAGGATGGCTGTGCAGTGCAGAGTGCTGTGTGGGAAGCTTGCACAGCCACTGCCTGGAGCCAGTGGTTCAATTCCCTGCTTCCTTAAGCATGGCCTCCACACACACTCTTTTTAAAAGTTACCTATCAACCGGCATCCTGCTTGCTTGCTGCGTGGTGAAACCTGCTCCATCCTGGTCACGGGTAGAGAGGTTCTCTAGCCATAAAAGCGCTCTAAGGGTTTATGGCCATGAAAGTGCTTTGATCCACACCTGTCAACAATGCGATCTTCAATTCACCCCCCTCTGGTCTGTCTTGTGCATTTACTGGGCCACACAAGAGTGGTCTGAGCGGTTCTCCAACGCCTTGGTGTGAAATAGCAATGTGGAGAGAGGTGTCAGTGATGGCTCAACCTCTGTACCATAGAGCAAGACCCTTCCTGCTATGGTGGTGGCTGTGGAAATCCGATCAAGACACCCGAGGAAAAGCAGAGCAAGGCTGAGGGTGAAATCTGTCCTAACGTTTCTGAGAGTAGTGAAGGGACTTGTGAACCACCGGCAGTCAGCCTCCCTTTGTGGTTGCTGTTCACTGCTGCTTTGTGCCCTAATCCAGGCTGTTTTATGGAGCTACACCCATGTCTGGGTTTTGTTGAAATGAAAAATGCTCAGACAGCTACATCACTCAAGTTAGAAACGGGGGTAATTGAGAAATGAGGACAGAAGGGAGAAGAATTGGGTAATACTGCACACACTTCAGCGCGCCCAAGGCAGAGTGGCATGCAGGTAAGGCTTGCCCAATACTCACTAGACAGAGACCTTCTTATCCTGTGCCAACTTTGTAAGTAAGCAATGATCCATGCTTGGGTGAGGATTACCCTGGCACTCTCTGTAGCTCGGGTGCAACTGTGCCAGAAGGCCAAAAGCTGCAGGTTTATCATCTAAACACCTGAAAAAGGCCAGGGTACTTGGTGAAGGATGGAGGAAATGTTCTGAAAATAACAACTTGAGCTGGAGGCAAACTGCCTTTCTCAGCATCAGCGGTTTCTGCCTCAGAAATGGCGCAATTGGTTGTTTTTTCTCTCTACCAGACTATTTGTCTTTCACAAAACACCCAGTAATGCAAATAATCATTCTGCAGCTGTGTGTGTGTCCGCATGGAGCAGCTGAACTGAGAGGGAAAGAGGTGGTTTCTCTCCTAGTGCATGTGGTGGGGAGAACAATTGAATCAGAGCTTCTCCTTTTTCGGTAAATACAGCGGAGCTCTGTAAACACAATTATATGTTAAACTTCTAACACTGGCCTCTTCAGCTGTGAAGAGACAGACAATGTGGTTCTAGGGGTTGGGTGCAGCCTTCTCAGGCTAAGTGATTTGCACCCTGAGACCACTCATCAGTTGCTTTCCATAATTCTCTGGAGAGCTCTGCCAGCCTAAAGGAATTAACCTCTGCTGGGATTGCTTCAGAGCAGCATGGAGCAAATGCCCAGTTGCTTGGTTGAGTTTGTGACTCTCGCTGAGATGCAGTAAGTAGATGCTTGGTGGGTTCAGTGGAAAAGTCCTGGCTCCACTTCTAAGCATGGTGGCTCATGCCTCAGACTGTGGTAGCAGATGTTCTTCATGGTTAAGTGCATAGAGGTTTAGTCTGCTGCTTAAAATAAATATCCTGGCCAAGGACTAGCTGTCTGACATGCGGGAACGCCCCTTGGTTTTAGCCTATCATTGGCTCCTTGGGGTGCCTCCCTTGTTTTTTGCCCATGCTGTATCCTTTCAGCTTCTGCGATCAGTTAGTAGTCTAGGAACTGATCCATCGTGGTTGGTCTTGGAGTTTGTCTCTCTCCATCAGGCTGTCTCTTGGAGCTGTTCGTTTGTAGGCTGCTGATTAACGATTTGTCCACCAGCTCTAGGGGTGTTGCAAGTGTTTCCCTATAAACAGGTGAAATAAATAATACTGTGTCTGGTAAATGAAATTCATTTCAGGTTAAATCTGAATCCGCTGCTGTCTCCAGCACCCCACTCCCTAGTTTCAGTTCAGCAGTCATGTGAACTCCAGAAGTGAGGGAGAGAGCAAAGAATAAATGTAGGGAATCTACTCTCTACTACTTTCTCCCTTACCATTCCTGGCCACCTGCTTCTGGACCATGCAGCCTATGTGATGTCTACAGCAGGCCCTGTAGGCTTTGTAAAGTTTCTATTCCTTTATAAAGTCTTGTGTGTGACAAACATAGTTAATTCCCCACCCAACTCGACCAAGCACCACTCCTCAACAGGACCAACAGAACAATAGAAGCGCATCGTCTACTGGTCAAGCTGGCTTGGCGCTAGGATGAGCCAAACTACATTGAAGGAAATTTGTCTGACGCAAACCCTGCCCCCTCTCCCTTAAATGCCTTGTCTGACTGAGCCCGCATTGTCCATACAAATTTTGCTGTCCGTGTTAAGATCTGGTGTGAAATTTCAGGTAGATGGATCTGATTTTGGTAAAGTTCAAAGGTGTGTTTGGGTCAAATGTAGGTATATAATAGGCAAGCTAGCGTCACCTTAACGAGGCCACTCTTCATCCCACCACTGTAGCGGTGCATTTTAATTACAGTGTGGTACTGCTCGGCGATGGCAGAATGTGAAGTTGGGGCTGGCTGTGCTCACTGGTTTCTGGTGCAGTCAGAGTGCTGTGCTGTTTTCTTACAAGAGGAAAGAATGAAACTGGTGTTGGTAGCAGAGTCCCTTTTACGTGATTCCTGTGCACCTAGAGTTCCTCACTTGCCCGCAGTTCTGGTCTGGTAGGAGATCAGCTAACTCCAGGGCTGCTGTCTAGCAAAACTGCAGCTGGTTATTTGGTGGATGAGGGGCAGCCAGGGGGTGCTCTTGCCCTGTGTTGATTGGTCCTTTTACTCTTCCAGGCGGGGAGTTCTTCATTGGGTATGTCGGGGAGGGAGGCTGAGGGGACTCAAGTCAGGAACTTCTGAGGCACAGGAGAGCAGAGTAATGTGGAGCCGGAGTTATTGTGTTTGCTCTGTACTGGAAGTGGTACACGACTGTTCTTACCTGACTCACCTGTGTTCCTGATTTGTATGGAGCTGGACTGAGTGTTAGCCGAGGAAAGGGGCTGACTATTGCCAAACACTGAATCTCTCACAAACTAAACAACCTTAGTTAAGGCGCTGGAGACGCTATGGCTTAGCCCAACTCCTCCTTCCCCACACAGCAGCTAATCTAGGCAACTGCAATGCCATTCTTTCCATCCACCTCCTGCAAGTCTTTTCCTGTCCCTGCATCCAACATGACTCTATACGTGCATCAAGAAGTGCTGCCCTTCAGTTTCCTCCCCACTTACAGGCTTGTGCACAGAAGCCAGCTTGAACCTGTAACCCTCTCCTTGTCCTAATTTACTCCTGAGGGCATGTTGTTGTGCCAAAAAAAATAAAAATTCTGCACATCTTTTTTGTCCAATAAATGTGGAGACTCTAGCATGGCAGTGGGGAACACAGGCCACTGGCTGCATCAAGGTGGGAGATCACTGTGAAGCTTTTCCCCCTCCCCTAGGACATGAACTCAGTGGTGAGGCTGCACCCAACCCTGACAGCACAAGGACTGGGCCTACCCCAGGGCCCTGCCCACTATGTGGGCAAGGCAGGATGCAAGTGTGGAGGGGCTTAGTGTGGGGGGATCCAGGTGTGGGTTGAGAGGGTTCTGTGGGGGGCAATGTGGGTGTGGGCAGCTCAGTGGTGGATCCTGGTGCAGGGGCTTTGGGGGAAGGGGAGTGTTTCCTGGGTGCAGCAGTAATGGAACTCTGCAAGGGAGTCCAGGTGAAGGTGGTTGGGGGTCAGTGGGCAGTGGGGCAGGGTCTGGGTATGGGGGGATAGAGCTTGACAGGACTGAGGGGTGGGTGGGTGGGGCTCAGAGGGGAGCCCAGATGCTGGGGGAGTGGGACTCGGTGGGGATCCAGGTGCAGCTGGTTGGGACTCAGTGGGGTGGGGATCCAGGGGGCTCATTTGGGGGGGGAGTGTTCAGGTGTATGTGTATGGGGGGGGGGGTTCTGAGTGCAGAGGGTCTGGATATGAGGGGGTCTGGATGCATGAGTGTTGGGCAGATGCTGGGGGCAGCTCCCTGTACAGGGATCCCTCCCCATGCAGCTGAAGAGCAATGGGTGCAGGAAGCAGGGGGTGTTTGCAGAGCTTCCTGCATTTGGGGGAGAAACTGGGGGTGAGTCTGCCCTGGCCCTGGATGCTGTGCAGGGGAAGAGGAAGTCCTGTCCTCCCCAGCCCAGGGTAGGAGCCACCAGCCGGGTCTTCGCCAGTCCTGCCTCCTGCCCCACAGTGATTTACCTCTCTGCTGGCTGCCCTGGACACCCAAAACATGACCGCTCTTGTGGCTTCCCTTTGCTTCCCCATCAGAAAGTCATTTTTCTGCAGGGAAGCAAAGAAAGCTGTGGGGGACATAAATTCTGCGCATGTGCAGTGGTGCAGAATTGCCCCAGGAGTGCAAATTGGCGGGAGGATGACACATGCTGATTAAACTTCTGTTAGAAGTGGGAGATCCACATTCTCCCTTCATTTTCTGACTCGCTGCAGCGAGCAGGCATGTAATCCTTTTCAGGCTAACTGCACTAGCTCCGAGGAGGCAACAAGCTAGGATCGAGTCCCTGCCAGGAACCATCCCTACAGTGCCCTGTCAGCTGTGGCCTCTCTCCCTCCCACCCACCGCTAAATAGAAAAGAGAATAATTCCACCCTGTGCCAAAAATGACAAATTTAAGGTCTGTGATGGTAAAAGCACCCAAGTTTTTGTATGTTTCTCAGGCAGCGGCTTGCAGAAGACAAACCTGCACCTCATATTGTAATAAACAGCAGCAAAAAGAGAGATTAAATAGGCACTTTAGGATAAAGCATAGAAAGACTGATCAAAGCAACACATTTTGCAAATGGCTGTAAAATGGGAGCGGAAAGAATTTTAAGCTGTTGCAGCAGCCAGCAGGAGAGAGATCATAAACTAGCGTGAAAGCAGTTGCTTTATACAATTTATTTAAAATAAGTTTTGTTACAAAACAGGATCTTTTTATTAAAATACATAAAACCATCGAATCTTACAAAAGGCGAGAGGTTTTAAATCGACTCCACGGCACAAGAACAAGCTTAGAAAGAGCCAAGGTGGAATCAAGGCTTTCTAATACGGGGAAGATTGACAAATGCAGCCTGGCCGCTGTAACGCAGGCCAGCACACCATGTTGGGTGTATTTGGGCAGCTGCTCTAAACAACAGCTTGAACTCCATCCACCGCACACACACACCCTACAACGTTAGACAACATCCACACTTCACTCTATTAACCAAAGTTTGTTGCTTGTTTCTTTTCAGTCGGATACTGTAAGAGAGGATATAAATATTTCTGACACGTCCGTGAACGAACACACTGATCTGTTTAGAAAGAGAGAAGGAGGTTTTTAAATCGCTTTACAATTAGCTTTATTTGAAGCTTTTTTAAACGTTCGATCGCTGCTCAGCGGCAGCCTTACTCCACTGGCACATTAACAGGTGCCTTTTGCACAGCCCTGTATGTCAATACTGCATGCACCCTGGGGGTGGGGGTAGTGGTGAGAAGCAAAGGGACGGTAAGAAAGGGTTCTGGCTCCAATGTTCACACACAGTGGGGCCTGATCTTGCTTTCAATGGGAGCAGGATTCCCGTCTTTGCTGGACTATGCAAGCGTCAAAATAAATAGATGCCCTGGTCCCATCTGGGAGAATTTGGCACGTGTTTCGGCAGGAGTAGGCTCAGGGAGACAGACTGATCCTGGAAAGGAGGTGGGAAAGGATTGATTCACTTTTCTAAGCCCAGTGTTAAGACCCCCTTGGGCTTTGGCAAGCAAGATAGCGCCACTATTGTTACCACCTGGCTGCCCCAGCTAAGCAGAGCAGTACCAAGTTATATCTGCGAGATAGCTGGGAGCCTGGGTCCTAGCTACAAGGAAAACACCAGTTAAAAGGCAGTGGTTGCTTTTCTCAGCTCTAACCTGAACCTCTGTACCCCTCTCCTGCCAGATGGATACCGGTATGAAAGTCACTTAAGAGCTTCATTTGCCTCTAGAGTGGGAAGAGTTGGATCCAAGGAACTCTGGCTGGCTTTGAGGAATCCTTGGTTTGAGGCAGACAGTTCATTTGGTTTTAGCGGTGGCTGGTTGCTGCTTTTATATGCAGCGGTAGCAGGACCCGTCATGGCAGAGTGCCTCCTCCTTGGGTAAGTTCTGCCAAGGGACAAACAACAGGGAAGGGCTAAAACATTTCGGCCTCAACATTTACCCTAATGACCAGCAAACTTGCTTTCCTGTGCGGCTATCCCCACCCTCCCCAGCTATAATCGACTAAGGAGATGAGTGGTGGTGGAGGGGGAGGACTGCCTGAGAAACGGCAACGTGGGTTCAGAAGATGGTACTGCTTGTATTTTTAGGGAAAGTGGGTGAAGAGGACAGTCCCCTCTGCAGTTTGCAGAGGTGAAAATCATTGGAAGACCGCTTCAAAGTGAATGGATTGTGAGCTTTAGCACAGAAAATTATGGCCTCTGGATCCCTAAATGCTGTTTAAATCCAGGAGTGAGAAGCACACACCCTTACCTCTGAAATTCACCTTTCCCCTCCCTTTGGGGGGGTGTCAATGAAATAGCATGTGTGCAAGTATGTCAGCAGGAAGTTTGAACCAGGGCCAATGAGGACGTCCCTGCAGTAAATTACCTCCTGTCTAGATTGTCCTTGACCAGCTGACCCCTACACAAGCTTTACCCCAGCTATGTATGAGGCGATGAAGATGGTGGCATAAAAGTCTGTGATCTTCCCTTCCACAGCCCTCACTCTGGCAGCATGAATAGATCTGAACAGACGCAGCCCTGGTCATTGCACCAAGGAAAGCACAGACACGGTTGGTTGGTTGGTAGGTTTTAAACCAACAGCTTGGTGATACTCTTTATTCATTTAAAAACAAAGCCAGGGGCAGTGAGATGGGAGAGGCCCCTGGCAGCTCTACTCTCCCTTCAAATCCATTAAAAACCTCCATATGGCAAATAAAAGTGTACATGCATAAGTGCCACAGGTAGGCAGGTAAAGTCCCCTGGGCTCAGTTCCACCAGAATCCAGCTCCAGGGGCATCCATTGCCAGCAATGGAGTCTGTACTGTGCACGGCCAAGCTTGGTGCCCCTCTGTGGTGACACGAGTCTCTGGGTGGGGCTTTATTTCTACAGGAGTCTTGGTTCAGAGATGGGGGAAGGAGAACCGGCACCTGACAACCTGGTTTCACATCTGCAGTGGAGCAACTTGTGTCCATGCTTCCAAGAGCTTCTGCCTCTGCCCAGGAGCCTGGAGGGAACTGTCTTCACCTTTGGCTCTTGGATCCCACAGAGTCCTCCTCTCTCCTGAATGTGTGACAGGGCACAGTAGCGTGCACTGCCAATCCAATGGGAGAGGTGCAGGGGAGGAGGAGAGAGTCTCTTTCCGTTTTCACAGCTCTTGAAACGCAGGAATTCTCCTTCACACCATGAGCTCATTGGGTCTGGAGCAGATCCTGTTCCCCAGCTGAGTGTGTCCATCACACAGGGACTGGCCTCAGCTTTCCTACAAGGAAAGAAGGGAGCATCAATACTATGGCAAAGGGGAGAATGCGTAATTCCTGCCCCAAACACCAATGTGCAGACAGTGCTCCTAGGGACTGAGGGCTTCTCCCTGCTACCACCATGGATTGCCAAAGAAAAAGTGCCCTGCATTAGAGACTGCAAACCACCGCACACCGTTCCTGAGACACAAGCCCCCTTTGCCAGTTACTGAGCAGCCTTGACCGTCCCCCTTAAGCATTTGCTGAAGTAGAGACCTTCACCGCTTACAGAAAGGCTGAAACCCGACTGCCCTCCATACTCGCACATGCTCACCTGGAGGCCAGGACTGCCCCTAATTTCAGGCTGAAATCAAAGTGAACAACAGAGTTTCATTGGAGACGAAGTTACACATGTTCCCGCCCCCTGCAACGAAGCCTCCCCCTTCCCCCACCTTTCTCTCCATGCTACAGGGAGGAGGGGAAGTTGGCAGTGGGATTCAGAGCAGTGCGCAAAGGGGATCGATTGAGGCTGGTTATGTAGCACCATCTTCTCTTTCTGCCCCCTTCGGGAAGGGCTGCCAAGGGTGGTTTTTGCTGTGCTGCCTTGTCAAACTATATGGCCATTACTGGTCTTTAAGTGAGGCGGTGACAGCTTGCAGTCTGCAATGAAAACCTCTTCCCTTGGTCAGCACCGGCTCCCCACCACATGGATGCTGGAGCAGAGGCAGAGCAGGTGGAATGAAGATCTCAGACCAGGCGGCGTCACCACAGAGTTAGGATTAGGGTCCTCTTCAGAGAAGGGAGGTGGCAGAGGTTTAACTGGGACTGTGCCAGATAATTTGTGTTTAGCTAATGAGCTTATTCCAGGCGAATGGGCAGTTAGTTCTGTACTGCACTAGCCCCGGCTGTTACCAACCCTCTTTTCCCTAGTCATGTCTATTCTGGAATTTAGCTGGAGAACTGACCGGTGAAGACCCTCAAAAGGCAACATGAATAGAGCACAACACATCAGAGCAGGTGGACACCTCAGCTCCTAGGATGGCTCTTCGCACACCGGGCCTGAATGTATCAGAAAAGCCCTTTGTCACAGTTCAGGGCAACGGCCCTGTATTTTCCCTAAGTGACCCAGTAAGGGCACCAGGATTCCAGCTCCCTTTCTTGGGTGGAGACCCCACGTCTTGCTCCCTTCTGGCTGGGGTATTTCCAGGCTGCACAGTTCCCTGCTTTCACGGTGGTATTCCCAGCAGCAGAGACAGATTGCCCAAGCACAGGTGCTTGCTTTCTCTTCAGAGATGGTTAACAGTGTTCACCGTATAGCCCTTTCTAAGCAAGCCTCTTTTATTCTTAAGGTAAAAGCACCACACCGAACACCTAGTAAAAACAATGGAAGAACCTACACCCATGCTAAAAAGCTTACCAGAGATCACCCCAATCCTAATATGGGCTCTGGCAGGAGTAGTCCTTCACCCCCCCAACCCATCCCCCCCACACACACACCACCCAAGGGGTTTCCTTGTGGTTTCAAGTTCATCACCGCTTCAGCTCAGAACAAGCACACAGTCTTACAGGGCCTCAGTAGGTCCAGCCCTTCCAACCCTTCCCTCAGGGCTAGGGCCCTCTGTGGAGCAGGGGTCCTGTCCATTGGCTGGAAGAAGGCCCTGAGCCAGTTTAAAACCAGGCTATTTATCCAAAAATCCCCTTTGTCTGTGGGTCCCTGGAGAATCCTATTTGAAATCCAAGGAGGGTGGCGCCAAAGAGTGGATAACCAGAGCAATTACATTAGTTTGTCTTAATTCCCTAAGGTTTGTCCAGGATATAATCAGTCTGTCACACCATCATCCACTCATACGAGCCTCCTAACTTTGCCCTATTAGGGGCTTGTGAATTTACTCTACAGCCTATGTGCCACTGGATATAGCAGCTTGCCGGAGTGAGATCTCACACATGTATGGTAAGACAAGCCCTCTGGGTCAGCCTTTTGTGCAAACAATGCCTTCAAAAGAAGTTCTCTTCTTGCTGGGCGGGACTCAGAAACCATAGCGGGGTGCGGCGGTGGGGGTGGGAATTAATACCGTTTGGACAGAGGGTGAAGAGTCTGGAGTTTGTTATTCACATCCACGTGTCAGGAAGCATTATCGAAAATAGGGGAGCACAGCGAGGCCAAAGGAGACCTCTCCACTACACCTACCTGAGGTCTGGAGCTTCCTCCGGAATGAGCCTGCTCGTCTTGTAGGTGTCCCGGAGCTAGGAGAAGAATGTGTTCGAATGGAGGGCTGTGCTGCCACTGGTGAATCATTCTAGAGAGAGAGAGAGAGACGGAGACTGGGATCAGACTACAAAGAAAAGCTACAGTGACTGCACCATTAAGGATTTTTTAAGACAAATCACCCCACTGGGCCAGTCTAGTCAATCTGCCACTTTCCAGGCAGCCATGTGAAGAATGCAGGACCAGCATAATGGAATCACTATTGCTCGAGGCAGTCAGAAAATGGGCTGTTGTATTCTGAGCAGGCTGGTGTATTCTGGAAGGCCACTCAGAGGGCGTTCCAAAAGTCAGGCCCTGGGGCTGGTGAGAGAGGGAGAAAGACTTCCAGGGTGGAGGCGGTTGTGTGTGTCGCAGAGAAACAGAACGTGAACAGCGCACCATAGAAATGAACAGAACAATCTAACGAAAGGCAATGGAAGCGTGCAACAGGGTTGGTTCGTTACCTCTAAGTGCTCCTGACTAGACCAGGACACTAGTTCTGCTCTCCTGGATACAGGGCCCAGTTCCACTGAGCGAACCCTCTCAGCAAACTTTAGGGAACAGAGAGTCTCACTTGTATTCTTCTCCACTGGAGAGACCTGGAGCCAGACAGAAATACACAGCATTCATTGCCTTGAACTCTTGCTGCCTCCCTCCCAACATTCCCATACTGCTCGCAGCGGGGAGCTGCCGATCCCTGGCAACAGGAGGGGGGGAAGGACTGGAAGAGCCACGTTCACTATCAGACAGCAGTTACAGTGTGAGGCTGGAGAGAATCTAAGTTCCAGCTCTCAATCCCAGCAAGAGTATTTCAGTGCTGCTAGGACACTATGATTAATAACAATCATTTCCCATTATAGCACTGTACATGTATGTGGTGCTTTACAATCAGAGTCAAATGTGTTCCCTGTAACTAACGCTCTGTTTGTAGGAGAGCTGAAATACGCTACAACAGCTGGCAACCGCTCAGGGGCTCTTCCGTAAGGGAATAGTGGAGACACAGGCATTCTAGTGATTTAGTGGTGAAATTCCTGGTGGGGAGGTGGGACACAAGCTGCAGGGAGGTTTAAAAAGAAAACAACCCCAAGCCACCGTGAACAAATAGAGGTGAGTAGAGAGAGACTATTAAGAATCTGATAATGCCAACCACAGAAAAATACACAGAGGAGAGGGGGAAACCCACCCCAAAAAGCCACGTGTTCCCTGGCCTGGCCTGGCTACGTTTAGAGACATCGTTTAGTACGAGATTTCTCAGACTTCCATATACAAGTAGATCTCTGTGACCTGCCCAGTACTAGAATCTGTGAATGGATTTACCAGCTTTCCTCCCTTCTCTCACGCACAACCGAGCTCTCCTGGAGTAGAGCTATTAGAGAGACGATTGAAAAGGATGAGTTTTGCTGGTTCTATTTCAAGATCAAGTCTTTTCCTCACACCAGTGCCCCCAAGTATAGCGTAAACAGACAAGCAGGCAGGATGCCCCTGCTTCTTGGCTCTGATGCCGGTGGAGTGCCGTGACGGACAACGCTGTGCTCCTCCTCTGTCACGGAGGGTGTGTCTCTACTTTGAGTGGGAGGAGTCACTTCCAGCTCGAATAGACGTGTGCGCACTAGCTTTGATCCCACTTCCACGCTAAAAATAGAAGGGTGGCTGCAGCAGTGCAGGTAGCAGGCTGGGCTGACTGCGTAAGGCCATCCCTACAGTCCTCGGTCGGATTGTACTTGGGGTGGCCAGCCCTCTCACTGGTTGCACTGTCGTGGCGACGCGCTGTTTTTAGCACACTAGAGGAGGAGGCTCTCAGCTAGACCTGAGTATCTCCTAGAAGAAGGCACCTTCCATTGCATTGGAACCTTTCCCTTTCAGTCCGTGGCACGTCCCAAATAGCAAGCTATTCTGCAGTGCCTAGGGGAGTACGAAACCGAGCTGATCAGGGAAAGGGGAGAGGAATGCCGTACATTTACACAAAACGTAACGTATTCCTCATTCTTCATCACCAGCACAGACCCAACCAAGTGCAGCTAGTCCACAGCGGCACTGAGAGAACTCAAGAAGAAAGACTATTTGGCACTGGTGAGGCCACATCTGGAGTAGTATGTCCAGTTTTGGTCCCCCCACTACAGAAAGGATGTGGACAAATTGGAGAGAGTCCAGCGGAGGGGAATGAAAATGACTTACGAGGAGAGGCTGAGGGAACTGGGGTTATTAGTCTACAGAAGAGAAGAGTGAGGGGGGATTTGATAGGAACCTTCAACTACCCGAAGGGGGGTTCCAAAGAGGATGGAGCTCGGCTGTTCTCAGTGGTGGCAGATGACAGAACAAGAAGCAATGGTCTCAAGTTGCAGTGGGGGAGGTTTAGGTTGGATATTAGGAAAAACTTTTTCATGAGGAGGGTGGTGAAGCACTGGAATGGGTTACCTAGGGAGGTGGTGGAATCTCCCTCCTTAGAGGTTTTTAAGGCCCGGCTTGACAAAGCCCTGGCTGGGATAATTTAGTTGGTGTTGGTCCTGCTTTGAGCAGAGGGTTGGACTAGATGACCTTCTGAGGTCTCTTCCAACCCTAATCTGCTATGATTCTAATGTTGGAGAGGGAGACTGTAATATGTTCTGGCCTGCAGCACTTTCATGTTGAGACAGGAGCATGGTTTGAAGTAGGAAGTAAAGGCGTGTAGGGAAGCCCAGGTGTCTGTAGCAAATGTCGACTAGAAGGGCACACGGACAGACACACACACAGAGTCTGGAGACTGCAGTGGATCTATGCCAGTTTACACCAGTGGAAGAGCTAATCCTACTGGTGTGTAGGAGGGTTTTCCATGGAGCGCCTGCCTCCACAGGAGGGTGCCACTCCTCACGGTGGTAACATTGAGGGTGCTCCCAAAAAACAGAAGGGCAGTGAGTGATTCCTGAGTCCGGTCCAAGGCAGCTATCTAAATACATATTGTGTATTGCCCCAATCAAACCAGACAGAATGAAACTGCTTAAATAAATGCCCAGTGAACATATGTCAGTTGGTGGATCACATTAAAATTGTATAGTATCATTTGTTGCACTGCAAACTTATTCTTAGAAGTGTGGTTTCTACTCTAAAAAGTGACTGTAAAAATGGCACCTCCTTATTCATCTACTCCCCATGGGACATTCAGGGTCAGCCTTGCTCACTTGAGTAACTAAAATGAGTTTTTACTGTTCTTTACTCCCATTATCCCTGCAGAAGCCAACACAGCTACGAGAGAGAAGCCAAATTCTATTCCTTCTTATGCATCAGGGACAGACCTGCTAACCAGGTTCCAGGCAGTTACACCTGTGCAAACTCACAGACAGCAACAGAACTGCACAGGTCTCACTGAAGGCGAAATATGAAGCCAAGGGGGTTGCTCAGGTGTCACTAAGCCATAATTTGGCCAGCAGGGCCTTTATTACTAGTGATGGGATGGAATAAATCCAGCTTGACTCTCAAGTTGCTGGCAGTTAAGAAAAAAAAACATCTTTTCACTTGTAAACAGCACCATTGATTAAAATTAGAGACACTACACGTAGAATCCCACAGTGCCACTTTCAGAGGAGCACCACACCTCAAGTGAATCCTTATTGTATCTGCCAATCCAAACTAAAGCACCTATATTATGAGACCACAAGCTTTCTTATGTCCGTTCCTCAGACCTGTTAAGAACCCAATGAGGTTCTGGACTATGAGGTTCTGGACTTCTCTTGTAATTGGCTTCTGGTCATTTTAAAGTTTCCTGATTCAGTAGATCCATCTCCCCTTACCTCGTCTGCCCAGTCGGCCCCAGAACCCACCTGCACCATCATGAGGGTTTTGCTATCTCCGCTGAGGGAGTCTTGGAGCAGGTAGGTCAGTTTGGAGTTGCGGAATGGCACGTGACCCTGGCGGGCGCGCAGAGCATAAATCACATCTCCTAGTGCTGACAGCGACTTGTTGATGTACTGGGCCTCCCGGAGCCTGCTTCCCTCTGCACCAGACCTGCCTACCCGTTCAGATCCAGCCAAGTCCACCAGGTTCAGCTTCCCTATGACCAGCCAAAACACAAATACACACACAAACTTAATAATCCTGTGCAGCTACTGCTCGACCCTCGTGGAAGTGCTAACCACAGTGGGGTCTGTCTAGCAGTTAATGAACATCCCCATCCCCTCCAGTTAGGAACTAATCACATCTGGAGCTTTATATTGCTATGGAGAATTGGGAGTCCCACAGATCAACCTGCAGCTTGGATTTTCATTACATTTCGAGTTGATGAAAGAGGGCCAATAGATGGGACTGTACAAGCTGAGCTATCTATCAAATTTACATTAGCCTGCCTTTGCGGGTTGCCTACACTTGATACAGAATCATTGCACAATTGTGCAATGCATGGGGGTCAAAATTCCTTCTTGACCCTTGTAGCAATCAGCTGATGCCCCGAAGCATGAAATCTGAGCACCTTATCTTCGCATGTATAACCACAGATGTTCTAGAGTAGCGAGTCTCTTTTTCAACCGGGCTACACAACGCAGTCCTGACCAGCAACACCCTGACCAGTCTGCTCCCAAACACTGACTCCCAGGAACGCTAAATTGCGTGGCTTTCTCTGTCAGAGACAAGCATCCACTAGGGACCAGGCCAGTGGCACCCAGTTCTTTTTTCACTTGTTACCCACTTCAGCAGTTGAACCCAAATCTCCAGGCCTGTGTCATCCAAGGACGGGTGTGATCACCAGTCTCCCCCTCCGCCTCCTAGGAGACACTAACCTGTGGTTCTGAGGCCTGTGCTGTAGTCGAGTCCTCTTACTGTGACGATGAGGAGGGCGTGAGACCGTGAGCTGTGCTCGTTCAGGCTGGTGTACTCAGTCACTCTGTTCGAGTGCCCAAATTCAAACACCTGGGAGAGAGGCAGAAAGCCGTGAGCCTTTGGATTGCATTGTGTTGTCTGGCCAGCAGCTTCACCTATCCCGTCTACATTCACCGCTTTCTGAAATAGCAACAGGGTGGGCAGGTCTTTGGCAGATCTTCCTTGCTGACACTCGGCACCACTACCTCCCCCATTTTCCAAGCAGAACGTGGGTGAACGGCAGTCCCTTCCTTTCCTGCAGATGCTCATAACCCCTGGCAAATATTAACTCTATTCCTTCTGCAATGAAATCATCAAGGACTGACCTTAATTGCTCACGAAAGATATTGGCTTGACAGTAGCACTAAATTCATATTAACCCATAGAATAGGTATGGTCTGAGCAGTGTCAGTGCTAGTTTCCCATCACACATCTCTGGCCAGTGCATCTCTCTCCTTTTCTGGTGGGAACACTTCCAGAGGACAAGGCCCATTCTTTTCAGAGACTGCCAGCCAGGATGCAAACCCAGTGGGTGGGTGGATGTCTGGGGGCTCGTGGGGTGATATAGTTGGGATATGGACACGGAACTGGACTGAGACCTGACAGTTCATTTCACACAAGGCACTGTCCAGCCCTTCGACCTGTGGGTGAAAGGTTTGGTATCCCACTAACTCCCTGAGAGCCATCTAGGCCCCAAAATCTTATTTTTAAACTATTTGTGGCTCACACAAAGGGTTATTGACCTCCAAGCTGGTCTCATCATGTGGCATTTGTCACATTGTATTCAGGGCCCTATTCCAGTCTCTCTTCCCTGCTCCTCACAAACACACCCAGTTCTGAGGGGTAATTACTTTAGACCTCCATTGCATAGAATCATAAATTAGGGTTGGAAGAGACCTCAGGAGGTCACCTAGTCCAACCCCCTGCTCAAAGCAGGACCAACCCCAACTAAATGTATCTTCGTTCTGTACAAACCTGTCACCTGCTCCCTGTTTTTGTGAAGTGCTGACTCATGAAAATGAAATTACAGCAAATCTTAGGCATGTGAAGAAATGCAGCCCACATTACAAACTGCTTCCTGGGCCGATTCTGTTGGGTGCCTTGTTTTCAGTCTGACTCCTACAAGAGGCTAATATCACACGTGTGAGTCTAGGAGGGTTTGGATCTGTGTCCCACTGCCTTCATCTAATGCAGAGCCGTCCCAGCCATAGGAAATCCAGGGCGGCCTAGGGGCCTAGCGGGGGGGCCTGGCTCTGGCAGCAGCAAGCAACCCAGCCCCAGCCCACTCCACTCCGCCCTGACAGCTCCCGGTGTCGCTTGGGGGAGAGGGCGGAAGCCGGAAAGAGGTGGGGTACGGGTTTGGGGGAAGGGGTGGAGTGGGGGGGGAGCAGGGACGGGAAGAGGCAGGACGGGGCAGGGATGGGAAGAGGCGGGGCATGGGATTGGGGGAAGGGGTGAAGTGGGAGCGGGACCTGGGCCAGGGGGTGGGGGTTTGTCCCAGGCCCCACATCCCCCTAGGGATGGCCCTGATCTTATGTGTGGAGAGATGAGGCGTTTGCATCCTCTTGTCCCTGTGCTGCCACCACTGCTCCAGCAGCTGGTCTGTTCATAACAGAAGAACTTGAGTAAGTCTCTGTAATGCACAGGGAAGTTCACCCCATCCCAGCGGGTGATCCCCAGCTGGTTCACCCCATCTACTAGGTACCATCTCTGCCCTTCTCCTCCTGGGTTCTCCATCTCTCAGGATGTTTTTACCTTGTTAATATCCTCCACACTTCGCACCTGGAACTCAGTCAGTCCTGGTACATACAGCTGCCCGCTGCCATCCGGGCACAGTTTGATGTCCAGCTTCTCCTGAGGCTCCTTCCCAAGCAAGTCCCTGTAAAGACAAGCAAGGTGACCCTCCCCTCAGACTCGTGTGTCATGTTCTATTCCCTACACTAGCCACTTACAAAGGTGAAAGGTCTGAGGCCTTTCAGCCGGACCACCCCTGTACTAATCTCCCCAGCTAGGAAACTACAGACTGTGTCAGGCCAGGCCCCCTTGCTTTGCTCTGCTCTGCTCTGCCAGTGGTCAGGTTTATGACCAAGAGAGGACAAGCTTTTTCCAGCCGTTGGAAGCCAGGGTCTCTCCTCAAGCACGTTTACCCCAACTGTTGTCCACTAAAAACTCTTAATTGGCTTTGGGTGAACAAGCACAGACTAAATACTAGCTACACTAGCTATACGATTTTCAGAGGAATCATTGCCCACTGGATGCTTCCTCATCTATTTATAGTCTCAGCTCTTCTATTTTCTGTGTGTGTGTTATTTGTCTGTCAGGCATGTAACACAACCCATCCGTAGAGCGCCCCAAACAGATCCACATTCAGAAGTTCCACTCCCCTGTTTCCACCTGATCCGACTCATGCCTGGTTTGCAGCTTTTATTATCTCAACAACTGACCGTCTCCTTCTCAGGTTCAGCCTACCCAGTTGTTGTATAATTAAGTCATTCTTGCAATGTCTTTGCTGCCACCCTTCTGTGCTCCATTCCACCCCCCACCTCTACTCCTGAAGGAGACAAGAAGAATTCACTGGAGGAAAATGCTTCTCATTCTTCGAGACCGTAGCTCACAATTTCCAAACGTAATAACCAAAGTGCCAAAGGCACAAAACACAGGCAGAGAATGTTAATGTAAAAAAACTTCCAATTAATGCTTGTTTGGGGTTCCACATCTATTAGCAGAAAACGGGGAGGCAGAGAGCATAAGCACGAAGGGGGAAAATACAAGCTGATTGCTGGCTGATGTTTTAACAGGTGCTGGCGTGAGCGAGAGCCCATAGAAACAGAAGGCATTCTAGGAACGCAAGGCTTGGGAAGAATTCCAGGCAGGAGTTCTGAAAGCCCTGTGTGCTGAGAAAAATCCCCGAGTTGGCTAAAG
The DNA here is from genome assembly GCF_011386835.1 of Chrysemys picta bellii. Classification (NCBI taxonomy): domain Eukaryota; kingdom Metazoa; phylum Chordata; order Testudines; family Emydidae; genus Chrysemys; species Chrysemys picta. Next base: position 7,071,772 of record NC_088804.1, on the reverse strand, counting down.
CTAGGGGATTGGAGCACACATCAAAACCAGAATGTACAGCCCAGAACCAGTTTGGTAGTTTAAGATTTTGGAGACACCATATGCTTCTCAATGACCTGTACATGGGAGAGAAGAGACTGGACACTAGACAAGTTGGAGGAGGAGAGAGATATGAAGCCAACCTGCTTTTTCAGCCATTTCCCAGCCTAAGCACTACAAGTAAATTCCCTGGTAAACACAACGAAAACAGCCAGCCTGGTTCAGAGTTCGGGTGTGTCATTTATGCACAGCCCTGCCCAGGCGCAGTGCAGAGCCACCTTGCCCTGGAGGAGCACCAGGAGAGATTGCCCTTGTCTTTGCAGGGCTACTCAGTGCACACGCTCCATGTCACCCATTAAGGGACACAGACATCCCACAGTCAAGCTTCCCTACAGACTCCTACCCCTCCCAGGCTCCCTTCCTGTTACCTGAGCGCCTCGTTGTAAATCTCTGCCACACTGACAGTGATCGTGTAGCCCCAGTCAGACGCTTTCCTCTGCACCTCGGAGAAGAGCAGCTGGAGAGCTCGCTGGTTGATTCCTGGGTTTTCAGGAGTTCCCTGATGATCAAGGAAAAAATCTCACATGTGACATCAATGGAGAGAAAGGTGTGACAAAGTGACTGACACAAGACTCACCACTGAGCCCATAAGGTGTGCAGTTGTGAGGACACCGGTAGGATATTACACCATGACAAAGCTTGGAACAGGTGTCCATGATTCACTGTGGAATCACCAACATCCACCTCCCACGCTCATGGTAGAGAAGGGGAACAGCCAGAAGGTTGCAAAACAACCAGGTTCCAACCTTCTTCTTCAGACTGTTCTGCTGTCGGCATTGTGTGGTTTGTTACAAACTTGGGAGTTGCATAGTCAGGGCTGCTGTGCATGGTTACCTGGGAACAACAGCATTCTTGGTCACCGTGACAAAGGGGGAATTTACACACATTTACCCATGAGCGTATCCATTATATACAGTCATCTAGGGGCTAATCTACCCTCACCTTTCCTCGAGAAATGATGACCCTGAGCCGTAGAATACAGGAAGCAAAGCAAGAAGACACACTGAAAGGGAAGATGGAGGGAGACAGAGAGAAAAGGCGAGAAGGGGAAATTTACCTCCATAGTATATGTCTTGCCTGCTCCTGTCTGTCCATAGGCAAATATACAGACATTGTAGCCATCAATACAGGATGTGATCAGGGCCTGAACTTCCTGGAACACCTGCCAATGGGAAAGAAATAAAAATGAGCAATATCTGACACTCCCCCGCTGCGCCTCTCACACAGATTCCACTTGGGATTGACTGGCTGTGCAGGAATCTCGTTTCTACATTAATTTTTTTGCATCGCATCGGGGGATAGAAGAGTAATTACATTTACACCAGCAGGAGCAGAGATATAGCTCTCCAGTCTACTCGAGCTCTACTCTGCCTGCTTACTGCTCCCTTGGAGGAAAGAGTTGCTTTACCTTCTCTTCTCCATCCTTCCCCTACAAAATCAGGGACCAGGGAGTGATCTGCGACCTTATGAAATAATTATGTCCCTACTCGTGTTGACACACCCCTTTCTCTTGTGGTGGAAGTCCATGCTAATGTACCAGTACAGAAACATGTGGATGTACTTACATCTTGCTGTGTTGCCTGTGGGGAGAAAACCTTGTCCAATTCAAACGACACCTGCTTCCCTTTGTGCATCAGGTGCAGGAGAGCATCATCGTCAGGGTCAAAGGTCACGGAGTTGGCTGCTTCAGGCCCTTCCCCATCCTCTTTATTTATTGGCCGGACTCGGCCAAACACACGGATATTTCCTTTACAAAGACAAAAATACAGAGACAAGCTCTCGATCAGCCTTCCCACCAATTATCTCTTATCAAAGGGCATCAGACAGCGAAGATGCTTAACACAAACCACTTCACCTCTCTCATTCTCTTCTCCAACTCCAGATCCCAAAGGTGGCGACTTAGAGTAACACACTCCAAGACCACAAGCTAGATTGTGCAGACTTCCCATAAGACAGATGTGTTGCTAGTGCCCTGCACAGACTACGTGGAGCATGTATGGGTGGTGGAGTCACAAGACATTGTTGTCTGCAGCAGGCCACGAATCATGTCCCTAGTAGAGCACAGTGAAACCACGGTGATCTGGAGACAGACCACAATAGGTTACTGTGCGAAAGAAATGCTTCAGCTCCTATGCTGAAGCTTTTGTTATTGCCCTTCTGGGTAGGTCCCCCAGAACCAACGATCCCAGTCCCACGCCTGAACGAATGTCTAACTTCAGTCCAATCACAAAGCTTGAAGTGGGAAGTCTCTGCACTCCTGCTGCATTAATGTCACCCACCAAAAAGATCAGCCCTCCATTGCTGTCTAAATAATCTCTCACGCACACACCTTTCAGCCGCACCAGTTCGTTGTGACATTTTTTGCGGAGTTGCAGCTCCCTGCGGTATTTCCTGAGTAGCTCCCGATTTGTGCTGTTCACCTCCTCAATGGCTTGTCCAATCTGAAGAGGAGGAGACACCAATTATGAGAGGGAAAAAATCAAAGAAGTATGGAGAAAACCCACCACACACACACACACACACACACACACACACACACACACACACACACACACACACACACACACACACACACACACACACACACACACCCTCTTTCACAGTGCAGGAACTAAAAAAGGAATCTAAGAAGGGAAACATGGGGGATGTTCCCATGGCAGAGAATCAAAGAGCATCTGTCTCCTCATGCTCACGGTGCAAATCTAATTGTGGCAGAATCAAAGCCATCGTGTTAGGTCCTGCTCTACCACAGAGCAAGGATTCTCCTGCCATGCTCACCTCTGCCCTGGCATTCTGCAGAGCTTCCTGGAGTAGCAGGGGGAAGTCTCGGACCTGCCGTTTCAGGCTGTTGTAATCATTGGTGAGGGTCCGGAGTGCTGGCTGGAGTGTGAGGAGGTTTGTCCGGACCCCTGCAAACAAACATAAGACCATTGATAATCCTCACATTAAGATCCCACCTGGAAGGTGATAAAGCCCTTCTCCTATTTGGATGCCTTCACTTGGAAGTGTAGGTCTGAACTCAAACTACCAACAGAGCGGATGGCAGGGATGTGGGGAGGATTCGCGAATGCTGCTGGGCATTTCTAAATCCAAACGTGGCTTTCCTCTAGTAACTCCTAAGGAAGTCCTGCTGCATATGAGAACGTGTAGCATCACCTGGAAAGCTACATTCCCCAATACCTGTACCACCCACCCTCCCACCCGGGTGAGGTTGTCGTGGGACTTGCTTCCCCTATTCCTCACCTGCCAGGTTCTCGTGCACAGCTTTCATTTCTACTTGGGCACGTGCAAATGCCTCCTCAATGGCCCGGTTCTTGTCATCTTCCATGTTCTGCATCTCCTCCAGCATCTGTCCATGCGTCTGCTCCAGTTCAGACTCATACAGCATAATCTAGGAAGAGACCCAAACTGGAGTTATGACTCTGTGACAAAAAACAGCATCACAGAGGCCAAGCCCAGCAGGACTGAATCACTCACCCACCCACCCAACATTTCATGCAAACTCTTTCACTTGCACCAGGGGGCTCGGTGAGTAAGTCAGAAACAGTCAATCAAAAAAGGCCATTGAACAGGGAGTAACGTGACCAATGGAGCTTGTTCCCATATACGTTCCTGGTGCGACCCAGAGACCTGAACTCTGAGGTTGGATGCAGTTTGCTAAGTTCCTCTGTAGATGTTCTTCTCTCCTTTTCCACTCACACGTTATATATTTTCCCCATTCTCTATGCAGTACTGAATACCTGGGCTCTGAGCTGGGCTGCAGTCTTCTGAGACTTCTGCAGCTGCTGTTCCATCTCCTTTAGCACCTGTCTCTGCATCCCCACTTGCTCCTGCAAGTGCTGATTCCGTGACTGGGTCTCACACAGAGCCTGCTTGGTCTTGGATGACTCCACTTCCACCGTTTTGATGATATACTACAAAAAAATTCCCAACACAAGCACGTGAGAAACTTCCCACCATCGGGCCTGGGACAGACCCGGCACTGGCTGAATCCAAGGCATTCCCCACTGAATTTTCAAGGAAGTTAATCCACAAGGACCAGATGAAACTGGCAAGTTCCTTGGAGCTCAATGCCGATCTGCACAACCACCATTCCAGATCTACCGTAACTTTAAACAGGTAGTGGCGTCTTTAGCGCATAAAGCTGGGATTCTTATTTCTATGACCGATTTCACCTACCCTAAGCGCCTTGTGCACTGCCAGGATTCTGTTACGCTACAGACAAACAACAAACAGTATTCAAACCGCCTGCAAGCGCCTAGATTCTCTGACTCAATTGCTAGCCCATTTTATACCCCGTTTGATATCAAGGGTTGATAGGGGAGAAAGCCTGGCAGAGTCTGGCCCTCTCGCTCTAGCTGGAATTTAAAGACACGCATTCGGCATGGACGTTGAACAGCAAATGGGCAGAATGATCGATAGGAGTCGCCCTGCGTAAATGATTTGTCCCATCTCACCTTTATCTGCTGGGGTTGGGCTTTCAGGCTAGCTATGGTCTCCTGACTATCCCGCAGCCGCCTGCTGAGTCGCTCCTCCTCCTCAGCCTTCTCGGCAAGGGAGTCCTTTAAGCGCAGCTCCACCTCTGCCAGGCGATTGGTCTTCTGCTGCACTTCCAGGTCCAGCTCCGACAGCCTCCCCTTAGCCTCCTCCACCTCCAGCTGCAGCTGGGCCAACCTTTCCTGCAGCCTGGCATTCTCCTGCAAACCAAGTTGGGAGGGGGGTGAGAGGAAGCCGATTTCCATGTGATCAGCGGGCAGAGGCGCACGACCAGGTCTGTGTGCATACACCCCACCCTCATGACCTCTTTACCTGGACGTGTTCGCAGTCAATGCATTTCACATGCTGCTGCTTCAGCTTCTGCAGCTCTGCCTCACATGACTTCATGTCTTGCTTTAGGTGCTCGTTCTCTGCAACGAGCAGATTCCGATGCTTTTCCAAGTCAGGGCCACCCTGGAAAGGGCAGAAAAGGGGACCAAGTGTTTGTTAACCCAACATTTTACTTTTAGTCAGTGGGTCAAATTCTGCTCTCTCCCTACACCCAGGCAATGCATTTGACTTGAGAGGAGCTGCACCGGTAAAAGAAAGAACAGGATTTGGCACAGTATCGTTAATAAATAAGGATTCTGCCTTTTTCACAAACTATACACAAATGGTACTACTGAAATGCAGCCAGCTCTGGGGTGAAGGGCCGAATGCAGCCAGTGAATACCACAATAATAGTGGCATGGGAAATGTTGTCAAGGCCACCAGCAGTAAACTCCTGCTATGGAGAAGAGTGCCAGGGCCTCTGTTTTAAGGCTGCATTGGACAAACTCCCATTTAACTTAAGGGACTTCAATTTATTTACCTCGGGTTGGTCAAAATCCATCCAGATCAAACCTATGGTTCTGGGAGCATTTCATTCATCATCCTTAGGCCTCTAAACAATCCCCATTTGCACTAAGATTTCCTTCTTTTCTCTCCCTGTTTTACTGTCTCATATGTAAAATACTAAGGAACCAACAACTTCAACCACGAATGTAACAATCTCCTTGGGGAAAAAAGACATGCAATGCAGATATAAAAAACATATTAATTTCCAAGGGCTCACCAACTCAGAACGGAGTCTGTTCACTTCTTGAGCTTGATCCAGAAGTTTCCCTTTCAGATTTTCAACCTGTCAACACAGGCACAAGTTGACTAGGCTGGTCCGTTTTGTATTTTGACCACAAACACCTCCTCCCAACACATACCAGCTCAAATTACACATAGCTTCACTTGAAGCTGCGATGCTCTGGCAAAAACGGAAAGTGCTTCAAGTCATGAATTTCCTACAAGCCACACAGAGCCAGACTGATAGACCGGGTAGTTATGAGTTGTGGACCCCCCACCCCAGAGAAAGCAGTGCTCAAGACTACATTGGAAGGACGCTGGCCCTGAGAAGACAACTTACCATACCAGCAATCCCCAAATTACATGGGGTGCTATTCATCATCAAACAAGCAACACACTCTTTTTATTTCTACTAATATGACTGTAGAATACCATAGAGGCAGCTTTTTTGGAGAGAACTGTAGACATAACAGCCCTGGCTAACTGTGAGCTCCCACTGAAAAGATTAACAGAAAATGGAAACATTAAAGATTCAAGCTGGAAAGGGAATAGACTTATTTGGTCCCTTACTCCACCACCTGCTATCACCGCAGATACCTGGCAGTATCTTCTCCAATCCAGTTTTAGTTCCAAGTAGTGGGACCCCTACCACCTCCTAGGAGCAGATTACTCCTCAGAGTGGGACCACACTGTTAGGACTATTTTCTGATATTCAGCCAAAGTTTTCTTTGCTCAATTTCATCCCATTTCCTCTGATAATTGCTTGCACATTTGAGTGCTACCCACACCAAATACTCATTTTCTGCCTCAGTGCACGTTTGAGGACTAAAAAGAAAAAAGATTTTTTTTTCAGGTAACCTTCTCTACCACATGAGCATTTTGACAGCTTGTCCTCCATTCTTTCACCAAATCTTGGGAGAAACTTTAATGGATAAAAAATGCTGTTTCTTACTGGAGAAATCTTCCACCCCAACTGTGCTCAGAGGTCAAATCGTCCCCTCCTCAGCAGGGGTCTTTGCTTTCCTGTATCATAAAAATGACCATACTGGGTCAGATCAAAGGTCCATCTACCCCAGCATCTGGTCTTCCAACAGTGGCCAGTGCCAGGTGCCCCAGAGGGAATGAGCAGAACAGGGAATCATCAAGTGATCCATCCCCTATTGCCCATTCCCAGCTTCTGGGACTTTTTGCTTTTTCTTCTAAGAAGATGTCTATTAATTTTTTTTCTAGCAGTGGCTTTTAAATTCTTTTTATATGGTGAGGTTCTTGAAGGAGAATCTTCTTAAACAGACATCAAAGTATATATTTTTCTGTGTGCAGCACACCATTCTCATTCCATGTGTGTAAGGGATATTTACTCCAGGGATAAAGAAGATAGAAGTCTGCAGGCAGTGCTTAATTTGTTCCAGGGCTTGCGAGGGTTGAGCCCGGCACCTCGCAGCTTGGCAGTTCATAGCCCCGGCACCTCTGGACTTGCTGCATGTAAAAAAATCGCTTGAGCTGCATCACCTCTTTCATTACAAATTAAGCACTGTCTGCACGTTACTAGTGTGCCCATCTTCATACTCCTGAACAAGAGAAGTGGGGAATTTGGGCAAAACGTATGGGATTTCTGCAGCGTTCTCATTTAGTTTTCGGCTCTACCTGGTCCTATTCATCTATCGGTGTCAGACAAGGAAATCCAATGAAAAAAATGACCACAGTTACTAAAATGAATGGCCGAAGTGCAGTTTCAGAGACGTCACACCAGTTACACCACAGGAGCCCGTTATTTTTACTTTATAGCCCCCCATTGTGTGCTGCGGCTTCACTAAAGACAAAATACAGTGTCCTCGCCCCCAAAGCACTTACACGGTAAGGTCTCTAGCCTGCAATGAGAACCACACAGGCAGACCCCTGCACCTGTGCTGAGCCCCATTGACTTCACACAGGTACAGTTGTCCATCTGCCTGAAGCAACCTGCAGGATAACAGGCTCAATTGGAACAGAACCGGGTGAGATATGGTAAGGAGGACTTTTGCTGACGATTACACCATGCACATCGTGTTCACCCTCAGGACAGCTGCAAGTGTCCACATTTCAATATTTAAGAGCCTTTTTGTTCAACATTTAAGCCAAGTTCTGTCTCATGGTCAGAGCTCTCGACCTCACAGGATGGCAGGAGCACCAAGGGTTATGGCAGCAGTGCCAATGAAGCAGTGCGCAGAACAGACACACGGATGGAACCTGAGTTACTCTAAGGTAGCGAGGGGGGGGGCCTGATAGACTCCCAGAGGATTATGATAAAGCCAGGACGAAACTTGTGTTTCAATAGCATCTGCCAGAGTGCTGGAGCAGCCACAAAAAGTGAGCTAAACCCTGTGATGCTGGCAACGCAGGTGCCAGCTCATGCCGGGCCCCCATGTCTCAACTGAGCACTGACAAATGCTGGAATGAAGGTATGTCCACATTGGCCTACAACACAAGGTGTCATGTCCTGTCCCACAGAGAGGGCCCATCAACACTAGAAGAACGATTGTGGAATATCAAAGAAGATAAAAGATTTTGTTGATTGCTTCCCCCCCCACCCCCGGGAAGAGGAGACATGCAAGTGAATTCCTCCCATCAAGTGAGCTTGCAGCTCAAACATCCCTACAAAGGAGAAACTGTATCTCTACTCCAGAGGGCAAGATTTCTAGGCATAAGCATGGGGTCCCCCAGCTGCTTAGTGTGGGTTAGCCCTAAGGGACATATAGAGCTTGCTTATTATACAAATCTCTATTACCTTTCGAGTGTGTGTATGTTTACCTGCTTTAACCTCGTAAATAACTCTTTTGTTTCCTTTTCCTAATTAATAAATCTTTAGATAGTTTGACAGGATTGGCTACAAGCTTTGTCTTTAGTGTGAGATCTAAGGTGCAACTGACTTGGTATATGGGACTGCTCCTTTGGGTCTGGGAGTAACCTGACAACTGTTGTGACTTTTGGCATAGGGCACCATCTATCACAAGAGCTAGCTTGCAAGATAGATCAGAGTACCCAAGGGACCCATCTGTGATTCCACGGTTAGGCTGTTATATTGCCTAGAAGTTTACACTTGATAGGTGAAATCTAAGTATAAAACTCACAGCCAATTTGGGGTTTGTGACCTGCTTCTCAACAGTCTGCCCTGGGGTTGGTACCCACACTCTTGAGCCACTCCAGGACAGCTTGACAACCTTCCCCTCTCTCCCCTGCACCACACACACACACACACACACACACACACACACACACACACACACACACACACACACACACACACACACACACACACACACACACACACACTTTAGACTTATCCAAAGTGTACATTCTGGCTCTCAGTCCCACCTCTTTGATTAGTGTAGAAGCAGGGTCTTTAGACACAAAGATCTGGTGGTGTGCACTTCTCCACATAAAGACCCCAATTCTGGTTTTCCCCATCTTAGCGCTCAATGCAGAATGAAGGCTGGGGTGGCCAGAAGTGGTCCCATAGTAGCTGAAGAGCGCTCTGCCCCTCAAGGGGTCTCTAACAAATCTTTTGCTTCCCATGCCCCCCTAGGAGAGCAGACAGAGCACAGTGCACTCAAACCGCATCCCTTCCCTCTCCCAAGGATAACCGTTACCAACCCTGGACACACCCCCTAGAACAGGGGCTAAGAGGAGGGTCTAATGGAGTTTTTATATGTGCTTAGAAGGTCCCCTGTGCTGGGAGTGGATCCCACCAGAGAACTGAACCCAAACAGTCTTTCCAAGATGGAGTTACTAGTGACAATTGGCTCTTCTGGACAATTAATACCAGTTTTTATTTTTTAGCTTATAACAAAGGATCTCCATGTTTTCCTACAGAGTGAACCATTTCTTAACAGAAAGACTCATTAGTGCTTCCCCTCCACCTGTGATCATGGAACATCCCTGTGGCAGCCACAGAAGGCAAGAACAAGGGAAAGAAATGTTAGCAGACTATTCGCATGCTTCAGTTTCTTTTAATAGCATGTAACAGCTGGAAACCAAGAGAAGGAGCACCCAGCTCTCTGCAGCCCCTCACTGATCTGTGGACCACAGTTTGGAACTGCTGACTTAAAACAAATACGTGTTTACATTGTGCTACAATTAATTAAGCTACACCCATCTAATGAGGTGAAGTTAGAACTAGTACTTAAATACATGGTATTACCATATTCTGAGATGCCACTCCACACTAGCTGTTCTATTTAAAAAAAGTACACTGAGAAGTCATATATTGCCCCAAAATTAGGCTTTTCTAAAGACAAACTTCTACAAAACCAAAGACCAATAAAATTAGGAGTTTGTTTTTAAACAAGATAGTCCCCAAATATTGCAGCACTGTGCAAGTGCATGAGGACCAGAAAGTGAAGAAAAAAATATTAAAAAGTTGCAACTGATTAATCTATTTTCATTGTCCAACCTGAGAGAAATGCAAAGAACATATATAAGGGATTAAAAATCACCTTTAATAATTATTTTAATATCCATAACTTCTATTTTACTTCCCTTTAATATTGAAATTTTATACTATTTCAAAGCAACAACATCAGCATCTCTCTAAAACCTCTGGACACTTACAATAGTTGGTCCTTATAGTGGGGACACAGAAACAAGTAAAAATCGATCACAAGCAAGTCTGCATTACACATAGCCAGCTATCTGGGAGTGGATTTCTACACTTCATACCATTCCAACTTCAGTCAGTCACCTAGGTCAGGCTTGAAATGTCTTTATATTTACAGAATTCACAGACAAGCAATCACCTGTGACACCAAAGCCACTCAGAAGAAGTGATTATCAGTACATTTAACATCAGAGTTTGTTTAACCCTAAATTCATTAGCAGAAAACTCACAGTGTTTAATTAGAAAATACCAGCTCATCTCTCTTCCTCAGGTGAAGATGAAGACAACAACAGGAGACACTGATTCACTTCACCTGGAGTGGAGACCCATCCCTTCCTGGAAAAAGAGGTGGAGCCTGGTTGCATGCCTGGCTAGACCTCACTGGTTGTATCTCCAGCCTGGCCACAATTGCTAGAGATAACACCCACTGGTTTTCTTAGCTATGTCTGGCACTTAGGTGTGGCCTTTGTAGCTATTAGCCTTTAAAATCCCTTTAAAGAAATTGGACAAGTAATTTATCCCTCTCCTTTGTCCACATGCTAACTAGTTGTTTTTCCCTAGCAGAGAGTTGCCTCCAGTATACAATGTCACTCTCTCTCTCTCTCTGTTAGCTGGTATAGGGCCAGATTCTGCTTTAACTTACGCACACCGGTGTCATTCAGACTAACCCAACTGAACTCAATGCAATTATTCGGTCACGTTTAGATCAGTGTAATTAAGAGCAGAATCAGACCACAGTCACATCTAGAGTTATAAACCAACCCCACTTCCCACACAGAGTTTTTTTATTATGAGCCTGTAGTCCCACTTTCTCACAAAGGGGGAAAAAAAAAGGTTTTTTTTGTGGGGGGAGGTTACCAGTGTCGCACAATCTTGCTACACTTTGACAAACAACCAGGTAATGACTTTAAAAAAATGTGTTGTTTCTTAGAAACCAAAGAATGTCTTTGTACCTCATGCACCATCCTTTCCCGCATCCACCCACCCACATTCTTATCAGTTTTCTCCTTCTCAGCTGGGAAACTGATTTTTAAATGTGTTTTTTACTTCTTGCCTTTTGAAAGACACTAGAATTAACTTGCTTATTTCATACAACAAACCTAACGCGCTGTGCCCTTTGTGCACTAGTATAATGGACAATCACAGCGTAGCTCTGAGAGTAGGTGGTGCTACACAGCAATACTTGGTGCTTAACGAGCTCTTTTCATCAAAGGATTTATAAGCACTTCATGAGATGATTGAAATGCCACAAAACTGATTCAGTAGAAGATTAGACAGGGAACCCGAAGCATGCAGCTGTTTAGCGACTTGTTCAACATCAGAAAAAGTCAAAGGCAGACCTGTGTATAGAACTCAAAGTCCTCATTCCTAGAGTCCTGCCCTAACCACTAGACCAGCAGTTTTCAAACTTTCTGAGATGAGCCCCCCCTTTGAATTGCAATTTTTGATTGTGCCCCCCCACCCCAGACCAAAAAAAAGAGGTGAGTTGGGGGGGAAGTGGCACCCACCACACCAGGCTGAAGCCCAAACTGCCTGGCGTCACCGCTCCCCCCCACAACATTCCTCCGTACCTCCCGCACTAGACCTGTGAGCTGACTGCCGCTGCAGAGCCAACATAGGGAGCACAATCCCTTGTGTATCCAAGTCCTGCAAAATATCGGCTTTAAAAAATGTGTTTCTTAGCAACTCAATAGCTATTAAGAGGAATTAGATCAGATACAACTTAGAGAATTTTTCACTTGACCACAGTTTAGTGTGAGAGCACTTGAAGTTACAATGTTGGCTTAAACACCTTGGCTGAGAGCCTCAAAGGTATTTAGGCACTTAACTCCCTTCGAAATCAATGGAAGCTGGGAACCTAACACCTTTTGGGATCTGGACCCTGAAAAATGTCGCGGTTCACTCGCAGAGTTCTTCCTCCCCCATCTTGTGCAGTACCTGATCCTGCAGCTGGACAGACACAGCCAGTTCTTCATTCTCCCGGGCAGAAAGTTTCTCCTGCAATGCCAGCAGCTCCTCCTGCAGCTGCAGCTTCTCCTCCTGCAGCTGGGCCATAGACTCCACCATCTTCTGGATCATAGGAAACTGACGTGCTCCTGACAAGCTGGAGCATTTCCCACTAAAGAATCTTCCGCCTGCAACAAGAAGAGTGTTAACACTACATTTACAAAGCGGCAGGTAGGTGTGAATGTACGGGGGTTGGCAGCGAGTGATGAAGTGACAGATGCACGCCAGGAAAGGCCAGTAAGTGTGGACTAAAAGTAGGGCCCACTGAATGACTAAAGGGGAGCAGGAGATGAAAAGGACCATAATGGCAGTGAAAACCCCAGATTCCTTCCTGAACTGCATGGGCTTAACATGTGTAGAGGACCATTTCATGACTCCAGTAACCACCCACTGCTCCAATCAATGCTCTGAGGGAAGGAACCAGCAGTGAAGCCCGGTGCAGTTCTGCCAGCCCCCAGAAGGAGCTGCAGGGATGCTCCAGATACAGAAGATGAATCATTTGATTGGAAGTTTTTCCTGAAATAAGTGTGTCCACCTTTGAACAGTAATTTGTTTGAGAGTTCTGTGCACACTGACAGAACCAAAACGAGGCTGTGATTCTGTAAGCACGTATGTGGAGCGGTCTCACTGACTGTAGCAGGACTACAGAGTTCCCCCATAGTAAAGTCACACGCATGCTTAAGTTTATGTAGGATCAGGGCTGAAGAAAATGTCACAGAGGGCATTTGAGACAAATCCCGACAATTCAATGCCTCAAAATATTTTTTTAATTTTCTTTCAAAGCTGTTCAGGTCGTCATAGATGGAAAACGGTGGCCACTGAACCAATGGAAGCGTGTGGGGAACAGTGTTCCAAGCACAGAGATGCAAGCGAGAAACAGAGTGAGCCAGCGATGACACAAACGTCACATCTCCACAGTCACAACCCCCCAGGAAACTCCCTGTTGGCCGTTTGGCTGGTGGAAAGTACACAGTGAACACACAAGCATGTGATGTTCATAAATACCCCACTGCTTCTGAGCCCCGGGCTGAGGAATTCATCACCCGCTGGCTCCACGAGCAAGAAAGAAAACGCAGACAGAGCCCGTGATTTCATTTCAGCCATGCTTTGGGGCAAACTGAGGAAAATAACCCAATACACCCTTTGCAATGGGCAATAGTTCTACCAAGAAGCGGGGCTGAGCCAAGGGGACTACGAGGCATTTCACTCTTGGCTGTGGCCAGCAAGTGAAGAAGTGCACCAGCCACCCTCCAAAGCGTGGTAACAAAGGCTATCTAGTGAAGAGGATAATGCAGCAATCTCCTTCCTCCATGACACATGCTGTCATCTCCTAGCAGTGCTCCAGGGTCACATCTCACTCATTTTTCCCCCTTGGCTCCTATCTGTAATAATCTGGCCCTACAAACCAGTAAGGGCAGGTTTGGTCTGCAGCTCCTATCTACATGTCTAAGTATTTACATGGCCCTCATAATGGTAGTGTCTGAACACCCCACAGTCGTCAGTGGATCTTATCCTCACAACACCCCTAGGAGGCAGAGAAATACTATCCCCCTTTTTAATTTTACAGCTAGACTAAATAACTTGCCCAAAGTCACACAGGAAGTCTGTGGCTGAGCCAGGACTCAAACGCATCTCTCATAAAGGCCTAGTCCAGTGACCTATCCACTAGTCCATCCTCCCTTTGCAAGGCCCTACTCTAGTCTGAAGTCCCTCGGGTAATGTCAGGCTTTACTATTAATATTTTTTAATTCAGAAGACCAAAAAAAATCACCCAAACTCCTAAATTCAGATGGCTTGATCTTAAACCAGTGGCAGGTGAGGGAAGGGCCGACAGTGGCTGCAATTCACTGTGGACAAACAAGCTGGAAAAGTGAGGAGATGTGGAAGGAAACTGCCCTGCTATTTTCTCACTGTTCTGCCCTCAGCAGTGAGGAAACAAAAGGCACCTCACAGCTCCTCTTATTGTTTTAACTGAAATTAATTATGAAGGGAGCATTATTTTTTGGAAGCAGGTTGTGGATGGCTTTATATGGTTTATGTTATATTTGGGCCTATATTTTTGATTGGAGAAAGGGGATAACTGCAATCTATCCTATAGACATACATGTTCATAGAGGCCTAGCTGTACATACATTGTAGCTCATGTAACTAATCCTTAAAGCACTTGCTAATTCCCAGGTGAAAGTAAAGGGACTGGCTAGTTCCCAGGATTTGGGGTGACACTACAAGGAGGCGCTATGGTGGGGAGGAGGGAGAATCTGTGGCCATAAGAAAGAGAGATTGGGTCAGGATTCCAACCTACCATGAGCCTAATACTACCCTGCCCTGCCTCCCACCTGGGTTAAATAAGCACTACTAGAAATGACACAGTTCTGTGGCTTTAAGGGCAAATAATGGGGCTAGTAATTGTCTGGCTAATTCCAAGCAGTCAAAGTTGCTTGCTTTATGAAAAGTGTATTTATCAGAAGAAGCTGTTTTTGCCGCAAGACTAATTTTTTTTTTTACGTAAACATTTGGTAGCTCTGTCTCTTTTTAAGTAGGGTGACCAGATGTCCCGATTTTATAGGGACAGTCCCAATTGTTGGGTCTTTTTCTTATATAGGCTCCTATTACCCCACACCCCCTGTCCCGATTTTTCACACTTGCTGTCTGGTCACCCTACTTTTTAAGACACATGTTTGGACCATATGGAAGTGTTTAATACACCAACTGTGGGCCTTGGATGTGTTCCTCCCTGTATAGAGAAGTTTTGGGGATAATGGTGTGAGCGAAGGGCTGAAAAGCAGCTATTGAGTTCTAATCCTAGCTCTGTCACTGATTTGGTGTGTGACCATGGCCAGTTCAAAGGTATAACAAGATCCAAGGGCTGAATTCAAACTAGAAATAAGATGCATGCCAAGGGTTGTGGTGGATTCTCCATCACTGAAAACTGTTTAATCTAGAGTGGATTTTTTTCTAAAAGGTATATTCTAGTTCAAACGGGAACTAATTTGGGGAAGCGCTATGGATACAGGCAGTCAGAGCGGATGATCAGCCTGGTCCCTTTTGGCCTCGTCGTTTATGAATAGGGCCAATATTTTCACAAGTGACCACTGATTCTGGGTGGCATTTTGCCTCAATTTTTGGGTGCTTGAGACACTTTTAAAGCGACTCAAGTTGGGCATCTAAAAGCAGTGTGCACCTTTGTTGGCTTTTAACCTCTCTTAGTAACTGAGTTTCTCCATATGTAAAAGAGGGATAATATGCACCAGAGGGGATAACTTCCACCAGATGTTAAGAAAAGAACCTGTAAAGTGATATATAAATGCAAAGTGTTATTCCTTTGGGAGTGTTCTCTCACCTCAAAAGTGTTATCCTAGGATTAAAGGAGATGTTAGGGCATGTACGAAATCACTGTGTATCTGTGTGTATTATCCAATTTAATCCTGTGCTGGGACACTGAATTTAGGGAATTTAAACCTTTCAATTTAAAACCATGGCAATTGTACTCAACTTAATTCAAACAAAGCATGGAGATTATTCTATGCTTTGAACATGTTCCCCCTTGGTCCAGGGTGTATCATCTGTTCCAACATGTTATTCTCCAGAAATCATTCTTGGGAGACCGGAGGCTTGGAAAGGCAGGTCTGCCAATGGAGCAGGCGGCCTACGTTATATAACTTACCACACCGACTTACTGGTTGGGAAGCTAATTACACCGCAGTATTCTATGTATGTTAGAGTTCAAAGGAAGGCAGACACTTTATACTGTGAGTTACACACACACACACACACACACACACACACACACACACACACACACACACACACACACACACAGCTTTTCAGACACAGCCACACAGACTTTCATGCTTGTTCTGAAAAACTTTTAAAGTGGACATCAGTGACTTCCACAAAGGCTGCGGCCAGATGTGTACAGTACCCAAGTATTCCCAAAACATGTTGATTATATACGGGGCAGATCAGACCATAGGATTTCTGTGGGCCATTTAACACTGAAATTGTATAGCAGGCGCTGAGGTAGCCAGCAATTGATGTGCAAAGTGTACAGATGAAATGTCCTGTTATTTCAACACTTTCTGGCTTTTCAGCTGTTTATAGGTAGGGCCCTACCAAATCCACAGCCATGAAAAACGCCTCACGGACCGTGAAATCTGGTCTCCCCCTGCAAAATCTGGTCTTTTGTGTGCTTTTACCCTATAGCGTACAGATTTCCTGGGGGAGACCAACGTTTCTCAAATTGGGGGTCCTGACCCCAAAGGGAGTTGCAGGGGGAGTCACAAGGTTATTTTAGGGGGGTCGCAGTATTACCATGCCATGCCACCCTTACTTCTGCACTGGTGCCTTCGAGCTGGGCGGCCGGAGGGTGCAGCTGCTGACTGAGGGCCCAGCTCTGCAGGCACATCACAGAAGTAAGGATTGCAATGCCATGCCATGCCACCCTTACATCTACGCTGCGGCTGGCGGCGGCTCTGCCTTCAGAGCTGGGCTCCCGGCCTGCAGCTGCCGCTCTCCAGCTGCTCAGCTCGGAAGGCAGCACCACCACCACCAGCAGCACAGAAGTAAGAGTAGCAGTACCGCAACCCCCCTCTCCCCCTACAACTCCTTTTTGGATCAGGACCCCTACAATTACAACACCGTGACATTTCAGATTTAAATGGCTGAAATCGTGACATTTACCATTTTTAAAATTCTATGACCGTGAAATTGACCAAAATGGACCGTGAATTTGGTAGGGCTCTATTTATAGCTGACTCGGTAGTGTCTTGAGCCTCTCTATTCTGCATCTTGCCAACCATTTGCCAGAGAATGGGGAGCCTATAAAGCAGGGCAGCCTGCTACACCTACGAGCAAAGCTGGTAAAAAGCTCAAGGAGCATTAGCAGATGGAGGGATCAGCAAAGTTCAGATGAGCCTTTTGCCTCAGGCGGGCACAGCTAGAAAAGCAGCGAAAGGCTTAGCGAAGCGGTAACAGGAGCAGGGGCAGCAGAGGAGGAAATAACTCAGCAGTGGCAGAGGGTTCAGAGAAGGGGGCACCGCAGACTTGTGAAGATAAATTCTAGGTCTAACTCACTGTATACTTACTCTGGTTACATCATTTGCACACGCCAGTTCCCCTACCTGAGAAGAAAGTTGCCGTTCATGTGTCTGCCTACTCCTTGCATTACTTTTTGTCTCTCGGCACCTTACATTTCCAGCTGGCATGCCTTCCCCCTTTCTTACACTCCTTCCTGTTTCTGTCACTGAGATGCCTCTTCCTCTCTCTGCGTAACATGCTTGGCGCTCTCACGCACACACTGTCCTGAGGCCCACAGATAACCCAGTAAGTTCTAAACCAGAGCACAGCAGGGAGTGGCTCACTCTGATGTGTCTGGACAAGCCCAGGTAATTAGTTTCTGATGGAGAAAATAAATAAGAGCAATCAAAATCCAACTTCCAGCACAGCTTCTTCCTCACCAAAGACACGAGGCCTGAATCTGTACAATAGGAATAACCCCCAGAAGTCAATGGAGTTAAACTGGCGTTAGTGGATAAGAATCAGACCTGCCATTTCTCTCATAAAGGTGAATATGCTTCCATGCACCTTTAGTGAAAAGCTCTTGCTTCACCTCCTTTTCCCCACCAAGAGACTGCAACCCTGAAGAGACACTTACATTCACTGGACTCTCGTGCTAGCGATGTTGCCTATAGAAGGATGGGAAGCAGGACAAAAGGAGCAATAAGGACTCCATTTCTGCCAAATCCATATTGTCCACTTTGGACGTTAACCAGGGAGAGGGATAAAAGAGCTCCAAATGACTATCAAGAGTAGACCAGCCTATTGAACACATTGCAGGGGACACTGTCCTCAGCAGTTGCATGACAGCAAAGATGAGGTCCCACGTTCGAGCTGTCAATTTAACTGCTTAAGATTCAGACGAGTATCTGGGCAAGAAGCAGCTATCAAAGCAAGAAGTATAATCTTCTGAAATGTCACTTATCTCCTCTAGCGGGAGGGGAACTGAAGACAAAACCAGAACATTTAAACGAGACCCAACAGCACAGAGACAGGCGGCGAAAGAGACATAGAACAGGATAAAAACTCAGGTTGAGGAGATGCAAGAGAGCAGGGATGAAGAGGAAAGGAGGCGGCAATGCACTAGGAGGGAATAGGTGGTTATAACTGCACTGTGATAAAGTTTCCTTAAAAGAGAAGAAATAAACAAGATGATTCTGCTTCCGATCAAAGGTTAGATTAATCTGTCAGTGACTTGAAGTGACCCAACACGGTTTATTTTTGTTACCTGCGTGCAAACACCTGGTTTGCATTTGATCCCTCCTGAGCCAAAGTCAATCCCTAATGAGTAATCAGTTTCTATTTATATAAAAGAATCATTGCATTAGCTGTGAGCTGAGGAAATTCACTTACCCCCGATCTCATTTCACTATGAAGCAGTTTCTTTCTGATTTTGTTGCCTTAAGACAGAGATAGGCGTGAGAATTAATGGCTATCAATTCTCATGCCTCCCCCTTTACCTGTTTTCTCAACGTTCATGCTGCAGGCTTCCTGGCCCTGCGCTCCAGCGTCCCAGTTGTGAGCAGACCCCGACCTCTTCTCTATGCCCAGCTTCTGGGTCCTACACTGAGTCTGTGGCTGGTGATGAGTCTCCGCGTTCTTCACCTGACTCTTGTCCTTGCACAACTTGTCCTGCAAGGCCTGCGTTCAAAACACAATCATTTTCCCTTTAAAGGGCATTGTAACTCAAGAGGGCACAAACCTCCCTAGACTTATCATAGACTGAGCGAGATTTTGACTGAGTGAGATTTTGAAAGGTCACCCTGTGCCCCAGGGTACTGAAATCATTACAGGTAATCTCAGTATCACACAGTATTTCAAGCTGTATTTCTGCTGTCTTCACATCTTCATCGCTTCCCCGCACCACTCTGATCCGGTCAACTCCCCACCTGCTAAAACCAAACTCCTTCCCATTGCTGTTCCAACCTAACCAAACTCCAGCCTGTGCCATCCCACTAAAGCCATCAGTGCCCTCTTCCCAAATGACCTCCTATGTTCTCCCACACTTTCCCTCCAGCTTTCAGCTCTCAGGTTTCCAAAAGGTCAGTCACAAGGCAAAAGACAAGATGCAGTATACACATGGTCTCAAATACAAACTACAGACTGGAAATCAGCATCTCAAATAGCGGTCATTTTTCAAAGTTCTGAAAACTCTATTTTGGAGAGAAAGGAACAAGGAGAAGACAGGCGGAGGACAGAAAATTAGATGGCAATGTAAGAAAAAAACGATACTCAATTACAGTGACTGAGGCTGTTGTGAGCAGGTGATTTCCTGATTGCAATCAGGTGAGCCAAGCCAAGATTTATGGGGGAAAGGAAGGGAAAAAAAATCAGTTTCAGCAGGAATGAAACCAGACAGAGTGAATCAGAAACCAGAGACAGAAAAGATGCATTAAGTCATTTAGTCCACGTAGCCCCAAACATGGTTCAGTGCAGTGCATTGCATTATTCCTCTCACTACATTTGCTGGTGTTTTGTCCACAGGGCCGGCTCCAGGCACCAGCCGAGCAAGCTGGTGCTTGGGGCGGCAGCTTGTAGGAGGCGGCATTCCGCCCAATCCTAGGGTGGCACGGACGCTTTTTTTTTTGGGTGGTGTTCCGCTCCGGCCGCCCTGTAGGGGGCGGCAGCGCAGAGGACGGGAGCACCCTGCAGCAAGCCCGGCAGGGCAGCCCGCGTCCTTCCCTCCCAGCCGACCGGAGCAGCGCAGAGCCCGCCCGGCAGGCAGCAGGGCCGCCCCCCTTCTCTCTCTCTCCCCCCCGCTCCCTCCCCCACCCCCTCGCCCCCGCTAGCTGGGGCACATCTGCAGCGCAGGAAGTCCCCCTGCACCCTGGCTCTGGCCGCGCCGCAGGTTTTTTTTGTTTTTTTTTTGCTTTGCCATTCTGGCCGCCCTGTTTTTTTTTTTTTTGCTTGGGGCGGCCAAAAAGCCAGAGCCTACCCTGTTTGTCCAGTCTAGTTTCAGATCACCCAAGCAATGAGGCTTCCACCACGTTCCCCAGGAGACGTCACCAGAGCTTTACAGATTTCAGTGTCAGGAAGTTTTCATTTACATTCCACCTCGATTTTCCTTTCCTTAATTTCATGTCATTCCTCCTAGTTACTCCCCTATCCTGGAACCACTTAAACATGTCCTCACTCTCTTTAATATTTGACATCCTTTTGGTAGATAGTTGTGTCCCTCCCTACCTTTGTTGTGGTTCAGCCAAGATGCACGTTTAGTTTAGTCTATCCTTTAATATATATGAATGTATCCTTTAATCTAGCCTCATAAATCACATTTATTGTTCTCTGTATTCTTTCCCATTTGTCAGCACCTCCCTGGTTGAGAGGGACCCAGTCCTGTACACAGGATTCTAGTTGGTGTAGTCATTCTACAGACTGTCAATTCTGCGTTCCATGACATGTTGTTTCTGAATTCACGCTGGCTTTTTCTGCTGCTGTACCACACTGTAAGTTCATTTCCATGGACCATTTAACTACAATGAGCCACTGTTCAGCGGCACGGATTTGGAGCAAGCCTCACTCCTAACAGTTTTCCCCGAGTATGACAGATCTGGAAGGATGGAGAGGAATAAGGGGATTATCATAATTTATGTAACAATATTCAGTAGCTTGAAAAAAAAAAATCTATATTCTTCTCCATTCCAGGAGCAAGCCCTCTCCTTTCTGCTACCACAGGAAAGATGACACTGCTTCTGGTGCTGTGCCAGGACTACCTTAAAGGCCTGCAGACAGGACTTTGAAGCTGTCTCTATAGTGACAATTATAGGGATTTCTCCACTGTAGATCTAATGCCAGGACACTAGCAGTGATCGGTGCACTAGTGTAGATGGGGCACTAGCATTTTCACCCTCGTGTCATCTGAAAGCAAGTGTAGATGACATAGTGGTAACAGCACAGTAGCCAGACTCCACTAGCTTTCTCACCTTTGCTCTCACCAGTGGGATCGTACTGGTGCTGGAGCAATGATGGAAGGTTTTCTGAAAACTGTCAGTGTGGACACGGTTTTAGTGTAATCTGTTCACTGACTGAGACTTGAGAATTTCCCCCCACCCCATTCAGAAGCTACTTTTATTAGTTACACTGTATCTATAATGTTCTGAAAGAAGGCAAGTTTTACTGGTAAAACTTTGTAGTGTAGACCAGGCTTAAGATCACAAAAGCACTGTACGATGGGGGGTGAGCAGTGCCACACGAATAAGTCCCTGTCCAGAAGAGCAGAAACCTGAAAGGCGAGAGTGAGTACAATACACAACACAAAATGGTGAGTGGTTATTACAACTGGAATGTTTCTGAATTGAACTTCAAGATGAGGGTGAGCAGTTCTCAGACTGCAGCCAGAGAACAATATGTTGCACTTCGATAGTGCCTGTCATCCCACATTCTAGAAGCACTTTACAGAAGGTAATTCCTGAAGCTATACGGGGCGCTGGGCCTGGACGGAGAGTGGAGCAGAGCGGCCTCTACACTCCTGTGAAACACATAGGTATTGTCTCCATTGTATAGTGACATGGATTAAGTGACTTGCCCAAAGTCCAACAATGAATGAGTGACAGAAATGGAAATAGAACCCAGGAGTCCTGACTCTCAATCCTTTGTTCTAACCCCTCCATATGAAATTCCTACCATCTTCTCCCCCACCCATGACCCATCTAATCAGTAGTTAGTAAACACTATTGCACAACCCTAGATATGAGATAAGGTGTATGCAAAGCATGGGGTGGTTTTTTTGTTTGCTTGTTTGTTTTGTCTTCTTCCTCCCTTGGATGCTTATTATATAGCTCAAAAGTGACACCAAAAATGTTATTCTTAACAGTTCCACTAAATCTTTACCACTTCCTCCCTGGATTTGGTTTCCTAACACTTTCCAGACAACTGAGATATATTTTTCCAACACCCTTTCCATCTCCACTCAGGGAATAAAGTATTACAACAAAGTGCCTTTACGCAGCAGAATAAATTGTATTTTGAAAAGAGACAAGCTAGTTTTAAAAATCTGGCACCTAAATCTAAGAGTGATTTTTTTTTAAATTAGCTAGTCGTTGGTCTATTGTCTGAGTTCCTTAGAGGATTTCCTGCGGTGAGAGTGGTGGTGCTACTAAGTTCAATCAGCTGTGAGTTTCACAATGAGGACACTTATCATATTCCCCCCAAACGCAACCTGCTGGGAAATGTTGAGATCCCTACTACTGATTTTTGGTTTGGGATCCTCTACTGATAATGGCCCTGATCCTGGGCTGTGGCTAAGATGAGTTCAATGCAGCCCTATATCTAGGGAGTGCAAAGGTGACTGTAAGCAACCTTTATTCCTTCCCGATTTTGGGATTGATTCAGCCCTTGACACAAGTTAGAGCAGCCCAGGGGCTGCTTTGACTTACACCCTGCCTGCAACAGTCCCCAAGCGACCACCCAACAGATGCAGAGCGTTCCTGCCTTCCCCAACACATCCCTTCTCTTCCTGAGACATGTCCCTGATATGTCCAGGCACCAGAAGTTGTGATGGGGCCCGGTGTAATGTCATTACACCAGCCTAATGTCACCAGGAAATCCTTCGTACACTTCAGGTATTCCCCAGTGGAGAAGTCCAGCTGTTTTTTGGCTCCTTTACACTGCAGGCAGATGACTTCTAGATGCCAATATAACACTTAGTTGATAACCCACTCCCTTTCCCATGAAGACACAGCCGAAAAGAAAACCACCGAGTGCCAGAAGATAAAGAATGTGTTCTTCAGTAGGTGCTCTGGCTTTCATTCCTCTCCTCGAAGGGGATCAGGAGTTCCTTACCTGCACAGTCAGGTAGAGGCCTTGTGGACTTGCAGCGCCGCACCAGTTCACACGGAGAGTTTTATGTTGGACCAATGCAGGCAGCACAGGCGTCTGGACAGAGGAGGCCTCTTCACTGTCACTGAGGAGTGAATCTTGTCCACTCCCTTAAACAAAACAAACAAGAATGTTAAATAAATCAGCCCAGTAGAAACTGACTACAAACAGCTTGTCTAGCAGAGAGTGAGGAGGGATCCCGTTAGATTGATTCAGTCTTGGGTATGCCTCCTGTTCTCATTGAGCAAGCCTATCTCCTCCTCCCCTCCCCCCCAAGTTCTGTTCCAGGCCATCCATCATCATGCTAGTAACTGAAGCTGGTATCCAAGCCCCCTCCCTTCTCTGGCTCACAGCCAAGGTCATTAACAACTACCGTCAAGCTTTCGATTCCTGCTGCCCAAAATACTTCAGGTCAATGAAGAAAGCATGAGCTTTGTATGAAATCTCAGCCACAGGGCCATAGACTAAAGAGGGGAGGAGAGAAGGGGGATGGGGGGAGAAGGAAAAGCCGTAAGCAAAGCTACCGTCTGCCTACCTGAGTGATCTGAGACCTGTCAAACTCATTTCACATCTGACTACAACTTCCTCTTTGTACGTCATTTGGAAAATGTAAAGCACCATACAAGAACAAAGTATTATTACAACTTTGGCAATGTCAATGAGCAAAATGAGCCCTTTAGGGCAAATATGATTTGTTGGCAAATTAACATAAGTTACCGGAATCCAAACTGTAGGAATCTATTCATGTATCTTTCTGAAGAACCCTGTAAACAACCCAAACAGACTCTGAAGAATTATGCAAACTTCACCTCTCAATCTACAAGGTTGTCAGACGCCTGAACTTTTTCTGTACTGTCAAAACTCCCACACAAGGGGATTGGGAATCAGGATTCCTGGATTCTCCTCCCACCTTTGCTACTCACTTATTTTGTGACTTCAGTATCCATGATATTATCCCCTATCTAGCTGCTCAACCAGGTCTGCATCACAAAACCTGTCTAACTGACATCGCAGGACTAGTGAGCTAACACCTCCTCCCCCCAGAATGTGTTCTTCACTACAGAACCAGAACCAAGGACAAATCTAGAGGCAACGTAGCCACTCTGTTCTTTTCTGGGTCCAAATGCAGAAAAAGCTCATGCTTTGAGAAAATGGATCATCTCCCAGCTCTCTCAATGCTCAGCCAAAAACCAACCGCTGGATGGAGAGCACTGGCTAAAGCTCTCCTGTATCTCTCTTCAGTATCACTGAAGTGATACTGGCAGGAAGTGGCAAGCACTTTAAAGAACTTGCCTCCTCTCTCACATCACCCACAAGAGTGTCTGTTACCACAAGGCTATGGGTTGATATGGTTGTGGATTCCTCAATGTTATTGGATACTCAAATAGCCATGGTGGCAAAAAACACTCATCTTCTTCTGTGATAAGCCGGAGATTGTGTTCCTTCCTCCCAGACACAGCCCTGACTACTGTGACCCACACTCTGGTGACCTTCAGGCTTGGTCATTGCAACTCATTACATATAGGAACGATGCTCCGGCGGGTGCAAAACACAGCAACCCCTCGGCTTAGCAGTGCACGTCATCATGACCATAGAAACTCACTCAGCTCTCTGCAGTGGCTACTCATCGTCTCTTTCCTAATAGTCAAAGCCCTGTGTAAGGGCACGTCTTCACTACCCGCCGGATCGGCGGGTAGCAATCTATCTATTGGGGATCGACTTATCGCATCTAGTGAAGACGCGATAAAATCGATCCCCGATGGCTTTGCCGTCGACTCTGGAAAACCACCACGGCAAGAGGCGGAAGCGGAGTTGACGGCAGCGCGGCAGCAGTTGACTCGCCGCCGTCCTCACAGCCAGGTAAGTCGACCTAAAATACGCAACTTCAGCTACGCTATTCACGTAGCTGAAGTTGTGTATCTTAGGTCGACCTCCCCGCCCCCCGGTAGTGTAGACCTAGCCTGAGAGTGGCCCAAACTATCTGAGACATCACTTCTCCTTCAGTGACCATAACTTCCTATGACGTCTATGTCCCATTAGTACAATGAATATACAGACGACAGAGGGAGGCTTGCAAGGGTGGAAAAGAGACCTTTCACAGGAGCTGGGCTTAAACGAGGGAATCCAGCCCGGAAAGAAATAAGAAGGACTCCAGGTCTCTCCATGTCCAGAACTAAATGAAAATGAACTCTTCAATTCAGCTTTCCCATGATCAGTTCATCTCTCTCACACACAAACACACCAAAAAACTACTATAAATACATCAAGCTGTTTCTCCTACAGGCTGGAAAGGGACAGAGAGAGGTTGTTATTGCTATTTCTGTTCTTAAATAGTTGGGAAGTACTCAGATATTATAGTGAAGAGGGCTGTATACGTACAAGATAGATATATAATCTTGCTGTGCATGTCTCTTTGCCTCCCTATGCCCCCGTTTCCCCATCTTTAAAATAGGAATAACAACCTTTCAAAATAATATGTAGTTCCTTAATAAAAGGTATAATATACATGCAATTAATATACATTATTATTCCCCCACTGGGTAGGACACAGTCTGATGCTGCTAATCATACAGTACACTGGCTTTTAGTGTCTCACTCCCCACCAGTCTCTCCACCCAGTAACAATGGAATGCTACTAGCTCAGTGGGGAAAGGGTATAGGGGGGGAATGAAAACATAACTTCAGACCCCTGCTGCTGCAGACCAGGCCATGTCTATGGTCAGTAGTTAGAAATCAGAGAAGAGGAAACAATACATAGACAAATTGCTGCCAAAGTTTAAGAACTTAAATGTGTCAGAGAGTGAACAATAAAAGAGTGCAGACAATCCATTTGTTTTTGATTTCCCACCCAAAATATCTAGTCCTTTTGCTAAAACCTGACTTTAACATTTAGCCCCAGACTCAGAGTGACCTCGAAGCCCACAAACAGACAGTGTGTGTTGCGTATAACCGCACAGCCGTAGCAGCGTGTTTCAACAAGTAGGTTTTGGTTCTTTTAGCTACTTTCTGAAAAGGCGTCAGCCCCTGAAGAAGAAAAAACATTAAACTAAACTCACCTATTTGGTTTCCGTGCTTTAGAGAGATAACAAACTCTCCCAAGGAGCTGAGATGAAGGACGAACAGAATCCACGTGGTTTTCTTCCATGCAGATCACAGATAATTTTTTTTTCTTTTACATGTTAAAATTTAACTTTTGTCCCAAGGCTTCTGACTAGGAAGGGGGAGAGGAGCCTTTCACCTTCCACCACCACAGCAGCAGCACTGAAACACCTGTCTGATGAACCCTGGAGTTACCTAACAGCTTTTGTCTGTTTCGGAATTGCTTCCCCGAAACCATTTTAGTCTCATCTCTGGCATCTAAAAAGAAATGTCAAAAATGCGGGCTCGCTGGTTTTCTAGCCTCTCCTGGCTGTAGTGTGAGAAAGGGCGTGACCATGAGTGGGCTGGGCATGGAATGGGATGAGCCAACACTTAATACTCACTGTCAAGAGGGAGGTCCTTTTTCCACAGGTCTTTCAATGAGGGAGTAGGTCCCAGATCCCAGGTCTTGCGAGATGTAATCATGGCATAGGGTCCCAAAGCAGATCGATACCTCAGGGCCTGGGAATAAACACAAGCAAAGATATTCCAGTAAAGGATTGGATTCCAGCTGCAGGAAGTTAGTAGTCCAAGATGAGACACTCTAGCAAGCCATGCAAGTAGCAATGTCCCCATCTTGATTCCTACTCCCACACACATCTGGAACGATTCAGAGTTGAATACTGGGAATTTGTCCACATGAGAAATGCTGACCTATACAAAGCAGGCGTTACACACACACCGTATCTGTAATTAACTTAATCATTCCTGTTTACAATGTTATTGTAGCTGTGTTGCTTCCTTCTTCATCTTGTGATGTTTCCATTTTAAGTGCCAAAATTCCATAGCTTCCATAGTTGTTTGGAGTGTTCTTTACCCATGTTATTTTGGTTAATAATTCCTGTATCATTTCCAGCTTCTTCCACTACTACATTTGATTTTATAACTTTTACATTGTACGTTTTTCAGGGCAGGAATTATGTCGTCCTATGAGTCTGTAGACCACCTTGTACAATAGCCAGGAAATAAGCATCAATCTCTTACCTGTTCTCCTATGCATCATGTTCTTATTGCATCACACTCTTATTGCAGTGCTGTGATCTTGATTGGGGCCTTCAAAAGTGCTACCACCGTACAAAGAATAGCGAAGATATTCGGGGTCTTTGTTCAGTTGTTGAGCCGGATTCTCGTCTTGCAGCAGTTTTTCCACCAGTGGACTTATCTGATTTAAACCTTCATAACTTAGATCAGAATGAGATCTAATTCATACCACAATCAGGCCTCCACAGGATGAGAACCATAGCCAAGAGCGGCTGGAAGTAGATTGGGGAAGAGAGAGACTCCTATCCAAGCTGCTTTACAAAGTAGCATATGCATGTGCATGGATGCCCACGCCTTCCAACTCCACTGCGTCTCACTCATCTGGAAAAAGATTCCCTCACTTGGGATTAAACTGTAAGGCAGTCTTCAAATCCTCTGCCTCACGAGGAAGGATTTGGCAGTGTTTGTTTCAATTAGACATCTAAAATATCATTCATAACTTTACAAAACTGCTCTCATTCATATTGTTGTGGCTCAAAGAGCCTGTGTCTTAATGATCCCACTGGGTCATCTGGAGAGGAAGTATGAGCCTAGCACGGGTTCGAGCACATGCAGTTGAATCAGTAAAGTAGTCAGAAAGCGCAATATTCCCTGCCTCGGGGACTGACTCTAAACTCAAAGCCATAATGAAGGGGAGAAAAGGAATCTGCCCTAGAGATGAACCAAAACCGAAAACAACCAAAAAAGACCCGTGGCTTGGCAGCCAGGCAGTGGCATGAAGAGAGACGTCATTAGGAGAGTGCTCTGTGATCTAGGATTGTCTAGGTCAGTTTGGTCAAACTTAGGAGAATTGGATACATCGGCCTTACCATCTCACATACACACACAGAGCTTCTGGTCAGAAATCTCTGACCCAGGGTAGACTGCGTTAAAAGAAGTGTAGTCATGCAGGGAAAGCCAGTGCCACGGAGAAACAGAGAATAGCACATGATCAGAAACTAGAGGAGAAAAACATTTTTTTTTAAACTGCATTTTTATTTAAAATCCCTGTCATCAGTTTATGCTTAGACTGGAAGCAATTCAGAGCAGGGGCTGTCTTTTCTATGCTCTGTGAAGCGCATTAGGTGCTGATTAAACAATACAGCTCTACCCTGATATAACACGACCCGATATAACACAAATTCGGATATAACGCGGTAAAGCAGTGCTCCGGGGGGGCGGGGCTGCGCGCTCCAGCGGATCAAAGCAAGTTCAATATAACGCGGTTTCACCTATAAGGTAAGATTTTTGGCTTCTGAGGACCGTGTTATATCAGGGTAGTAATCAGAGGTGTAATTAAAACAACCTTTTCTATTTTGCTCTTGTCAAGCTCCTTTCATCCAAAGATTTCAAAATGTTGCATGAACATTAATGGAACCTTAAAACACCCTTTTTCACCTCTCCACTCTGCCTCATTAACCATTACATCACTTATTAGAGTGACCCAACCCACACTAACTGGGGCCCCAGTTCTTAACTGCCACTAAATGGGCACAGGAGTTCATTGAGACGGTGGCAGTTGCAGGATCAGAACCCTGGCATTATCCCCCTGTTTATTACGGCACATTGATTACGACCACTGGAAATGCTGAACCTTGAAACGAAGATTACCGCAAACGTTATGCTGTGCATATTAATGGAATGAATCCCGTGTATTTCCAAGCGTCCTGCTCTGCTCTCTCTGATGTATCTCACACGCATGCATGGTTCTTGTCACACATTTGGGCCTTGGCAGGTGAAGCGTAATGGCAATGCAATAGCAGGCTCACACTCCGGGGGAGAAACCAGAATTCCAACAGCCGGCGCACACCCTGCCAGGTGCCATCGACGGCCAAACAAGTCACTGGAAATACAGACTGACCGATGGAAATCGAGGCGATTTGGGGGAGCGGGAGGGGGTGACTGAAGCAAAGTCCTGGTTAATAGGCACAAAGCTGTGCCAGGCGCACTCCACATACTACTGCATTCGCTCCCACTCCACCCCCGCCGCCAATGACAATGAGTCCTTTGAGAGAGACAAGGCAGGTGAGGGAATGTCTTGTATGGGACCAATTTCTGCGGATGGAGGGGAGCAGCTTGCCAGCTACACAGAGCTCCTCTTCGGGCTCCTTTCAGTAGGACCAGGAGAGAGAGAGACACACATGCAGAGACAAAACGAGAGAAGACACACAGGCACCAACACACACACCCAGGATCAAAGCAGAGGCATCCAGACACACACACACATAGAGGCACCAACACACACACACACCCAGGATCAAAGCAGTGGCATCCAGAGACACCCCTCCCCAGAGAGAGACAAAACGAGAGAAGACACACAGGCACCAACACACACACCCAGGATCAAAGCAGAGGCATCCAGACACACACACACAAAACGAGAGAAGACACACTGGCACACACACACACCCAGGATCAAAGCAGAGGCATGCAGACACACACACACACACACACAAAACGAGAGAAGACACACTGGCACACACACACACCCAGGATCAAAGCAGAGGCATGCAGACACACACACACACACAAAACGAGAGAAGACACACTGGCACACACACACACCCAGGATCAAAGCAGAGGCATACACACACACACACACACACACACGCAAAACGAGAGAAGACACACTGGCACACACACACACCCAGGATCAAAGCAGAGGCATGCAGACACACACACACACACACAAAACGAGAGAAGACACACTGGCACACACACACACCCAGGATCAAAGCAGAGGCATGCAGACACACACACACACACACACACAAAACGAGAGAAGACACACTGGCACACACACACACCCAGGATCAAAGCAGAGGCACACACACACACACACACACAAAACGAAAGAAGACACACTGGCACACACACACACCCAGGATCAAAGCAGAGGCATACACACACACACACACACACACACACACAAAACGAGAGAAGACACACTGGCACCCACACACACCCAGGATCAAAGCAGAGGCATGCAGACACACACACACAAAACGAGAGAAGACACACTGGCACTCACACACACCCAGGATCAAAGCAGAGGCATGCAGACACACACACACAAAACGAGAGAAGACACACTGGCACTCACACACACCCAGGATCAAAGCAGAGGCATGCAGACACACACACACACACAAAACGAGAGAAGACACACTGGCACACACACACACCCAGGATCAAAGCAGAGGCATGCAGACACACACACACACACACAAAACGAGAGAAGACACACTGGCACACACACACACCCAGGATCAAAGCAGAGGCATGCAGACACACACACACACACACACACACAAAACGAGAGAAGACACACTGGCACACACACACACCCAGGATCAAAGCAGAGGCACACACACACACACACAAAATGAGAGAAGACACACTGGCACACACACACACACACACACAGGATCAAAGCAGAGGCACACACACACACACTCAAAACGAGAGAAGACACACTGGCACACACACACACAGGATCAAAGCGGAGGCACACACACACACACACACCCCGCTCCCGGCCCGCGGCCGCAGGAACACGAAGGGCCGAGGCCGGACTCACCCGGTCGGAGCGGCCCGGGCCCGGGGGGGGCGGCCGGCACTGCCCGGGCTGGCCGCCCCCGGGGGCAGGAGGGCCCTGGCAGGGGGCTGCGCTGTCATTCCCTCACGGAGCGAGCCCGGATTCCGCAGGCAAGTCGCGGACCTGCCCCATTCCCCTCCCACACACCCCCCGCTCCCCCCCGTTGCACACACACACACACACCCCCACACACACACACAGACGCTTTTCCACAGGAAATGACTGACTCCGACTTGCTGCCGGTTGCTATGGTAACCGGCTGGCCGCACTCCTGGAGCTCCTTCTCCGCAGCGGGCAGCGCCGGGGGGGCAGCGAGCCCGGCCGGGCCCCGCGGGAGGGGAGCTCCGGGCGAGCCCCTGGCCCCGCGCACGGCGGGTCCCACGCCGCAGCCCGCCCGGACCCAGCCGGAGGCTCGCCAGGGCGGCGCAGGGGGAGCGCAGGGGGCTTCACGTGCAGCCGAGGGGGGGGAAGGCAGCAAAACCCACCCGAGGAGTTTCCCCAAGGGGCTGGGAGGGCGGCCGCTGCCAGGGGCTGTTGTCCTTTGTCTCCAGCCCAGTGGCTGCATTTCCCCCCCAGCTAGGGGGGCACGGACCGAGCCTGCAAAGCACCCGCCGGCTTCTCGCTAGCTTGGCGTGGGGAGAGGCCAGCGTCCTCCCGTGGGGTCACCAGCCGCCCCTTCTTCCGTGGGAAAAACCCGCTTCCTGCCCAGGGCTGGAACACGCTGCCCTGCTCCACCTCAGAGGTGGATGCATTTCTGGGGTGGTTGAAATGATTAACCTGCACGGTTTGTAAAGCATGCGGGGATCTTTCTGGATGAAAAGGGTTACAGGCAAACGCAGTGTGGCCATCAAGTAAGTCCCAAATGCCGGGTTTATTTTTAAATAATAAACCATAATATAAATACGAGGGCTGTCAAGCGATTAAAAAAAATTGTTCGCAATTAATCGCACCATTAAAAAAAATTAATCGTGATTAATCGCACTGTTAAACATTAATAGAATACCATTTATTTAAATATTTTGGATGTTGTCTACATTTTCAAATATATTAATTTCAATTTCAACACACAATACAAAGTGTACAGTGCTCCCTTTATATTTATTTTTGATTGCAAGTATTTGCACTGTAAAAAAACAAAAGAAAACATTTTTCAGTTCACCTAATACAAGTCCTATAGTGCAATCGCTTTATCATGAAAGTTGAACTTACAAATGTAGAACTATGTACAAAAAAACTGCATTCAAAAATAAATAATGTAAAATTTTTGAGGCTGCAAGTCCACTCAGTCCTACTTCTTGTTCAGCCAATCTCTCAGATAAACAAGTTTGTTTACATTTGCAGGAGATAATGCTGCCCACTTCTTGTTTACAATGTCACCTGAAAGTGAGAACAGGCGTTCACATGGCACTGTTGTAGCCGGAATCGCAAGATATTTACATGCCAGATGCACTAAAGATTCATATGCCCTTCATGCTTCAACCACCATTCCAGGGGACATGTGTCCATGCTGATGACGGGTTCTGCTCGATAACAATCCAAAGCAGTACAACCAATGCACGTTCATTTTCATCATCTGAGTCAGATGCCACCAGCAGAAGGGTTGTTTTTCTTTTTTGGTGGTTTGGGTTCTGTAGTTTCCACATCAGAGTGTTGCTCTTTTAAGACTTCTGTTTAGCATATATGGCACATAAATACCTTGCAATGCCGGCTACAAAAGTGCCAAGCAAATGCCTGTTCTCATTTTCTGGTGACATTGTAAATAAGAAGCAGGCAGCATTATCGCCCATAAATGTAAACAAACTTGTTTGAGTGATTGGCTGAACAAGAAGTAGGACTGAGTGGACTTGTAGGCTCTGAAGTTTTACATTGTTTTGTTTTTAAGTGCAGTTATGTAACAAAAAAATCTACATTTGTAAGTCGCATTTTCACAACAGAGATTGCACTACAGTACTTGTATAAGGCGAACTGAAAAATACTATTTCTTTTGTTTATCATTCTACAGTGCAAATATTTATAATCAAAAATATACACTTTGATTTCAGTTACAACACAGAATACAATATATATGAAATGTAGAAAAACATCCAAAATATTTTATAAATTTCAATTGGTATTCTATTGTTTAACAGTGCGATTAAAACTGCGATTAATCGCAATTAAGTTTTTTAATCACAATTAATTTTTTTTAATCACATGAGTTAACTGTGATTAATCGACAGCCTGATATGTATTGATTAGGGCTATCTGGATAGTTGTGTGGCCTGCATCTGAGCACCTGCATGGAAAGATCTTCAAGCTTATTATTAAAAAAAAAAAAAAAAAAAAAAAAAAGAGTGTATCTGTGTTTTTTAATTCAAACATTTCCCTGTGTTGTTGGAAACCCAAACACAAGAACCTTGTACTAGTGTGTAGCAGCTAGAAAGCTAGATTATTCTTCAATTTATAATAATAAATAATAGGCATTTACCTACCACTACGAGTGCCTTTGTCATAAATTCCAAAGTCAAATCAGTTGGAACTAAAAGCTAAACCCACCATCAGCTCCCCCCAAAACTAGACCCACGACAGAGCTCCCACAAAACTCAGTGCCTCCATACAAGCCTCAGTCCCTTTCACACCCCTTCCTCCCCAAAAGTCCAAAAAACAGTTATGCTTTACAGCCCTGTCTACTCCGTTTTAATTGTCTAAAACAGGGGTTCTCAAACTGGGGGTTGCGAGGTCATTACATGGGGGGGTCGCAAGCTGTCAACCTCCACCCCAAACCCCACTTGCCTCCAGCATTTATAATGGTGTTAAATATATTAAAAAGTGTGTTTAATTTATTGGGGGGAGGGTCGGACTCAGGGGCTTGCGATGTGAAAGGGATCGCCAGTAAAAAAGTTTGAGACCTACTGATCTAAGATGAGTGAAATTCTAAAAGTAAACAGTACAAATTAGATATTTCCTCCACACACACACACACACTTTTCATGATCTTAAATTAGTTAGGCCATGTCTACAGTAGCATTATGTCAGCAAAACATTTGGCGCTCAGGGGTGTGAACAAAACACACCTCTGAGCGACATAGATTTTCCCAGCATAAGCACTTGTGTGCACGGCACTATGTCGGCAGGAGACGCTCTCACGGCTCCTTGCACTGGTTTTGTTATATCAACAGGAGAACTCTCACCCATCAACATAACGCAGCTACACAAGCCATCTTACAGGAGCACCCCTGTATGAGTACAGCTGTGCTGCTGTAAGCTTGTAAGTGTAGACATGACCTTAGTAAAACGGGAAGGGATTCATTTAATAACATGTTTGTTATTGTTAACAACTTGACAAATGACCCGATAAGCAACACAACTCTGCGCACCTCTAGCACCTTCAATCTGAGATTCTCAAAGCACTTTGCAAACTTGAACAAAGCGAGAGGAATGCCCACTTTGTAGCTATAGAGAGGGAAACTAAGGCATAGAAAGGGGAAGTGAATCACTCAGAGTCACACAAAGTTTACAGGAGGGCCGAGAATAGAACCCAAATAGCCTGACTCCCAAGCCTGTGCTTTAGCCACATGCGCGTCCTTCCCGTTTCCACAAATTACAGGAATGACAAATTACTAGTTCTACATTTAGTTGTGAGAGATGCATAAAAAACATGACGTAGGCTTTAAAAACAATTTCTTTCTTATAGCACTAGCAGGAGACTAGATCGGTCCCTTCCAGTCCTACGTCCTACATCCCAGTTAGAACTCAGGTAATGATCACTGGTGGCTCAGTAAGAAAACTGAACTATTTACGTGAGGTCTATACGCAGAAGGCTTTGCTATACCAGTATATTATACTGGAAATGCTCCCAGTGTGCATGCAGCTTACTCCTTCAAAACTGCACGTTTGCCAAAATACCTTATTCCAGCCCCTCCAAGTTTTGCTGGTACAACTGCGTCTACACTAGGCACTTTTGCCAGCACCATTATTATGTCAGCTGCCCAACACAGCTATACCAACAAAAGTTTGTAGAATACACCTGGCCTTAGAGGAGTGTTTTTATTTTAGCAATTGAGAGATGCTGTAGACTAAAGGGGAAAAGACACCAAGGAGGAGAGTGGAGAAGACATACAGTCCTTCCGCTGAACACCAGGGGACAGATTTCTCTCCAGTGCACAGACAGAGGCAAAGGACTTTCCCTATTCAATGGCTTCTAGGGAATGGCGGAGCAGGGCTGGCTTTAGGACCTGTGGGGCCCGATTCGAATACCCAGCGGCGGTCCGGGTCTTCGACGGCAGGGGGTCTGCTCCGGGTCTTCTGCGGCACTGAAGGACACCCCCCCCCCCCCCCCCCGCCGCCGAAGACCCGGAGCGGACCGCCGCCGGGTGAGTAAAAAAAATTTAAAAGGCGCCTAAGGCGTGAGGCCCTCTTAGGCGTGGGGCCCTCTTAGGCGCAGAGCCCAATTCCAGGGAATCGGCCTAAAGCCGTCCCTGTGGTAGAGGGTTGTCTCTCCCGCAATGGCCCCAGTGGGGCTTTACAAAGGCACAGAATTGCTGGATGGGCAGTTCATTCTCACTCCCAACATACTGCTTATGTCCTCCATCTCTCCTCCACTGCCCTGGAACGCACCCTGCTTTGTGCCTGGAGTGGGGGCTCCTATGCTGGGGACAGGGCTGGCGCAACCCATTAGGCAACCTATGCAGTTGCCTAGGGTGCTAACATTTGGGGGGCGGCGACTGCGGCAGCCGGATCTTCGGCTGCCCCAGTCGTCAGCGGTATTTCAGGGGCGCGATCTTCCGCCGCCTCTGTCGGGGGTGGCATTTCAGGGGCGGGACCTTCCGCCACCTAGGGTGGCAAAAAAGCTGGCGGCGCTCCTGGTTGGGGATACGCCCCATGAGCCCTGCGCTTGCCCTGCAATCAGAGCCGGCTCCAGGTTTTTTGCCGCCCCAAGCAAAAAAAAAAAAGGGTGGGGGGAAGGCCGGAGTGCCGCTGTCAAAGCAAAACAAACAAAAAAAAAGGCCGGAGTGCCGCACTTGCTTGGAACGCTGGTGCCTAGAGCCGGCCCTGCCTGCAGTTGCTTTAAGACAGCTTAGTTACATAAAGGAGCCACAGGGCAATGAGGAACTGGGCCCCAGAATCCTACCTGCCTCTCATCAGAATTGGCCTTAAGTAGAGGCAGCACCAAGTGACTGATGAAGGTCCGATGCTTCTGGGGGCTCAGTGTTGCCTCAGCATTGCTAGCCTCAATCCCAGTTCCTACTCAAACCAATCCCCTTGGCAGCAGAAACAAAGACTTGCTCACCAAGTTCTTGCTTGAGGCCAGAAAATTGTTAGGCTGTACAGTACCTATGTGTCATTTTCCACCAAGAAATGGTCCTGCCAATACTGAAATTCTTCCATCAGCACCACACAAACTGTGTTGCCTGCTGTGGGCAGAGATACTCACATCTGTTTGCTGGAGATCAGGTATCCACCCTGCCCAATTCACTTTCCCTGCATTGCCTCAGACAAATCTAAAAAAAAAAAAAATGGTAAGGTTCAAGTGAATGTGAAAGGGTTTGGCTATCAAAGGTGCTGACAAAGTCCTGGCACTTCCTGCCACTCATTGGGAAAGAAGGTGTGGGGGGGAAGGGATGGGCAGAGGCAGGACACAAGCTCCCACGTCCATTGGACAAAAATATGTTTGTCTTCTGTGAAGCTAAAAATGAACGGAATGCCGACACAGCACCCACGTGGCTGCGTGCAACCAAGTACTTGGTAATTAAAAGATTTGGTAGGGGATTAGCTTGTGAGAAGCATGCAGGGTATAAAAATAAACTTCATCTTCCCCTTTGTCCTTCTCCAGT
Source organism: Chrysemys picta bellii (assembly GCF_011386835.1). Classification (NCBI taxonomy): domain Eukaryota; kingdom Metazoa; phylum Chordata; order Testudines; family Emydidae; genus Chrysemys; species Chrysemys picta. Next base: position 7,035,021 of record NC_088804.1, on the reverse strand, counting down.
CTCTTCCCTCTTCCACAGCCTGAGCAGATACCTGTGTTGCCGATTCTGATGACATTGGATGTTTTACGTGGAGCCTCGGCTTTGGAGACAAGTGATTACATGAAGATCCCAGCTTTCATCCAAAAAATATATATATACTTTGGCACTGAGGGTTGTGAAGAAAAGCATGAAGATGTGACGGAACGGCACTCAGAAGACTCAACTATCAGAAAGGAAATAAAAGAACTTCATTTAAAAAAAAAACCCTCAATTTTTAAGACTTTGGGAGGGGCTGACTCATGATATTTGAATGTTTGAGGGTGGTTAGCAACACTGGATACTGCCCACAGCAAAGCATAAATACACAGCCGTCACTGCACTAGTCACCCAAATGCAGCCACAATTTTGACAGTTCGCTGCTGCAAGCCTCAGACTTGCAATATGTAGTCTCACTGGCAAGAACAGAAGGGCACCACCACACTCATCCTCACCAAAGTCCCAGGTGTCCAGACTGCAGCATGCATACAAAAAACTGATGCTGAAACATGATCACATCACGTCCATCTTTTCACAATTCCACTGGGTTCCCTTATCTGGTACAACAGTCTTCCTTCACACCAAGGAGGGTCTTGCCATTAGAGCAAAGAGTTAGGAGCCAGGATATTTCAGTTCTGCCACTGACTTTCTATGAAACTGTGAACAAGTCACTTGACTGCTTTGTCGGTCAATTTCCCCTTCTGTAAAATTGGAATATAATACTGGCCAACTGCACAAGAGTATTGACTGGCTTAATTCATTAATGAGATGACATTCATGCTTGTGCAAAGGGCCAGAAGAAGACGCTATTGCACCACTTAAGCCCTATTTTGAGGGCATAGGGTTTTGTGCTGGCCCCCTCACTGCAAAGAATTTCATCCCAATATTTGTAGAGTATAGTGATCTGCAGCTAGAAGACCCTATGAGTGCAAAGCATTAAAGTCTTCTTGTATTGTTTGAGAGGGGAAGCACTGTCAGTCCAGTAGAAATTGATGCCGTTGCTTCATGTATCAGAGAATTTTCAGAGTTTCTTCCTTTCTCTCCCACATTGCAATAATAAATCACAATATATCTCAGATTTTGCTTGGGGATAGTATGGCGAATTCAATCTCTGTGTCCATTCAGCTCTGCTTCCATGACCATACTCTCCCTAATAGATACCCCCACCCTCATCTCAAAGGTGTGTGTATTAATGGCAGGGCCGGCTCCAGGCACCAGCCCACCAGGCTTGTGCTTGGGGCGGCACCTGGAGGGGGGCGGCGCGGTGCTCCGGCTCCGGCCGCCGGGGAGAGCGGGGCCACGGCCAGGGCTCGCCGCCCTCCCCCCGGCGCTCTGGCCGCTGGGGACAGCGGAGCCCCGGCCGGGGCTCGCCGCCCTCCCCCCGGCGCTCTGGCCGCTGGGGACAGCGGAGCCCCGGCCGGGGCTCGCCGCCCTCCCCCCGGCGCTCTGGCCACCGGGGAGAGAGGAGCCCCAGCCGGGGCTCGCCGCCCTCCCCCCGGCGCTCTGGCCGCCAGGGACAGTGGAGCCCCGGCTGGGGCTCGCCGCCGGGGAGAGCAGAGCCCCGGCCGGGCCTTGCTGCCCTCCCCCCGGGGCTCCGGCCGCCCTCCCCTGCCGCGCTGGGGGGGGGCGGGGAGGGGGGGGGGCCAGAGGCTTTTTTGCCTGGGGCGGCAAAAAAGCCAGAGCCGGCCCTGATTAATGGTACTAAGTACAAAACCCAAGATATCCGGACTCCAGAATGAGGTGTTTGTTCCATCTCATTTTGTACCACTCGCGTGCTTCATGGAGAGTGGGGAAAGAGAAATAAGGAATCTATAAGACAAGTGAAGAGAAAACTGTGAGCTTCTGCATTGTTTAATGAGTCTTCTGAACCTGGTCACCTTTTCACACCTGCTGCTTCAGCCCTGTTCACACCAGCTGTCCGTTCTAACAGCACAAGTGGGAGATTGTCTCCCTGCTGTGAAGAAAAAACACCTCTGCACGCAGCTTGTTCTTCTGCAATCGCCCTCTTGAAAGATTTCGAGCTTGCAAACAGCAAATGACATTTTGGCAGAGAACATGAAACCGTATCAACCACAAACGCCCACAGCTGCTGCCGCCGCCTCTAAACTGCAGATGCCACCTGCTTTAGCGGACCAGAAAATGCAACAAAAAACACCCAAGACGACGTATCTTGAACTTCTAGGAACAGGTACCTCCCATTTTTCTTCTTCTGAATTTCACTTCCATTCCAGAATCACGGCCCTCACCCCATGTGAGCATGTGGGCCCTGATTCAGCATCGCACGTAACATTATACATATGCTTAAGCACATGACCAATCCCATTGACTTTAAAATTACATACATGCTTAAGTGCTTTGTTGGACTGGGGTCATACTTGGGAGACAGCAGGGCTTATTTAGAGTTTAACTTCAATGGGCTTTGGCTCAGGCCCTTAATAGAGAAAGAATTTAAAATAATAATTCCTCAGGCTACAGTAAAGAATAATAAACCCCCACAAAAAAATTGCTCACCGAATTAAAGTTGCTGAAGTAATTAATATAACTCTTATGCAGCATACATAGATACAGCATTTAACGTTAGATTTTAAAAGACAGGAAATAATGAGTAAGGGGTAATTGACATAAATATTCTATTACCTGTGCAGTCCATTCATTGGTTTAATGCTAATAATACTGACATGTGAAAATTTACCTTGCTCATTCCAACAACAACTGTAATGCTACAGTGTCATTAACTTAATTTATAAACTGTAAGGGTAGTAGAATATTTATGTAAATTACTTTAACGACTAATTTCTTGTCTTTTGAACACTTAGGTTTTTTAATGGTATGCTCTAGGTATGCATTGTAATATAAGGGCTATATCAGTGACATCAGTCATAACTCTAAAGTAACAAAGGTTTCGGTGGGAATTTCCTAATTTTAAAAAAATAAATGTGAGGAACCCCGAAGTTAACATTGGGTTGGCATAAATACCTTTATGCACGGGGGTGTATTCAGTATTGTCACCCACAAGTATTCAATCCTGAGTCGGGTCCCCCAAAATCATGATATCGGCTTAACAAATGAAGGTTACTCATCAGTAACGGAGCTGAACCCTGCACATTCAGACTCCTGGGAAGTGCCAGAGGTGCAGCTCTGACAGTAGAATAGTTCGTGGCAGTGCCCACCGGAGTCCCCTTGCACCCGCTCCTGTCCCTCCCTTCACGGGTCCTCAACATTCTGCGGGTGAGGCAATAAAAGAGGTTTCCATCTGCCTCACTTCCTTCCACCGCCTCCTCAGGTGCAAGGTTGTAATTAGCATTCCAAGGATTCCAAGGGAAGGTGGGTGGGAAGTGCGGACGTTCAGAGACCATAGTTACAGGTGAATAACCTTTACTTCATCCAGAAGCCTCTGCACATTCCTGCTCATGAGATAGTTGACATATGTCACATTATGTCTACACTGGCAAGTGTCTGCGTAAAGCAGCTCTGAGCGCTGTAACTCCCGAGGTGCACACGCTGCCAAGCCACTTAGTGCGCAGAAACTGCGCACTTGTAGCGCTGTAAAAAAACCACCCTGAAGAGAGGTGTAGAGCTTTCTGCGCCCAGGCTACAGCGCCGCGGTGCCAGTGTAGACACCCTGGTTGATTACAGCGCTGCGATTGGCCTCTGGGAGGTTTCCCACTATGCCTGTTCTCGCCTCTCTGGTCATCAGTTTGAACTCTACTGCCCTGCCCTCAGGTGACCAACCGTGAGCCCCACCCCTTAAATTCCTTGGGAATTTTGAAAGTCCCCTTCCTGTTTTCTCGATGATGCGTGCAGTGGTCTCAGCGCATCTTTCCAGGTGACCATGCCTGTTCTATGCACCAGGCGATCCCGGCTTGGAGCAATGCTGAGCTGCTGGACCTCATCAGCATTTGGGGAGAGGAGGCTGTCCAGTCCCAGCTGTGCTCCAGCCGTAGGAATTATGATACCTATGGACAGATTTCACAATGCATGACAGAAAGGGGCCATGACCGGGACACACTGCAGTGCAGGGTCAAAGTGAAGGAGCTGCGGAACGCCTATCACAAGGCGCAGGAGGCAAACCGCCACTACGGTGCTGCGCCCACGAGCTGTCGGTTCTACAAAGAGCTGGACGTGATACTCGGTGGCGACCCCATCTTCACTGCGACGGCCACTGCAGATACTTCGGTGGCTCACGTGCCAGTCAAGAGTGGACCGAGCCAAGAGAAGGAAATCTTGGACGAGGATGTGGAGGGGGAACCAGAGGCAGGATGACTCAGAGGTCAGAGATGCACACAGCCAGGAGCTCCTCTCTACCCCAGAGGAGACTAGCCAGTCACAGCTGTCGGATCATGGCGAAGCGCAAACAGGAGAGGAGGCCCCTGGTAAGTGGGTTTGATTTTTGGGAATTGCTGAAGCGAGTTGTTGGGGGCAGGAGGGTTGCAGAAAGCAGGCTTGTGTCTGTATGATGTACATACACCACATGCCTAGTCTGAGCGGCGGAACAGGGTGTTGATTGACTCCCTCACTTCACGGGAATCTGCCTCGGAGATCTCCACGAAACTCTCATGGAGATATTGGGCAATCCGCAGCCACAGGTTCTTTGGCAGAGCTGCTTTGTTTCTTGCCCCATCAAGGGAAACTTTCCCGTGCCACTCTGCCATCACTGGGGTGGGGGGGGACCATTGTTGCACACAGGCGAGCCACATAGGGGCCAGGGCAGAAGCTGCAGTCTTGGAGAAGACCCTCCCTTGAGTCCCTGCTCACCCTCAGCAGCGAGATATCTTCCATAATGAACGCAGCCTGTGGAAAATGTGGGGACAGTAATGATTATAACGCTGCCTGCCCCCATAGTGCTGGCTGTCCCCAAGAGCCACATGCCCAGTGTACAGCAGGGTCCTGGAACACCGATTTCCCCTGCCCCTGCGGTTACTCACCATTTTGGGGGTCTTGTGGCTCATGTGTGCTTGCCTGGGGTCAGCCAGTCAGTGACAGGTATGTGAATAGTGGCTGTGTTTTAAATTGCTGAATCAGTGGTCTATGTGTTGCAAACAATACTGCTTCGGTAAAATGTTGCATTTTGGCTTCACAGATATGACCTTATCACCGGCTGAATGGCTGCTCAGAATTAGAAAGCGGCCACGAAGAACTAAAGAGGACTGTCTGCGTGAGGTCATGATGCACTCCGCAACCGAAAAACAAGAATTGAAGGAGTGGCGGGACAGCAAGAAGAGGGACCGAAAGGAGAATGTGGCATGCCAGAATGAAGCCATGGAGCGGCTCTTAAACGTTATGGAGCGCCAAGCGGACACGCTCCAGGCGCGATTAGCACTGCAAACCGAGCAGCTCCGCGCCCGCCCTCCCCTGCAGCCGCTGTTGCAAAACACTTTCCCATGCTCCCCCCAGACACCGCCAACACACTCTTATCAACCTCCTGGCTCCAGTCTGTACCCGCTGCATTCCACTCCCGCCCCGTCACAGTCCAGTCCTGCAGACTCCCAGTACCCCCTGCACTCAACACCCGTCCCTCTGTAGTTTACCCCTGCTGAAGTACGGTACCCGCTGCACTGTACTCCAAAGGAGAAGGTTGGATATGATCCCTGGACATACACAAATCTTTAACAGTCCCGGGACCCAACCTCCTCCTGGGACCCTCCCTTCCCCCATTCCCCTCAGTGCTGATGTTTTTTTGTTTGTCTCTCTCCTCCAGTTGTTTTTTAATTAAAGAATTGTTTTGGTTTGAAAGCAATCTCTATTCTGTTAATTGAAAGCAAACAGCGCCCTGCAAAGCAACAGGCAATTTTCGTAAACCTTCATAGTGCATCGTCTGCACCAATCACAATCACCTCCCAGCATTACAAGCGCTGCATTCCCGAGCATAGCAACATATATTAGTGGCTGTCAGCTTCAAATTGCTGCCTCAAGGCATCCCTGATCCTTATGACCCCGCGCTGCGCCCCTCGAATAGCCCTGGTCTCTGGCTGTTCAAATTCGGCCTCCAGGCGCTGAGCCTCAGCGGTCTGGCCCTGAGTGAAGCATTCACCCTTCCCTTCACAAATATTTTGGAGCGTACAGCATTCAGCTATAAGCATAGGAATATTGTCATCAGCCAGATCCAGCCTCCCATATAGGCAGTGTCAGTGGGCCTTTAAACAGCCAAAAGCACATTCAACTGTCATTCTGTACTTGCTCAGCCTGTTGTTGAACCGCTCCTTGATCCTGTCAAGGTGCCCTGTGTATGGCTTCATAAGCCACGGCATTAAAGGGTAGGCAGGGTCTCCCAAAATCACAATGGGCATTTTGACTTCCCCTACGGCGATCTTCTGGTCTGGGAAGAAAGTCCCGGCTTGCAGCTTCCTGAACAGGCCAGTGTTCCGAAAGATGCGTGCGTCATGCACCTTGCCGGACCAGCCTGCGTTAATGTCTGTGAAACGCCCATGGAGATCTACAAGTGCCTGGAGAACCATAGAGAAATACCCCTTCCAATTAATGTACTTGGTGGCTAGGCGGTCTGGTACCAGAATTGGAATGTGTGTGCCATCGATCGCCTCTCCGCAGTTAGGGAAGCCCATTTGTGCCAAGCCATCCACAATGTCACGCACATTGCCCAGAGTCACGGTCTTTCAGAGCAGGATGCAATTAATGGCCCTGCACACTTCCGTCAACAGGAGTCCAACGGTCGACTTTCCCATTCTGAACTGGTTAGTGACCGATTGGTAGCAGTCTGGAGTAGCCAGCTTCCACAATGCAATCGCCACGCACTTCTCCAATGACAGGGGATCTCTCATTCTCGTGTCCTTGCGCCGCAGGGCTGGGGCGAGCTCATCACACAGTCCCATGAATGTGGCTTTCCTCGTCCAAAAGTTCTGCAGCCACTGCTCATCATCCCAGACGTGCATGACAATGTGATCCCACCACTCAGTGCTTGTTTCCTGAGCCCAAAAGCGGCGTTCCACTGTGGTCAGCACCTCCGTGAGTGCCACAAGCAATCTCGTGTCATAGCTGCTACACGTGGCGAGATCAATGTCAAACTGCTCTTGCCTTTGTAGTTTAAGGAATAACTCCACTGCCACTCGTGACGTGTTAGTGAGACCGAGAAGCATATTGGTCAACTGTGCGGGATCCGTTCCTGCAGACCGAAGAGGTAGGGTGTGCAATACACAAACCGTTGAAAGATGGCGCCAAATGTGGATGGAAGCACAGTGTAAGTGTGTGGACTCACCCCTGCGGCGCCTCCTGCTGGTCTCTCAGGGAATTAGCTCAATTTCCAGCCCGGAGCGCTCTCTGCAGGTGGGTGATCCGCCACCACTGGGCCCCGTGTTCCCGCCGGACCCCGGTGCCCATTTTCTATGAGGTGCTGCCCCCTGGCAATACCCCAACAATCTCTGTGGGTCTCCCTTCCCCGGGGAACCCCCACCCACTACCCCCACCTTGCCTCAGTCTGGGCTACTGCCAGGGCTCACCTAGCCCACTCACTGGGGCAGACTGCAGTATAAAAGCCACTCATCACAGGCAAGGGGGTTTGACCTGCTGCCTTCTTCTACCATCCAGTACCTCTATGGGCCTGGGACAGGGCCGGTGCTACCATTAAGGCAAACTAGGCGGTTGCCTAGGGCGCCAAGACTCGGGGGCGCCAAAAAGCGGTGCCCCCAATTTCCCCCCAGTGGCAGCTCTCCACCCCCCCAGCCCAGGGAGCCATGCGGCAGCTCCCCACCCCAGCTCACTTCTGCTCTGCCTCCTCCCCGAGCACGCCGCCCCCGCTCTAATTCTCCTCCCCTCCCAGGCTTGCGGTGCCAAACAGCTGATTGGCGCCGCAAGCCTGGGAGGCGGGAGAAGTGGAGCAGTGACGGCGTGCTCGGAGAGGGGGCGTAGCAGAGGTGAGCTGGGATGGGGAGCTGCCGCACAGCTCTCCAGGCGGGGGGGGAAGCTGCCGCGGGGGCGGGGTGCCTCAGGGCCGGAGGGTTGCTGCCGCAGGCCCCTGCTACACAATCCCCAGCTCCGTGTGCAGGTGGCGGAGTCCCCTTCAGTGCGCCAGAGGTTGGTCCCGGCGGAAATCACCAGAGCCGGAGACCTCCTGGATTACGACCGGGGAAACTAGCTGGATCCCCTGACGCTCACTCGGCGTATGGGGCTCTCCAGGCCTTGTACTCCCCGGCGCGTACTTCAGGAGGTGAGGGCCACTTTGCCGTCCGCTGCTCGGGCGTACCTCGACCGGGTCCTGCGAGAGGGCACTCCCCGCCCACCCTCCACCCGAGGCCCTCCGGACCTTTTCATTGGGCCCCATGGACCTAACCAGCACCCCCGCCCCTTCTCCATGAGCCGGCTGCACAACTTGCAGCCGGTTCATTTCCAGACCGCGCCAAGGAAACATCTATACATGCTCGTGCTCCACACCCTTCACTTCCTCACCCTCATGTCCCGCCCCGACACAAAATGGCGGGACCTCTTACCACCTGTAGAGGGTGAGAAGCCCCGGTGGGCCAGCCTATACTCCACCCTGGTCCCGCGGCCCACCAGGGATATCAGCTGGCGGCTCCTTCATGGGGCTGTGAGCACGGGCATGTACTTGGCACGGTTTACCCCTGTCCCAGACACCTGCCCTTTCTGTGGCATAAGGGAGACCCTGGTTCATGTTTACTTGGAGTGCGCCAGGTTGCAGCCCCTATACTGTCTCCTCACCAATATTATGTTGCGTTTCTGGCCGCACTTTTCCCCTCACCTTCTTATTGACGCACGCCCTATCCGTGGCCCCACAAAGTCACGGGGCCTCCTGGTCAACCTCCTCCTGGCCCTGGCTAAACAGGCCATCTATAAACCAGGGAGAGGAGGTTGGCCGATGGAATCTCCGGTGACTGTGGGGCCTGTTTCCGGTCCTCTGTCCGTTCACGTAGCCGGGCAGAGTTCCTCTGGGCGGCGTCCACTGGCTCCCTTGACACCTTTGAGGAGCAGTGGGCGCTGTCCGGGGTTCTCTGCTTGGTGTCCCCGTCAGGTTCCCTTCTTTTGACCCTTTGACCACACTCCTGTCCCTGTTATTACATTAGTTGTCCCCCATAATCAGTTGGTTTTCGGGTCCTGTAGATCTTCCCCTTAGGCTGAGGGGGGATCCTTTAGCAGTGGATTTTCCTGGAACCCAATATGTACACACAGGGATTGCTGGGATGCGAAGCAATGCATCACGGGGCATTGGGACAGGACCCAGGATGCCCTGCAACCCCCTCCGCCTTCCCACAACTCTTAGCGGCAGAAGAGGAAGAGATGCTTTGTGGGATAGCTGCCCAGAGTGCACCGTTCCGAATACCGCAGCAAGTGCCGCAAGTGTGAACACACTATTGTGCGGGCAGCTGTCAGTGTGAACACACAACAGCGGTTTCCCTTCAGCGCTCTCTGAGCGGCGCTGTAACTCTGTCAATGTAGACATAGCCTTAGGAAGGTGAGATGTGGAGTCCTAACTGAACAATGAGTGAAGTACTGCTCTACCAAACTGAGCATCCACCTGGGATGCTAGGCGTGGTGTACAGTGTTTTGTAAATGTATGAACAGAGTGCCATGTTGCAGCTCTGTAAATTTCTACAATGGGAATATGCCAAATGCATGCCACAGAGTCTACCGCTGCCCTCATGGAATGTGATCTTATCCCTATCTGGAGAGGGACAGAGGCTCATTTGTAACTTTCTTCAAGGCCTAGCCGTACTTCACAAAGGCGATCTCCATGGGTAATTGCCTGCCTTTTATTATTTTGTGTGTAAGAAATCAAAAGATTTGGTGGCTTTCTAAACTCTTGGATCCCTGGATAAAAAGCTAAACTCGTTTTAGCATCTAGTGTGTGGAGTTTACTTTGTCCAAATGTGCATGAGGTCTGTGGAAGAATTCTGGCAGATTGCTTGCTTGCTTGAGATGGAAATCTATTACCACCTTGGGTAAGAATTTGGGGTTACAGAGAACCCCTTTGTCCCAGGGAAAACTGTGAAGGGTGGATCAGCCATGGGAGCTTGAAGTTCACTTGCACTTCTGACAGATGTTACGGCTATAATGAAGGCTTTTTTGATTGATAGGTGAAACAGCAAACACTCATTCAGCAGCTCAGAGGGTGGCTTCATAAGTGATGACTAGGTTAAGGTCCCATGATGGAGTTGGACTTTGACTCATAGATAGTAGTTCACTAAACCTTCCATAAATCTCTTTATTCTGTCATGAGTAAGTACAGTAGCATGTTGTCAGTAGATATGGCTGCTAAATGAACTTTCAGAGGTGATTAGAAGTGACCGGAAAGTTTCAAGTGAAGCAAGTATTCAGGTATAGACTGGATTGAAGCTGACATTGGGATGATGTTGTTAACGGATGCCCAAACTCAAAATCTTTTCCACTTGAGGTCATAGCACTTGCAAGTCGATTGTGTCCTGGAATTTATCCAGACATATTGTACTTCCAGCGAACAGGACCTGAGAGCTCAGCAAACTGCCCTCAGTTCTAGTATGTTGATTGTAGCTTCTTCTCCAAATAGTTCCAGTTTTGGTGACTCGGTAAATTGTTGAAATGGGCTCCCCATTCCAAGTTGGAAGAATCAGAGGTGATAGTTGCTGAGGGTGGGGCCGAGGAATTGAAAGCTACCCCTTTCAGAGCGTTATATGCTGTGTTTGCCCTGAGAGGTACAGGAGCACATCTCTTGGAAGAGTCAATTTTGAGAAGAGGTTGTCTGAACTTGGGAGATAATGTTTTGCTAACTAATGCTGCAGAGCTTCAACTAAACATACCATACCATTTTGAACACCTTTGCCAGGAAACCGGAGAAGGATAAAAGTGGCCTCTGACACACTAGATTTTTCACAGGCTAGGAGGAGAAGTCCCTTTGCTGCTACTGTTTTCAGAGAAGGAAGGGGAGAGGCAGAGGATCAGAGTGACCACTGAGCTGAGCTTTCCGAGTACAGGCTGGCAAGCGAGGAGCAGGGCTCTCAGAAGCAAGAGGAGCTGGGAGCACACAGATCTCTGGTGCTCCTCAGAGAGTGATAGAGACACAACAGAAAAGCCCTAGAAAAAAGCCAGGGGAGGAGGGGCAGAATTAATGAACTGATTAGGAGCAGCGTTAATTGATTTGGGGGGAACAGAAGGATTCATTGACCGGGTTGGGGAAAGTACTGATTAGTAGGAAAACTAGGTGAAGAGTAGAAAAATTTATTCATGAGCACATTGGCTGAATCAGATTCAGAGCTTGATCAGATCCAGCCATGTTTATTTCCTTTTTTTGTTGTTGTTGTTCTCTTTACTATGAACTTTTAGGTGACTGGGTTTTCTTCACAGAAGTGTTTGGGGAGGAGCGTTTATGAGTGTGATGATGGCAAACAGAGCCAGGTGTCTGCGGTGTGGCCACATGCTGAGGCAAGGAGTATCAGCAATTGCCCTATGGGATAAAAGTTCTACATAGAGCACCTGGCCACTTACATGGTCGGTGGTCAAATGCACACGACAACACATCCAGCAAGCAAGACAAAGTCATCAAAAAAGAACCTTCAAAGAGATTAGTTTAGGCTTCAGTGCTAAGATAATTTTCCTTACACACAAGAGAAAAGGCAAGAGCTTTTAATGCATATATGATTCTAAACGAGAAAGGAAAACAGACCTACTCATGTTACTAACCACAATTCTTCCAAAAACAAGATGGCACCTGCCTGGTACCTGGCCTCTCTCTCCAGCTGGCTACATTGTTAAAAAGTGCTTGTCGAGATATCAGTTGGCATGATATCACAGAGAAACACAAGCAAAATAACACCTTATCACAGGACTCACTGGAATCAATGCTTTCCAAACATGGCCACAAGGTACCAAGTGCCTTATCATCAGCTGGAAGTTAATAATTAAAAACACGTGGCCAACTATCAAGCAATTTCTATGCTAAATTACATTAGCCTCTTCACAGAATGCACTGTACACGAAGTCATACACACTCCACCGATAACACGACAAACAGTCCACCAGTACCATAATGATAATCACATAGAGTCATATTCTGAAATCTTTACTCCGTTTTTACTCAGACAAACTTTCACTGTACTGCACGAGAGCTTGCCTGAGTAAGGACTGAGTAAAACGTGGGAAATGATTTCAAGATCTGTCCCCCAGTGAGCACGGCTAAGGTAAGTCCTGGTGTTGTTTAAGGGACAAACCGAACTCCCTGGAACCAGTTCCATCGGATACGAATTCCTGACCGCAATATACACTGCAATGAATTGAAGATTGCACAGTGACCCCAGCTAATTCCATGTCAAGAAATCCTCAAATTCACGTTTTCCCACACGGAAGTAAAGCAGTCACACAAGAAAGTGTGGAGTGGAAGAGGAAAAAGGAGTACTTGACAGGTATGCTGTGGTTAATAAATGTTCGTTTACCTCTGGATTCAAATGTAATTTAATGAATACACTAGTCTGGTAAGTTTCAATGTTCTCTTTAGTAGATCGTTTTTCATATCACAAAATCATCACAGTTGTGGCTGTCTGCTCAGGAAAATCCCTTAACTTCATTAGCTGGAATGTTGGGGGTCAGAATTGATATGCATTGGCAAAACTGCATGAGAGAAGCTTGTCCAATGTTGTGAAAGTCACTTTCATTAAGCAGAAATGCTCAGCAACCTCTTAAATATGGAGAAATAAATTAGCTGTTAAGTCAGGCAAGTTCATTCATATTTTACTTGCCCAATGCAGTGCAACGGACTAAGTGAAGCTACAACAATCGAAACATATCTGTGATTGGTGCCTTCTGGATTAGCCATGCATTCTGCCCCAAGCAAATATTTAACCTACATCTGTAAAACCTCTGGGCAGAGAACCACAAAATCTTGGCTAAAATTTAACTCCCTCCTTTCCCCTCCACACAAGCAACCTGATGAAAAAAAAAAATCACTAATCCAGAAATGCAGACAGGAGCAGAACTAAAGTCTTCTATGTCCCTAGACTCTCCTTATTGAAACCCCCCACACACACACAAGAAAGATCAATTGTAATGAGAATGTGTCTCTAGAGACCATTTCATTATCGCCTAGCTCATTATTACAGTTTTACTGCAGCACAGGAACCTTAAACTGCGAGGAGGTTTCTGGGAGCAGCCGAGATACGATTTGCCAAACCCTATATAAATTGATTAATAAAATAATAATAAATACTCTGCATTTCCACAGGATCTTTTATCCAAGGATATCAAAGCTCGTTACAAAGATTAAGCTTCTTGTGAGACATTTGTCCTCATTTTAAAATACACAAACCCAGAGGCCCAGATCCTGAGATATGGCCAACTTGCATTCAACACAGCTCAGGACATGGAGGGGAGTGTTATAAAAGTGACCTAACCACTTTTGCATACCCGTATCCAGATGGCCAATGGATCAAAGTCATAGCTTTAGGACTCTGGTAGTTTATGGTGGCTGCGCATGGCCCCAAGGGAGCATTCCAGTAGATGGGGATCACTGGAACGTAGAGATGCTTGGATCATACCCCTTTTCCATGACCATGCCCCTGCACCAACAACCAGGATCAAGGGTAGCATGGAGCTGCTATTACTGCAGCTCTAAGCCACTCGAGGATTCTCCTAGACGCGAGGAATCTTCAACGGGCCAGTTAAGTGCGTTGGCTTTCGGGCCGCTTTGTACCACCAGAGTGACAGAGGCTCTGGCCCAGAGCCTGTCCCTTTGTAATGTACCATGTAGGAGACTAAACCATCACAACCCCAATGCAATCAGTGGTGAACGCCTCAGTTTCCTACCATGAATCTGTCACTGGTATGCACAAAAAGCACTAAGCTCCCAAACCAGTCTTAGAAAAAGCCAGGCTCTGTACTTTAATTTCTGTAAGCGATGCACTAGCTAGCCCATACTGGGCCAATGGACTTGCCTCGGTCTCCCATATTGAATTCCCCCTCTGTCCAATCGAGGCAATTGACGCACAAAAAAGCCCCAAACAAAACAAAATAACCACCCACCCTGGATAGGATTTAATAAACTTTTTCATTTTTGCAAACATCAAATTAGGTCTGAATAGAGACTGGGAGTGGATGGGTCACTACGCAAACTAAATCAATTTGTTAGTCTCTAAGGTGCCACAAGTTCTCCTCGTTGTTTTTACAAAACTAATTTCCCTTTGCTAAATACTCACACCTTCTCGTCAACTGTTTGAAGGGGGCCACCTTGCTTACATTGGCCTCATTAACACGACAAAAGTGATTTCCACCCCTTCTTGTCAACTGCTGAGAATAGCCCACATCCACCTTAATTGAATTGGCTCCTTAGCACTGACCCCCCACTTGGTAAGGCAACTCCCATCTTTTCATGCGCTTCCTGACTCTCTGAGCTCTGGTCAAGTGAAAAAATTCTCTAAGTTATACCTCCCTACTGTATGTTCCACTCCATGCAGCCGATGAAGTGGGTTCTAGCCCACGAAAGCTTATGCCCAAATAACTGTGTTAGTCTCTAAGGTGCCACCGGACTCCTTGTTGTTTTTGCTGATACAGACTAACACGGCTACCACCGCTCTGAAACCTTTTTCATTTTTGTTTAGTATGAAACAGACTTAAGGCCAAGGAGAGGGAAAAGAATCACAGCCATACTCCATCTATACTCCGGCTCATTTTTACACTCGTATTAAAACAACGTTTGTCAGACAGACTATAACCCCACAGACAGACAAGAACCGTAGCACAAAGCTGTTTTCGTGCCAAAGCTGCACCACTCCACTCATGGTCTCTGCTTCTGTTAAGCGACCTACCTTTTACTCTTGTCATATTTTTCAAACTCCCCTTTCAAACAGGATCTCTTGAATATTTCCAGTGATTAGTTTTAATGCTGCATATTTGTGCACTACACAATGTCCATTTCCTCTCCCCCCTGCTGAACAACGTCTCAGACATGCCTGTACAGCATAGTCCCGGCTTTCTGCTGTTTCTGATGGCTGCCTAGGAACCACGAAACCAGATAGCGCCCCGAGGAAGAATACACAGTTCATTCAATAGGTCATTAATGTTTCATGGAATTAACCAGTGAGGGATTCTGCTTATAAAGCACTCCTAGAAAAAAGGTTAACAATGAGAGCAAGATAGCTCTGGCAAGTATAAGCCTGTCCCGTAATACCATGGTGACATATTCTAATTCTGACTTGAAAGGACTCTGCCTTCTGATGGGACAGTTTGATCACCAGGTTAATTCAATTCAAGACATTTTCACCAATAGATACCAGCCTGAAAAGACCACTCTGCAGTCTCCTCTCTACTAGTCACGGACAATTATCCTTACGTCTGTCAGTGATGTGCCAGAAAGCACCTTCAGGGATGGACTGTCTGACAATGCTTTCCCAGCCAGCACCAACAGTGAATCAGGTCTCTCAAGTGCCTTAGCGACAGATGTGTGCTATACTGTACATCTAGAAATACTAAAAGAGTTAATGGATGGATTTTTTGTTTCGTTTCGGAAGTGATATAAGATGATATGAGCAGGAAGTAATCAGAGACTCCTCAAAGCACACTTCATAACTTCCTTAGAGGTTTTTAAGGTCAGGCTTGACAAAGCCCTGGCTGTGATGATTTAGTTGGGGGTTGGTCCTGCTTTGAGCAGGGGGTGGGACTAGATACCTCCTGAGGTCCCTTCAACCCTGATATTCTATGATTCTATGATTCATATGTACATTAAAAAGAACAGGAGTACTTGTGGCACCTTAGAGACTAACACATTTATTTGAGCTTTCGTGGGCTACAGACACTTCATTGGATGCATAGAATGGAACATATAGTGAGGAGATATATATACATTGTCGGAGAAAACATTCTACACCTTATCTATACCAGGTCATAATGACTTCTTACACAGTTCTTTCTCACCCGCCTCACACAATCCTCGCTTCTACAAATCTCGCGTTATCAGGGTTACAGTTAGCCTGACTCTTGCTAATGAACTGTCATGTATTGCATCCCCTTCCTGTCAGTTCTTTCTCTGCTTCCACAACATATATATATTCCATTCTATGCATCCGATGAAGTGGGTTTTAGCCCACGAAAGCTTATGCTCAAATAAATGTGTTAGTCTCTAAAGTGCCACAAGTACTCCTGTTCTTTTTGCGGATGCAGACTAACACGGCTGCTACTCTGAAACCTACATTAAAAAGGTACTGCTAATCTATAGGAAAGTTCAAAAGAAAGTTCAAACAATACTGTTTTTTTTCCTGTACCTTTCCACTCTTCGTCTGTTGTAACAGACTTGCATGAAGACAGTCGTGTTCAGTTTGTTTTCAAGGACTCCTCTTCTCCTGCTGCTTATTCCCCACCTGAAGTCAGAATCCCATTTGTGACACTGCAATTAGTTGATCCCCTCGTCAGCTAAGATAAACAATGATCATGATGTACCAAGAGAGGATTATGACTTCAATAGAGGAACATGCAGAAGCAATAAATTACCCTTACAAATAAATCTCATTTTCAGGAATATTATTATTGATTATTTTTACAACACTCAAAAGTGTCCTAGTCTTTATTGAACAAATACAAAGAGATGGTCCTTGCCCGGCAATGCTTATGGTCAGATTTTAGAGGTGACACAATGAGTTGGAGTGACAAACAGAGGAGGGGGCGGGGTAAGGAAGGACACAGGTTACAGCAAACAGATCATGTGGTTACTCAGTTTTAGACACTTGCACCTCTTGATAGCTCCCTTAAATGTACTGGGCCAGATCTTCAGCTGGCGGAAGCTGGCGCAGCTTCATTAGCTTCAGGGAAGCCATGATGACTTTGCACTAGCTCCGGCTTATCCATAAAGTTGTAGGGGGTTGGGGGAGGGGGGGGGTTGGTTTTGCTTTGGTGAATTATCTCCTAAATCTCAATAGCACTAAAAATGTGAGGAAAGAAAAACTGATCCTTTAGGGAGTATAAATACAATTTTCTCTCAATAAAATATCGTTTAACATTTTTACTAAGGGGTCAGTTGATTGTAAGTACATTCCAAAAGTTATTCACTCCATGAAATAACTCTTACTTAATTGGCCTCTCAGAGGTGGTAAGACAACTCCCACCTGTTCATGCTCTCTGTATGTGTGTATATATATCTCCTCAATATATGTTCCATTCTATATGCATCCGAAGAAGTGGGCTGTAGTCCACGAAAGCTTATGCTCTAATAAATTTGTTAGTCTCTAAGGTGCCACAAGTACTCTTGTTCTTTCACTCCATGAAGTGATTCAGTCCTTTTAGTAGCCAGAATATTCGATCCAGAAGACAAAAAGCTACTATCCCAGTCATCTTAGTGACCTCTGTCAGATTACATCCAGTTAATGTAGTTTTGTTGTGTATGTCTAATGAGAGGGCAGCCCACCACCGGACGCCGAGCATTAGGAGTGCGACTCACTAGACTACATGCAGTGGAAGATGGAGTCAGTAAACTACATTGCAGATGTTGAGTCATTGTTGGCAAAACATGGGAGGGGTGAGAGATAACTAAAATGGGGAGCAAATTAACTCAATCTCATAAAACACCCACGGCTCAATTTGGGAAATGTTACAGCCAGCCATTAAGTGATCATCTTGAGAAAGATACAGACACATCAGTGCAAAGTAGCTAGGTGGTACATGGCTCTTTCTGCTATGAGGGTATAGATTCTGATTTATATTGGTGTACACAAAATGAGAGTCTCTTGGGGTAAAAAAACCCACCCTGTATAATGAAACACATTCAGCTCTTTCTTGTCGGGACCAGAACCTCTTCAGATCTGGGAAATGGAATTCAGTTACTATTATGAATTGTAAGCAAGAAAACATCTGAGGTTTATTTTCTATGTACCCAAGAACAGAACTAACACAGCATCGTTTTAGGGTTTACACATAATTCCTCCTGTGCAGTTAAGGGCGAGACCGATATTTCCTATGTTAATGAAACAGGTATAGCCATACAAAGAACAATGTGACAGAAGGATGGATAAAACTGGTTCACTTACGTCACACTTTACAAGTACAAATTCCAAGTCACACAGTCAAAACACAACAGGTGAATAATTATAGTGTGCACGTGGGTAATAAGAACTAGGCTATTTCCCAACACAATGAAATAGCATTCCTGTTGAACTGCTTTAGTTGCTAGACATTGGTCTGCTTGCAGAACCCTGAGGTGAGTAACATTGCTATTTGCTGCAGTGGCATTAGTACCCGCTGCCACCATTAGGGGTCAGGGTAGTCAACAACAAGGCAGGTTTGCTCAGAACATTTTCTACCAGCTATAAGAATTTAGTGTCTCCTGATGAGAGTTTATTCAAGCATCGAGTCGTTACTATCCGTTGCCTGTTACTGCTAATCAGCAGTGTAAACAAGCAATTATAGTACAGCATCATTCTTCAGCTTTTGTGCCGAAAGTTCTCCAGTCTAACCCGTTAATGAGACAGAAACACTATATTAACACATATCGTGTACTACTGCCACATAAGGTGTACGTCGCTACATTGGGCCATGCATTGTAATGCTAGGCAATTGAAATGCCTCAAAATAATAGGTATAAAAGTAGAAACCTTTAGGATTATTTTTTAAAGGGCTGTTCTCTAGAAACTTATTTTGATTTACACATTTTTGGTGCAGTTTGTTAGAAATGAACTGCAGTGATACCAAGGATATTACTCCCTATGGTAAGGCTCAGATTATGACCCAATCTACATGGCTGCGCCGGGGCATAAGAGAGAATAAACCCCACCTTGGTGTAGCCTCCCCAGGATCTAGACACATAGGGATAAGCACTTTATAACACCTATTTCCACCGTGAGCAAGGGGGTAGGGAGAGAGCCAAGCACTGACTTCACCTCTCCAGTGTCCATGCCAGCTGATTTCAGAGTAGCAGCCGTGTTAGTCGGTATCCGCAAAAAGAACAGGAGTACTTGTGGCATCTTAGAGACTAACAAATTTATTAGAGCATAAGCTTTCGTGGACTACAGCCCACTTCTTCATGCCAGCTGAGCCATTGGAGGGATGGTGTTGTGTCTGTTACTGGGACATGAGTCCTTTCCTGTGCCTTGTCCTAGAATGGTGCAAGGGATAGCTCAGTGGTTTGCACATTGACCCCCTAAAGCTAGAGCTGTGAGTTCAATCCTTAAGGGGGCCATCTGGGGATGGGGGGGAGGAAAAAAAAACCTGTCAGGGACAGTACTTGGTCCTGCTAGTGAAGGTAGGGGACTGGACTTGATGACCTTTCAAGGTCCCTTCCAGTTCTATGAGATAGGTATATCTCCATATATTTTATTATTACATGCAGCCTCCTTTCATAGGCTCTTGTCTGGATGGAATTTGGGACGTGCAGGGCTGTGGCGGTCAGAGAAAGAGGTGACTTTCCCCCACTCCAGGGCTGTGGCTGCCGGGGAGAGATACCCCTCCTTCCCATCCCCAGCTCGGGGGCTGCCGGAGCAGGGGAGAGAGGGCACATCCATCGTATTAGAAAGGTAAGACTACTGATATTAAAATATGAGTTGTGTGCTTTTATTTGTAGAACAAAAAAAGTTAATTACTATTAAGTTTTTTTTATATAGCGGTTTTCCTCAAAGCACTTTACAATAGTTAGCTAACGGTACAAATAATATTTGGAAAGATCATTAAGTGGTCCGCCGAGACCCTCAGCAATTTTCAAGTGGTTAGCGGAAAAAAAAGTTTGAGAACCACTGGCATAGAGTACACTTATAAAGTTTGCGGACGATACCAAGATGGGAGCTTGCAAGTGCTTTGGAGGATAGGATTAAATGATCAAAATGATCTGGACAAACTGGAGAAATGCTCTGAAGTAAATAGGATGAAATTCACTAAGGACAAATGCAAAGTCCTCCACTTAGGAATGAACAATCAGTTGCACACATACAGAATGGGAAATGACTGCCTAGGAAGGAGTACTGTGGAAAGGGATCTGTGGGTCACAAGCTAAACATGAACCAACAGTGTAACACTATTGCAAAAAAGCAAACATCATTCTGGGCTGCATTATCAGGAGTGTCATAAGCAAGACATGAGAAGTAATTCTTCCGCTCTGCTCCACGCTGATAAGGTGTCAGTTAGAGTATTGTGTCCAGTTCTGGGTGCCACATTTCAGGAAAAATGTGGACAAATTGGAGAAGGTCCAGAGAAGAGCAACAAAAATGATTAAATGTCTAAAAAACATGACCTATGAGGAAAGATTGAAAAAACTTGGGTTTTTTAGTCTAGAGTAGAGAAGACTGAGGGGGGACATAACAGTTTTCAAGTACATAAACGGTTGTTACAAGGAGGATGGAGAAAAAATGTTCTCCTTAACGTCTGAGGATAGGACAAGATGCAATGGGCTTAAATTGCAGCAAGGAGGTTTAGGTTGGACATTAGGAAAAACTTCCTAATTGTTCCAGTGCTTAATTACCCTGACAAATTGCCTAGGGAGATTGTAGAATCTCCATCATTGGAGATTTTTAAGAACAGGTTAGACAAACACCTGTCAGGGCTGGTCTGGTTATTACTTAGTCCTGCCTTGAGTGCAGAGCACTGGACTAGATGACCCATTCTATTGAAGTCCCTTCCAGTCCTACACTTCGATGATTCTATACCATTAAATACATACGTAATTTTTATTGTTTTTTCAAATACAATCTATGAAAAAGTAATGTACCCCCTCCCCCGGCCTGCTCAGTCTCCAAGCCCTTTTCAAGCTAAGTTCTTGGACCACACAAAGAGAGCATGCTGTGGAAGCCCCCTTCAGTAGAAGAGGGGAGTGTCACAAGGCACCGCCCACCGCACTGGCACCTCCTGCTGGCCATTTTGGGGATTAGCTTCACAGGTTGTTAAGCCCTCTCCCGCCATCACATCTGCTCTCACACCCAAGTAACTCCACACAGGGCCGATGAGGGGGCGGGAACCGGTACAAATTACCAGGGCCCGGCGGTCCAGAAGGGGGCCCGGCTTCCCCCCCGCCCCCCATCGGCCCTGTTTAGCCGGTCCACCCTTGCTGGGGGGGCCCGAAAAATTTTTTTCACCGGGGCCCAAACCCGCTCTCGGCAGCCCTGACTCCACGGACTGCAGCACCCTCTTCATGACACAGCCCTCTGTCCATGTCACGATCTGTGCTCCCCCCTTCCAGGGGCCCTGCAGCCAACTGTCCAGCCACTTCCCCAAGTGCGGGGAGGGCGGAGAAACCTGGGCCTGCCCACTCCTCCAGGTCCCAGCCCAGGGATCCTCTGAACTGCGGTCACTTACTGCGTTCCTTTGCCTCTACTGTCACTGCATTTCCCTGGGCCACTTCCCCGCAGCCACAGCACCCTACTCAGTCTCCACAGCCCGTCTCCTCCTTCCAGCCTGCGCTGCTCTGTCCAAGGTGTTACAGGTTTGCAGCCTACTGCAGACACAACCTTCCCTCCTCCAGCTCCAGGCAGCTCCTGACTGTGCTCTGCCCTGCAGCTCTTCTTATATGTGCCTGCTGGGCCCTGAATGGCTGATCCTCACAGCCCCTCTCCTATTGGCTGTTTCCTGCACAGCCTCCCTAGGGCTCTATTAACCCCCTTCATGCCAGTGTGGGGTGAAGGCCCCATCACAGGGAGATCCACACGGGGAAGATGCTTGTGCAGGAAGATTTGCAGAGGCATGTCCTAGCGCTTTGTGTGGGAGAAGGAAAAAAAAGAGATAAATGGAAGCTCCACTACAGAAAGTCACACAATCTGAAAATAAAAAGATATGGCTTTTGACTTGCAGGCCGGCCTAGCACTGCAAAGGTGTCATATCTTGTAGTGGTCTATCAATTTTTTAAGATGTAAAAAGAAAGCCTGGTTCTCTCCTCAGACCAGTTTTACACCTGTGTAACCTCTTTGGCTTCAATGGTGTTATTCCTGATTTATATTGGTGTAAGAGAGAGGAGAATCAGGCCTCATATTTAACCATTGGATTTACCATTTTCAGCCTTCATGCCAGGCTTTAAAGAGAATGTAGTGATGTGACAATGGGCAGTGAGATTTTACAACAGGGCACTTTTACAGAGTATGCACAATGACTATTAAACAAACCCCTTAATTCATGGGCTGCTGCCTGATACCAGCACTGCATTCCCCATTACGTGCAAGATCGTAATGTTTGTTTTAAAACAGGCGCTGCCCCACTCATACATCCTTCACTTGTTGTTTCAGAGATTTTGTAGAAAAGAGAAGCATAAGAAAGGGGCATTATGTATGTGTTCCTTTAAGCAATCAAAATGTAACTGGCGGAACAGGTGCTATGAATGAAAAATGTCTCATTTGGCGAATGCAATACTGCAGTCCCCTCCCTACAATCAGTTACTTTAGCAGAAGAATGTCGTGAACAGGTTATGCTACAAATTCCTCTATAATGTAACTTGCATTCTTACCATATGTAAACCCATTTGCAAGAGAGAAATCTAAACAGATAAATGAAGCAGAATAATACAGTCAAGGTTTTAGTTTGCTTTTTCAATATCAGTCTTCCATTTGTGATGGTTAAGACTTTTATAATGGGACTATATATAAAAACTTGGTTTTTGTCTATGAAAAATGAAAACAATGGCATTACAAAATAAGTCTTTAAAATATGAATTGCTTGGCAAACTCTAGCTCAGTGGTCCCCAAACTTTTCAGGTTTGTGCCCCACCTTACCCCTGTCTGCGTCCCCCTGGAGCCAGGGCTGGGAGCAGGGTCATGGTTCCCAGCGGGGAGGGAGGATGCAGACAGGGGTAGGGGGCTGATGCTGAGGCCGGGAGTGGGGCCATGGCCAGGAACAGAGCCGTGGCCGGGCTACGGTTGGGGGCTGCGGCTGGGTGTGGGGCCAGATGTGGGGCCAGGGCTGCAGCTGGGGATGGGGCCGGAGCAGAGCTGGGGGTGGAGTGGGGCTGTGTGGTGCCCCCTCCCCACCCCTTGAGGGGACTGCCTCAGGCCCCGCTGTGCCCCCTGAACGTTCCCCCTAAGAGGGCATGCCCCACAGTTTGGGGACCGCTGCTCTAGCTCCTGAAGAAGGCACTGACCAGCATGGATGGTACAGGTGGCAGAACCAGGAATAACTGGCTAGGGAACTAAACTCTCCTAGTCTAATAATTTTCTGTCTAGATGCCCCTTAAAATGCCTTGCTTTTGAGGCAGTCGTCCCAAATGAAAAGCGTTCTGCTGCCAATTGATTAATTATCCACCTTGGACAGAGCTCTTTTAGAATGAATTGAGGACAACCCCTGGAAATGATATAGTCCTGCTCATTTCCAGCAGCGCTAATAGAAACACCATTTCTGGTATTTGTGAAACCAGCGTAGACCCAACCGATACTTTTGGGTTTCCATCATAGGTAACTGATATGTTCTCAAACCTTGCGTATGCTGATTCTGTGCTGCACAATGCCCCATGTCCATGTGGACATTTTGGCCAAGCGTCACTGCTTCTCACCTGTAAGCAAGCCCAGGCCGGCTCTGATGCTGAGCTGTTCCTCCTAATAGAATTTCCGTGCCTGGTACTAGCAGGACTGCAGAAAGATCTTCCTGTGGAGCTGGGATCAGTTCCATGCTTGCCACGGCCAGGAGCAATCTCTCTAGCCTGAGTCTTTTTACCTTCTTCGCTCCCTTTTATTCTTCCTTTGAGCAGACTGTGCACAGAAAGCCCTACCACAGAGCATAGGGCATACATGGCAGGATAGGGCTTGCCCGGTCACGCAGAAGAGCTATGTAGAGCAGAACTTTTCAGCTGATTGCAACAGAGCAAGACTGGGCATTAGTAATGGTCCAAGCAGTGGCATTGACCATCACATGATCCCTGTTGGGTTGCATGTAATGCCCATTGGAGCGATGTAAGATAGGCAGGACTCAAAGAGCAAGCTGGAGTCATGGGGTTGCTGCTGCTGCTTAGTAACAACAGGGATACTTTAATAGAACTCACCTCGGAAAGTTTCTCCGAGGGGCTCCTGAGAGGCCGGAGATGGATACTGAGAGCTTTAGCAGAAGATGTTGAGCACACTCACCGGGGCACTGTGCTGTGGAGCATGGGCAGCACTTGGGCCTCCGCGTGGTTGATCTTCAGAGCAAACTGGAAATCTTTCCCCCCCGGAATCATACATTTCTTTTGTCCACACAACGATCCCACCAGAGTTGAGGAATTAAATCCCCCCAGAGAATGCTCATTTTCTTGCTTTCCCTGATGACTAAAGTACGCAGCAGACTCGCTCTCTGACAATCGCCCCTAGTAGGGCTCGGGCATTGGTTGCAGTGTTTGCAGGGTCTCTTCATTCAGCAGTACATGGCTGGGTCCCTCAATTGCAACAGCTTTCTCCTTTCCCCGGATTTAGAGACACCATTCAGCGCTGAGCCAGTCTTGGAGCATTAGTTCCACAAAGTGGGAAGTGCACTCTGCAAACAGAAATAACTTTTTCACTCCTCCCTGGAGGAGATCAGTATAGTCCTCGGGAATAACCTCTGCTCAGTAGTGAATTAACAGTGGAGAAAACGGCCAGGAGCTGAAGATTGCCTTGTGCCAGATTTCTCAGCTAATCTGAACAAGTAATGGCTCTGATCCATCCGTGAAAAGGGGTTGACGAAGCAACCCACCGCCTCTCATCCCCATCTGTCTGTGTATTAAGAAAATGAAAGCAGATTAAAAGTCCATCCTCACGAATGCCATTGGTGCGAGTTAAATTGCTGACCTAGTCTATTTATTAACATCTACAAACAGCTTCAGCTTCCTCCCACCTTAGACAAACAAATTTATATTGGATTATTTTTATTGGAGAGGTTGCTCTTTATCTTGGT
Source organism: Chrysemys picta bellii (assembly GCF_011386835.1). Classification (NCBI taxonomy): domain Eukaryota; kingdom Metazoa; phylum Chordata; order Testudines; family Emydidae; genus Chrysemys; species Chrysemys picta. The sequence goes on along the minus strand of NC_088804.1, from coordinate 7,010,289 downwards.
AATGACTAGACGATTACTGGTATTTGAAAATCTCCATAAATCATGATTATTTCAGTGATATGTTTTCTCACCAGCTCAAAGTTTAGTGCCAGGCAGTTCCTTTCCTTTGGTAATGCACACCCATACATCACGTAAACAGAGAGTCACCTGGAGACAAGTTTACGTTTGCACAGGTGACTGTCCTAGGAGGTGCAATTGAGTGGAAAAATAAATACAGTAGGAAAAATTTTCAGTTCTCGTTACACCATTGTAAATCTCGAGTAACTCAATGGACTTCAAAGAACCCGGTTGTTTAAGCAGCAACACAAAGCTATCCCATCTCCTTCAAGGAAGGGAAATCATGATGCATGCTACTGTTCCCAATATGACTGATTACCTTTCAAATTCAAGCTGAAAGACACTTCATAGAAGCCAGTCTGTACGTGTGAAAGTGCTTAGTTTTGCAAAATAAACACCGATCAAATGAAAAGACGTAGGTTATTATTCTGTAAGTTACTTGCCAAGATATCCAGATCATATTGGGTTAATTTACAAACAAACAAACAAAAAAACATGCCCCCCCCCCAAAAAAAAAACAAATAAACCAGAAAACCACACAAAGATTATTAGTGTCCAGGAAAATACTTTAGAAATAAGTGTATGAATGCTAAACAAAAATGACATCATTACCATATCAAAGTTACAACTTTAAATGCCAAAACAATCAGGAAGTGCATACGTTTACTAGGTGAACCTTAACACATTCATATCACATATTAACCTATGTAATGCATAATGCATGTGTAGTAAGATGAGGCCCTGAAACATAAACCCGTATCAGAGGCCTAGTATGAGGCCTGAGGCCTGAACTAAAGTAATGGTCAAGACTTGCTAACATAAAGCAAAGTTAAGCTGTGAGCCAGAGGCAGGCCCTGCTCACAGAAGCTGGCAAGGAAAGGGCTGATGCTGCAAAAAGAGACATACCTAAAAGGTACTGGACACCAGCTATCAGAACATTCGCACACTTGTACGTTCTCAGACAGATGACATGGAACAGGCCGACCCATCCCAATGACAGGGCCTAAAGGGTAATATGATGGATAGAGTTGTTTTGTTCGAACCAACATGTACAAGGTGAGAGGCGGCACCTTACTATGTTGTGGAGTTGTACCTTGCTACGTAGAGGGGTTGCACCTCAATACGTCAGGAGTGATGTGTAATTTGTTTGCACCTGTGTATAAGAATGCATCCCTGAGTGGCTGTCTTTGTCCAGCCTAGGGGGCAGTGGAAAGTCCCGCCACTAACTGAGCTGAGTCCATTGTCAGGGAGCACATAAGTACTGGCTAGCCGCACCTTAGCAGCACCTTGGATTTCGTTTGCCGGGGAGCTGGAGACTGTGTTTCTCTTCGACAATAAACCTGGCCGAGGTGCCTTCGTACCTTACTAGAGTCTGTGGTCATTGGGGTTCTCTTGGGATCTGCTGTGTCAGCTATCTGCGCAGAGCTGGGGCAGCACACAGAGGGAACACGCACGCAGCCGATTGATATCAACATTGAACAGAGCAGAGCACCACACCGGGAGCGTCTGACAACAGCATGTAACCCATAATGCATGTATCACCTAATAAGTAAAATTTCGTGACTAGGTGAGGTTTTAAAATCCAGACCTTAGTGTGTAGTGGTAGTGTAGGGGCAATGTGGATGATTTAATGTCACTTGAGAACCTCTTCCCTTCTGGATTGCCTAATTTTAGTGTTTAAAGCCCTGAACCTTTAAAGACTTGTGCAAATGAATAACTGTATATGTGTGAATAGTCCTATTGGATTTGTAGTATCAGGGCATGAATTTGAAGCCTTAGTATTGCATAATGTGTACTTTTGCATTCTATTTTCTATTTTTGTTTTTAAGGGGAGACTAACAGGCTGTCTGCATGACAACTTGGAATCTAGTTTGTAACCAGCTAGTGGCATGGGTAACTCTAAACATCGTTCCATCCAATGGCACTATGCCAGCTTATGCCAGCTGACGATTTGGCTCAAAGTTTGTGTCCCACACATCTGATTAACACTAACGTAGTAATCATGATAGGTAGCAGTTTTTCACTCTTGCATTATCCTGGTCTGTAACATTTGTCCTCCTGTAAACACTTGGTAGTGCAGTACAGACAGGACCCCTATCTTTGCCTGTGTAACTAGTTTAGATCGTCTTCATTCCTCCTAGATATTTGTAAGGTAGGCATCCCAGAGTGCATTGCCCCATAAGCTATTGAAGCTACTCTGTGTGTACGTCCTCCAGGATTTCATCTCCCAGATAGCTGTACTTATAGAAACACAGTTGGTCAATGTTGTAGATTCAGATGTGCAAACATGGTTGTGATGGTAAAAATTCCATGGTGTGGAACCAAAATGAACAATTTTACTTCATAAATGGTTAAAGCGACCATGCCACAAACCAGTTTAAAATCATGGTTGTCATTGTAGTGTGGATGGGTTGCTAAAACGAAATTCTATAATGATTTTACTGTGTACTTCTATAGTTGCACAAGGTTTAATGTGTATGCAAGTATGGCACTCCTCTGAGATAGCAGCACAAAACCACGTATGCAACTAACAATGATGTTCTGTGTTTTTGCTACTCCACTAGTTCCCAAAACTATAACAAGTGTAATCTTACTTTATTTTTCAATTGTTTATAATTGCATATTATAAACCCACACACATCAATTTCACCTGGAAACTATTCCTCTGTGAGGACTAGCCAGATGGGAAGATTAATCTTTTAGAGTTCAGTTGTTTGAGTTTTCCACATGCAAAGAAAATGTTTTTTTCCTACTACATAATTCAAAAAAAGCTTAATGGATTTTTCTCAAACTTTCCAAGAAATTCACCTTTGGACATAGACCAAGCTTTGAAAGTTTCAGCCCCAAATGAGAATGAGTAAATTAAGAACATGTGAGAACAAGGGGTTATGAAGTCTTTATGCATTCTTAACTAGAATGGTTGCTATTGACAAACGCTGATCTGGATACATAAACAAACATTCTTTCATAGAAGACCCCAACCTGCGTGGTGCTCTGACCCGGATTCAGCCAAGCACTTAAGTATGTGTTTAAATTTAATACCAATGAAGCTATTCGTGTACACCTCTATCCCGATAGAACGCTGTCCTCAGGAGCCAAAAAATCTTACCGCATTATAGGTGAAACCGCGTTATATCGAACTTGCTTTGATCTGCCGGAGTGCACAGCCCCGCCCCCCCGGAGCGCTGCTTTACCGCGTTCTATCCGAATTCGTGTTATATCGGGTCACGTTATATCGGGGTAGAGGTGTACTTAAAATTAAGGCGGAGCTTAAGTACTTTGCTAGATCAGGGACAGGGTCCAGAATAAGACCATAGAACATCATTTTTCAGGATCAAAGGTAGGCCAGGGTTGAGGAGGAGACAATTGTAATCCCAGTGTTTGTCCTGCTTTCTTAAAATTACACGGCCAGATAACTGGTGCTTGGCAATTGCTGATTCTAGCTAAAGCCCCAGGACCCATCCCTGTTGGGCTGCAAGCCCGCATAGGACAGGGTTGCTGGTCTTGCACTTTTATTGCAAGTCTTGCAATATTTGGGTTTTTCTTACAGCCCCACTTCCTGTAGTCATGTGACTATTGGAGAGTCGTAGCTTTTATTGTTAGAACGGTAAGTCTCTAGTCCTCATGGCTGCAGAGAAAACCTGGAAAGAGTGAACCATGAAGGCTCAGAAACCAGAAGAAAAATGAAAAGACTCAAAATGTATTGTTTTAAAAAAATCTTGCGATGGTTAAACCAATCTTCTGATTTTGGGGGGGTCAGACCTGATTTTGGAACACTTGGGGCTGGCAATGCTCCAATCCCCATAGCTCAGCTCTGTGGAGGCCCAGCCCCACCATTTCATTATAAATAGATACAAATGAGAATTCAGGGCCAATTCTTCAGCTGAGGTTACAGGAGCACAACACCAGCTGTTTGCTGCTTAATTTCTCCTTCCCTTCTACCAGCAAAGTTTGTATCAGATTCTTAGACACTGGAGAGATTTATTCCATAACAGGACAGTTTTATCTCCATCCTTACCTAGAAGCAAAATATTTAGCCCTCAGGGGACTGGATAAAGAACTGTTAATATAATAGATTCCCACTTTCAGGCTACCCGTTGAAATCCTAGCCAAGCTGGTGGTGATCAAAATTTACCATCTAAAAATTGTTCACTATAGGTGGTAAAATCTCTATGAAAAGTAGCGATGTAGCCAAAGCTCAGATGTAGATGGAGTTCCGATATAGAGTTGACTCTGAATCTAAATTTCCCCAAAGTCCAGGGCTGGGGATGTTTGGATTCAGTGTCCTATTTCAGCCCATCACAGGAATAAGTGTGAGCTGCCAAGTCTGTATCTAGATCCAAACTTTTTAAACAAAGCAGGAGGCAGGGTTCAGATTCTGTATTCTGTACAAATGCATCCCCAATACAACATATTTTTAGCTCACCTATCAGGGGATACATTGAAAGACTAGCAAAAATAACTAGATATTTAGACTATGGGAGAATTCCCCCCATTACATTATTGTGAATTGAGAAAAAAGGAATAGTGGATGTACAGAATGCTGTAATTTTCACAATCATGATGTTCACACTTTTTTTTTTTTAATTTTCAGATGAAATACATACAATACAAAAAATACATGGGGAAAGTGGTCTGTAGGCTGTTCACAGAACTAGTAGCATGACCTGAGTATTAAGTACTCCAGTCTCCTGGATTAAGGTATTTAATTTCATCCCAAGGTTTATAATTAAGTGCCATTTAGGGGGGGCCTTCTGCATATCATGCAATTTCTTTCTAGACCTGAGACTCTAATCCATGAGCCTGCTTTTTTGCCTTTACTTTCATTATTGTCTTACGTGCAATTAAACAGAAATAGTTTTAAATTTCAAAAAAATCGTACTCTAAATATAAACAGCAAGACAATACCTGCCCACTTTTCTAACCACAGGCAGCACCTTACTGTACACCTAACACATGGTTAAACTGATCTTTTTGTAACTTGCCTTTTTTAGAATCATAGAATATCAGGGTTGGAAGGGACCTCAGGAGGTCATCTAGTCCCACCCCCTGCTCAAAGCAGGACCAATCCCCAACTAAATCATCCCAGTCAGGGCTTTGTCAAGCCTGACCTTAAAAACCTCTAAGGAAGGAGATTCCACCACCTCCCTAGGTAACGCATTCCAGTGCTTCACCACCCTCCTAGTGAAAAAGTTTTTCCTAATATCCAACCTAAACCTCCCCCACTACAACTTGAGACCATTGCTTCTTGTTCTGTCATCTGCCACCACTGAGAACAGCCTAGATCCATCTTCTTTGGAACCCCCCTTCACGTAGTTGAAAGCAGCTATCAAATCCCCCCTCATTTTTCTCTTCTGGAGACTAAACAAGCCCAGTTCCCTCAGCCTCTCCTTGTAAGTCATGTGCTCCAGCCCCCTAATCATTTTTGTTGCCCTCTGCTGGACTCTTTCCAATTTTTCCACATCCTTCTTGTAGTGTGGGGCCCAAACTGGACACAGTACTCCAGATGAGGCCTCACCAATGTTGAATAGAGGGGAATGATCACGTCCCTCGATCTGCTGGCAATGCCCCTACTTATACAGCCCAAAATGCCATTAGCCTTCTTGGCAACAAGGGCACACTGCTGACTCATAGCCAGCTTCTCATCCACTGTAACTCCTAGGTCCTTTTCTGCAGAACTGCTGCTTAGCCATTCAGTCCCTAGTCTGTAGCAGTGCATGGGATTCTTCCGTCCTAAGTGCAGGACGTTTTTCATCAGATTTTAAGTAACAAATTAAACTAAAAACAAGTGTAAATGGAAAAATGTTATTGAACAGAAAAATCTCTAACTGCTAACATTTTTAAAGATGTCAGTTAAAAACTATGGATCTAATGTTGTTTGCTTGTTTGAATTTTACATTTGAAATGCTAAGAAGACTGTTGAGCATTCTGACTAAACATGGTTATTTATATTTGTGAGCGAGTCTGACTGACAAGGTTTTCATGACATCACACTGTATATTCTGATTAAAAGGTGGCATCACCCGTTAACTTATACAACGGTAAATGAATGAGTTATATTAGGTGTACTGTAATAATAGTACAGCTACACAAATCAGGTACTTCAGCTTCATATTCTCAATTACATAAGCCTGCACTACAGTGTTCCTCTTATAAAACGTTTATTTGACTTGAAAGAGGATCAATTGGCTAATGAAACCTGATTTGTGCATTTACATTATATTGTATCTGTACATAGCTCAGAGCCATTGTTCTCCATTCAAAATCGGGATGATCTTTTTAGCGATCTTATTTCAAAATTCGGTTTAATTCACAATGGTTATGGTTGCTCTCCTTTTTTCTTGGTTATTTTATTACTCATCTAGAGCTTGTCCACATAGGGAAATTATGTCGTGTTAGAACATGACCCTGAGGAGTAGTGATAGCTAACACAGTGTTAAACATGTTTAGCGTTGTATAAGCTGGTAATGGGTAAGCAAGTTGATGTGCTAAACGTGACAGACCTTGTACACACTGTGTGATCAAACATGTTTAACCTGTTCATTAGTTGCTGTTCATTAGTTGGCCAGCTGACCATGAACAGCTAATATGTTTTTAAACACAATTCTTTTTGTCTACACTAGGTGCTAAGTATGGTTTAACAATGGCTTAATTAACATGTCTTAGGCCTGGTCTACACTAGGAGTTTATCTCGAATTTAGTAGCGTTAAACCGAGTTAACCCTGCACCCGTCCACCCAACGAAGCCCTTTATTTCGAAATAAAGGGCTCTTAAAATCAATATCTGTACTCCTCCTTGACAAGGGGAATAGCACTGAAATCGGTATTGCCATTTCGAATTAGGGTTAGTGTGGCCGCAATTCAAAGGTATTGGCCTCCGGGAGCTATCCCACAGTGCACCATTCTGACCGCTCTGGACAGCAATCTGAACTCGGATGCACTGGCCAGGTAGACAGGAAAAGCCCCACGAACTTTTGAATTTCATTTCCTGTTTGCCCAGCGTGGAGAGCACAGGTGACCACGCAGAGCTCATCAGCACAGGTAACCATGCAGTCCGAGAATCGAAAAAGAGCACCAGCATGGACTGTACGGGAGGTACTGGATCTGATCGCTATATGGGGAGAGGATTCAGTGCTAGCAGAACTACGTTCCAAAAGACGAAATGCCAAAACTTTTGAAAAAATCTCCAAGACCATGATGGAGAGAGGCCACAATAGGGACTCAGATCAGTGCCGCGTGAAAGTCAACGAGCTCAGACAAGCGTACCAGAAAATCAAAGAAGCAAACGGAGGATCATTGGCGCTGAGCAGAGCCGCAGACATGCCACTTCTACGCTGAGCTGCATGCAATTCTCGGGGGGGCCGCCACCACTACCCCACCCCGACCGTGGATTCTGAGGCGGGGGTAATCTCAGCCATGCCTGAGGATTCTGCGGATGGGGAAGATGAGGAGGAGGAGGAGGAGGAGGAGAAGGAGGAGCTTGCGGAGAGCACACAGTACTCCGTTCTCCCCAACAGCCAGGATCTTTTTTTCAGCCTGACAGAAGTACTCTCCCAACCCCCAGACAATGAGGCCATGGAAGGGACCTCCGGTGAGTGTACCTTTGTAAATCTAAAACATGGTTTAAAAGCAAGCGTTTTTTAATGATTAATTTGCCCTGAGGACTTGGGATGCATTCGCGGCCAGTACAGCTACTGGAAAAGTCTGTTAACGTGTCTGCGGATGGAGCAGAAATCATCCAGGGACATCTCCATGAAGCTCTCCTGGAGGTACTCCAAAAGCCTTTCCACGAGGTTTCTGGGCAGTGCAGCCTTATTCCGTCCTCCATTGTAGGACACTTGACCACGCCATGCTAGTAGCAAGTAATCTGGTATCATTGCATGACAAAGCCTGGCAGCGTATGGTCCCGGTGTTTGCTGGCATTCAAGCAACATCTGTTCTTTATCTCGCTGTGTTATCCTCAGGAGAGTGATATCGTTCATGGTAACCTGGTTGAAATATGGGAATTTAATTAAGGGAACAGAGGTGGTCGTTCCTATTGGGCTGTTTGCCTGTGGCTGAAAAGAAATCCTTCCCTGCAATTAGCCAAGCGGGGGGAGGAGGATCATTGGCGCTGAGCTTTTCGGGTTTGGCTAGCAGGGATCTTCCTGGATACCAGCCACGCAGTGGGGGGAGGGGTAAAGCGATGGGGGGTGGGTAGTTTGGTTTCTGCAGGGATCTTCCCTGATACCAGCCACGCGGTGAGGGGGAGGAATAAAGGCGATCGTCCCAGAGAATTGGATCGGGGGGTGGGGTAGTTTGGTTTCTGCTGCTGCACGTTAACAGGGAAACCGCAGCACTCAATGGGCTTTGCTGGGTATGTGCGAAAGCAGGGCGCTGCTTTTCTGAAGGCTACAGAAGCCGAAAGACAATGGCTTACCATGGCCGCATGCAAGCCGAATTCTGTTGCCCGGACCTGCATCTGTGCTCTCTAACACCAAAACTGCAGGCACTCAATATTAAGATGCAAAATGCGACCTTGTACCGAAATCACATATGCTATGTAATGTGAATAGTGTTGTTCACCGTGAAAGAGTATAAGCATTGTTCTGTAAAATGTATCTTTTTAAAATACTTCTCTCCCTTTTTTCCCTCCCTCCCGCAGCTGCAAATTTTTCAAGCCTCCCTCCTCCGTCCCGAAGGCTATCTTATATAAAGAGGCAAAAAAAAAAGGACGAGAGACGAGATGTTCTCTGAAATCATGGAATCGACCCGCAATGAAAGAGCTCATCTGAATGAGTGGAAGGACGCGGTTTCAAAGTACAGGAAAAAGGCCAGTGAACATGAGGACAGGAGGGACCAACGTGAGGAAAGAAGGGACCAACGTGAGGAGAGGAGAGACACTCGAGATGAGAGGTGGCGGCAGGAAGATCAGAGGAGGCAGGATGCAACGCTGGGGCTGCTGCATGAGCAAACGGACATGCTCCGGCGTCTGGTGGAGCTTCAGGAACAACAGCAGGATCACAGACTGCCGCTGCAGCCCCTGTATAACCACCCTCCCCCCTCACCATGTTCCATAGCCTCCTCACCCAGATGTGTAAGAACGCGGGGGGGGGAGGCTCCATGCACTCTCGCACACTACCGCAGTGGACAGCCCAACCAAAAGGCTGTCATTACTTTGAACTTTTTTAGTGGCCTTTTCCTTCCCCCCTATTCTCCTCCCAAACTCCACCCGGGCTACCTTGTCAGTTCTCTCCCTCTTTTTATAATCAATTAATAAAGAATAAATGATTTTTAAATGATAGTGACTTTATTTCCTTAGAAAGCAAGCTGTGATCGAAGGGGAAGGGTGGGTTGCTTACAGAGAATGAGTCAAGGGGGCAGGTTTCCATCAAGGAGAAACAAACAGAACTTTGACACGATAGCCTGGACAGTCATGAAACTGGTTTTCAAAGCTTCTCTGATGCACCGCGCTTCCTTGTGTGCTCTTCTAATCGCCCTGGTGTCTGGCTGCGCGTAATCAGCGGCCAGGTGATTTGCCTCAGCCTCCCACCCCGCCATAAAGGTCTCCCCCTTACTCTCACAGAGATTGTGGAGCACACAGCAAGCAGCAATAACAATGGGAATACTGGTTTGGCTGAGGTCTGAGTGAGTCAGTAACATGTGCCAGCGTCCCTTTAAACGTCCAAATGCACATCCTACCACCATTCGGCACTTGCTCAGCCTGTAGTTGAACAGCTCCTGACTCCTGTCCAGGCTGCCTGTGTACGGCTTCATGAGCCATGGCATTAAGGGGTAGGCTGGGTCCCCAAGGATAACGATAGGCATTTCAACATCCCCAACGGTTATTTTCTGGTCTGGGAAGTAAATCCCTTGCTGCAGCCGTTTAAACAGAGTAGTGTTCCTGAAGATGCGAGCGTCATGAACCCTTCCCGGCCAGCCCACGTTGATGTTGGTGAAACGTCCCTTGTGATCCACCAGTGCTTGCAGCACCATTGAAAAGTACCCCTTGAGGTTTACGTACTGGCTGCCCTGGTGCTCCGGTGCCAAGATAGGGATATGGGTTCCATCTATCACCCCACCACAGTTAGGGAATTGCAGCAAAGCCATCCACTATGACCTGCGCATTTCCCAGAGTCACTACCTTTGGTAGCAGCAGCTCAGTGATTGCTTTGGCTACTTGCATCACAGCAGCCCCCACAGTAGATTTGCCCACTCCAAATTGATTCCCGACTGACCGGAAGCTGTCTGGCGTTGCAAGCTTCCACAGGGCTATCGCCACTCGCTTCTCAACTGTGAGGGCTGCTCTCATCTTGGTATTCTGGCGCGTCAGGGCAGGGGAAAGCAAGTCACAAAGTTCCATGGAAGTGCCCTTACGCATGCGAAAGTTTTGCAGCCACTGGAAATCATCCCAGACCTGCAACACTATGCAGTCCCACCAGTCTGTGCTTGTTTCCCAGGCCCAGAATCAGCATTCCATGGCTAGAACCTGCCCCATTAATAACATGATCTCCAAAGTGCCGGGGCCCGCAGTTTGAAAGAATTCTGTGTCCATGTCCATGTCCTCATTACTCTCGTCGCCACGCTGCAGTCACCGCCTCCTCCTCACCTGGTTTTTCTGGTCCTGGTTCAGCATAAACTGCACGAGAATGCGCAAGGTGTTTACAATGTTCATGACTGTTGTCTTGAGCTGAGCGGGGCCCATGCTTGATGTGGTATGGCGTCCGCAGTGCAGTGTTCACCCAGGAAAAAAGGCGCGAAACGGTTGTCTGCCGTTGCTTTCCCGGAGGGAGGGGGAGGATGTACCCAGAACCACCAGCAACAATGTTTTTTGCCCCATCAGGCATTGGGATCTCAACCCAGAATTCCAATGGGCGGGGGAGACTGCGGGAACTATGGGATAGCTATGGGATAGCTACCCACAGTGCAACGCTCCGGAAGTCGACGCTAGCCTCGGTACATGGACGCACACCGCCGAATTAATGTGCTTAGTGTGGCCGCGTGCACTCTACTTTATACAATCTGTTTCCAAAAATCGGTTTCTGTAAAATCGGAATAATCCCGTAGTGTCGACATACCCTTAGTTAAAAAGTTTTCCAGCACAACTCATTTTCGCACTGTAGCCAAGGCCTTAGCATGACTCCTAAAAGATATATTTTAACATGATGTAATTTCTCAGAATAGAAAAGCTCCAAATGTGTGCGCTGTAGAATCAAAGATTAAAGCTTTTTTCCCGTCACCAAACCCCAGGCCACTTCAGCATTGCCTTTCTCTTTCTACACGTATGTACCTTATCACTTCATGATAGATTGTGGTACACACATTGAGAAGTATTTTACTCTACAAGCAGCCCTGTGGACTTCATTGAGACCACTCATGGTGCAAAGTGCTATTCAGCGGGAGTAGGTATATCCCAATCTGCCCTTTCATTAATAAGCCACTATTAGATGTTCACAGAATAGGTCACCACCTACACATCAATAATCTTATAGAAGGTCACTTCGATAATATACATTAATTATTCTATATTTAAATTCAGTTTAATATGAGTAACATTGGAGTCTAACGAAAAAGAGAAGAATCTGAATACTACTTCATTAAATCTATGCCATGTTAAAAAGCATAGATTTTTTTGTAATGCCCAATTCTTCTAAATAGCTGTTGGTCCCTCCCATCAAAAATTATGGCTCAATTGAGCAATATAAACTGTATCCATGTCTCTCCCAAGATCAACACCAGGAAGCAGAGAGCTATTTAGGAGATATATATAGTCATATGTAAGGAAATCTATTATGTCCAATATTACTAGGGATTGTGTACTGTGGACTTTGCCTGTGTTCATAATAAAACTAGTAGATTCCATCTCCATCGAAGTATCAGAACGATCAGATTGTAAATTAGCTAAAGTGCATTTGACTGGATGTTTTTGTACAGATAAAGTTCTTGAAAAGCTACACAACCTTTTGGGGAGGACAAACTTCAAAGGGATCTATGAACAAGTATTACAAAAGATAAGCCAGCATAGACTTGAAAGAAAATCTTGCATCCACAATATGAATATACAAAACTACCAATACAGGCACCAAATGTCATACCTGGGCCAAAATAAAAGAAGAGCAAAAACCTAACACTTCTTGCAATCCCAGGGGAAGATATATATTCAGCATAAGCCTCAAAAGAAACCAAGACTAAAGGGTGGGTACAAGAACACATCATTTCCATGAATATGAAAACCCAAAAGACTGTTATACAATAATATGGCAGAGAATGTATGCCCATAGCTAAGACTACCATGCAGAACATCCAGTGATAAGGTAGTACTGGGCACTTCCATTGCTGCATTATAAGATCACTCAAGTGCTGCATGAAAAATAAAAATGATATTTGTAGTTAGAGGCATCTGTGTCATGTAAATACCAAACCTGAATTGCCTCACACTCAATGATAAAAAGCCAATCAGAAACCTAATAAAGATACATGGAGCATTCCGAATATCATTCAGGGAACATTCTGATGGTCATAGACACAGCCATTTTGTAGTAAGCATAGGCTGTAAAATATTCAATAGGATACGATATAAGGGAAGCCATTGCAAATACAGCAAAAATGCAGCGCAATAAGGCATGGAAAATAAATGGATTTATAAAAGGTGTCCAGCGGAAACCACATTTTATGATAAAACAATAATAGAGATAATAAATGCTGCTACAGCTGTCCACCTTCTTAGTTTGTCATATTGATCTAGAAGGTCTATCATTTCTAAATAATCCCACAGCACATCTTCAGCTATTCAGTGAACAGAAGTCATCAACACATCACTAAGTAGAACAATTCCAAATGCCCAAGAATATACAGATTACCAGTTATATTAGCATTACCATTTAATGTTTCATCCTGAAAACTGAGACCATCAGGCACATATTAATCAACAGAAATGCCTTGCTTATTTTTCTTTCTGTTGGCAATGTTATGCAAAAGTTCTGTAAGATCTTGATCACTAGCGTCATGTACCTTTTAATCTCCACCGGAAGATCCCTGGGAAATTTGAGAATCAATAAACACTAGCTTTTGTCTCAGTTTACTGTCTTCTTTATACCATTCAGAGAAAGGAGTCGGAAGATAATTTTATTGTTCAATTTTCAGAGGCTTGTAGGGATAATCTAACTGAGAATAACAGAAAGTTCCTAGTTTTAAAGTAGCAGCCGTGTTAGTCTGTATCCGCAAAAAGAACAGGAGTACTTGTGGCACCTTAGAGACTAACAAATTTATTAGCGCATAAACTTTCGTGGACTACAGCCCACTTCCTAGTCCACTATGCTGATTTTTTAAAAATCTGTTAATATATTGGTCTTGAAGTATTCCAGATGACTAGAGGATAGCTAATGTGACACCCATTTTTGAAAAAAGGCTCCAGAAGCAATCCTGGCAATTCCAGGCTAACTTCAATACCAGGCAAATTGGATGAAACTGTAGTAAAGAACAGAATTATCAGACACAGGGGAGTACAATTTGTTGGGGAAGAATCAACACGGCTTTTGTAGAGGGAAATCGCGCCTCACCAATCAGTTAGAATTCATTGAGGAGGCCACCAAACATGTGGACAAGGGGGATCCAGTGGATATAGTATACGTGGACTTTCGGAAAGCCTTTGACAAGGTCCCTCACCAAAGGCTCTAAGCAAAGTAAGCAGTCAAGGGATAAGAGGGAAGGCCCTCTCATGGATCAGTAACTGGTTAAAAGACAGGAAACAAAGGGTAGGAATAAATGGTCAGTTTTCAGACTGGAGAGAGGTAAATAGTGGTGTCCCCCAGGGATTTGTCCTGGGACCAGCGCTTTTCAACATATTCATAAATGATCTGGAAAAAGGGGTAAACAGCTAGGTGGCAAAATTTGCAGATGATATAAAACTACTCAAGATAGTTACGTCCAAATCAGACTGTGAAGAGTTACAAAGGGATCTCACAAAACTGGGTGACTGGGTCACAAAATGGCAGATGAAATCCAATGTTGATAAATGCAAAGCAATGCACATTGGAGAACATAATCCCAACTATACATACAAAATGATGGGAGTTAAATTAGCTGTTACCACTCAAGAAAGAGATGTTGGAGTCATTGTGGATAGTTCTAGCTTCTCTCCTCTCATTGCTAACTGTATTGTTCCACAGTTGAAGGGCTTCTTTTCCTCGTGGTATGCTAACATTGCTGCCTGGAAACATTTCACATTCTGCTAACTTCTTAGCAGACTTAAAACTTTTAAAATGGGGGATTTAAAATTGTAACAAGAGGGACTGTCCACAGTAGGCGATAATCTTAATATGATGAAGATTAACGATCCACACAAAGGCACTGGGCATCATAAACACACAGAATACCATAAGCAGAGACAATCATCTTTACATGTTCATTTTAACCATCAGCTTTAGCAAAAATGGAAGCAGAAACATGGAAACTAGTTGCTTAGTCTCAACGAGACATCCAGACTGTATGCTGGAGCTCGGCCAGAAGTGGAAATACAATGGCAGGAAAGGGATGAGAGAAATTTTGGCAGCTGTCAGGCGAAATAAAAAAGCGCTCATAGCTTTTAATCTTCTTGCAATTGGTATAGCTGTCCCAAACCATTCTGCCCTGGTCATTTTTGTTTAAACCCTCCTGGTATGAGTTAATAATATTATTAACCTCCTCCCCTTAATGGGAGCACAGACTTCTTGTTCTGTATTTTCACCCTGCCCCTCTGTGGCAGAGAGCTAATTTTTCTTCTCAGTTCCTGTTGGTGTGATAACATCATTTGAAAGTTCCCGTTTAAAATGCATAGAAATCAGAGCCCATGAGCCGTGAGTTAATGAGGAGCAGCCTCTCCTCCTCTCCCTTGGAAGCTTTGGGGCGGTGAGGAAACGCAGGGTCAAGCTGGGGTCGGGAAAGGGGACTGAACCGTGTTTGACAGGATTTCCCCTCTCCCCCACCCGCGGCGCCTTTCCTTCTGTGGTGGTAGGGGTTGGACATCTAACAGCCTGAGGGAGGGTTGACCTAAAAACTCCTCAGAGGCTATTAGTTCTTCTAGTCCAGTGGTTCTCAAACTTTTGTACTGGTGACTTGACATAGCAAGTCTCTGAGTGTGACCCCCCTAATAAATGAAACACACTTTTTTATATATTTAACACCATTATAAATGCTGGACGCAAAGCGGGGTTTGGGGTGGAGGTTGACAGCTCGCGACCCCCCATGGAATAACCTCGCAACCCCCTGAGGGGTCCCGACCCCCAGTTTGAGAACCCCTGTGCTAGCCACTCTCGCCAGTGCCTCGCGCCGGGGATTGCAGAATAAAACAGGAGGGGAGGGGAAGCACGCTTGCCCTGTGAAGGCGGGAAGGGGAAAGGACGTTGTTTTGGTGTCTTATCGGCTGCCCGCCTAATAACGGTCGAGGCGCGAGCTACTGGGGGACAACCCCGCCAAAAACAGTCTGAGCACGAGCTCCCCTCAGCTGTGGAATATCGAACGGCTGTAGTCTAGCGTCTGTACAGTGCAGAGCTGGCCAGGCTGAAGGCACTTAAAAAAGGGGAGCCACCGCACAGTTAATAAAAGGTGACATTGCCATTGAAACACGCCTCATGTATTCCATATTATTTTATTAATCAAATCAGTCGTCACCCAGGAAGGTGCTCGTAAAATATTGCCTCAGATTTAATCCTCAATTTGGCAGCAGGCGGCTCACTAACTCCCTCAATATCAGTGCTGGCTGTTTGACTTCTTCAAGTCATTTCGGACCCTTTACCCCCAGATTAGACATTTTGGCACCATTCCAGATGACCTATCCTGTTGATTTCCCCCGGTCCCTAAACAGAATTATGGTGGGTTAGTTGCATTCTGGACTTACACCGATGGCTTGGCTTTGCATTGCCTGCCTCTCACCAGTTGAGCTGAGACAATGCAGCTTTCATCTCCTCTTCCTTAAAGATTAAAATAATTTAGGTTGTTAAGGCATATCAGCTCCATTGGTCCTTTAGTGAATAGTTGCTTTTAATGTGGAGAGTGAAAGTACCTCCTAATGTTATTATAACAAAGCATTACATGTCAGCAAGTCTGTCTCAAGCGTCTTGCTAGTTGTAGGCAAACTAGGCAGCTGTCTCGGGTGTCAGATTCAGTCTAGGGCAGCAGGAATGTCCAGCCCAAACCGAAGCAGTGCTGCAATCCAGCACGTCAGGTCACAACACCACTCACTCAAATTTGGCCAAACCTGAGTGTAACCTGGTGCTTGCCTCCCCTCCCCCATTTCTACCATAACCACCAAACCATCAGACGGCTCGACACGCGCCCTGCAGAAGGTCCAACATGCCCCCTCTGGTGGAGAACCTCTGTTCCAGGAAGTAAGATGGGGTGGCCCACTTAAGTTTTGCTTAGCACCTCAGATTGTCTTGAACAGCCTCTGGTTCCATTTATTTAGCTAGTAACGTCTACATGGGAAGGACTGTCTTTTACAGTGTGTATGCACAGCACCCGGCACTGTAGGGTCATTTGCTTGGAAACACTATTAGCAAAATAAATGTGGTAAAACACTGTCTGGGCGATAGATCTGCAGCCACTGGATGTGACATTTACTAAGAAAGCAACGCATGTGAAAACAGCAGTGCTGTGTTTTCCAGATGGAAGATTGAAAAAAAAACATAGGATCCTGATTAATAGGTGAGGACAGTAAATGAATCCATAATAACTAGCATAGGTGCCGAAATGATAGAACGCATCTGCTAGAAACCAGAGGATCGGTTCGGGGTCCTCCCCATCCACAAATGCTGGATTTCAATGCTTCTAAAGTGACATTAAAGAATAAGGAAATATAAAAACCAGGAATGGGGATAGAATTAGACACTGGCCTGAGCCAACACATTTACCTTGAACTCAGCAGGGTTGTTAAGCATATTGACTTTCTTTTTTAAAATGATTGCGATGCAGGAAATTTGAAGAGCGAAGAGGAACAAAAGTACGCACAACCAGATGCAGTTAAAAACTAGAGGCAGTGACGTGCTATGGGGCAATTGCGCCAGGATTTCACTGAGAGACGTTTTCAGGCTGTTAGCCTCTGATAACAGTGAGTACAAAAATTTCTGGCAGCTGCAATTAAAAATTTGGTGACATTTGAAAGGCAGTCTGAACTTTTACAAAAATCAATCAGCACGTAAATATAAGAATTCTGGGTGTATTGTCTAGCGAGTTGGCTTTGTGGTAATGTTACCACTGAACTTCTTGATTTGCACAGAGAAGGTGAGTCGGTCCAGGTGCTCAGGTGAAATATGGCATAAAGACTCATAGCTCTATGACAAATTTGTAACGTTAGTTTGGGGTTGTTTTAAGTCTGAGAAAATTGTCCTAAAAGCTTGCACATAAATTTGTTTTGTCGACGTATAGCAAATTAATAGACAAAGCTAAAATAAGCAAGAATTTTTAACACATTCTCTGTTCCAGAAACGAACCCACACATGATGAACAATAATCTAAAAGTTTAATGAAAATGCTTTGGAATATGAAAGCCACTGCAGCAGAAGGCATATTATTCATTTAAACTATCCTTACAAACCATATCAAAATATATCCAGGAATCAAAACCCCATTTTCACCTATAATTTTTGCACAGATTTCCTGTTTTGACTTTTAAAATGTTTATATAGTGAAAAAATACTATACACTTTTCACCAAAATGTAGGAAACTGTAAATAATGTACAAATCTTCATGGGATAAGAAATATTCAGGGAAGTTTCAACACTCTTATCAAAACTCAAGCTTTTACCCTGCAGTGTTAACTTCAGCTGTACTTGTAACATATCTGAGTTCCTTAAATGTGCTGCGGTCTGTAAGAATTCTTAACAGACATCAAGATGCTGCTAAGCAGCATTGACATCCCATCTCCTAGAACTGGAAGGGACCTTGAAAGGTCATTGAGTCCAGCCCCCTGCCTTCACTAGCAGGACCAAGTACTGATTTTGCCCCAGATCCCCAAGTGGCCCCCTCAAGGATTGAACTCACAACCCTGGGTTTAGCAGGCCAATGCTCAAACAACTGAGCTATCCCTCCCCCAGAGAAGCCCACATAGCTTCTCCGAGAACCATTCTTGGGAGGGATAGTAAATGGTGAAGAAGGGGTAAGGGAAAGGTCAGTCATTTCATATCAAAACTTTCCCTGTATAATAAGATCTGAAAAGTGACAAATGTATAATGTACATATGAGTGTAATTGTTACAGTGGCATCCTACTCGTTTAACAGCATGGCCATTCCATATGTAAACTTGTGAGGTCTGCACTACTAATTAGAGCATGAGTATTTATTGAATGAGTGAAATTCTATTTTAATACATTTTGGGACTGCCCCATGTAGCAAACACCTTATTTCTTCTTTACGCAAAGAAGGGAAATGTTCGTTCAACCCAAATGAAATTTCTCGGTTCAGACGCTGAACCAAAAGATCAATTTTTGCTCAGCCTGAGTCCCGACCACAGTACTGTCTATTGGATGAGCACCGAACCAAAGAGAGGACGAGCACAGTACTACAATAAGCAATGTGCGAAGCAGTAGCCTGCTTCCTTATAGGCAAAGGGCCTGAGATCCAACAAGTAACAAAGGAACTGCAAAGATGATGTTAAAAACGTTGATAAGCCTATGAAACCAAGCTATGTTCATGTGGTGACACACACACCCCATTGAAACAAATTACATGTTTGTTTGCATATCTCGGAATTCCGAACTCGGGAGAAGTCCTGTCTTTCAGGCTATCAGTTATGCTAATTTTCTTTGCTGTTTAGAACCACGTCGGTTTTTCCATCATTTCCGCGTCTTACACAGCATCGTCTATGACAACCTTGCAGCAAATGGACAGGAATCTTGGCTTTTCCTCTGTTTGTTTTGAGTAAATTATGAGTCACATTAAGGGGGAAAAACAACCGCAACCTTCAGAAGGGGCTGCACGGATATCTGATGCAAACGGACACTAACCATTCAGAACTGGAAAAAGCCAGTATTCATTACTGCAAGGCTCCCTTCGCCGTAAGGCTGGATTTGGAGGCAGGAGGGTTGGCCGGGTATTTAGTGGGAATGTTTATAAAGGAGTTCAATAAATGTTGACTTCCAAAGTGCAGAAGCTTTGTACGGTTCTGGGCCCTATGGCAAAGAGCCTTATCAACAGCAGCCTTGGGGTCTAAGTACCCGAGAAAGGCAGAGCATATCAAGGTGGCTTCGTGAGCGACGCTTAAAGCCATTGAACAGAAATCGGTAGCCAGTAAAAGCTTCTATCGGATGCAGTTGTCTGGCTGAAACTCATGGCAGCGGCTTTCTAAGAGGGACAGCGGGTGGTTTGCTTTTCATTTCTTTTCTTCCTTGTCTGAAACCTCCACAGAAAGAATCTGTTCGCTGCTTTGTGGGGCAGGACTCATGCGAATAAAGACTGAATTATCTGAAGACTTTGAGATGATATCCTCCTCGTCAGGGTGGTCACCTGATTTGCAGGAGGCTCTAGATGAATCATGGCGGACTGGTAATTTCAGCAGAACTGGAGTGGAACTGGATTCCTGGAACACAAATAAAACAAAGTAAAAGTGATGAGGCCCTAATCCATGAGTGGGACCTTTAGGCACTACCACAGTATTAGTAACATGAATTAATATGTCTGGCAGAGAGAGAAAGGAGAATTTCAAGCTTTTCCATTTATTCCATATTGCTCTCAAACTTAGTCTGACTTCATATGAAATGAGTTGGTTATCTCCGCTGATTTCCTTATGGACAAATTTCTGTCCATGATTGCCACCAATTGGCACCCTTGTAGCTAGTCCGAGCAGAAAAGTGAAAGAAAGAATGAGCATGTAGATTGTGATCAACCAATGGTTCACTATGGTTCAGTTGAAATATAGACTCTCTGCTGTTTCTTGTTAAGTCTCCATGAACAGTGTTGCAAGATGATAGTTTCATTGTGAATGAAAGAACAAAAACTTCAATCCTTTGTCCTTACCTGCATAGCTTGCATCGCTTTCAGCTCTCGCAATTTCCATCTGATATGGGCAAGTTTTCCTTTGCCTCCCATCTTTCCTGCAGCTACCAGGGCAGCTTGAAAGAGTTTAGGTGTCCCAGGTCTTGGAGGAATGATAAGCACATCTTTTGGCATGCCTTTTTCTTCTTTGGGTTTACTGTTGTTTTTCAGCATTTTCCTAGAATAAGAAAGAGACTAATTTTGTCCAGAGACATGCAATATTGGATTAATTTTCTAACACAGACAGTTCAAGTTTTGCAGCTGTTAAAGGCACTCTCAACACATTAGACTTTGTTGCAGAGTAGAGCTGGGAAAATTGGGGGGGGGGAAATTCCTGTGAATATTTTGTTCAAATTTTTAAGAGTATGAAAATGAAATTCAACAAAGACAAATGTAAGGTGCTACATTTAGGGAAGAAAAACCAGATGCACAAATCCAGAATGGGGAATAACTGGTGTGGCAGCAGCACTGCTGAGAAGGAGCTGGGAGCTGTGGTGGATCACAACCTCAACATGAGTCAGCAATGTGATGCTGTTGCAAAAAAAGCAAATGCAATGTTGGGTTGCATTAACAGAGACATAGCATGCAAGTCACAGGAGGTGATAATACTGCTCTACTTGGCGCTGGTTAGGCCTCAGCTGGAGTACGGTGTCCAATTTTGGTCACCAATGTATAGAAAGGACGTAGAGAAACTGGAAAGGATCCACAGGTGAGCAACAAAGATAATCAAAGGGATGGAATGCAGCCACGTGAGCAAAGGCTGAAGGAACTGATGTGTTTAGTTTGGAAAAGAGGAAATTAAGGGGGGATATGATAACGGTCTTCAAATCCTTGAAAGGCTGCCATCAAAAAGATGGGAAAAATTGTTCTCTCATGTCACAGAGGGCAGGACAAAAGGCTTCAAACTGCAGCATGGCAGATTTGGTTTACATCTCAGGAAAAACTTCCTAACCGTAAAAACAGCAGGACAATGGAACAAACTGCCTAGGGAAGTCATGGAATCTCCTTCACTGGAGGTTTTCAAAAAGAGGCTGGAGAGCCACCTGCCTTGGATGGTTTAGACACAACAAATCCTGCATCTTGGCAGGGGGTGAGACTAGATGATCCTGGCAGTCCCTTCTAACCCTGTGGGTCTATGATTCGATGAGTCTGCTTTGGTTGTGTTTGTTCCCATGTTGCATTCACAGTTCCTGTGTGCATTCGAGTGATAAAGTTGGACTGGTACAAATGTGCGCAGAAAATTTAGTCGCATGCATCATTCTCTGCAGAAGCCAATTGTAAATGTGCATGCACAAATACATACATTTCAGAGCCGTGTTATAGCTACATTAGCATGTACATATGTCCATGTCACTTGCACGTTGCCCACCTACCCATATCCCTCGGTCTACTTCTAACATTCTAGCATGGCAGCTAGGTAGTAGTAGAATTCCAAACCTCTGTGCTGCTGTGTTGAATAGAATGAAAATTAATTATCGAGATTAAATTACTAGAGGGGAAAATTTAGGCTGAATATCAAGGAATAATTTTTCACAGGGTGTGGTAGCAGCCCCGTTGCTCCACACATTTAAACGTAGACCATACAAAACACAAGTAAACAGGGAACCATTCTGCAACGCCAGAGGGATAAACTAGATGCCCTATTTAGTCTTTTCCATTCCTAAAGTGCAAATGATATCCTGACACGCCTAGGATGAAAACAGCAATAAATTAGGAAAGGAAATTAATAGCACTCTCCTCAGCAAAATTGATGAAGAAATACATCTTTAACTACAGCTGGGATTTTTAGTAGTCAGAATGTAATTACTTAAGACTCAGTTGTGACACCATCCCCAAGGAAAGATGGTTACACTGCTCACAAGTGGAACGGGAACCAGTGTGTGATTCCGAGAGTCAAAGGCTAGCTCCCCGCTCTTGCTCCAAGAGGACGTAGGGATAATCTGCTTCACCTCTATACCTAGTTCAGATTACTTGCCTTGACATGTTGGCTCAGCTGGACTGGCTGGTGCATGAGTGGGGGGAGCCAAGGCGCTGCTCACTCCCCAGTATCATAAGTGTGAAACAGGAAGTAGAGGCTGCTCACCCTCTGCGTTGCTACTTGTGATCTGGGTTGTATATGTAGGAGAGCAAAGTGATTCCTAAAGTTCCTGCTTCAGCCAGTGTCACAGTTCGGCCCTTACATTGCAATCTGATCAAGGCAGATAAATGACATTTTCTTGTGAAAAGTGCCATGGAAATTTTAAAATGACCACAAATTATTAGGATCTCAGTGAAACATCCCATCTGCAGAACCGCAATTCCAACGGCACCGCCATTAGCTCAATGCTAACTCATAGGGAAGAGCACCGTCTGCTGAAACATCAACGATTCCTGGAGCACCTACGTTTTTTATCTCTACCCAAGTCCTGATCAGGCTCAAGTCTGCTTCGTTTATGAGAACTGATGTAACTGAGGCCCAAAAAGAAGATGCATGTACAGTCTGATGTGCTTAGCACTGAAAATTTTCCCTTAATGCTTTGGGTGTAATTTCTCCAGTGTGCAACCCCAAAGATCACCTGTTCTTTCAGAGTTTGACAATTGTACTGTATCTGCATATTTATGATAAATGACATTTTAGCAACATCCTGTCACTCACTTAGCCTTCTTACGCAGCAGCTTCTGAGATTCTGGATAATGCACCAATATTTCATTCAAGTCCTTCTTCTCCAAGATGAAAAGGTTAGTAAATCCATGAGCCACAACATTTGCTGTGCGACGATTTCCACCTCCCACTGCCAACAAGCTAATTAAAATACCAAGAGATGTTAAAACTATTGTATGTGAGGCCAATACAGTTTTTACCATTTAAAATCTGAGCTTTCACATGGTTTGATAGCAGAGTTTGCTGCAGGAGATGTGTTGCCAGTGTACTTGGAGCTCAACTTTTGCCAACCATGACATTTTACGCAGCTAATATTTTAAGTGTTTTGGTGATACATTGGTATGAAAGTCACTACATAAAAATGATTTCATTGTAGTTATTTTATAATATTGCTCTTTAAAACTAGCTTAATATAGACAGAAAAGTACCGACCACCAGTGTGTTACAAATCACTTCTGCACTCTGGGCAGCTATGTACCAGTGTTGGATATTAACAATAGTAGTGACTTTCGTTTACATACTACCATAGTAACCAACTTTATGTAGCAACAGAGAGTCCTGTGGCACCTTTAAGATTAACAGATGTATTGGAGCATAAGCTTTCGTGGGTGAATACCCACTTCGTCAGACGCATGTAATGGAAATTTCCAGAGGCAGGTATAAATATGCAGGCAAGAATCAGTCTGGAGATAACGAGGTTAGTTCAATCAGGGAGGGTGAGGTAAATTTATCCGGATAAATTTATCTGGACACAAGTCAGATATCAGGAATGGCAATATACAAAAACCTGTAGGAGAACACTTCAACCTCCCTGGCCACACAATAGCAGATGTAAAGGTAGCCATCTTACAACAAAAAAACTTCAGGACCAGACTCCAAAGAGAAACTGCTGAGCTCCAGTTCATTTGCAAATTTGACACCATCAGATCAGGATTAAACAAAGACTGTGAATGGCTATCCAACTACAGAAGCAGTTTCTCCTCCCTTGGTGTTCACACCTCAACTGCTAGCAGAGCACCTCACCTCCCTCACCACAGGACCCTCTGTTGCTTTTTACAGATCCAGACAAACATGGCTACCCCTCTGAAACTTTATGTTAGATAACCAGGTCGGCGTTTTAGTTCCACCCTTCTTTATTACCACTGCGGAGTATGTAGATCATGGCCAGTAGGGATGCACAGATTTTTTTAAACTATAATATTTTGTTTTCATGTTTGTATCTCAAGCTCTTGTTTCTGCTTTGGGGTCAGATGACCTGAACAGCCAGCCTAACTCATTATAAATATGTTCTCTTCCTGATAACGATGAGCTGTTTTCACTGTGCTTTGATTTCACCCATTCTCACTCACGTGGATTCCCTACCTGTAGCCATATCAGCACAGGGCAAATGGCCTAGAACAGGAAGCTTGCAATGATTTCTTTTCACTCTGCTGGTATTGGAAAGGGGTGATCCACGTTGGAATAGTCAGTTTTCTCTATGTATCAACTATACAGTTTATAGAGTGATTTGTTTTTATCCAGGGGGACCCTCAATATCCTTGTTGCAGGCCTGTGGTATCCCCATTTTTATCTATTTCTGACCATATTGTGGTCAGCGGTCTTTTCAGCTGAGAAGCACTGCAGAGGACTCTTGTCAATGCTGTTTAATCAGCCAGGATGGTTGTTGATGACCAATATATGCCATTCTCTTTTCCCCTTTTTCTCTTCCCCAAGAGAGTTGCCTTTGCAACTATCACTAGACAACCAAGTCAGTTCAGACTGTGTAGACTTACAGAGAATGGAGTCAGGGAGACAATGACAGTTGGAAAGTTTAACATTAAAAAGTGGAATTTATTTGTGTTAACAGATCTCGGTGTTAAATTGTGACCAACCCCTTTTCATTATAACAGCAAACAGGTCCTACCAATGGATCCTCCTTTCCAGATCTTATTTCCAAATTTTATTTTTCTCCACCTCTGCCTTATTTCCCCAACTTCCTTCTAATCTTAGTCTTACACTTTATTCTCCCAGTTCCCCATCGATCCTCTCTCTGACCTTATTTCTCCAAACACCGATCCAGCTTTCAGTGTCACAAGCACCGTTTTGCCATCAGGTCCTCCAAGCACCTGCACCTGTCCAACTTGTATAATGTACATCTCTCGGCCAATTTCCCCCTGAAACAAAGATTAGAACAACTTGTGGGGTGCGCATTGGTCATCCTGCTGGAACCCAGAAAGAGGGGAAGAAAACGTATGGAAAATGTACAGCGACCCTGATGCTCCAAGTGAAACTATTCAATTACTTCATTAATGTTGTTTTATTCTGTCTCATAAAGATCTGTTCATCGCTTTCCACTTGCTGGTCTTGACTGTTGGAGGTTCCAAAACGGGAATAGGTTTTATCATCTTTTTTTTTTTTTTAAACAAATGCGTCTCAACATTTTTTCTCAATATTCTTGCCTTTTGTTGTTGTTTTATCCGGCTTATTCTCAGCGGTTATTGTTTAATGAGCACTCACAGCTGCTTTCCCCCCCGGTGTTTTTTCCAATTGGTGTTAGTGCTGTGCACATTTAAATCAGCAGAGGTCGCTCTTTGCACAATATGATAAGTGACACAGAGCACATTTTTGCTTTGAATCTCCCTTGCACAACTTAATCTAGGGTGACCAGATGTCCCGATTTTATAGGGACAGTCCCGATTTTTGGGTCTTTTTCTTATATAGGCTCCTATTACTCCCCACCCCCTGTCCCGATTTTTCACACTTGCTGTCTGGTCACCCTAACTTAATCAGTTCCTGGTGTTAGCCAGGCCTGGCCCTTCTCATTGCTTCAGGTAGCTCTCAGGAAGTGCAGCACCGGAGGTGAAAGACAGGAATGGCCGAAAGGGGCTATACCGTTCTGGGGACTGCTGTGGCTCCCGGCATAACCAAGAGGCTGCCTCACTTTATAGCAGCCTGGTATGACTGCCTGTGGGCTGCTCTACAGCTCAGAAGAGCTGGAACCCTTTGCGCTCCGTCCACTCTCACTCTTGTCCCCAACATAATTCTCTTGCTCCGATCCACACTCTCAGTATACACCTACTCAAGAGGCTGCACACAGGGGCGGCTCTATGTATTTTGCCGCCCCAAGCACAACAGTCAGGCGGCTTTATACGGCACGCCTGCAGGAGGTCCGCTGGTAACGCGGATTCGGCGGCATGCCTGCGGGAGGTCTGCCAGTCCTGCGCCTTCGGTGTACCCACCGCCAAATTGCCGCCGAAACCGCAGGACCGGAGGACCTCCCGCAGGCATGCCTCTGAAGGCAGCCTGACTGCCGCCCTCACGGCGACCAGCAGGCCGCCCCCCGCGGCTTGCCGCCCCAGGCACGCACTTGCTGCGCTGATGCCTGGAGCCGCCCCTGGCTGCACAGGAGGGTAGTGTGAAGCTGCATAAGCCAGCCTTAAGCTACTTCTGCACCAGGGGAATTCCCCAGG
This sequence comes from Chrysemys picta bellii, assembly GCF_011386835.1. Classification (NCBI taxonomy): domain Eukaryota; kingdom Metazoa; phylum Chordata; order Testudines; family Emydidae; genus Chrysemys; species Chrysemys picta. The sequence continues at coordinate 6,984,159 of NC_088804.1, read as the reverse complement.
AGACCTTTATGATCTCTTTATGCCTCTGGGTGGCTGCAGTGTCAACCACAATATGGTCCCATCTCTGGGTTAGCCTGGTGTATCTCCTTGCCAAACGCATTGGCCAACAAAATCCATATCGTTCCAGCAACGAGCTTCCACTTCTGGCCCTGCCTCTTCCCCACTGCATAAAGCATCACTTTATTCCAAGTCGCTAAAGAGAATTTATGTAAGAAAAATGCTTGTTACCTTCTTACACACATAATCATTAGGTAAGTAAACAACAGATCGGAGCCTCTTCAACATGTCGAAAATCATCTGCCGGTCACAGCCCTGAACCCAAAAGAGGAAGTGGAATTACTTAATTTGTAGGAGCCTCTCAGGAGTCAAGTAATGTACCATCTAAGAAGGTCGACAGTACCTGAAAGAGCGCCACCTTGCTGACGATATCGTAGTTCACATCAATAGCAATATCCAGCCTCATCTTGTCTGGCAGCTGCACCATCAGCTCCGATTCGTCTGTTAAAAGGGGAAACAAAACAAAGAACTGGCTACTTACAGAAATGTACCTAGCTTTCCAATATGGAGCTCGGTAACAAGTCAGTGCAGATCGTGCTTTTCCATAATGGGATGAGTTAGCAGGAACGGCAGGTTTTTCCTACACAGGAGGTTGTGATTTGGCCAACAATCTCAATTCAACTAACTTCATCTATAGACTGGGAGTTGCAATCTTGGAATGCGCTGTTGTATGATCATGCTAGTTCACTAACAGGCTGGGAATTAGAATCCTGGGACTAGTGTAGTGGACAGTATAGAAGTAGGGTAAAACAAGGAAGAAATATAGAGAAATAAGTAAAATGAGAAAGGGGAAAAAAAATCCCACAAAATCCTTAGGGTCAGTGCCCTAATGCTGTGCTGCCACTGGTGTTGCAAAATGACTGCAGTGACTTTCCAAAACTCAGCAGTGCCCCTTTGGGTTTAATTGGAAAATCTCAGTGCAATTAACTGTGGAGGAGGGAGACTAGACAGAATGACACATATCTCTTGCTCTAGACCAGGGGTTCGCACAACAAATTTTTGGTGGCCTCAGAGTGCGGCCAACCAACTCTTGCTGGTGGCCGCTATGACACTTTTTCCTAAAATATTTAACTTTAGGAAAAACAAAGAAATATGCACATATACACGTCCAAATCATAGTAATCTATTTATGTCGGGTTTTTTGCAGATTCAGGAATAAAAATAATGGACAATTTTGTCTATTCTTTACTGGACCTAAACAGAAGAGAAACACAAATAAGGTGCTTTGCATGTTCTTGTCTTTTGTTGTTGTTTCTTTTGCTTTTTTGGTTTTGGGGTTTTTTTAGACTTGCTAGCAAGTAAGTCTGCTTTTGTGAAAAGTGATATTTGTATGTTTGTTAATATCACTTTTCACAGCAGCAGACTTGCTAGCTAGCTGGGAGGCAGTGAAATATGATATTAACAAACATACAAATATCACTTTTCACAGCAGAGTTACTCAGGCCTGGCAAGCCAGGGGACAAATTAAGCCTTGGTCGGATGGGAGGGTAGGGAAGCAGTGGGGGCCAAGGCTGATAGGGTGGATGGGTGAGGGATCGGGGGATGGAGCTTGCCAGGCCCTGCGGCTGGGGGTGGAGCCCGTGGCTGGAACCTACCACCATGTCCAGAGCCTGCTGCTGCATGTCTGGAGCCTGCCTCCCACCACCCCAGCGCTAAAGCCGGAAGCCTGAGCTCCACCACCCCCGGGAAGGTGGGGAACTCACACAACCTGTCTGCTCCTCCGGCATTTGTGCTTCCAGAGGGGGGCATGGCCCAACCCCTCTGGGTGGCCCCGGCGGAAGGAGTGCTTAGCTTCCCTCCCAATCACTGCCCAGGAGGTTGTGGCCACAAGAGAAGTCCTTGGTGGCCGCATGCGGCCACAGTGGCCGCATTTGAGAAACGCTGCTCTAGACCATCCGCAATTGACACTGATAACCAGTTCACAAAACCTTGTAAGCTACCAGCTTCCACTGATGTTCATAGGCCAAGGTTAAAATATCAGAAAGACATAAAGACAGTAACCCTAAATACAGCTAATTCTTACCTAACATGCCTTGGGAATGCCAAGTGTATTCATACCATGTTTTGACCCGATTCTGAACGGATCTGGGGATTTTGTAGAAATTCATGTATTTAATGGTACTGTCCATGCAACTCCGATAATAAGTTTGTCCTGCTGTAGCAGCGCCAACTACATCTCTCATCTGAGTTGGAGGGGGGAAGAGAACAAAATTTAAGGAACTAGTTTATTTGTCATTCCTTTTAGTTGTTAAGCATCCAAAAGACTATTAACAACTAGCTTCTTTGACTGAACATACATTGTGTATCACGACAGAGGATCTGCATCCTCGGACTTCTAAAACCATTGGCATGCAGCAGGTCAGGAGCCCCTCCAGATTAGTAAAACAAACCTTGAAATAATGCCAGAATGAACAGCGATGCTATTGGGATTTTTCAATGTATGAAGTCGGAAAGCCCAGCGGGTACTTTTTGGGAAACTGAAACATGATTTCAGAGAGGTGACCTTAAAAATAACCAACACGGTGAACCTGCATCATACAGATGGGAAGACAGCTTGATTAGTCACTTACCTGGCCGATCATGACAGAGAAAGCAAAGACCCCTGTGAAGTAGTTCAGAAGTTGGAAGAGTATCTCAAACAATGTTTGAGGGTCAGGCAGTCCCCCAATAGTAATTAGAGTCTTGACAGCCCAGTAATAGCAGCGGATATAACTATAAAGGGGAAAACAAACAACTTTTCAACCAGTTTCCTTCACCTGAAAAGTCAGTATCTGCTTTATACCATTAGAACTGCTCTGACACAGTCAGCAAGAGACGACTTGAAAACTACAGAGAGAACGGTTATGTGGTGAAAAGGGGAAAGCTAAGGGGGTGAAAGCCTCTCCTCTCCCTTAAATGCAAACGTTCCTGGAAAACCTACAGAGACAAAGAAGCTTAGGGGACAGGTGGAAAACATGGGGGCACTAGAGCCTCTTAGAGAAAAAGTCTCCAGAATTTTTTTAAATGGCAAAACAATGTATTTTCCCCCCTAGTCTAGTCTTAGTAATGGCTGGACCATTTTGGCAGAAACATAACATAATAATAATTATAATTATAATCATTCAGACTCAGGCAGACGCACGGCACGTAAAATTTCAACTTAAATGGTTAACGTTTACCAAAGTTATAAGCAATGGAGAGTGTTATAATGGGAAGTGTCAGGCAACCTTAATAATAGGCATCCCTGCCTGTATAAATCAAATAGCGCTGATGCTGTACTGGAACGGGTAGGCTTTTGACTAAAAGGTGGACTCATATGTCAAAAGTGCTGTGTTAATTCAGACTTGGCTGCATCCTGACTGTCTCTTTATCACTCCTATTCTGCTGCATTGGCCTATTTGAAAACAGAAGGCACGCATACTCAGTACCTGTTTCCCTTCCCGTCATAGACCCATATGGTAGAACCCAGTCCCTGGTACGATGATGCCCAATAATACAGGCATGAGTTCACGTGTAAGCTGAAGAGTAAATAGGCTGTGGTCCTTATCACTCTGCAAAGAAAGGCAACAATGAAAGAGGAAAGATTACAAGGTGCCCGATAATGAAAAACACCTTCAAATCCCCCAAAATATCATGGTTAAAAGTGAAAAATACTTCATGGAAACACAGGGCAAGCTCTGATATTTATAGCCCTATGAGAAAGAGAAAAGGAGTGCTTCGGAACATTTGACTCTAATTATTCCAAGGGATTCCCTGCCAGTCACACAGCTAAAGCTCTGCCCAACTCTGAAAATGTAGGGGAAAGAATATTTTTATCTGCTGCTTTACACGTTTATCCCCACCACTTCTCCCCCCGGCTGCTTTGGGAACAAAGAGATCATTTCAAATAATGTTGATTGCATTTATCACATGGAGCTGCACTTGGGAAGACGGTAATGACTAAAGGCTATTATTAATATAGATAATTTTTCTAGAGTCATCTTTCGTATTGTGGATCTGCGACATATCCTGGAAGCAGTGCCATGTGCTACAATGCAGAAGACAGAGTTGAGAATGACCGGAAATGAGTTGCTTGCTTCTTGGCTAGGGAGAGCTGGAAAAGTAATACGCTTTGGGCTGCAGAGGCCCTAAGGTGATGTTTGATTCCGGTGTGTGTCTGCCAATCATCTCATGATGTGCTATTAGGGTTGTCAGCCTCCCAGGAGACATTTCCAGCCTCCGCCGAAGTCACTGCGATTGTGGCAGTCAGGAGGGAGGAGAAAGAATTTTCTCTATCTAGAATGACGATGATTGAATCACATTTGGGGAACAAAGAGGAACTATGTTTGGCTGGAGATTGCTGCATCGCCACCAAATTGCACCTCTTCCGCCTCCAATAAAAAAACAATCCCAAAAATATCTTCCTCCAAAAAGATACAAACGTATCAGTGGTTTGTCTCACCTGTAAACATATGCCTTGCTCAGGATAGCTTCAAGCCGGTTATTAAACTCGAAGAAGGCCATGTACTGTTAAGGAGAATGATACAATGCGCATTAGCTTCCCATCAATCACAGCTGGTAACTAGTTTTCAATAGCGTTGAATGAGAATCCTTTAATTCAGGGGCTCTCAACCTTTCCGGATGACTGTCCCAGTTTCCGCAGTCTGATCTGTCTTGCCTAGCCCCAAGTTTCACCTCACTTAAAAACGACTTGCTTACAAAATCAGATGTAATAATACAAAAGTGTCACAGCCACACTAGTACTGAAAAATTGCTACATTTCTCATTGTTACCCTATAATTATAAAATAAATCAATTGAAACGTAACTATTGTACTTGCATGTCAGTGTATAGTCTATAGAGCAGTATAAACATGTCATCGTCTCGATGAAATTTTCGTTTGGACTGACTTCGCTAGTGCTTTTTATGTAGCCTGTTGTAAAACTAGGCACGGGTCTAGATGAGTTGATGTACCTCCTGGAAGACCTCTGTGTGCCCCCAGGGGTACGCTTACCCCAGGTTGAGAATTACTTCTTTAACTAGCAAAACTATGTTTCACCTCCAGGCATCCTCCAAACAATCTCATTTTCCTTTCAATTGTACTCCTAGAGTAGTTCTGTATTAAAAACTACAAAAGGCGCGAGATGAGAGATTCCAATGCTTCTTTTAATTATCACTGATCTTTTTTATTTTATTCAGTATTTTACAATTTTAAGTATGTTTTAGAGTTGGGGAAAGGTGCTGGATTGACAGCCCTGGAGACTCAAATCTTCCATGAACCTTTCAAATCTTGGCCTTTCCCCTAATCCTGCCGATTACTGCCAGTCCATTAGGGACCATCCTGAGACGAGTGTCTCATTTCATATATGCCACAAAATAGGTGGAAATGACTTTCACTTGCTACTAACATGGCTTAGATTTGATGTAGTGACTCCATAGCCCATTGAACTGTCTAATCTTCTAGCTGAAAGTAGCTTTCATAGGCACTCTTTCAGCTGTCCTCAAATTTTTAAAACATTCTTTTACTTTCTTTTAAAACCTTAATTGCTTCAAAATCTCTCACAGGAGAGTTGTTCCCTGCTTACATCAGATCCCGTTACAGCAATGTGGAAAATTTATAATCATATGATATGGAACTCACTCCTGTTGTCATCATAGGCGGCAACTTTTCCATGCGCCACTGGGTGCTCGCCCCTGGCCCCGCCCCGACTCCACCCCACCCCGCCCCTTCCTGCCCCTGCCCCACCCATCCCAACCCCTTCCCCAAATCCCCACCCTGGCCCTGCCTTTTCCCCGAGCGCGCCACCTTCCCAGCGCTTCCCACCGCGAAACAGAAGCAGAGCCGCGGTGCGCTCAGGGGAGGAGGCGGAGCGGAGCAGAGGCAAGCTGGGGGGGGGAGCGGGGAGCTGCTGGTGGGTGCAAAGCACCCACGGAGTCAGCGCCTATGGTTGTCATTGGAATCAATGGCAAAACTTCCATTATCTTCAATAGACACAGGATCAGACCCTTAGTATAGTCCCCACCCGTCCCCCCAAATAAAATAAATTGTGATGCTCCTAATGACAACTAAAATGTATGGCAACTTTTAGTAATACCTTCAAAAGGACAAACCTCTTCCCCTCCCTGCCCCCATGCAATTGTACTGTCATCTACAATTAATCTACTTCTGCAGACAGGAATAGCGCATCAAAAAACTACGCGAATCTGTTATATTCACTAAAAATGCAGTCTTCCCCCTTGTTTTTGTAACCTCCTGACTTACCTTTAAACAGCGAGGCAACCGCAAGAGAGAATTTACGCCAACTTTGAAGTAAAAGAAATCCAGGGGAAGAAGGCACAACACGTCCATCTAAAACTCACATGTGAGACCACAACAGAAAACACGGTGGTAAATTGAAACCATCATGGGGCTCTTTTGCTTCTAGCAGCACTCAGGAAAGGGTATTCGGGACCCAACTCTGGCCTCGTTTACTAGGAAGCAACTTCCATTGAAATCAAAAGCGGGGATCCAGGGGGCAGTAGGGTAAGTCAATGGAAATAAAACTCATGTTCTGCGGACATGATTATGCACAAACTTCCATACATTTGTACACATAACTGGGGCGCTGGGGAAGCCAACGTTGAAACAGGACCTCCACCACCCTTAACTGTGTGCAGCATGTTCTCTTGCCCACCTCCAACGAGCTCTCCTCTTCCTAGCCCTCTCTGAGGAGGCTACTGCTCCTAGGCCTTTGGCACTAGGGTGACCAGATGTCCCGATTTTATAGGGACAGTCCTGATTTTTGGAGCTTTTTCTTACATAGGCACCTATTACCCCCCCACCCCCATCCCTATTTTTTCACACTTGCTATCCGGTCACCCTATTTGGCACTTACCTATCAAAGTGCGATCCCCAGTTATATATGGCTAGCCCTTGTCCAGACACACACCCAGCCTCCTTTCCATTCCTTTCCTACCCAGACAGGGCCATGCTAAACCTGATCTACATCTATCAAGATAATTCTCACACATATTTTAAACATTATTCCGGTCCTAATATTCAGAGGTGTGACTAATAGCAAGAGGAAATGGATTTCAAAATATGATTGTAATGTGTCCTTTAAATAATAATAAATACATGTAAAAATCAAACACGGTGTGTCAGACCTTGAAGCGTCGGGATTTCAGGTAGTTCTGTCTCATGGCCTTTTTATCAGTCTAGACGAGAACAGGAAACAGAGGGAAACATCATCACTGGTTGGCGGCGAAGTTTACTGACCTGCACCTGACTGAAAAGGCAGAGAGGAGGCACCTACACAGCATCACCATACGCTTCCTTCCTATTGTATAGCAGAGGGGAGCAGAAGAGTCCTAATTATGTGGGAAAGGGATTGGGATGGGAAAGAGGGGAGGAGGGAAATGACATCTTCTCCCCACCATAGTATAGATACTGCCATGACCTCGCCACAGTGAACATGGTAGATCTTCTGTATAAGGAAAACAAGAAGATGTGGCTTGATAAAAGGGGGGTGGGGGTGTTGAGGAACAACCTCGCTTAGCTGCGAGGACATTCTCCTTAGGACATTGAGTAAATTGTCGTTCCAAAAGCCTTTTACATAGCTTCTCCTCTGCACAGTGAACATTTCACGGTGTGCTCTGTGGGTAAAAAAATTCACTCAGGGCCCACGAAGTAAATAAGGGACGCAGCAGGAGAGCTGCCTTTTTGCTATATGTTCTTATCTTCCAACATTTGCCAAAAAAACCTTTCTACGGACTTCAAGTATTGTAGCAGGAGGCAGGGCCGGCTCCAGGCACCAGCCCACCAAGCTTGTGCTTGGGGCGGCACCTGGAGGGGGGCGGCGCGGTGCTTCGGCTCCGGCCGCCGAGGAGAGCGGGGCCACAGCCGGGGCTCGCCGCCCTCCCCCCGGCGCTCTGGCCACCGGGGACAGCGGAGCCGCGGCGGGCTCGCCACCGGGGACAGCGGAGCCCCGGCCAGGGCTCGCTGCCCTCCCCCCGGGGCTCTGGTCGCCCTCCCCTGCCACGCTGGGGGGGGAGGGGGAGGCGGCCGGAGGCTTTTTTGCCTGGGGCGGCAAAAAAGCCAGAGCCGGCCCTGGCAGGTGGTTCCCCTTTATTCGACATTGGTGAGGCCTCATCTGGAATACTGTGTCCAGTTTTGGGCCCCACACTACAAGAAGGATGTGGAAAAATTGGAAAGAGTCCAGCGGAGGGCAACAAAAATGATTAGGGGTCTGGAGCATATGACTTATGAGGAGAGGCTGAGAGAACTGGGATTGTTTAGTCTCCAGAAGAGAAGAATGAGGGGGGATTTGATAGCAGCCTTCAACTACCTGAAGGGGGGTTCCAAAGAGGATGGAGCTCGGCTGTTCTCAGTGGTGGCAGATGACAGAACAAGGAGCAATGGTCTCAAGTTGCGGTGGGGGAGGTCCAGGTTGGATATCAGGAAAAACTATTTCACTAGGAGGGTGGTGAAACACTGGAATGCGTTACCTAGGGAGGTGGTGGAGTCTCCTTCCTTGGAGGTTTTTAAGGCCCGGCTTGACAAAGCCCTGGCTGGGATGATTTAGCTGGGAATTGGTCCTGCTTTGAGCAGGGGGTTGGACTAGATGACCTCTTGAGGTCCCTTCCAACTCTGATATTCTATGATTCTATGATTCTATGATTCTATACCCAAAGCAAGCCAAAGTCCCGTTTGAAATTTTGCCTTGTGAGGGAACCGCTACTAGCCGCCACTTACAATTATGTCTCCTCCTTGGACAAACTGCAGGCGGACCTGAAAGACAGTGATGTCCAGAAAGTAGATGAGGTCGCAGAGATAGTCTACAAGTAGCCACCAATGGAGGTTTTCAGGCGTTTGGTACGGAAAGGCCCAGCGTACTGGAATCAGCCAGCAGTTCCAATTCCAGGCCAGAACAACAAAAAAAAGCCACAGCACGTACATCAAATCTAAGCAGAGGGAAGCACAGACCAAAATTAGAGAGCAGTTGACAGAGAATAGCCGCATATTATCCATAGGGTTGATTGTAAGGATGAATGAATTAGGTACTAAAAATTAAAGGGAACAAAACGTCCTACATTCCAAGCACTTATATCAGACTGTCTTTGCTCTGCTTCCAGGATACAGCCACTTTTTTCTTCTTCTTTTGCAACTACACTGCACTAGCTGCTGGCTTTTGGAGAGAGCTGGCTCTTCGAGATGAGCCAGGTGGTTAAGAAGAGTGAGTAGCTGGTGGAGAAGGAACTGGGTTTTCAGGAGATTTTTCAGAGCAGTCTGACAAAGTCTGTCAGATAAAATGGCCAAAAAGCACTGGTGCATTGCCACCCTCACCAGCTTTGGGGCAACTACTGAGGCTAGCTATGATCCCTAATGGAATTTATCACTTCCTTCTGCTCTTCCAAATGAAAAAAATTCAATCAGACAGGGTCTAAATCATTCCTTTCTTCCTTCCCTGGTGTCCTTGCCACACTCCCAATTCTCCCATTTCTTTCTCCTCCTCTCCTGCTTTCTTTCCAGGCCATCTCTACTTTTATCTTCCCTTTCTCATAAATGGAGCAACAGCATTATCTCAACCAATAGTATTTTTCAATTACTTACTGGTGAGAGGGTCGATGCTGCTTGGGAACCGGTACTTTTTCACACGGCTTGGCCAGGGGCAGGATCTGAATTTGCAGCAGAGCATCTCACAGTAATGTGCCTCCACTTCAGCTGCTGTTTCTTTTTCTTCTGGTGGCGGCGGTGGTTCTGCAGAGGTTTTCTTGGAAGGGGCTATGAAAATTCATAGAATTATTGAAAGCAGCGCGAACTTCTCTGACAGGCTGAAGTTCTCATGTTTGTCCCTAGTCTTTCAACTTTTCTCTTATTAACATAACCTCTTCATGAAAGGCCAGTCTGCATTCCTAGCTAAGAGCTTGGTTAATGTTCATGACTTTCACGTTCTCTTCACAGACCAGCCTCTCTCAAAGACTAAGGGTATGTCTACACTACCCGCCGGATCGGCGGGCAGCAATCAATCCAGCGGGGATCGATTTATCGCATCTAGTCTAGACACGATAAATCGATCCCCGAGCGCTCTCCCGTCGACTCCTGTACTCCACCGCTGCGAGAAGTGCAGGCAGAGTCGACGGGGGAGTGGCAGCAGTCGACTCACCGCGGTGAAGATACCACGATAAGTCGATCTAAGTACGTCGACTTCAGCTACGTTATTCACATAGCTGAAGTTGCGTAACTTAGATCGATCCTCCCTCGGTGTAGACCAGGCCAAAGAAGCGGTTCAGCCTTCATGCCAGCTTACTCCTGTGTCTTTCATAATCATACTATTCGATTCTGCACTTATACAGCTGTAAAGTTCAAAGCTCTGGCAAACGATTGGTATATTTACCCTCACAACACTCTGCTGCGGTACGGAAGTATTATTACTCCATTTTACAGATGGAACAACTGAGGAACAAAGAGATTAACCTGAATTGCCCAAGGTCACACAAGTCTGTAGCAGAGTAAGGAATAGAACCCAGCTCTCTTTAAGTCCAGCCCTTTGCCTTAAACAGAAGCCCATCCCCCCTCCCTTTTTATTGGGTAACGATTGCTAATTATGCCACGTCATCTGGAGCGGTGTTTTTTGTTTGTTTGCAATGTGCATTTTTTGCATAGGGAAAAACCACCAATCATTTCACTGAGGATCTTACAACACCGCTCTAAGGGGGCTTCTTATATCCACTGAACCATCATTTCCACACACTTCTACTCAACAATTCTGTCTCCTTTTATGTACCCTTTATCTATTCATGGAAGACAGGTAAGTTGCTAAGTTTCCAGGTTACAAAACCATCTCATCATTTTTATTGCTTGGGCTTTACGAAACCAGTTTCTCCGGCTCAGTAACTTCTGCCTCTTGCTCAGTATTCCCGGTCTACTGAGAGGTCCCAAACCCAGCTGTAACTCACATGCCACAGGGGTCTCATCATCAGAGGTAGTATCTGGGTCAATCAGTTTCTCTTTCACTTTCTCAGTCCTGTCTTTAAAGAGCCTCACCAGCTCCTGCAGCCGGTCATTGATTGTCGAACTGTTCTGGCTTGTTGCTGAACCTGCTCGCTCTGGCAAGCTGCAGAAAAACCATCAGAGAATTTACTAATGTAAAATAAAAGCAGGTGACAGCCCTTTTTTTTCACCTGTAGGATCCTTAGTTAGAATTCAACCCAGTCCGTGTTGCTATTGCGTAACTGTACATGGTCAAGTGTGACAACTAAAGTAAATTCAGTCTCATGGATTACAGTCAGTCAGAGAATCATAGAAACATAGAGTGGAAGGGACCTCGAGAGGTCGTTGTCTCCCCATGCTGAGGCAGGACCAAGTATACCTTAGACCATCCGTGACAGGTATTTGTCTAACCTCTTCTTAAAATCCTCCAGTGATGGGGATTCCACAACCTAAGTAGTGGTAACCCGTTCTACTACTTAACTAGACTTCAAAGAGAAACAGCAGAACTAAAATTCATTTGCAAATTTAACACCATTAATTTGGGCTTGAATAGGGACTGGGAGTGGCTGGCTCATTACAGAAGCAGCTTTGCCTCTCCTGGAATTGACACCTCCTCATCTATTATTGGGAGTGGACCACATCCACCCTGATTGAATTGGCCCTGTCAACACTGGTTCTCCACTTGCGAAGTAACTCCCTGCTCTCCATGTGTCAGTATATAATGCCTGCATCTGTAACTTTCCCTCCATGCATCTGAAGAAGTGAGGTTTTTTACCCACGAAAGCTTATGCCCAAATAAATCTGTTAGTCTTTAAGGTGCCACTGGACTCCTTGTTGTTTTTACTTAACTAGAGTAACAGTTAGAACGTTTTACCTAATGCCTAACCTAAATCTCCCTTGCTGCAGATTCAGCTGGTTACTTCTTGTAACTACTTTCCATGGACATGGAGAACAATTGATCACCATCCTCTTTGTAACAGCCCCTAAGGTATTTGAAGACTTATCGGGTCCCCCCTCAGTCTTCTTTTCTCAAGACTAAACATGCCCAGGTTTTACTCTTTCCTCCTGGAGCACATTTTCTAAATCTTTTAACATTTGTGTTGCTCTTCTCTGAACTCTCTCCAGTTTGTCTACATCTTTCTTAAAATGTGGCACAGACACAAAATTGACCACAGTACTCCAGCTGAGGCTTTACCGGTGCCACGCACAGCGGAACACTTACCTCTTGTGTCTTACATACTCTACGTCTGCTGCTAGCCTTCCTTGCAACTGAATCACATTGTTGGCTCATATTCAATTTGTGATCCATTATAACCCCTGGATCTTTTTCTGCAGTACTATTGCCGAGCCAGTTATTCCCAAGATGGATAAAAGTTGATGATTCTTTTTTTAAAATCTGATTTTTTTATTTAAAACAGATTTTATTTTAATAAAATAGAGGGTTTTTTTTTAACTTAAATTTGAAATTATGACAGCCTATGTTAGCCCTAAACTTACTCTAATCTATTGAAATAATTTAACTTTTTTTTAAATTACGCAGTATATGTTTACTGCCAAAGTTTTAAAGAACGTCCAACCACTGAACTGATGGAAGCCACTAGCTAAGCACCTCGAGCCAGGGTTTGTTGACGTGCTAAACCAGCTTTTGACAGCAGTAGCCTCTTCTGCAGAGGAGAGAGAATATTTTCTTCATTTCAGTTTATTTAACTAGTCCAATTCAATGATCGTTCATTCAAAGTTTAAAACCAATAGGAAGTTGAGAAAAACAGGAAAGCTTGTTTTCCTCTTCTTTAATCTTTGAATAAAAAAATAGGTGTGAGAGGATGAGACCGACTATTTCTAAAATCTTAAAGGACAATAGAGACAAGACACAATCAGTTCAATTCACTAACTACTGATAATATTTCCTTTGTTAAATAAATCAGTTTTAAACGCAAAACATGTTTTGATAAACTTTTTTCTTTTGTATGCAGCACTGTTAAGGTAGTTTTATTTAACTAATTAAAAACAACTTTAAAATGCTAGGTTTTTTGCATTTTTAATTGCATTCAAATTCCCATCCAAATAGAGCTTCACACAAATCACAAATACAAAATTATTCATTTAGTAAATAAGAAATGCATTATTCACCGTTTTCTAACATAATAAAAAATGTAAACAATAAGACCCGGAATAAACGTAAGTTCAGCTATATAACTGCTTAAATAAATGTATATGGAAATAGTGTATTCTCCTAGTTTGCAAAAAGAAACACCAAATTTAGTGAAAGGAGTGTATTTAGGTGCCAATCAACTTTTTTATATTGTTACCAACCAATGAGAATCCACCTTTCTTAAGGAAAATAACTAAAAAATACAAATGCAAAACATATTACAATCAGAGATTTAAATCAAGGTTTCCTGCTTGCTGATTTAAATCATGATTTAAATCAGTTATTTAAATAGCTTTGATTTGAAACAATCCACCCTGGTTAATCCCCATTTTGTATTTTGCCTTTGATTTTTCCTTCCTAAATGTAATACTGTGCATTTGTCTTTATTGAATTGAAATTTCAGACACATTCTCCAATTTATCAAGGTCATTTTGAATTCTAGTACTGTCCTCCAAAGTGCTTGCAATCCCTCCCAGCTTGATGTCATCTGCAACTTTTATAAGAACACTCTCCACTCCCTTATCCAAATCACTGATGAAAAAACTGAATAGTATCGGACCCAGGACAGACGCTGGTGTGACCCCACTAGATACATCCTCCCAGTTTGACAGTGAACCATTGATAACTACTCTTTGGGTACGGTCTTTGAACCAGTTGTACCCACCTTATAATAAGTTCATCTAGGCCACATTTCCCTAGTTTGCTTATGAGAATGTCATGTGGGACTGCGTCAAAAGCCTTACTAAAATCAAGGGACATCACATATAATGCTTTCCCCCTATCTGCTAAGCCAGTAACCCAGTCAAAGAAGGAAATTAGGTTGTTTTGGCATGATTTGTTCTTGACAAATCATGTTGGCTATTATTTATCGCTGTATTATCCTCTAGGTGCTTACAGTGTCACAAGGTCATACAGTACGTTTGCTTCAAAGGGCAGACAGTGCTAGAAACGACTTGGTAATTATTAAGAACACATGCTACTTTCTGCCATCACTCGCCATGCTCTGTCATACCAGGAGAGGGCTTTGGTTGAGAACCACTGGATGGAGCTGTAGGGGAAGCCTATGGACAGGTAGGGGAAGCCTATGAACATGTAGGCTGTGAATTCCCCTTTCAGTCTCCCACAGCTTGTCTTGACTAAAAAAATAGGTCAGGTTAAAGTTGGGTTGTGTTAACTAATATGAGTGCAAAGTCATGTTTAACCTCAGTATAGACAGAGACAGGTCATGTTTAGCTGCATGTCAACTGAGTGTTGTGAACGCTAGGGTTCTAATAGGGTTTATTCATGATCAGCTGACACAACAATTTCTGTCTACATGGATTGCTAAATCATGTTGAACATTGTGTTAGTTCAAGCACCTCCTCAAGGCCATGGTCTCGCATGATCCAATTTTTTAATGAAGACAAGCACTCGATGGGAGAGGTTCCTCTCAGGACTGTTGCATTAGTAGAACACCGTAAAGAAGTCCAGGACTGAGTACACATGATGTAAAATGCCCTCTCATTCCAGAAAGGAGAAACAAGATGTTTCTCAACAACGAATACAAGTTGGCAGCACCGCATTTCTGTAATAATTTATTATTTAATTTAATTTCTGTTCCAATTAAAAATGCAGCCATCTTCTCTGCAAGCTAAGCCAAATCTTTCAGTGATGTCTACAAATCTGGCAGCACTTGGTATTTTTTTTTAAATCTTCCTTAAATATGAATCTGTATTAGAAAATAGAATAGCTATTAAATGCAGCTTTTAAATGAGTTCTCAAATCTTTGATTCAAAATTAGATTATCCTTTCACTACTTATACAGTCTATGGTTTTTGTTGCAAAAGTTCTAGGCCAGCAAAATCTAGGAGAACATTTTTCATCGCATGAAGAATGACAGGAACAGTTTCAACTTTGGTAACAGCATATTTCCTTACTCACTGTGCTGAACCATCTTACTCATCAGTGCAAGATATCCATCCATCTAGCCATTTCTCTGTTGTATCTTAGGTATTTCTAAGGTGCCAGTCACCTTTGTATCTATGCACCAAAATATGAAATCTTAATAACTACACTGATTCATGAATCTGGGCCTCTCGTTCTAGCAGTACACCCAACTCACTTTTTTCTCTGTAGGTTGGACTGGCCAGGTGAGGCTCTGCCTGGAGACTCAACTGGGGATGCATCCTCTATGCTGTCCTCCTCAGAGCGTAGCTTCCTCCTAAAGAAAAATGAGTAAATGGCATCAGGAACAAAAACAATCAGAAAGAAAATGTTCTTTGCCCTTCGTACACACACACACACACACACACACTCACACACACACACACTCCACACAAGCCTCCACATAAGGTTTAAAAATGTTAAACCAAATCAGAGTAATTTACTATGTAAAATAACAGAACTTCAGAGAGAGCTTTAATATTGTCTGCTGTATCTTGGCAACTCGTGGTATAGGACGCCATCAAGTGGTCAAGGGACATCTATTTAGAACACATCACCGGACATCGGCAATACCAGGAGAGATGAGCTGGAGTGCCATTGAGAAGCAAAGTCGGGAAAGTAACTGAAATACTTCTCTGAGGGATTGTATTTACTGAGGGACAACCTACCCTAAATTCTCAGTTACTGAGGGACAATCTACACTCATTGCTATATTTGTTTTCCACAAGCTACTCTTAGTATAACCTTTTATGAGTGATTTATCCAAATATTTGGAAGCTAATATCTAAACTGTATCATTACATTTATTAACCTAAATTGGGGATATTGCAGATTATGTACTATATTTATTGTATGATTTTTAAACCAAACTTTGTACTTTTGGATAATTTAAGCATTATACCAAATGTATAGACACTCTTTCCTTAACCTGTGTATTAGATCATTTTAACATTAGCTTTAATAAACATTTTAAATCTGTTCTTGTCTCTTGTATCTCAGCTAAAGAATGCACTTAGCACTGTGGGGCCCAGATTGCTACTGGGGCGCTATTTAATGTAAATAATAAATAATTATCATAATAAAATAAAATAAAATAAAATAAAATGAGGATGTCTCAGTGTATCAGTCACTAGTGCACTGAACTACCATGTAGGAAACTGAAGTTCAGGAGTAATCTTGGGGATTCTTGTTTCTTATGCAAGAGGAAGACGTAGTCATCATACAGGTGTTTAACATACTTAGTCTCTGAGAATAAGGGCTGCTGTATGTAACAGTCTTTTGCACCATCAGCCGCAGCCTGAACATTAACATTGCAACCTAGCAGGAGGTTGTTGGACATCCTCAACGCGCAGAGGGTTCATTTGCACATACACCTGGTATGTGAGAAATGTAATTATGTGGGGAAATAGATAACCCATAAATTAGTTATGGGTTGTAATGAATGGCTAAGCAGTATCTCTACAAACCCTCTAAGTCAGGTCAGCCCACAATATACGAGAAACTCCCTCCTTGGTTAGCCTTGGTCAAAGGTCAGTCTGGGGGAGCCTCAGTGAATCCCACACATTTGTTTGGGGCCACTCTGCTTGCCAGACCAAACACAAACACACACAATCGATTATAGGAAATCAAGAACCAAATTCTGCCCTCAGCTGATTTCAACAGACTCAGAGGTAAAACCAACAATACTCCGTGTTTTGCACGGGTTTTATCATATCATGCCTCATGCAACTGATAGTTCTAAACAAAGCTAATTCACCGAACAGAGATCTGAAACCTCACTGCACCGTACTGGACTTAAATTTTAGATACAAGACATTCCAGTGACTTGGTACCAAAACAACTCACGTGAGTCGTCGCTGGCCTCCATTGTATAAGGATGCCTTGCAGTCAAAAAACGAAGTAGCAAGAGACTCCAACATATTTTCACTAACTGCATATGTCCTTTATTATTCAAGCCCACATGTTTACAAGAATGCAAATATTATAAAAGAGTAGTCCTCATACACTGGTTTGCAGAGTTAGTCAAACTCTGGGGGGAGGGATAGCTCAGTGGTTTGAGCATTGGCCTGCTAAACCCAGGGTTGTGAATTCCCTCCTTGAGGGGGCCACTTGGGGATCTGGGGCAAAATCAGTACTTGGTCCTGCTAGTGAAGGCAGGGGGCTGGACTCGATGACCTTTCAAGGTCCCTTCCAGTTCTAGGAGATGGGATATCTTTATTTATAAATGTATTTTTGAAAGTAACAGTCATTCTTTAAGGAAAAGCAAACTTCCTGCTTTGTTGAAAAAGTACAACCCCCTCTTTTCATTTCCTTAAAGCCTCTTACCTGACACACTTTAAAGTCATCCTTCACATCCTCCAGAATATGCAATCTGTCTTTTTGTGTCATGTGAAGTGTGGGAAGAATGCCTGCCTCTAAATTTATTTTCAAATTAACACAAATGCCCTTGGGAAGATAAGAAAGAGAGATCTGTCCTCTAGCAATTCTGAATGTCTGGGGACTCAGAGAAAAGGCTTTGGTAGTCTGCTGTGGCTGCAACTCATCTATTTCCCTGGCAGATGTTACAACCTACCAAGAAAGGAATTTACAGTTCAGCTGATTTTAAACACTTGTGGGGGAGGGGTTCTGTGGGAACCTGGGGTATCACTACTAAATACCTTGAAGATATCCATGTGGGTTGAGGAAGTTAATATTTACCTAACAGGCCTCAGTTTCTTAATTGCCTGAGAAAGTACTGAATCTCTGTGTGATACTCCCATTAGAACATACAAATGACCATACTGGGTCAGACCACCAACGGTCCACCTGGCCCAGTTTCCTGTCTCTGACAGTGGCCAGTGCCAGATACTTCAGAGAGAATGAACAGAACAGGGCAATCTCAAGTGATCCATTCTGTGTCATCCAGTCCTAGCTTCTGGCAGTTGCAGGTTTGGGGAGACCCGGAGCATGGGGTTCCATCCTTGACCATCCTGGCTAATAGCCATCGATGGACCTATCCTTCATGAACGTATCTAACTCTTTTTTGAACCCAGTTATACTTTTGGCCTTCACAACATAGAATCATAGGACTGGAAGGGACCTCGAGAGGTCATCTAGTCCAGTCCCCGGCACTCATGGCAGGACTAAGTATTATCTAGACCATCCCTGACAGGCGTGTGTCTAACCTGCTCTTAAAAATCTCCAATGATGGATATTCCACAGCCTCTCTAGGCAATTTATTTCGGTGCTTAACCATAGCATCCCATAGCAAAGAGTCCCACGCGTTGGCTGTGCATTGTGTAAAGAACTTTTTCCTTTTGTTTGTTTTAAATCTGCTGCCTGTTAATTTCATAAGGTGACCCCTAGTTCTTGAGTTACGTGAAAGGGTAAATAACACTTCCCTATTCACTACCTTCACACCATTCATGATTTTATAGCCCTCTTCATATCCCCCCCTCAGTTGTCTCTTTTCTAAACTGAACAGTCTCAGTCTTTATAATTTCTCCTCATCAGTGGTCCATATCACTAATCATTTTTGTTGCCCTTCTCTGCAAGACTCTATGAGCTAATTTTGCCCTTAAATACACTACAGCTGCACCTTCAAAAGAAGTCAATATGCATTATATCTCTATAGCAAAGGTCAAACCTGGGCTGGCAAGACTAGATTCAAAGCCCATTAAAATCCACTGATTTAAATGGGCCTTGGAACAGATCCTCTATGGCTAAGATCGCATAGCTATTTAATAGGAGTGTGTTTACATGAAGTAAAAGTTACGCATGAAAGAGATTAAATAAATAATCAACAATACAAGCTCCGGCACAAATTCCAAAGTCTGTACTCTAGATACGGAATTCTGCACACTTTTCCACTTTAACAATACATATGCGTATTAGTACCTATTTGAGCTATCTAAAGAATTGTAGAATATTGTCACTTATTGACTTAGAAAGTAGCGTTCACAGTGCTGTACAAGATGAAAACCAAACCCAACAGAGCCTTGCAGCCATGAATCTAAAAATAACTAAAGGAAAAGAAGATTTTTAAAACACAGAGTGTGATGCACAGCCAAGAAGATATGCACAAACCCCGTTGCACAAATTTGAAGGAACTGAAGTATGAAGGATTTTGAATACAAGTCATACAGATTTAAATTGCGTCTTCATGTTCACAGGTAGCTAAAGTAATTGCCTAAATAAAGACACCACGTGAGAAATGTGAGCTCTTGGGCAGGGGAAAGGGAGGAGTCATGCATTTTGCAGGGTTCTGAAAAGACTGTCTTGGAAAACCTGACAAGGCAGGGAAACCAAGACAGAAATGAATGCAATGCTTCAGTGGCAATAGAGCAAAAGCATGAACCAGAGTTTCAGCAGGGTCAGAGATAATGCCCTGAATTTTGAAAAGAAAAAATGATTAGCAGAAAATGATCTAGTTAAAGTATCAGAGTGAGTGGCCAAAGATTACCTAGTTCTAGTGTGATAGGCCTAAAAGCTATCAGGTTTGTCCTGGTGGCAGATCCTTTGGCTCGTTTGGACTGTATACTTGAAAGTGATTTTTTTAAATTTAGCTTTACTATTGTGTGTTTTGTCGCACTGTGCTTGGATGCTTATGATAGGTACCTTACAAATATATCATTTGTATTACTGTAGCAATGAAAGCTCTAACCAAGATCAAACAGCTCTGTTGTGCTAGGCACAGAATGCTACAAACGGAACGGGAGAGAGTCCCTGCCCTTACAAGCAAAATAGACAAGAAAGACAAAGGAAGTACTATCAGCCCTATTTTATAGAGGGGAAACTGAGGCACGGAATGATTAAATGATTTGCTCATATCTATGGCAGCTGGAAACTTAACCCACATCTACTGAGTCCCTATCCAGTGCCTTAACCACAAGACCAGCTTCCTTTATTAAGTATATAAATTAGGGCTGTCAATTAATCACAGTTAACTCACGTGATTAACTCAAAAAATTAATCATGATTAAAAATTAATTGCAATTAATTGCACTTATAACAATAGAATACCAATTGAAAATTATTAAATATTTTTGATCTTTTTCTACATTTTCAATGTTGATTTCAATTACAACACAGAATACAAAGTGTACAGTGCTCACTTTATATTATTTTTATTACAAATATATGCACTGTAAAAATGATAAACAAAAGAAATAGTATTTTTCAATTCACCTCATACAAGTACTGAAGTGCAATCTCTTTATCGTGAAAGTGTAACTTACAAATGCAGATTTTTTTGGTTACATAACTGCATTAAAAAACTAAACAGTATAAAATTTAGAGCCTACAAGTCCATTCAGTCCTACTTCTTAATCTGCCAATCGCTAAGACAAACAAGTTTCTTTATGTTGACGGGAGACTACGTCTTATTTACAATGTCACCTGAAAGTGACAACAGGCATTCGCATGGCACTTTTGTAGCCGGCATTGCAAGGTATGCTAAACATTTGTATGCCCCTTCATGCTTCGGCCACCATTCCAGAGGACATGCTTCCATGCTGATGATGCTCGTTAAAAAAATAATGCATTAATTAAATTTGTGACTGTACTCCTTGGGGGGAGAATAGTACGTCTCCTGCTCTGTTTTACCTGCATTCTGCATATATTTCATATTATAACAGTCTCAGATGATGACCCAGCACATGTTCATTTTAAGAACACTTTCACAGCAGATTTGACAAAACACAAAGAAGGTACCAATGTGAGATTTCTAAAACTAGCTATAGCACGCAACCCAAGGTTTAAGAATCTGAAGTGCCATCCAAAATCTGAGAGGGACGAGGTATGGAGCATGATTTTAGAAGTTTTAAAAAAGCAACACTCCAATGCGGAAACTACAGAACGCGAACCACCAAAAAAGAAAATCAACCTTCTGCAGGTGGCATCTGACTCAGATGATGAAAATGAACATGTGTCAGTCTGCACTGCTTTGGACCGTTATCAAGCAGAACCCATCATCAGCATGGACGCATGTTCTCTGGAATGATGGTTGAAGCATGAAGAGACATATGAATCTTTAGCACATCTGGCATGTAAATATCTTGCAACACCAGCTACAACAGTGCCATGACAATGCCTGTTCTCACTTTCAGATGACATTGTAAACAAGAAGAAGGCAGCATTATCGCCTGCAAATTGTAACCAACCTAGTTTGTCTGAGTGGCTGACCAAGAAGTAGGACTGAGTGGACTTGTAGGCTCTAAAGTTTTACATTGTTTTATTTCTGAATGCAGATTTTTTTTGTACACAATTCTACATTTGTAAGTTCAACTTTCATAATCAAGAGATTGCACTACAGTACCTGTATGAGGTGAATTGAAAAATAATTTTGTTTTTGTTTTTTACAGTGCAAATATTTGTAATCACGAATAAATATAGTGAGCACTGTACACTTTGTATTCTGTGTTGTAATTGAAATCAATATATTTGAAAATGTAGTAAACATCCAAAACTATTTAAATAAATGGTATTCTATTGTTTAACAGCGCGATTAATCACGATTAATTTTTTTAATTGCTTGACAGCCCTAATATAAATAAATATAAAACGTGCTACTGGGACATACGCAGGATCCTGTGACAGAGAAAGAATGAATACAGTTCTATCTGTGTCCTATTTTACACCTTCATGAGAAGCATTTTGGTTTTTTTGAGAGCACTAGAAGATTTTTCACACTTAACCTCAAAAGTAATTTATTAAACTGTGTCAAATATCAGTGAGATGATGGCCTTTAAGAAGCTGCGGGAACTGATTATGAGACAGGCTCAAGCAGAGAGAGGGAGCATCAAAGACTTGTGATTACTCAAACAGCTCAAATACTCCGTGAATGATGAATTTCACTGATTTTTTTAATCACTCTCAGATAAAACAAAATGTGCATTTGCTTGCTCAGTGCATTAGCGGACTGTGGTTTAGTGCATCAGCCAACTGGGAACATTGACAATGGAAAGGAAGCAAGGAAAATAAAAATGTATCAAGATCAAAGTCCGGGGATCTTGGTTCTGCCTATCTATCTGTACATCTAGATATTTATACTGGTCTCTTCACCAAAGTATAGGAACTCTTTAGAATCCAAGTTCTGTTCCCAGTTATGCCACATCTTTCTTTCTGACCTTGTACAAGTCATTTAATTTTGATGTGCCTCAGTTTCCCCCTCACATGTAACATGGAGAGCAATACTACCATATCTCATAGGGTTGTTATGAGTTTGATTCATTAATATCTGCAAAGTGCTTTGAAATCCTCTGTTGGAAGGTACTAAACACCTTGAAGGATCTCACTGTTGGTTTAAAAGAAGTGGGGAGATTTGGGAACATTTTCATTATTGTTTGTTTGTTTTTCAACCAGTTCTACTTTTATAACCCAGTAGCCACTGGCCATTATTCATTCATCTGCATCAAAAGATGCTCAATGTGCAATGGATATGAATATTTAATAGCAGCAGCAGTCATTGGGTCTATGCTAGAAAAGCATTTGTGCACTTTGACATTCCTGACAAAATTGAAGCACTGGGATGGGTTCCCTAGGGAGGTGGTAGAATCTCCTTCCTTAGAGGTGTTTAAGGCCCGGCTTGACAAAGCCCTGGCTGGGATGATTTAGTTGGGGATCGGTCCTGCTTTGAGCAGGGGGTTGGACTAGATGACCTCCTGAGGTCTCTTCCAAACCGGATAGTCTATGATTCTATGAAAATCACACCAAACAACTGACACTCATTTCAAGTTCAAAACTTCCATTGGTTTACAGAGAATTTTAGTTTTATATGACAGTACACAACTCATTGTGGTCACACAAAAAAAGGAATGGTGTGACTCACGGAGAATCTGTGTCCAAGACACTCATTAAACAAACTGTGAATCATTCAGCATGATATTATCAATCTAAACCATGTAGGACAAGTGTCACTTTATCAAAATGATGTCACTCCAAGTCCATCTTAGTCATCAGATGACAAAGAAATGAGACAAATGGACAAAGATCATGGAAAAACAGGTTATTGATCAGTGTGGAAGTTACACCACTTGATTTCAACCAAAGCAACCAAATAGCTATAAAGTAGCCAGGGACTAGTAAGCAATCTATACTGTTTGATCCAAGTCCACTTATCAAGAAAAAAAGACATTATTTACTGCAGTGACCAGAATTATCCTGACACACAATTTTTCAAGAGACACCAAGCAAGCCAGTGCTAAGATGAACTTCCTCATGCCTGTAGGCAAAGAACTGTTGACTCGTCCAAGACTCCTTACACTAGAACATCTATTACCCCTCAGAGAAACTAGCGAAGGACTCCTGAAAGACTAAAAAAGAGACCTGGGAATCTTGAATGAGGCCTCAAAAATGTTGCAGCACAACTGAAATATGGTTTTATGATGCTTTCTTCCCAGTGCATGACCCGCAAATTGTTGAATGCAAAACACTTCTAGTAGATTTTTTCCCTCTATTAAAATGAACTAGATGTATATTTTCCCCCTCCAAAAATGGGTGATATTGTGCCTATGAAAAGTTCAATAGAAGATGATTTACTGCATCTTAGGGTAGGTCTACACTACCCGCCTGAATCGGCGGGTAGAAATCGATCTCTCGGGGATCGATTTATCGCGTCTCGTCGGGACGCGACAATCGATCCCTGAATCGATGCTCTTACTCCACCAGCGGAGGTGGGAGTAAGCGCCGTCAACGGGGAGCCACAGAGGTCGATTTTGCCGCCGTCCTCACAGCGGGGTAAGTCGGCTCCGATAGGTCGAATTCAGCTATGCTATTCGCGTAGCTGAATTTGCGTATCTTAAATCGACCCCCCCCCCCCCTGTAGTGAAGACCTGCCCTTAGAATCTTAGTATAGGCACAGGATCTCTAGTGGTCATCTTAAGAAGGTTGAACTAAAAACATCACACAAACAAGATATAACACACTCTGCGAGCACACTGTCTGCTCCTTTAATAAATACTCATATAGCAGGCAGCTTGAAATGCTCCAAACCATATGCACACTGTGGATTTACAAGTTATTTTTCTCACCTCACTGACAGACACCATTGATAAGGAATGATCATTATCTAGGCAGTAGTTATATGGGATCCACCAATCCAGGACAGCGATCTGTACTGTCTGTTCCTCCTGTGTCTACTAGGTGTCAGCATCACAATGAGGTATCTTGCTATGGTTGAAAGGGCTATACAGAGAAAGATGTAAACGAAGGTTCTAGTGTGCACATGCTAAACAAGACTACTTCAGGACACAGATGCATATGTCAAAAAAATCTAATCTAAATACCTAAAGGCCACCTCTATAAGAATAGATGGGTCTGAGCCAAAACCCAGTGTCTGATTATGTCTGAACTTTGTGGCTGTTTAGAATCTGAACGCAACTCTGAAATTTCTGTCTGGTTCCCATCTCTACAATAGTCCAAAACTAACCCACAGATCCCAAAGCCTCTGATTTGGGGGTGATTGAACACTGGGTCAAAAGGTTGCATCTCGGTCCACCTTTAATAACAAGCTGCCATATTAAGCCAGCTCAAGAATTCTTACATCTCTACCTGGTGGGAGGAGGAAGATTACTTGAATCTGAAACACAAGCACCAGGAATACAGTCCAGGTTTTGCAAAGATTTAAATATATGGAAGTCGCTGGACCTCTCACCTGCAGCATTAGGCCTTATTTATGCTAGTTCCTGTTCCTGACGACAACTGTTAGCAAGGAATAATAATATTCCATGCTGACAATGGATATCAGCAACAGGTACAGCTAAAAGGGATCTGAATTCGGTTCAAACTGCAGCTGTAGCCAAGTACAACCCAGGTTCAGCACTGTTTTAGGAACCGTGATGGCTTCTGAAACGGTATGGGAAGTGCTTTGTCTGTGGCTACACTTGCAGTCAAATCATGTTCAGCATTAGTTCGACACCACTGATTGGTGATGTCCTGGCAACAGATCGTTTTCCTAGCTTAGACCAGGGTTTCGAAACTTTTGAACGGAGTGTCTGCCGTCGTGGTTAATCTCAGTGTTTCCTCTGCTGTGGCACGGCAGCAAGAGGAAAAAGGAAGGAGAACCGTCTGTGCTACTGAAGAGGGTGGACAGGGAAGAGCCTTCTCTGCTGATTTTTGTTAATGACATAGGAGCTGCACACAGAGAGACAAAACAGACAGACTGTACAGGACAGCGAGCAACTAAGCAAACCAAAGGCTGACATATTTGCCAGTGGCTTTTCTGTCTCAAAAAATTATCCCTCATTTTCATTTTTCCAAAAGCTGAAACACTCCTCCGGGCCAGTTCCTTTACCTTGGCACTGACTGCAGCTAAACTACCTTTAAAGTCCTTTTTATTAGAGCGCCCTGGAATTAAGACCAAAGGTAGAAACGATTGTCTGCCAACTCTAGACGCCGCACTGCGTCTAATTTTGACCCCGGTAAAGATGAAATCCTTTCGCTCACCAGTCACTCACTCAGCACAGGGGGTTCTATTCATCTGTTTTATTGGGTTTTTTAACCACATGCTGAGCTTAAGGCGGTTCAGTGTCAGATTAATGTCACCGGCTCGCCAGCTGGGATCACATTGTTACTGGAAAATCTTTGTCTTTAGGTCTAAAAGAAAAATAAAATCCCCCTTGGTGAAATCCAGTGACTTGCTAACAATAGATCTTCTTCATGCTGTCAACTATTTGCCGTTTGGCATTTTACTAGATACTTCTCAATCTATTTTTTCCAATTCTAATAAACCTATTCGGTAAACGGGGCTACAGTGGTTTCTGCTCTTTCATTGTGGGTGGTCTTAGGGACCTGGAAAACAAAAGCTCCATTAAGCTAGGACAAGAATATGTTTAAAAGTGATCTGCAAAGGGAAAACATGTTTTGGTTTTGGTTTATATTGGTCCTATATGATGAGAAAGACCAGGAATTTCACCTCTTTCAAGAAAAAAAAAGAAGTTATTTTCTGCTGCTTTTTTAGATTAGAAATATGAGGCCTGGCTTTGGTGGGGCATCCTTTGGGAGACTGGGGTTGGGGTAGTTACCTTCCAGCAGACTGAAACCTGGGCTGCGGTTCTCCCAGTCCTCCGGAGAGGAGGCAGGGGGTGTTGAGTCATAGACTGTCTCGACTAAGGGCTGAGAAGGTTGCATCTCAACTCACAGCCTCTTGTGATGGTCTGTCCCACTTCGATCCTCCAGCAAACAAGGAAGTGAAAACCGCTGGACTAAATCAATGGAGCTAGGCCAGTTTTCACCCACTGAGGATCTGGCCCTGATGTATCTGGAGCTCTCTGATCTATTCATTGTGAACAGTTTATTAGGGCTTGTCCTCCCGTACATTGCTACAGCAGTGCAGCTGAGCCGCTGTAGCGCTTTAGTGAAGACACTACTCTGCCGATGGGAGAGCGTCTCCTGCTGGTGTAGTTACTCCACCTCCCCGAGAGGTGGCAGCTCGGTCGACGGGAGAAGCTCTCCTGTTGACATCGTGCTGTCTACAGCGGGGGTAAGGTCAGTATAACTACACTGCTCAGGGGTGTAGATCTTTCACCGCCCAAGTGACGTACTTCTACCGAAATAGGTCTGAAGTGTAGACCTGGACTCAGATTTGATACTTTTTTTTTGTTCACGGATCAGCCAACAACAGATCTGGCATTTTATAAATGCAGGCCTCGTTAGTGATTTTGGAGCAAATAGTCTTTATGGACATTTGGGGTTCAAGCGGTGTGACTGGTAAACTCAATTTCTGTTCCCTGATGAGAGGCCAGCAAGCAACAGCATCCTATTTCTCCCTGACAGTGGTGGTGAGGCTCACAGCCCTCCTCCCTGCCAGCAATCTTCTGACATCACGCCAGCAGGAGCCTTCATGACCCCGGGTCATGTGTAGAGGAGGTTGCACCTGGTGCTATTCCACCCTCCGCAAGATCTGACCGTGGCGTCAGCATGTTGCTATAGGTTCTGAGGCTGGAACATGTTCAAAGTAAGTCCAGGCAAAGGATTTCTCTCTGTTCTGCTTCTCGCTATTACTCATGTGGATGTTGTAGTTATTTAGGGCTTGTCTACAAGGGGAAATTTTACTGGCATAACTATACTAGTATAATTATACTGGTATAACTCCCCAGGTGGACACTCTTAGGCCTGGTCTACACTACGACTTTAGGTCGAATTTAGCAGCGTTACCTTGATTTAACCCTGGACCCGTCCACACGACAAAGCCCTTTTTTTTCGACTTAAAGGGCTCTTTAAATCAATTTCTTTACTCCACCTCCGACGAGGGGATTAGTGCTGAAATCGGCCTTGCTGGGTCGAATTTGGGGTAGCGTGGATGGAATTCGACGGTATTGGCCTCCAGGAGCTATCCCAGAGTGCTCCATTGTGACCACTCTGGTCAGCGCTCTCAACTCAGATGCTCTACCCAGGTAGACAGGAAAAGGCCCGTGAACTTTTGAATTTCATTTCCTGTTTGGCCAGCGTGGCGAGCTGATCAGCGCAGGTGACCATGCAGAGCTCATCAGTATGATGTGCACATTGCCGGGGCACATTGCCCAGCCTGTACTTTGTGAGAAGTCTATGACCATGTCTATGTCCTCATCACTCTCGTCACCGCGCTGCCGTCGCCTCCTCGCCTGAAACAATTGTCTGCTGTTGCTCTGACAGAGGGAGGGGCGACTGACGACATGGCTTACAGGGAATTAAAATCAACAAAAGGGGTGGCTTTGCATCCAGGAGAAACACAAACAACTGTCACACAGAATGGCCCCCTCAAGGATTGAACTCAAAACCCTGGGTTTAGCAGGCCGTTGATTTCACAAAACAAATTGGGTCAATTTCTTGTTTTGATCCACTCCATCTATCTTTTACATCTTAGGCTGGCAGCAGACGCTGCAGTACGACTGCTAGCCATCATCATCTCCTGGCTGCTCGCCAGAAGACGGTGCAGTACGAGTGCTAGCCATCGTCATCTCCTCGGTGCTTGGCAGAAGACGGGAATGACCTGGCTGGGTCACTCCCATGTCTGCCCAGGTGCCTCTGACTGACCTCATCGAGGTCGACTAAAAGAGCACCAGGAATACGACGACGACGGCTACCAATCATAATGCACTGTCTGCTGCCAAAAGCCGCTATGTAGCAATGCAGTCCCACGTCTGCCAGCACCCAGGAGACGTACGGTGACGGTGAGCTGAGCGGGCTCCAGGCTTGCCGTGGTATGGCATCTGCTCAGGTAACCCAGGAAAAAAGGCGCGAAATGATTGTCTGCCGTTGCTTTCATGGAGGGAGGGAGGGAGAGAAGGAGGGAGGGAGAGGGGAATGAGAGTGCCTTTTTCTGGTTTAGCCTAAACCACCAAAGTGACATTAATTTCCCCATGTAGACAAGCCCTTAGATTCAGGGATTCAAAACACGCCTGTTGTCTCTCCCTACCTCTGAACACTCTCACTTCCAAACACATGGATCCAGGGAGAGGCTGGGTGAGTCCTCGCAGTGCAAACATGCTCTGTCACTCAGGAGTACATTTGTTCCCCTGTGCGCAGGCACATATCCCTAT
This sequence comes from Chrysemys picta bellii, assembly GCF_011386835.1. Classification (NCBI taxonomy): domain Eukaryota; kingdom Metazoa; phylum Chordata; order Testudines; family Emydidae; genus Chrysemys; species Chrysemys picta. Next base: position 6,955,601 of record NC_088804.1, on the reverse strand, counting down.
TTGTATGCCCCACACGCATTTGTGCAGAGGGAACCCAGACACGATGGTCATGGAAAAGCAGACTAAAAAGATTTGAACAGGGTCAGACTGAATCACGTCAGACACTGACACTTTCACAAATCATCTTTTCCACTCTTTGCCCAGCTCCAGTCTCGAATACGAAAAACAAGCTTATGCAGCAGGAGAACAGGGAAGGGTTCCTCATGCCCCAGGACCACCGGCAGTACTGCTGACCTCCAATCCTTCTTCCACCCACATTCCCCCCTTCCCCGTGGCCCTTTGGAGGACAGCCTCAGTCCTTCTCACACTAGCAAGTTGACAGGAAGGACCCCCTCCTGCATATCTCCGAATCACTACAGGAGAGAAGCTCTGATCCTGAGGACCTACAGATATTCTCAGGACTGGAGCTCTCATTTTGCAGACTGTATGAGACCAGCAGCATCAGGACACAAGATGGTGGGTGAGGACAGTGGTTAGCAGGAGGCTCGGTGACTGGCAGCCTAAGGGGGCATTTCCCCCAGACCTCCTAAGGTCTACTGGTTTGGTTGTCCCATCTTGTGGACCTGCTAGGGTTTGCAGGAACAGAAAACATGGCAACCATTTTTTAAAAATAATCTAAGGAAATTCATCTCCAAAAATCCTTGTTCTGGTGAAGTTAAAACTTCAGGCACACAGCCAAGATTGGAGTACTCAAAATGCAGAATTAAGTTGGCACTTTTCAAACTAGGTACCAAAACTACCTTAGCTTTCCCAGCCTACCATCATCCCTTTTTTGGCACGTAGTTTCACAGTGGTGCACCACTGAACACTGGTTTTCAGATCTATTTCCTACCACTTTCCTCTCTGATGCTAAGCGAGCTAGTTTGTCACTTACTGATCTTTGCTCTTCTCAAGTAAGTGCTCTAATTTCACCGTCTAGCTCATATGAAGTTCGTATATAGAGACACTCCAGCTCAGTGTCAAATGGTACCTGGAAAATTGGCTGCTACACTGAAACATTCTTAACTTCTCCTTAACAAAGATTTTTGGCTTGGTATCTATAGACACCTGCAATCTCCCAAGTGTGGAACAACAGGTGCCACACTCGTGGGCAGACTTGAAGAGAATGGTTTAAAGACACCCCTAGGTAACGGTTAACGGGCTGCTTGTCAGGGTGTGATGTTTCCTAGAGCTAACGTCAGGCAGAACACAAAGCATTTAAGACATTTTCCAGACCCATACCTCTTCGGAGCCACAGGCACGCCTGGTACCATGAGCGTGTGGGAATTATTCCGGGAAGGCGGGGGCAGATGGGGGTCGTGTTTCTGCACCCCTGCAGAGCTGCTTTTAGCGTCGACATCCTTGACGTTTACAATGGGATATCTACTGGACGATGGCTCTTGGAGAGAAAAAACAGAAAAAGAATCAGAAAAGGAAACGGGCTACATTAAGGGGCAAAAATCTCTCTAGAATCACTTGGGACCAGTGTTTTTGCTCAACGTCAAAATTAGTCAACCTGCTGCCACTGACGTCAATCTAAGCTGTCTCCAGGCCTTATGTATTTATGTACATTGACAACACATGTAGTTCCATTCAGCTTGGAAAAGAAACTAACAAAGCCACAAAATTCAAAGTTAAGGTCCATCCTGAAAGCGGTGGGTGGGGGGGGGGGAAACCAGGCCAGATGCTCATTGACTTCAGTCACCTACATCAGCTGAAGATCTGGCCCATTAAGCATCACAACATGAATTGATCGAGATTCTTCTCTTGTGTTCTCATAGCTTGAGAGTGATGTTGTCTTTTAAATATCCTGGACAGATTGTAGTCGCTCGTTCCACATTATGGGAAAAAATACGGTGAAGTGACTCAGATTATCAACATCAAAAGCTGCCAGGTAGGTATCCATAAGTAAAGTCCCTCAACTCCTACATACACACACCCATGAAGTTTTCTAAGGGGTGTTACATCAGTATTACGTTGTTAGAGTTCTGATTCAGTCTGTAGATTTCAAATTGCATGACTGCCTGTTTTTACCCCAAATAAGACATTATTTAAATAATAATTTGAAGGTTCTTGAATCAATCTGGCAGGAATCTCAGAACAACGAGCCATGCACATTACAGTTAGGAGCACAGCCGGCACCCGGGTCCCACTCTGCATGCCTGGCCTTCACCTGCCGAAACCTACCCTCATGATGATATCTAAAATCCCAGCCAGCAAGTCCTTGCAACTTTTATTTACAAAAGGTGAAAATTCAGCCTCGTGTGTAAAGGCCTTGCACCACTTATATTCAGTGTGGGGCTTTCTGCCCAGAGATGACTGTCACCCCAAAAGCACAGGAGAGAGAGTCGCATGCACAAACAAACCCATTCAAACCTCTACATTGTTCACCAGAGAAGATATTCAGCTAGAAGTGACAAGGCAAGCAAAACACAAGAAACATCACACAACAAACACTACTGAGCCTTAAAAGGCCATTAAGAGGCAGGTTCGGCCACCCGTACTCATGCAGAGTGGTGAATTTTAATGTCGTTCTATCACATGTGCCAGAAGGAGTTCCACCCGTTTCTGTGGGGCTATTTGTGAAGAATGCTCATGTTTGACATAAGAATGGCAGAACCCGACACTTTCGGTGGGAAACAGATCCACAAAAGCAAGGTTAACGCTTATGGACTAAACTGGGCAAGGTTAACGCTTATGGACTAAACTGCTTGTAACAAGACTCCCCTTCCCATTCCTTTGTTCTCGCTGAGCGTGTATGTGGGTGTGTTAGCGACAGAAAGTGTCCATGTAGTGGAGATTTTGTCCTTTAATTGTGGGTTGCTTTTGAGATTTTGAAGCAGTGAGAAGGAGAGTGGTGGTTTTGTTGGTGTGAGGGGTTTTTGTTGGTGTGGTGGTGGTGGTGTTTTTTTGCAACCCAGACCTGTTTTAATGTTCTTTGTTGGGTGAACTTGACAATACTGTAATTATAATTCAGTGACATTAATACAAAATGATTCCATTATAGAAATAACGTGTATCACTATGTTGCAATATGGAACATGTTTTTTCAAAAACAAGAGCAGCAGAAAGGACACACAGAGATAAAAGCCCATGCCCAAAGCCATGCAAGCACATCAGAAAAGCCATCCTCTATACTACCTAAAGGATGAGAAGGGGACCATTCCTCATTCAAAAAACTGGGGTTCACCACACCAGACTTTCGCTTTTTGGAGATGAGGACGGGGATGCGGGAGGTGGTGGAGAATTGGTAGCTGGGAACATTGGGTAGCTGCTCTACTGTGCCTTGGGAGGAAGGGGAGGAGCTCCTGCAGTCAAGCGGCTGGTCATGCACCAGGCGATCTAACTCAACGTCTCTGGTTTGCTTGGACATGATGCTAGGAGCCTAGGCGCTTCAAGCAAAGGACAGGGCGTCTGAAGCTGCAACAAGAAACATAGAATCAGGTGAGACAGTCTTGTTTTAGTTCCAGATGAGCTGTTTCTTTAAAAGAGAAATACAACATTGGTGGTGATTTTTGTTTTAGTGCTCACAAGGGTGATAGCTAATAACTTAGAATCAGGAACAGAGGTAGCAAGTGCCATACAGGCTTCCCTTACACATGTAACACCAGCAGGTGGGATTGAACCTGGGACCTAAGGAGGTAAATGCATGAGCTGCTACTGCATGAGCTGAAAGCCATAGGGCTCTTGGCTAAGGCCATACAGCAGACTCATTAATTTCCCTCTCTCTAAGTGGTCCCAGTGCCACTAGCTGAGCCAGAACACCACACCCAGGAGGTGTGTGGGTTACACACAACTTTACTAAGGGGCCTCTGTCCTGATTTTCAGCACCCAGCGTTATTTCACTACTGAGTCTCATCTAAACAGAGACTGAGGCTTGGTCTACACTACCCCCCTAATTCGAACTAAGGTACGCAACTTCAGCTACGTGAATAACGTAGCTGAAGTCGAAGTACCTTAGTTCGAACTTACCTTGGTCCACACTCGGCAGGCAGGCTCCCCCGTCGACTCCGCGGTACTCCTCTCGCCGAGCTGGAGTACCGCAGTCGACGGCGAGCACTTCCGGGTTCGACTTATCGCGTCCAGACTAGACGCGATAAGTCGAACCCAGAAGTTCGATTGCCAGCCGCCGAACTAGCGGGTAAGTGTAGCCAAGGCCTGAGAGTCATGACAAAATTGCAACGGCAAATGTCCCCTGAGGAACTAGATTGTCACCACCAAATACATCTCCCGTCTGAGCCAAGCAACGTTCTCCAGAAGGGAAAGGGCAAGTATCCCTTTCCGCTGCTTCACTTCCCCTGCCTGCCCAAAGCCCACTGTTTTCACTTTAAGGCCTTTCCAGATCTAATGTCTCTCATTCATCAGTTGCCCAGAATACGAAACAAGCAGTCTCCAAAGCACAAGTCCTAGTGGAATATGAATTGCATCAGTCTGAAGGGCAGACATTCATGATCCCTATTCCCATCCAGCTGAAATGAATCTGTATCACAGATAAGACCCAAAGGTTAAAAGAAGCATTAAGGGTCAAATGTTCAAAGATGTCTATACATTCTAGGTGCTTCTAGTTTGGGAAGCCCACCTCTAGACTCCCAGAAGCCTGCTGCTACCATTGGCGACAGCAGCCGAAGAGGGTACTCAGCCCTTTGAAAATCACACTCCAGGTGCTTCAAAGCAGACACCCAAAAACCGAGGCACCTGGAATTAATGGACACTTTTGAAAACTTTGTTTGGCATATAAACCCTTTTCTCTCTCCATGTTCTTGTTGCACTGGCAGTAAAATCCTGGAGAGAGAGGGCTCCATCCCTGGTCTTGGACACAAAATGTTTCCCGTGAGGTTAGGCTGTGACTCGCCTCATTCTATTTGTCTTCTGCTGGAATCCAGTGTTGTATACCTGAGTACCATCGCAGCCCAAACCATAACGTTGATACCACTTTTCTGTTCTGTAGTCTTTTCATACAATGTGCAATGGTCATCTACAATCATCTGCCAACACAAGGCTCTTCTGCTCTCCCACCAGGCAGGAGAGTGTCGGGGAATAATGGGCAATGATGAAACCAGGCATCGGGCTCTAAGAATTATCCATGTGGTATTTTATTTTAAAAGAAAATTTAAATCACTACAAATATAGAGCCATATGCTCCACTGCGCTGAGTTTCCACAGCACTGGAGGCATCACAGAACTGGTTACAGATCCCTGATTCTCTGCCCAGCCCCAGGGCAGGGTAAAGCAGCATGGGGGCTGCTCTAACCTGCATCCTCTGGCAACAGCACTCAAAGGACTGTCTGCCAGGAGAGTAAGAGCACAGTACGTGTTAGTCATGCCTGTTTCCTGTCTCAGCCTGTCCCTGATACAACCCCTGTGCCGGGGTCTCTGCAGGTGCTATTCCAGCTCCGCTCCCAAGAGAGGCCCCCATGCTGTTGAATCCCTAGCAGGGGAGACAAGGCCAAATTCCCTCCCATATGTGCTGCCAGAGCAATGCAAAGGGGACTAAGTGGAGCAGAGAATCTAGCCCATAATTCGTTTCCTGGCTAATTGTTACTGGTTTGGATTCAGCTTGCTGTCACTTTTGTGTTGAAGGAGGGTTTAGGAGAATTATTTTGAGACTATCCTTGTGGGAAATTGCACTTAAATGCAGATGCCTATGAACCTTTTTAAGCTCTTAACGCAAGGCTTATATGAACGTAAGCAGTACATAGGGGCTTGTGAACTTCAGTCACAGAAAAGACCTGCCCTGCAGTGTTGCTGCTGAAATTGTAATGTTCTATCCAATGTAGCTGCAAGAACACACACTTGGCAGTTAAAAAAAAACCTCTCAAAAAAGTAATAGAGCAATGGGTCAAATCATCCCTCAGGTAACTCCACTGAACTCAGCGGAGCGATGCCAGGAATTACCTTGGCCCAGTGAGTCTGTGATAGTCTTACAAATCAAGTCCCACTCTAATTTTTGTTACCAAAACGTTACCTCCTAAGATGTTACATTAAAATGTATTTTATGTAGACAGTTATTTTTCAGATAAAACAAGGTAGCTGAGAAAAAGACTTTTTTCTCCTCCATGTCTCCTTCAGCTGAAGGAGAAATTCTTATTTCACAGCCAGGTTAACTTAATCAGCAAGATTATGTGCTGTGTAACTACCAGTCTCTTATATCTGGGCATAACTGATAACAACATTGCTGCTGTATTGCTCCTATAGGATACTTGCAACCAGTAAAAGACCGCAGAAAGCAGGCCCCTCGCACAGAAGAATCACTTGTTCGTTTCTATCGAATAAGAATTCAAAAGGGTGAGTCTATCCGTCGTTTTTTTCTCACCAGACATCTCATTGCCACTTTGTGGTTCTAATAATTCCACGCCATTCTGCATTATATACTGTACCTTCAGCATCAGTTCTGGCAGCTCCGGCTTTCTCCTCTTCCACCTTCACAAAACAAACAGACAGTTCTAACGAAAAACCTCCCCTTCCATTACAGAAAGCAAAACAGAAAACCAATCCTTTATACGCAAGGGTTGGATTTCAATGCAGTTTTAGTAGCAAACTGAGAGTTAATATTTCTAAAATATGTTAACAAGTTCCCCTGTACCTGGGGGAGAAAAGACAGAGGTGGTCTGTATGATCCACAGATCAGCTGTAAGCTCCTTTTATACGGTTCATTCGTTTTAGAGCAAAGACGCTTCTTGGAGGTTGTGACAATTATTTTTTTTCCTTTTCAATTAATTTTTTAAATACTGTATAACACTCTAGGGCCACACGGGAAATACTAATACAATGTGATGAGCATAAAGTCTACATTGGCAGTTCTACATCATCCAGAACACAGCGCTGGGCATAAAACCCTACCCTTTACTGACGCAATAGGTGGTGGGGGTGCTGCCGCACCCCTGGCTTGAAGGGGTTTCCATCACATCCAGGGTTTACAGTTTAGTTCAGTGGTTCTCAGCTCCCCCATTGTACAAATTGTTCCAGCCCCCCTGAATGATGCACTTCTTTTTTTAGTGGGGCAGAGTGTAGAGCTTCTAGTGTTTTATAAGGGGAAACACTGACCATTTATCTAAATTCAGCACCCAGGCAGTCTCTCTCTCCCATATTTGTAGTTTTCAAACTTTTTATTTTCACGGTGTCTAGCTGCCATCTGTTAGCATCCATTAATAAAGTACCTAAATATGTCACAATCCCGAACCCCCAGCTTCACGATGGTATTTCGGCTCCTCACTTTCCTCTGGGTCTTCTGAGTCCAGCTTTCTAGCCTTACTGCTGACCTGCTCTATCTAAAGCAACTGAAACTCCCTCAACTTCAGGGGTTTCTAGATTTTCTTTTCCAAAGCAAGTTCAAGACTGCAGGGGAGTGGGTCAACACTATCCCTGCGCCTTGCCCCTGGAACTATTTCTTCTATAGTTCCAAAAGCAAACCCTAAATATGTACCCGGAGGCAAATCCGGCTGACGAAGGTCCTGAACACAGCGGAATTGGTATGGGCTCTGCTCCACAGAAAAGGGGCGGGAAGACCTTGCAAGAGGTGTGCACCCTTTGCACATCTCAGGGCACAACGACACAGGCAAAGCGACCTTTCCCTGGACAAAGAGGGAGTGGTTGGGGGAGCAGGGGGGTTGGAGCAAGGATGGAGGAGAAGCAGCCTGCAGAAAAGAACGGGCAGAATCTGCCCAGCTAGGAAGCTCCCTGGGCAGAAACCAAAGCCTTATGTCTCCACAGGGATCATCCTGAAACTTGCAAGTACTTGTTTCTGGAGAGGGCGGTTCGCAACCTGAACTGCAAGACTTCGAAGCATTCTTGTACCTGTAGCAAAGAGCCTTTGGGAACAGCCTCGTGGTCTTCTTCTAGCTGCTCCAAACCCGGGCCAGCGGCTGCAAAGGCGAACTCATCCAGCTCACCGCTGTAAGCAACGCAAGGAGAGTGAGGCAGGGATCTACAGAACGCAGATGAAAAGCAGCGAAATAAGAACAGGATTTCTGCCAGCCATTTCCGAGCCTGGGCGTATTACGGACAAGAGACATCAGGGGAGTGGAAATGTCTCTAAGGAAAAGGTCTCTTGAGTGTCAGGTTGCAAGACCATTGCTTCATAGGCTATCTACTCAAGCCCATTTGCAGATTAATGAGAACACACAACTATACCAGAGACCTAGGCAGGGAGCTGACGGGAGAGAGTCTTAATAACTGTTGTTATTATAAGAGGCCATGGTCCATTTAGCCATTTGCAAAGCCCTCTCTAAAGAAAATAGATATTGATTATTCCAAATTTTTGACAAAAGCACCTTTTTCATGGCACTACCCTGCAGCCTTTAACCAAATATAGACAAATATCAATGAAACGTAATGCATGAGATGAAAGTTTTAACTAGTGTGTGAGAAGAGACGTTCTTATAATGTTGGAAACAATATTAAGTGGGAGACCCAGTGAAAATCATATAAAACATACATTTGTAGGAAAACAAACTCATCTTGCTGTGCTCAATACATTTCTAATTTAAGTGAGAGCCATCAAATAACAGCAGAGAGCCCGATTTTCCAACAGGAGCACCTGTATACCCCATCTAAACCCCTCATTTCCACATCTAAATTGTCAATGTCACACATAATGTTCATTTTCGGTTCCTAACCGCCAACTTTAGTGTCCAAAAACTAAATCTGTCCATACGACTCTGCCATCCATCTTTGACAAATCGGGCCCACAAGATTAATGTTATCAGTTTAACTTGACTAATACATTTAACTGGAAAAAAAATCAGGTAGCTGTGGTTGGTGATCATCTTCTCTTAATGCTCCAACAGCTTTAATCAAAAATCACCCCCAAATCAATGTGTTGGTTGTTGTGGTCGTGGTGTTTTGTTTCGTTTGTTTGGTTTTTGTTTTGTGGGGGGGGTTTGGGATGGAAAATGGGGATCATTAAGAAAATAAATAAGAAAATAGCTAAATCCGTGAAAATTGCAATGCCCACAATTATCACATATTAGGTAGGTCCTTAACGATGAGGATGTATAATAAAAAGGATGAGTCTTTCATCTGCATCTAGTTGTTACTTCACAGGATTTTTGTTTTCATTTTGATTAATAAAAGCTGTTCAAAATCCCATCTCAAATCTTGTGATCTTATCCCAGAAACACACCCAGTCTTTCTCTTTTCCAGTAAAAATCCAAACGCACTGAAAGAACAATTGCAATCAAAACTGAAACATACATTTTGCTAATAACCAGTAATAAAGGATTTCACTTGCATCAAAGCTCAACAAATTACAGTGCAGCAGTTTCTGAAAAACAGTTTTTGATAAAATAATAAGCAAAAATTGTAGAATTTAAACATTGAACAATAGTGCATTTTCAGTTTCCAGGTGAAAATCTAGGCGTTTCAGTTTTTTAACTAAAAGGCAGAGTATAGTACTACAAGAGCAGTAGTATACTAGATAATAAAACTCGAAATGTTTGCACCATGTGAAACCAAAACAAACCACTCCGCTAAGCCAAGAAGCTTTCTAATGTATCCGTAGCCCAATGTAACCATCTATAAAGGTTGTGGACACTTCAACTATTTCCTACAACAGAAAAACGATTTAAAAATTCACCTACTTGTATTAAATTGCATTTGTGGATCTAACACACAATCCCATCTTTAAATCCGGCTCCATAATATTCATAATAATCCTGAATGCATTTTATTAACATATATGTTTTTAAATTATCTGGAACTACTTCGAGACCAAGATTTTTGATTCTGTCTCTCGCTTTTGATGTCTGCAGATTAGCTGCAAATCCTATTTCCTGTTAATCGGATCGAGTTGCTGTGCAGGCAGTGCCGCAGAACCCCCTGTGGGAGGGGGCAACAGTTTAGGGACCAAAGGGCTGCAGTTGCTAGGAGAAGCTGAGCAGTTGCTAAGGAGGAGAATATGTCGCTAGGAGACACTTGCTGGTTCCTAGGTACCTCACGTCATCAGCAAGCCCTTGAATAAGCCAAGTTAGCTAAAGCATCCTTTCCAGGCTGCACTTTAGCAATGATCTCTGAAAACAGTTCTGTCTCCTACACAGAGACATAGAAATATAAGAATGGAAGAGACCTGAAGAGGTCAGCTAGTCCAGTCCCCTGCATTCATCGCAGGACTAAGCATTATCTAGTCCATCCCTGACAAGTGTTTGTCTAACCTGTTCTTAAAAACCTCCAGTGACGGAGATTCCACAGCCTCCCTGGACAATTTGTTCCAGTGCTTAACCACCCTGACAGTTAAGAAGATATGTGCATATCTTGCAAAGAGCATATCAGTTGCCCTCAGAAAGGACACTAGAAGATGTGGAACATTTGACCAGAATTCCCACCACATTCAAATTCAGCCTAAGGTTGTGTGTGGTCTGCTTTTGCAAACCTGCAGTGGTTCATGTGAATTCTGTTTGTGGCTCTAACCTTTGTGACACATTCAGATATACAAAATGTTTCTCTCTCTCTGCAAATATTTGTAGGCAGCTGTTTGTCAGAGCTTTTCAAGTTCAAAGTGTGCTCTGCGGGAGAAGTCCCCTGTAGCACATCATGTCGATATTTTCCTACATGGCCTCTTGTCTCCTCTGGCTCTGGCAAAACAGTTAACCCATGCAAAGAGCATGAACCCATCCAAACTGAATCTTGCCTGTGGGTCTGCAGTGAGATTCAGCTTAGGACAAAACCAAATGTGTTTGCACCCAAACCTTTTAAACTCCATGGCCTGCAAACGCACATGAACGGATTCGGATATAAAATCATAAATCCACGTTGAGCCAAAGTGGAAAGAACTCACACAACTCTGAATAGCACTTACCCTGCAATCTTTCTTTCTTCCTCCTCATTACCTTTCTGGGAACATGATGAGTGCAACCTTGGAAAAGGAAAGGTTTCTTATATTAAATATTCACTGTCTTATACATATTTTGAGCCTTAGGTGGGAATCTGAAATCTTTAGACTATAAAAATATAGCCAGTTCTACCTACAAAACTCTGCAATAATCTTCAGGTGCCCTTTGGGCAGGGGTGAGGGAATGTACCTGCTCAATACCACAAAAGAAATATCTGGAGGAGAGGAATTTGGGGATATTGGCCATGCCTTGTTTCACAGGCCTTTATCATATGTGGGTTCTTAGTGGGGTGGGGGAGTGAATACAGAATATCTACAGAGTAATGGAGTAAAAATGTTATAAATACAGAGAAATACAGTCTTGGACACTAAAAATTCAACTTGCTCTGCAGGAAGAGTGTCTTTTTTATAAGACCTCATTGTTAGTAGAATTCACCCTCCAGGGCAGGAAATCCGCTGCTGGCCATGTGGAATGTTAGGTTTCCAGGACTGTACATTAGAAAAAAAACGTGTAAGATATTTTCATAACAAATCCATAAATACATTTTCAGATGGTGGAAGGAAGCACCATTAAGCAGCACGTGAATGAATGGAACTCTGGGGCTCACTTTACGTTAGCACCGTCATTTATTGTCAGGAAAGCTAATCAGTGAGAAGGAATGGGATTCCCAGCTCCAGAACTGCAGAGCAGCAAAATCTATCAAGGGCTGTGCCCTGCAGGTTAAATTCACACATAGAATTCAGTGGCTCATTTCTGAGCTAGCAGTAAGGACAATGTTTAAACATGGTTCTAGGAACATAGGAATTGTTATACCAGATCAGTTTCTCCACCACTGTCTCTCTCCCCTCTATGGTCCTATTTACATTAGAGTGCAGACTGCTAACCAGGACCCATTATGGGGGTTTTACACCTTCCTCTCAAGCATCTGTTCCTGGCTACTGTCAGCAAGATAGTGGACTCGGTGGCTCATTGGTCAGAGTTCGTTCAGGGTGGGGATGCATTCAGCGCACTGTTAAAGGGGATCACAGCTTCCATTCTGGCACGCACTCTCCCAGAGGAGTGCGGACCCAGTTAGCCAGCAGGCCGCTGAAGAGGTACAGAGATTCCCATCCCCCACAAAGCAAGCTACTGAACGACCTCGCTTTTAGCCGCTTGTTTGAAGGCAATGTAGAAAAGTTAACCCCTCTTCTGTATGTGCGCGGCTATGCTGACATCCATTGGCCAGCCAGGCTCATCCCAACTTCCCTTCCCTTCCCTTCCCTGTGGATAGCCTAGAGAGGTCACTTGTTGATATCCCAAGAAATATATTCCAGGCCCAGTTTCTTATTCAAAGTGACCAATTTTCTATGGCTATGCAGGGCCGTGTATCACAGGCGTTGTTCCCTCTTTTCCTAGCTTCATCCCGATATCCTTCTCCAGGCCCCGCCCCCATTACTATGTTAGCTTGAGGTACAGAATGAGATTAAACCAGCAGGATTCCACGAACAAACTCTGATTTTTCTTTTCCTTCGTGAAACCGCCCTTGTCCCATAGGATAAGAAAAAAAACTATCGGTTCTCCCTCTTCCACCATTAGAGAATGCAGATCCGCCTGATTCCATGGAGCGGCAGCATTAAATCACACTACGTAGGAGGATGGATTTCCTTTGATTCTTGTGCAATACGGGCTATAATTTGAAATTATATTACAGATGTATTTATTCTTGGAAATTTCTTTTCTATGTACGGAATCTCTAGCCACCTGGGGCCACTTCCCAGTAGAATTTTCTATTCTGCAATGATGTGTTACTGAAAACCTGAAATTCAGCACTTGCAAATACTTACAATTTTCTCACCACCTGCAAATGCTGTTATTGAACTCAAAGGTGCTTTCACAATACACTGCAGCCCCTCTGGAAGCATTTCAGGCTGGACTATACCATTGACTATCTTTCGGATGTCCACCACACTGAAGCCGGTAGGTGACTGAATTCTAACAATCCAGTCTTTCCAGCAGAGATTTCAAATCTGTAGGCTGGCGTCTCCCACAAGACTGAGGAAAAGGTCAGTTAAGTAAGTCTTTATTTACACTATAGCATAAGGGTCTGATGCTGCTCCCACTGAAATCAATGACAAAACTGCCAGTGACTTCAATGATACAAGACCAGACTCCATACAACAGTTTTTTGGAAGAGATTAGATGAATTATAAGGAGAAGGGGCCAAGAATTTCCACTTTAACAGTAACTATTTTTTTTAAACAAGCCTTTTGGAAGGGATCTAAACCCTCAAACTTCAGGGCATAAGCCAACCTCTAACTATTAGAGTTAGGAAGAAACTTTCCCTGGGGTAGGTGATCTCATAACTGCCTACTACAGGGTCTGTTGCACCTTTCTCTGAAGCAGGTAGTCTTGGACCCTGTAGAGGCAGGATGCCAGACTAGCAGAACCACTGGTCTGATCCCATCTGGCATTTCCTATGATCCAAATCCTAGGGAAATCAAAGGGAAAGTCAATGGCTTGTTTTAGTAACTTTGGGAGGTTTGCAGTGCATATCACTTTCCTAGACTTGTGTAAATTACCATCTGCCAACTAACTCACACAACATATTGTATGGCTACAATGAAAGAACAGACACATATGGATGATATTCAACCTTCATAACACTCCACAGCAGAGTACTTCGTTCTTTATAATACAACAGCCCCTTCCAATATCAACCTTCTCTTCCTACCTCTTTTCTTCTTCCTGAATTTCCTCTCTCCGTGAGCGGCTGGGAGGAGCACACACTGTAAGTTCGGCCTCGTTGTCCCAGTGCATCACTTCTTCTCTGGCTTCATTATCCCAGTTAATATCTACCTCTTCCATCACAAGATCCACCTGCCCCTCGGGGAGGATACAGACTGAAATGGGAATGGTGGAGGAAGTGGTGAAGTGAAGGTAGCAGGTTTTATAAGAATCTATCCACACCATATTTTTACATGTGGAATGTAGTTGTGTATAAATGTTATTAAACAGAGAAGTATTCAAATATGCCAGAACTCAGAAAATATAGCTGAGGATTTGAATCATTTTCAGTCATACTGGAGCTGTGATAGACATTCGTTTTGTGCCGTTTTCCCTAAGGAAGAAGTTCAGGGGTTCCACAATGGGTGTGGATAGGCCAAAACAAGAATCAGTCCTGCCTATGAAAAATAGCTTTCTCTGTACTCATACACCAGCTATTGGGTCAGATCTTCAACTGGTGTAAATTGGTGCAGATCTGTTGACTTTGTTGGAGCGAGATTGATCTACACCAGTTGAGGATCTGGCCCATTTATCTCTGGGCCATAATCTGATTGTTCTTGCAAAAATATGCAATGGTGGGGAAAGACCCAGAAAGCTCTTGTTCGCTTGTACTCTACTACAAACCAGCAGCCAGAATCCCCTCCTTATACATGCTGGGTGAAATTCACCCCAGTGCACGGACATGGCCCCCTTCCCTTCCCCTCTCGTGTATAGGCTGGGGCCTGTAGGACCACACCCTGTGCTCCTAGAACACTTGCCTGGTTCAAGGCCTCGTCCAGTACCTCCAGACTCTTTCTGCCTGCCTGTGTTCTCAGCAAGCAGAACACCTCCAGGAAGCGTTTCTGGGCCAGTGCACCTCCACACGTAACCCTGCTGAAGTCAGAGTTATCCCCAAGTTTGAATGAACCCTGCCCTATGGCATTACACGCTGCACACAAGAACTGTCCTCCACATCCGAGTCATTTGCCAACACGGCAGGGATGTAACACTAGACAATCCAATGGTCCCTTCTGGCCACACGTTCTATCAATCTATATGTTGCCAGGCGCCTAGAAAGGCCACCAGGCCTACTCCCTGAGAAAAGCTCAGAGTACTGATCTGATCCAAAACCCAGGGCAGTAACTGAGATTCTTTCCATTATCGTCAGCCAGCATTGGGTCAGGCCCCGCTGTCCGTTCACATTTTAGATCCTCGCTCGATGCATGCGAGAAAACGAAGAAGAGGAGATGACACTACCCAGACTGTGTAGTACACAGGCCGCTAATTCCGAGATCTCACCAACAGCTCGATTCAACAGAACTTGGCCACAAAACACATGGCGCCTATGATGAGTTTAATAAGAAAGTATGCACCAAATTAAAAAAAGACAGAAAGATAGAAAAAGGACAATTAGGATCCATTTTTATTCCATCACATGTGCACTCAGTAATACACTACCCGACATCGTGCTAACACCACACATTTCACTTTGTCTTTATCTTATTTTTTTACAGAAATACAATTATGAAAACACAAAGAAGAAGAAAGACACTTTTCTACTAATGTCGGCTCTTGTTTTTAGAGCGTGTATGAAACCAGGGCAACACAGAGCACTCAGCTACCAGACGGGCACATTATAAAAACACAGCTAGGATATGTTATTTTGGTTGTGTGGACAGTAACTCCTCGTTAAGGCTGCCTATCTTGTAAAGGAAACTATCGAGGAACAACAGGTTGGCATGAAAAGGAGGCATCCAATGGTTTTTGACAAGCCAGCCCAGAATGCGCTATGTGTGCATACTGGAGATTTTCATACAACGGCCCCTCTTGCAATAATTTCACTGTAGGGAGTCACCCTGACGTTTTTCAACACACTAGATCTGAAAAGTGACATCGTCTAGGGAAAAGTCAGCAATTACTGAGGCTGGATTAAGTTCACCCTTGCGAAGAAGGCCAGCACCAGGAATAGGACGAAAGAATCCCATGCACCGCTACAGGCTGGGGACCGACTGGCTAAGTAGCAGTTCTGCAGAAAACTGGGAGTTACAGTGGACAAGAAGCTGGATATGAGTCAACAGTGAGCCCTTGTTGCCAAGAAGGCTAAAGGCATATTGGGCTGCATTAGTAGGAGCATTGCCAGTAGATCAAGGGGAGTGATTATTCCCCTCTATTCGGCACTGGTGAGGCCACATCTGGAGTACTGCGTCCAGTTTTGGTCCCCCCAACTACAGAAGGGATGTGGACAAATTGGAGAGAGTCCAGCGGAGGGCAACGAAAATGGTCAGAGGGATGTGGCACATGACTTACGAGGAGAGGCTGAGGGAACTGGGCTTGTTTAGTCTGCAGAAGAGAAGAGTGAGGGGGAATTTGATAGCAGCCTTCAACTACCTGAAGGGTGGTTCCAAAGAGGATTGAGCTCAGCTCTTCTCAGTGGTGGCAGATGACAGAACAAGAAGCAATGGTCTCAAGTTGCAGTGAGGGACGTCTAGGTTGGATATTAGGAAACACTATTTCACTAGGAGGATGGTGAAGCACTGGAATGGGTTACCTAGGGAGGTGGTGGAATCTCCTTCCTTAGAGGTTTTTAAGGTCAGGCTTGACTAAGTTCTGGCTGGGATGATTTAGTTGGGAATTGATCCTGCTTTGAGCAGGGGATTGGACTAGATGACCTCCTGAGGTCTCTTCCAACCCTAATCTTCTGTGATTCTATGTGCCACGAATTTCACCTGATAACATTTGCTATTCTGGGTCAGACCCCACCACCCCCACTTGCTAAAAGCAGAACCGCCCTGTAGTGGAAGAGAGAGAATACGAGTCTCCAGTGAGAAGTTAAAAGCAATTATTGAATCAAGCTAAGTCTTTGTGAAAGAGAACTCAATTCAAAGAAGTGAGCAGGTTGCAGCGGGCGTTCTCAGTGTGAAACATTTGGTATGTCGTGGCTTTTCATGAAACCATTTTATGGTTTCAGAAGTGACGGGAGAGGGAAAAATAGGAAGCTCTCTTTTTGGAAGGGTGCATGAGGGACCTATTTCAATGCTCACATGCAGTATTTGTACAGCCTCACGGCCATTATTCCCAGCCACGTTCTGAAGCGCCCACAGCTCCACCTCTGAGTTTTACAGACCAGTCAATGCCAAGTGAAAGCAGGAAAAGAATGATTATCAGTGGTGATCAGAGTCGGATTGTCTGTAGGAGCAGAAAAGGAAAGGAAGAACTCCTCTCCCCGCACCAAAGAGGCAGTCAGTCGCGTGTCTAAACCCTGCGAGGGGGGCATTAGGTCTCACTCTGCAGGGGCAGGCAGCTGTATTTCCTCATTGACAATGGTGCAATTGAACTAGTTGAGCCTCTGGTTTTCTTCATGGTCTAGTCTGAGGAAGTGGGGGGTAATTAGTAAACAACTTGCAGATATTTCTTTTCTTTTCTTTTCTTTTTTTCTACCCCCAGTCGTGTTTTCTCTTCAGGCTGGTTTCGCTTTATTTTGGGCAAGGGAGGTTCTCCAAGGTCTTCATTTTCCATTTGTTTCAGAGGCCCTAAGCCCCTTCCCCCCCTGAAACAAAAGGAGAAGAAGGAGGACATTAATACAGGTGCTGGCTGTTTGGATTGGGAGCAGATCCGTCATTCTATCCAGTCACTGCCTGCATTTGGCGCATAAAACGATTTAAAAGGCCACAACACACCAAATCAGAGATTTCACTTAAACCAGTTGTAGTAAGAGGAGGGCCTGAAACATAAGGCCTTATATTAGAGGCCTGGTATGAGGCCTGAGGCCTGGGCTAAGGTAGTTAAAACCTTGCTGATATGAAGCAAAGTTAAGTTGTGAGCAAGAGGCAGGCCCTGCTCACAGAATTTGGCAAGCATAGGATTGATATTGCAAAAACATATATTCCTAAGAGGCGCTAGGCACAAAACACTCATGCAAGCACATTCCAGAAGGGTGGTACCAGAACACCCCGATAAACACATTTCCCAAAGATAACAGGAATATGCTGACCCATGTTAAGGATAAGGTCAGGATGACAGCATGATGAATAGAGGTGTTTTGATCGCACCTACAGGTACAAGGCAATGGGTGGCGCCCTAATACGTTGGAGATTGGCACCCTGATACATCAAGGATGATATGTAACTTGTTTGTATTGCTGTATAAAGATGTATCTCAGAGGGAGTGTCTTTGTCTGGCCTAGGGGATAGTGGAAAGTCCTGCCACTAACTAAGCCGGTCCATTGTCACGGGCATACATGTGTTAGTGTACCTGTAACCACTGAGCTAGGGCATTAGCACCATGCTTCGTCAGCAATAAACCTGACCAAGTGCCTTCGCTATGAACCGAGTCTGTGGATGTATTGGGTGGTTCGCTCGAGGTCTGCTGTGCCAGCTGTCTGCGCAGAGCTGGGACAGCACACGGGAGAACATGCACGCAGCCAAACATCTGACAACACCAGTCATGCATGGAGGGTGAAATTCTACCCGGTACACAGCTAGCACGGGGCTGCTACTCCACTTAAATCCCACTTAAAATAGGGCTTCAGAGGGACTTAAGTGGAGTATCAGCCTAGTGAATTTCACCCTGAAGGTAGGTGTGATGGGTTCGGTCACAGAGCCCCTTGGGACTGTCACCTGATGTGCTGAAATTAACTCTGAGCTTGTTTTCTCTGCCAGTTTGGGACTTCAGAACCCTGTCTTGTTGAGCCAGACATGCTAGCCTGCTGCAACACAGCCCCAGGGTCTGAAACGCCCCCAAAGCTGCAGACTTAACTGAAAACAGCTCAGCAAGTTACCTGTCTCCAGCACCCAGACACCCAGCTCCCAATGGGATCCAAACCGCAAATAAATCCGTTTTACTCTGTCTAAAGCTTATACAGGGTAAACTCATAAATTGTCCGCCCTCTATAACACTGATAGAGAGATATGCACAGCTGTTTGCTCCCCCAGGTATTAATCACTTACTCTGGGTCAATTAATAAAAAAGTGATTTTATTAAGTATAAAAAGTAGGATTTAAGTGGTTCCAAGTAATAACAGACAGAACAAAGTAAGTTACCAAGCAAAATAAAACAAAACATGCAAGTCTAAGCCTAATACATTAAGAAACTGAAATCTCACCCTCAGAGATGTTCCAATAAGCTTCTTTCACAGACTAGATTCCTTCCTATTCTGGGCCCAATTCTTTCCCCTGTTACAATCCTTGTTCGTTCCAGCTAAGGTGGTAACTAGGGGATTTCTCATGACTGGCAGCCCCCTTTGTTCTGTTCCACCCCCTTTTATTTTATGTCCTCTTTCAGGAAAGCCTAGAATAGAGATTTTTATAAAAGCCCACAAAGAAAAACACTCTCAGGAGTCCCGCAAAATCCTCTGAGTTTTAAATGAAGCTGAGATGGTGGTAGCCATATATTCCACGCTAACAAATATATCCTGCTGTTACTTGCATACCCTGTTTCACTTGCTGAATATAAGAGCCACAAAAGTATAACAGCCATACATTGCAACACTAAACTGGGCAGAGGAATCCAGATTTCATGGAGAGGAGGAGATCCAACTCCTGCCTTATTACCCCAAATTCCCAATTTGGGGAAACACCCCAGCTCTCCAACATGGAAGCTCGTTAAAAAAAATCAACCCAACTGTCAACGATGACAACTAATCAACTATGACAAACAGTGTTGCATTTTCCTGTATGCCATGCTTCAGTTTTGCCACGTAACGAATAGTTGACATAATCACACAACATCATAGCCTGGTTTCATAATGCAGGATGATCTGTACTTAGCCAAGGCAGAGATCATCGCATTTTTTAACTACAAAGTTGTGCTGCACAATTCAATGGTGGGAGAGGGTAGTAGCTGGGGCAAAGTGCCCTACGTGTCTGCCTCACTAGGGGCCCAAATGTGTCAACTATGGCAAGAGTTACTTTCGCCATACCCGTGCAGAGGGATTTTCCTTCTAGGGCCCTGAAGCCCCAAGGACATACAGTAGACGAGCATCAGGTCTAGGCTCATGTGTTAACTTCAAGAGGCAGCTTTGGAGGGGTTTAGAACATATATTTGATCCAAATTCCAACCACCTCCAAAGGCCTGCAAAATGTCCTCTGGCATAGCCCAAGGGTGCACCTCAAAATGTCTCACATAAATTCTGCCTAAAGAGCATCTGACAGTGACAGACAGACTCACTCCCCAGTTTGGGATGTTCTTCATATTTGGAGAATGAATCCCCAGAATAGGACTGTCTTTCACACCATGATCCAGACCAAAGAAAAGGCTCTGAGAATCAAACAAGCATCCCAAATCTACTCTGCAGAGATTGAAACTGACCAAGAATGTACTGCAGGTCAAAACCAACTCAAAAATGCAACATTGACATTTTAACAATATTGTTCCCACAGCTTCTCTAAATACTTTCAGAACTGGGATGTCTCTATACCGAAGCTGCAAACCCTCTTTCTGAATCAGTTTTCATCACTAAAGGCCAATAATACTTGTCAAATGAAACTTGGTTACTTACTCTCTTCCACGGGGCACAAGGTTGCAACTTCTGCAGTCTATGAAGAAAAAAGGAAACAGTAAAATATTAATTATTGTCAACTATTTTTGACTATAGTCTCTCTCTCACTCTCTCTCTCTCGGCATGAACACTCTTCCCCTCTGGCAATTCAGTAGATGGCACCCTTCCCTTTTGAGTCAAGCCCGAACCAGTACCCCAGAAAGTGATGCTGTGCTGTTAAAAGCCTTTTGAATGAAATATAAAACCAAGGTCCTATCTGTGGCTGTTAAAAATATTATTGCACTTTTTGTAAGACTGTCAGGGTCAATCCCAGCGTCCTGGCCAAATGTGTCCATTCTACCTATCTGAATTCCCCAGGCAATTTCTGTTAGATATTTAGTATTAGTATTTTTCTACTCTTCTAGTTAAATTTCTCTATACTACTGTTGTGTGCTGTTAAACAGCTGTTGACTCACCCCAGAGGTGATTGCATGTCAATGTCTGGCAAAGTGAGTTATTCCGATACTTGACAAGAGAGGGCCAAATTCCTCTCTCAGTGAGGTTGCTGTGGAGCAACTGAAAGACCTTGGCCCACAGTTCGTACATTTTATTATTACGGCTTGGTCTGGGCAAGATTGCTAAGTACTGGCACAGATAACTTAACCACGCAGGTTTTGCTGCAGTCTCCAGCGCTAGCCCCTTAACAGGTCCTCCTTCTCTAAGGCAGAGGACAGCCAATATTGCCAGATTTAGATCAACCACCACAGCACCGTCCTTAAAAATCAGCCCAATTTATCAAGGCAAACAATGCGGTGTGGGGATCTCTTTTAAGGCCTAAGCAAAGAGTGGGACGGCTCTTCCCCGGCTGGCTGAGAGGTCTGGCTGGGGAGGGTAAAGGGGTCAGAGCAATGACAGAAGCATGGAATCTTTCACCTGCTCTGCTCAGATCCAGGCACAGAACATCAGGCCGCAGACTCTAGCTTCCTTGGACCAAAATGGAAAACAAATATTGGGCCAGATCCTGCTCACAGTTACACCAGCGTGTACTAGGGTTCCACACGCCCTCTGCATCGGCATCAGAGCTGCTGGGATGTCCAGGAGAGTACAGGCCGTACCTAGCAGGAGCTGTGTTCCCTTGAGCTCTGGAAGCTATTGTCCCTCTAAACTAGGGTGACCAGATGTCCTGATAAAATTGGGACTGTCCCGATATTTAGGCGTTTGTCCCGCGTCCCGTCCGATGTTTGGGCGGGACACAATTTGTCCCGATATTTCGCGGCACTCCGCTTTTGTTTGTTTTTGCTCCGCCGGCGACCCCCATGAGTCCCAATATTTTCTTCCTTTCATCTGGTCGCCCTACTCTAAACTCACTCAATGGTGAACATAACGCAGCCCGAAGGGAGTCCTGGAGGATATGACTGCTGTACAATGCATTTAAATATTAACAGAAATAATGGTGAAGTCCTGCACGACACATCTGAGCTGGAGAGCAGGGGGTGCTACAGAAACCCTGAGAAGTACCTGTGGGGAACCTCCCAGAACAGATTGAACATGTGGCCTTTTCACAGCAAGTCAGTAGAATAGAGGGGAGCCCTGCTGAACATGTTGGCGCTTGGAAAAAGGACACGGGGTGGGGATTACTAGATGTTGCAAAGTATGGATGTGCTTTGCTGTGCTGACCAGTCCCTGGCTTATAGCTAATGGAATCCAATTCAGTAGTAAAAATGGGTTGGGTTTGTTTTTTTAACCCGGTCACTGCCTCTGGAACACGCATGGGCCACTTGGCTTGCTTGGAGGAAGAACTTCCAGGGCTGGCCTGGTTGGTTATTTGGCTCTGAAGTAATGAAAGGAGGAATTTCATTTTAAGTCCCTGTAAGTTCTTCCTTACTTTATACTTGATGGTGTCCCTAGCCTCTATTTGTCAGAGGGTGGAGATGGACGGCAGGAGAGAGATCACTTGATCATTACCTGTTAGGTTCACTCCTTCTGGGGCACCTGGCATTGGCCACTGTCGGCAGACAGGATACTGGGCTAGATGGACCTTTGGTCTGACCCAGTCTGGCCGTTCTTATGTTCTTGATCTTCATTGATTTCAGTGGGAGCAGGATCAGACCTTTCAAGTGCTGGTGATATGGGAACATGAGAGGAGCTGCCAGACCAGATCAGACCATTGGTCTAGCTAGTTCAGCAACCTTCCTTCAGCAGTGACCAACACCTGAGGTTTTAGAGCAGGGGTCCCCAACGCGGTGCCCGCAGGCTCCATGGTACCCGCTGGGGCATCTATGTGCGCCCGCCTACTGGCCGCCAGACAAGCAGCCGCTGAAATGCCGCCGAGAAGCAGCAACGTCAAGAAGCGTTGCCGTCGAAAATTTACTATAATTTCGGCGGCGGCACCTCTTGATGACGCTGCTTTTCGGCGGCATTTCGGCGGCGACGCTTCTTGATGTTGCCGCTTCTCGGCGGCTGCTTGTCCAGCAGCCACGGTCCTCGGTCTGGAGCCCGCCACACGGAAAAGGTTGGGGACCACTGTTTTAGAGGAAGGGGGGGAAAGCCGAGCTATCATGCACAATTTGGAAACACTGCGCATGGGGGTGTGGGAATATTTGCTCCTCATCCCTGCAGGTGACCATGTTATGAAATGTCACATTGTACATGTGTGACGAACTGGGACTGTTCTTACTGTGGTCTTTGAATGCTGACAGGGGAGTGTGGCTAGGATGGTCTGCATTGGGGGATGGGAGAGTGGCCAAGGGAGAATACCTGAGCATGTAACATGAGAACCCAGGAAGGGGTTAGAGGCCAGGTGACACCTTTGCCTGGGAAACTGAACAAAGGCTAGAGAGAGAGTTCAGGGCTGGCTGGTGACATGGCTGGGAGGCAGATGGGGCTCTGACCTCCCAAGGGGGCTGGGGTGCCCTGGGACCCCAAGATGGACCTAACTGATGGGGTCCTGTTGTTTGTGCCTGCAAGACCTGTCTTGGACTGTGTTCCTGTCGTCTAAATATGTGGGGATGTATCATCCCTACACCAAACTAATGGAAAGTTCCATGAGGAGGTAAGGGTCACGATGGGACACTTGCCAGGTAAACAAATCATGGCCTTATGTAAGGCCCCCCTGGTGGTCTAGGGATTATATAAGATGAGGTAAACAAATCATGGCCTTATGTAAGGCCCCCTGGTGGTCTAGGATCATATAAGATGATCATGGCCTTATGTAAGACCCCCTGGTGGTCTAGGGATTATATAAGATGAGGTAAACAAGGTAATAAATCATGGCCTTATGTAAGGAACGGTTGAACCAATCGGTGTGGGGCTATACATGTGATAAACACATGATTCTCCTTCTTGTCCAATCCGTAGATGTGTTATTATAGCCTAATTGTGTTATGTAATGTAGAGAAAAACTATAAAAGAAAGCTTGCAATAAACAGAATTCGGATTCAGCTTGCAACCACATTGGTCGTGTGCTTTATCCGCTCCGCCTGGGACCGCCACAAATGGTGACCCCGACGTGATTCGGCTTGGACATCAAGGCAGCCAGGACTTTGCCCAGAGTGAGCTAGCAGAGATCATACTAGACACAGCCGCCAGTGGAGCAGGGATCAATGTTCTCAAACAGTAGACCCAACAGGTGTTGTCTCAAAAGCTAAGCAAAGAGAAAGCAGATCCAACCAGAAAAAGGATCTGAGTGGTCAGACTCTATGTCATCTCTCATGAAGAAACTGGAACAATTAAATTTAGATATTAAAGAGGCTCTCAGTGCTGGTTCTTCTCCTTCCAGGACTCCTTCTACCAAAAAGCGCAAACAGCCGTGCCCTGTTAAGGTGGAAACAGGCCTTCTTCACAAAGATCATCAAAGAAAGGGAATCTGTGGAAATAAGAGGGCAGGCTACCAAGATTTAGATGGTTTGCCAAGCTCAGTGTCAACTGGAGCACGACCAAAAACTGAAGCGTTCGGTGAAGAAAAGGAGGAGGTGGCAGCCGCAGCAGGAGGTACCGGAGGATACCGGCTCCTGGTCGTCCGAGAGAGACGTTCGTGAGCTCACAGCCGACTGAAGCGTTCGGTGACAAAAGGCGGAGGTGGCAGCCGCGGCAGGAGGTACCGGAGGATACCGGCTCCTGGTCGTCCGAGAGAGACGTTCGTGAGCTCACAGCCGACTAAAGTGTTCGGTAAGAAAAGGCGGAGGTGGCAGCCGCGGCAGGAGGTACCGGAGGATACCGGCTCCTGGTCGTCCGAGAGAGACGTTCGTGAGCTCACAGCCGACTGAAGCGTTCGGTGAGAAAAGGCGGAGGTGGCAGCCGCGGCAGGAGGTACCGGAGGATACCGGCTCCTGGTCGTCCGAGAGAGACGTTCGTGAGCTCACAGCCGACTGAAGCGTTCGGTGAGAAAAGGCGGAGGTGGCAGCCGCGGTAGGAGGTACAGGAGGATACCGGCTCCTGGTCGTCCAAGAGAGACGTTCGTGAGCTCACAGGTGAGCGGCTGCTTTTATTAAAATGGGCTCTGCTTTGTCTGCAGAGGAGGAGACGGTGCATGATTTTTTATTACGCATCGCTAAAAAGCGGGGAGAGAAGCTTCCCTCTGACGCGTTGTCCCGTTTGTTGAAATGGGGGCAGAAACGCGGGAATGTACAAACAGGGCCTTCAGCTACAGGACATGCTGAATCAGTTGTCCCATTTGGCCGGTGAGAGCCATCCCCCGCAGTCCCACACATTGCGAGCCCTGAACCAGCCCGGCTTTTTGTACCCCAGAGTTCCGGGCGGAGTTCCCGGGGCAGGGTGAGCAGTTGCGGAATAGGCCACCGGATAAGATCCCTCCGGCGAATGATGTAGCTACCCCCTGTCCTCGTTGTGGTTTGTGGGGCTGCGCGATTGGGTGCACTGGACGGAATAACGTGTCCATGCACCAGCCACTGGATGCCGCCACGCAGAAGCCGGAGGACGACCCTGCGGCACCGGACCTGCAGTTGTTGTTTGTCACAGCCTAAACACCTAATAACGCTGTACTTCTATTTGTTCGGACTCCTTATTATAGGAGCAGGGGTCTTTGTATGTCCAAACTCTGTACCTTTTGTTAACCCACGACAAAATGTTTGGGTCACCTGGGCGAACCAGACTGGCCAAGAAGCCCTTTTTGCTTGTCCATGGCCACCCCATCGGATCCCTTTAGAACATGTCTTATTGGCTATCCTTATTTACACCCCAATGGTTTTCGTGGGCATTTACGTAATATTACGTTTCCTTATTTAAGAAAAAGGGGGGAGGTGTGGGGATGTATCATCCCTACACCAAACTAATGGAAAGTTCCATGAGGAGGTAAGGGTCACGATGGGACACTTGCCAGGTAAACAAATCATGGCCTTATGTAAGGCCCCCCTGGTGGTCTAGGGATTATATAAGATGAGGTAAACAAATCATGGCCTTATGTAAGGCCCCCTGGTGGTCTAGGATCATATAAGATGATCATGGCCTTATGTAAGACCCCCTGGTGGTCTAGGGATTATATAAGATGAGGTAAACAAGGTAATAAATCATGGCCTTATGTAAGGAACGGTTGAACCAATCGGTGTGGGGCTATACATGTGATAAACACATGATTCTCCTTCTTGTCCAATCCGTAGATGTGTTATTATAGCCTAATTGTGTTATGTAATGTAGAGAAAAACTATAAAAGAAAGCTTGCAATAAACAGAATTCGGATTCAGCTTGCAACCACATTGGTCGTGTGCTTTATCCGCTCCGCCTGGGACCGCCACATAAATAAACCTTCTGCTTTACTGGCTGGCTGAGAGTCATAGTGAATCGCAGGAAGCCGGGGGTGCAGGGCTTTGTGTCCCCCCAACACTACATGATAACATGTGGGGGAGAGGGATAGCTCAGTGGTTTGAGCATTGGCCTGCTAAGCCCAGGGTTATGAGTTCAATCTTTGAGGGGGCCACTTAGGGATCTGGGGCAAAAATCAGTACTTGGTCTTGCTAGTGAAGGCAGGGGGCTGGACTCAATGACCTTTCAAGGTCCCTTCCAGTTCTGTGAGATAGGTATATCTCCGTATTACATCAGAATGTTGCTAGTGGTCATAGAATTATCCTAACTTCTATAACATCCTGCCATAGTATTTTACCTCTGCGGGTATCGATGTGACTTGTGCAGAAGAGACCCCACCTTGCCAGCCCAATGTTAACGCATCATCATGGGAGAGCCCCACTGATCCCCAATCGTTAGTTTAGGCTCTTTATCATCCCCCCATAACCACGTACCTGAGCATCTTGCTTCCCTCTGGCCAGAGGCTGTGGAATCACCTTCTCCATTCCCTGAACAAACCACTTGAACACCCTGCCAATCAGAAACTCCTGTTAAACTCCTCTTACAGCCCTTGCTTTCTTCATCGGTGGGGTTTGCATGCACTTGAGCCAGGGCAGACTTAGCACCACAAAGGGCCTGCAATGCAAGAAGCGAATTTACCCTATATCTGTGTCCACCCTCTGCGTATTGTTCTGCACCAATTAATTCAATCAATCAATTAATGATAAGGTGCCAGAGGTGGTTAGACACACTCGACATGTTCTTGGGTTCCCTCCATTAGAATGAATGTTCCACCAGGCAAAGACAGGGGGATGCACACAGGGCAGCAATGGAAAGGCCAGCAGATCAAAGTATTAGGGAACCCAATTATCTAAGAAACCAAGGACCGTCCCAATGCAACAGTGGAACATTTCGGAAGGATTCACACTGCACTACCTGCCACCGTCGCCACCTAGCGTCTGAGGAAAGAGAGAGGCACCAAGTCCCGACAGGCCGTCTGTAGATGCCGGCTGTGAGGTTCCTGATACGCTGTGACTTGCTTGAGAGCTTCCCTTTAGTGCTGTCCTTGTCTGACTCGCTTTACTTTCTGCTTGAGATTGTTCACAGCGAGAGAGAAGTGACACTGTGAGTTTCATTTTAAACAGTGAAGGCCTTTAAGGCATAAGCCATGTAGGTGAAATCCACCCTTGTGCAGAGGGCCAGATCCAACGAACATCACTGGAGCTATGTCCATCTACCGCAGCTGAGCACCCAGCCCAAGGTCAGAACTAGGTCTATTTTGAGGGCATAAGTGGGATTTAGATATTGCGCTCACAGCCTATGCCAGCCCTCTGCACAAGGGAGAGCTTCATGTCGTAGGACTTGTCAATGAGGTTAGAGCTGCCACCTGCTCATAGTGATGCTTGTTGATTTGTATTGTAGTGGCACCCGGGGCCCAAATCACGGATCAGGGCCCTGTTATGCTAGCCACTGGACAAACCCACAACTAAAAGACAGTTGCTGCGCTGAGGCATTTACAATCTGACAACCAAAACACCAGCATCAGCACCGCTCTCAGTCACGTATCTGCATCATCCCAAATGATCACCCACATTTTGAACTCTAAACTCTGGTAAAACCCTCATCAGCAGAAGAACGGGTGGAGGGGAAGCGTCATTCTGTATTGTCAGTCGCTGGTTTCCGATTGTTTGGTTTGTGCTCAAAAATGAATACAGCGCAGAGTCTAAAGTCAACACTTTCAAGCGCAACACGGGGATGTTTCAGAGGGTGAAATGAAAACTGAGGTGCTGTGGAGCGCTAAGGGATAAGACTCGCCCTTTTAATCTAGATTTATAAACATTGACAGCAAAGAACGCCCCAGATATCTTTGCTCTGCTATCAATGTATCCGTCCAGGATTTCTACGAGAACTAGGATGAGTACTAACCAGTACCAATTTCCCAGGAGTGCTCGGATGGGTACTAGCCCATTAATCAGCATAGGACAGCCATATGCACCCGTGTTTGACAGCACCAGGCCCTAGACAGCACAAGTACAAGTAATCGACTTCCTTTCACTGCCTGCAACGCCAAGTATGAAACCAGGATACTGAGGAAAACCAGTGAAATAAGATCTTAGCAGACTATGACGTTTCCATTCCTGAAAGTTCTACAGTCAGGCACCCCATTCACCCCAGCAAAAGTCACTCACCTTCTCTTACGGCTGCCGCTTCAGATTTCCCCTCCTCTACATCCTGCCATACAAACACATATGGAATAGACTGACATGCCGACATCTGAATTAAAGTGACGATGCAGCTAATAGCAACACCCCATCAGCATTCATCTTCGCATGCCTTGGCCTGACAGCAGAGCCGCCCGGCAGACAAACAGTGACCAGCACTTATAAAATGGACAGAAATGAAGGCGTGATTTGATTGGCTCCTGCTACTTCCCAGGCAAATGTACAACTCTGGCTAACCTGACAACTCCGTTCTACTTTGCCATGTTACACCTCCCAGTATCAATACCCCTCTGGGGGAAATAAATGTTGGAAATTGATTCCACTATCTTTTTTTGTTAATTGAGTTTAAATTTTAAAAAGCAATCACTGAAGACTGTAACACCCTGCAGATCCTAAGGAGCAATTAAAACTAAACTTTCTGTGTACTTGAGAGCTAAGCTTAGACAGACTTAGGTGCTGTCTACACTAGGGGAATTAGTGGTAGCACCAGTAGGAATATTTCAGTCCAGATTCACAGGGCTGATTCTGATCTCACACAGGTTTTACACCCATGTAATTCATTCCATGTAATGATATCAGTGGAGTGATTCCTACATACACCGATGTAACTGGGAGCAGAATCAGGCTGTCACCTGCTGGGTATAAAATAAAAAGTTGTTTGTTTTCTTTTCTCGATGCTCTCAATGGAAAATCATCTGTTTTTCCTCCCGAGGGGTTTGTGCCTAAATAGAGCGAGGGCAGGAAAATAAGGAGAATGCTTTTCCCTTTGGTCTTTCACTGACCTGACCTACAGGGCAGTGTTTCTTGCTCACTTTGAAGTTAACATGCCCTGCTTGGGCTAAAGATGCTTTCACAAGAGAATTCTGCCTTTCAATAGAAATCTGTTTATTTTTGATCCTCAAGCTTGTTTGTATGCTGAAAATAATTCCCCCCCACACACCTTTCAGGTCAATGTTTGGTCCTGAATAGGCTGGGCAGGCATAAAAACAAGCCGGAAAATACCCTCAGGTGGATCAGATAAAGTATCAAAGAAAAATGGGTTCATTTTCTTCACAAGAGATCTCTTCTTGAGGTACAACTCCATTCAGAATTAGCCCGGATGATTTCCTCTGCTTGGGTATTTCAGACTATCATTACAGTCATTATTACTGGAAGGTCAGAACTACAACTGTCACTGTCCTTAACTGACCGCAGATTACCCAAGAACAGGGTGGTTTGCAGGACCGTGTGTCCCTGTACAAACCACACTGTATCACCACACTTAAGTCTTCTGCTGCTTTTAGCTGTTTAACTCCGAATGTCCCAACCTTCATCTGTATGGGTCAGATGCTAGGTGCTCTTTTAATGCAGAGTTTTACTGTTTAATTTGTAAAACTGGAAAACAAGCAGGGTGGAGGAAAATTTCCATATGGGATGGTCTTCACTAGAAAATTAAGTCATGTCAAACCATGCCCTTGAGGAGTTGTGCTACCAAACAGAATGTTGAACACCATTAAGTCGTCCAGGTTACAGGAACCACGATACTTAACATTGTGAGTAACACCTGCTGGAACCTAGGGCTAACCACAACCAGCTGACACAATGTTAAACACAGCTTGTCTCTGTCTGCACTGACTCCAAATTGTTTTAATAGCGTGTTAGTTAACATGCTTCCTCAAGCTCATGTTCGTATACAACCTAATTTTCTAGCGAGGGCCAGCCCAGAGACAGCCGTAGCAGCATTTACAATGGCTGAGCTGTTAGAAAGTCAACGTATGTGTATTAAGCCCGATAGATTCCTCATGGAAAACAGTATGTATGAGACAATCCTGCTGTTGCACTTTATGATAACTATATTTATCTTCCCATTTTTCATTTCTAGAGACTGGTGAAATGGAATCTTTATTTTGAGAGCTCACCCTTCACCCAACATATATGGCACTCCAGTCAAGGTGAATAATATGCTTGCTTCAGCAATTCTGAAAATTAGCATAATGGAGGCTGGAGTGACACAAGGAGTTGCTAATGGAGATTTTCACCCCTAGTCCATGAGTTCACATATGGACCAAATCAATAGTAACTGGAAGCCAGTATCACCTGACAGCTGTCTAGTGGCTCATACGAAATGGGCTGGTGGCGCTCAGTCCAGTGCTAGGGGGAAAAGTGTCCATATCACAAGTGGTACTAACTGGCCCCTTTCTTGTCTGCAGCATTGTTATAGCCTGGATGGTGACTATGGCTAGGTCTACACTACCCGCCTGAATCGGCGGGTAGAAATCGATCTCTCGGGGATCGAATTATCGCGTCTCGTCGGGACGCAACAATCGATCCCCGAATCGACGCTCTTACTCCACCAGCAGAGGTGGGAATAAGCGCCGTCGACGGGGAGCCGCGGAGGTCGATTTTGCTGCCGTTCCCACAGCGGGGTAAGTCGGCTCCGATAGGTCGAATTCAGCTACGCTATTCGCGTAGCTGAATTTGCGTATCTTAAATCGACCCCCCCCTGTAGTGAAGACCTGCGCTATGACTGGAGGGGTGTTAATGGGCCACTTCACCATGAGTGGTTCCTTGAAATGTGTTAACTCCTGGTGCTAAACAATCTGTTCCACCTTGTATTTAGCTGTGAAGCTCTGAGTACGTTTCCCAGATCTGAAGAAGAGCTTCGTGTAAACTCGAAAGCAGAAGTTGGTCCAATAAAAGATATCCCCTCACCCACCTTGTCTCTCTAATGGCCCCTTTGTTGACAGTCTCAACAGAAAGATCACAGATTGAATGAGCTCCAAAGACTGAATTCCCCTCTCTCTCCTAGAAGCAGTCCCTTGGCTTCAGGATTGGAGACTGGCATATCTGCTACTTATATTGCACTGTTCTGGAGACAAGCAGAGGACTCCAGTCTCCAGTGCCGTTAAAGGGAGACCTTGCAGAGAAGGCCAGAAGGAGCCACTAAGCTCCTCTTGTCTGAGCTCGTGGCAGAACACAGACCAGAAAATTCCATCCAGGCATTCCTGCTGTGCAGGGAACAGCACTGCCCTTCTGTAGAGCCCAATAACTTGTAGCCGAGCTGCAGTATCTTTCAGAATGAGATCCCGTCTGGATGGAAGGGCTCCAAGCGATGGTGCATTTTGCCACATGCCATGTCTAGCTGTCCCAATGGTTAATTATCCCCTATTAAAAAGTTGTAGCTTATTTCCAGTTGGAATTTTTCTAACTTCATTTCCAGCCATTGGGTCTGGCTATTCTTTTACTTGCTCATTTAAAGGTCCTCCTAATATGAGATGCATTTTCCCCATGCAGCTACTTACAAACCGAGATCCAGACGCTTCTTAACCTTCTCTTGGAAAACTAATGAGACTGAACTCCATAAGTGTCCACATGCAAGGCATGTTTCCCAGACCTCACTTTTCAGTAGCATGAAACTAAGGGTACGTCTATACCCAGCCGCTAGTTCGGCGGCTGGCAATCAAACTTCTGGGTTCGACTTATCGCGTTTTGTCTGGACGCGATAAGTCAAACCCGGAAGTGCTCGCCGTCGACTGCGGTACTCCAGCTAGACGAGAGGAGTACCGCGGAGTCGACGGGGGAGCCTGCCTGCCGCGTGTGGACCGAGGTAAGATCGAACTAAGGTACTTCGAACTTCAGCTATGTTATTCACGTAGCTGAAGTTGCGTACCTTAAATCGATTTGGGGGGTTAGTGTAGACCAAGCCTTAGGTACCGCTTTAGGAAAAGATGGTTCAATAAGTAACAACCCCTGTAGAAAGCAGCTTTCCCCAAATTGCAAAATCATGTTAAGAATGAGTCACCGTGGGAAAGCTGAGGGTGGAGTGTACTTGAGGTTGAGAGGCTACCATCACTCTTGGGGGTCAGAGGACTTGTGGACATGTCTGTGTGTGCACGGAGTACCATGCACGGACTACACCATCTCTTGATGACACAGTTGTCTGGCAGAGCAATCCAGGGAACTGTCCCATGCTACAATTTGAGCAGTCCCTGTTATCCCAATGTCTTAAAACAACATCATTGGGCAAAGGAGGGGAGGGGTCTCAAGAAAATTATTTTAAGTAACTTTACAAATCCTGGAGACAATACAAAGAAGTTACTAAACTGATCAAAAGATCAACATTAATGGCCTAGCGGATAGAGCACTGGACTGGGAGTCAGGAGCCCTGCACTCTATTTCCAGCTCTACCACTGGCCTGCTGGATGACCTTAGTCAACTCACTTGATCTATCTGTGCCTCAGTTTCCCCATATGCAAAATGGGGGCAATGATGCTGACCTTCTTTGGAACGTGCTTTGAGATCTTCTGATGAGATGTGCTAGGTATTATTGTCGTCATCATCATCAGGGGGTCTTCCTATGACAACATAGGCTGAAGTGCTTGAGCCTATACAGCAGAGGACCCCAAACTGTGGGGCACATGCCCCCCACCGAAGCTGCAGCCCTGCTCCTGGCCCAGCTCCGAGGGAGGCGGGGGGCATGAAGAGGGGTAAGGGGGGGGCGCAACCCTCAAAAGTTTGGGGACCACTGCTATACGGTCTGGAGATCATATCATCTTATTATAGTGCATAAGTACCCAAAAAGGATCACACAGACTGGAATAAAGATCTGTTTGAACTAAGTCGTTACAGGGGAAATCGACAATGCCGGCGTTCTTTTCTTCTGAGGTTGATCGGTCTTTGGAATTCTCCATAGGCGCTGGTAGATTCCACCTTGTGGGGATTCCAGAAAAAACAACAACCGTCATGAGGGCATTGGGAGCAGCCGGATGAGTGCATGGAGCAGATGCTTAACAACACGGATTTCTGCTCCCATGGGGAGTTTTGCCTGCATCAAATCTGGCCCTGGGCAGCAATTTTCCCCACGGCCATACTGCCAGGGCCTTCCTTGCTTGTCACTGAGCATAGAATGTTCATTAAGATCAGGTGGGCAAACTTCTGTAATTACAAGGGGCCTCAGACAACGGTAGTCCCTAGTCCTTCCATCTTCCTCCTCTGTGTTTCAGTAATGTCAGAAAAGGAGGGGGCTAGTGACCATCCTGCATGGACCTGTGGTGGGGGAAGGGTTGAGGGGAGCCATTGCGTGCGTGTGTGGGTGTGTGTGGGTGTACCTGTAAACCTATGGAAAAGTAGGACTCGTCCTTACACACTGGGATGTGTGCGCTCATGACATGTGTTGGTGCTTCTCTTGTGCTGCAGTGACTACATCTCTTCTTTGTCTTTGCTGCACTCACCTCAAGCTTCTTCATGTTTTCCGGCTGTGGGATCATTTTCCCAAACCCCTGCACCAGCCAGCTAATCACCCTGCTGCCGGTCCTGCAGAGAGAGATCACCCACAGTTAGGCAGTTCTCCTTCTACGCTCACTAGAGCTGGAGCAGATCCATTCGCCTCTCCTCTCCTGTTCTCTCCTCCGGGCCTTGGAAGATTGCTCTTGACAGCTAAGGGCCAAGTCCTCGGCTGCTGTGCAAAGCCCAAATAATCAGGTTTTTTGCAGAGGCTGGGGAAAGGACAGAATCTCTCCCCCCACCTCCCTCAAACCCAGAGTCGGGGCACAGAAGAGAGACCTGAAGCATCTCCACAAGGCACTCTCCTCCAGGTGCTACTGGCATCTGCCAACCTCTATATCCCTTCTCTGTGGGTGTTTTGGCCAGCAGATCTCCATCGTTCACAGGACCAATGGTCAGACATGGTTCACCCCCAAATCACCCCCTTTTCCTGAATGGCAACACGGATTCACGGAGTTTAAGGCAAGAAGGGGCCATTAGATCATTCTAGTTGGACCTCCTGCACATCAGAGGCCAGAGAATTTCACCCCATTAACACAGGCAGTCACTGTGCAGCAATACTTTGCAGCAGGCAGAGAGAACCACAGAGCCCCCTCGGCTAGATTAGCTCATCTGGTCAGACCTCTCCACACCAGAACTCAGCTGTTTCATTGCTTTCCAGACCACGTACCCCCAAGCAAGGGACCCTAAATCCCTCTCAGTGTTAAATACATACAGAGAATAGCTGGGGATCAATATAACAGAGACTTATGTGCAATTTTATACATAGAGTAAGTGAAATTGGCATGACAGACAGAAGGGTGAATCAGGCTCTGATGAATTACCTGAGACAGGGTAGAGCTGAGAAGGGGCAGAAGGCAGAATTCTCACCCTGGTCTACCAATAAATCCCAACCAAAGCCATCAGAAATACTAGTAACCAGGCAAGCTGACTTTGTAAAATAAGCCCCATCACAAAAACCTCATGCAAAATCAAAATGTCCGAGCCTTTTCTGGCAATTCAGACGAGTGCAGTTAGCTTCATCATCACTGTCTGCATCTCCGTGTTTCCCAAACTTGAGTTAGACTGGAAGGGGAAGTACCAAAATACTATGCAAACACCTGCTCTCATAACATTTCCAATCCAGTTTTGCAGAGCCAAGTGTGCGGGTGTGTGGCTGGGATTCAGAAAAACATGGAGCGAGTGTTGTCCAGTGTAGCCAGGCTGATTATTGCAATTATAAAATTGCTTATTGGGGTGCAACATGTACTTGTCACAAACAACAGGTTCTTTATTCTGGGGGCTACTTATAGGTAATTAAAAAGATGAAACTGGTGAAGCACACAGCAACTCTCTGAGATTTAGTTAATACCGACAAATATAACTGAAGTCACAGAAAAATTAATATACATAAATCTATGAATCAGATAACTACAGTGAAGTGTTTCCTACATTGTTCATACATACAGTCTTGCATTGTGCGTACTTGCAACCTTTGGAGACGTTAGAAACAAAGATGGGAGGACCAGTCAGTGGTGCACATCAGAGTGTTGGTCCTGATTCAGTTACACCATCTCGAGAATCCAATGCACCCAAAATTTAGGGAACTAAGTCACGTCTTTTATACCTATTCTTTATGTAACCACTGAGATACAGACTGTATCCGCAAAAAGAAGAGGAGTACTTGTGGCACCTTAGAGACTAACAAATTTATTAGAGCATAAGCTTTTGTGGGCTACAGCCCACTTCTTCCGTGACTATAATAAAGTTAACCCCTGCCCATTAACCATACGTGGTAATCTGGGTGTCCATAATTATACTTCCGATCACTGACCTAACCAATATGAGTCAATCCATCTCTTCATAGACCACATGCATCACTGTGGTTTAACTACCTAGTTACTACGGTACAAGACATTGGAGAAAATCCCACAAACTCCCTCTTACTTGGGCAACTTGCTGTGTACCTGTGCTTCTATGGTCACTTGTTTGTGACATCTAATAAGAAGGTATCATTCGTGACCTAGGGTTCCTCAGGCCTGCATTGACTTCACTTAAAATTCAGCCCGTGGCTGACTAAAATCAAGCTTTTTACACCGGGCTCTTTTACTCTAGCAAAGCCTAGGAACCCAGTTACGTGTGCTCCCTGCTTGCTGTTACCGCTTCAATACTGCTTGTTCCATTATTATTTCTATGAGCAGACATAGCAGGCAGATTATATTTTACCCTACCCTATAGACCCTCCACAATTAGATCAGGGGTCCACACCAGGGAATCAGACAGTTCTACCCCCAGCCCTGCCACTGACAGATCTTGAACAAATGCTCACGACGGCTGTGCTGCTGGGGAGATTGGGGTAGTGCGTTGCTCTGAAGGATAATGGAGATGGCGTGTGGGAAAAATCAACCCTTTTTAT
Source organism: Chrysemys picta bellii (assembly GCF_011386835.1). Lineage (NCBI taxonomy): Eukaryota > Metazoa > Chordata > Testudines > Emydidae > Chrysemys > Chrysemys picta. Next base: position 6,919,904 of record NC_088804.1, on the reverse strand, counting down.
TCATTGGACTGAAAACTGCAGGGGTCTTTCCCTCTTGCGCTAAGGGAAGGTGGGCCTTCCATATTGGCTTGAGTGCCCAGGATTGAACAAATATGGAGACTGGATTTCTCTTCACATCCCATAAAAGGGGAATCTCTGTAGGGCAATGCTGGCATCAGGGTTGCTACCGGGAGTCTGTCTCCAGAGTGGTGATGCAGATTTGTCTAAAAATCCACTTCTCCTCAAAATCTTGTCATGGTGTGTGATCTTGAGCAAATCACTAAACTTATCTGGGTTGCCAGATTAAAGTCACCATGAGCTGGAAGGATCAGACGTGCGATGTGCTGGCATCTGCAAAGTAGCCTGAGGGACTTGGGTGCCCTCCTGTTGAATGGGGTTTAAGTGCCTCGCTGTCTTAGGTGTCTCTGGGGAAATCCTAGACCTACTTTTTAATGAAACTACATGGGCAGTGTGGGGCATCCATCTCTCTCTCTCCCGCGCCGCTAATCAAACTAAAGAGAAATACTGGGCATTGCTTTTGCCTCCTCCAGGATGAGACTGGCATTGGTTCTCCGGTGGCACCCTGTCTGTCCTGGGGCTCTGCTCTCTACTTGTACCTCATTTTATTCACTGAGCAAAATGCAGAGCTGCATGAACCCTACAGCCGGGGACCAGCAGGGTTAGAACAGAATGACACTGTCCGCGACAAAGTCTATCAGACCAGAAGGCCACAGCGAGTCACAGGCGCCGGAGGCAAGACACCATGACAAGATTTTGAGAAGTGGATTTTAAACAAATCTGCGTCACCACTCTGGAGACAGACTCCCGGTGGCAATCATGATGCCAGCATTGCCCTACAGAGATTCCCCTTTCATGGGATGTGAAGAGAAATCCAGCCTTCATATTCATTCAATCCTGGGCACTCAAGCCAATCTGGAAGGCCCATCTTCCCTTAGCGCAAGAGGGAAAGACACCTGCAGTTTTCAGTCCAATGAATAAAAGGGTTGATTTTTCCCGTACACCATCTCCATTATCCTTCAGAGCAACGCACTACCCCAGTCTCCCCAGCAGCACAGCAGTTGTGAGCATATTCAACCCAATCTGGCTGCGAGTCAAGAGGGAACGTGGCAACCCCCTCTGGGTGGCTATCAGATTAGAGCTTCAACGGAGAACCTCGTGTGCATGAAATAGAAGAGGAAAGTGACTGAATCCATGCTACACAGCTTTCGGGGGGCTTAAGGGAACTTACCCTTTTTCTGAGGCATTATTATCTGAGCTGGAATGCAACTCGCTATGCTCCTGAAGCTCCTCTTCATCTGGAGCAAGGGTGGTTATCTCTTGAGGGGGAAAGTAATAAAAAGACAGCATCAGGACAGCTAACCAGCTCTGCTGAAACAAACAATGGGAACTATGCAAAATCCACCATTGCAAAGGACCCTTGTAGGCTTCAGCCACAGCTGATTAACCCACAACCACCCAATCAGGCATTGGGTTTGCTCTGCAGGTGGTGTTGGTGACCTGTGATATACAGGAGATCAGACTAGGTGACCTGCTGTCCCTTCTGGCCCGAAACTCTATGAGCCCAGCATTGCTCAGACCTGGCATCAATCCCAATGGGCTGGTTTAATGAACAATACAAGCTGACGGGGGACAATGGAGACTTCGAAGGACTGTACAGCCTGGCTCTTCCCAGCAGCTGGTCTATATTATTTGTATTACTGTAGCGTCTAGGCTGCATGGTGCTAGGCACTGTACAAACAGAACAGAAAGACCGTCCCTGCCCCCAAATTACAACCTAAGTAACTTCAGGCCTGCTCCCTGTTGCCCCAAGACTGGTTTTCCAATCTGTGTGAACCAAGACAGGGGCATCAAGCAGGGAAAGTGCCGTGAGGCCCTCAAAAGAATGGGGAATCTTCTCCCAGTCCCATCGCTCATCGCGATTTCACTTTCCCTGCCGGTCTTGCTGCTGAAGGAGATCAGGCGGTGAGTTACTTGTGCTCAGGGCCATCCCTGCAGCTCTCATTACTAGAGAGCTCAGTATCGGGTATATGTACAGGGAGCTGAGGGCGTGCACAGCCCATTTCAGTCAGGATCTCTCTCACACACACACAGACACCCTGACAGCTGGGGCTCATCGCTCGGAGCTGCTTGGAGTTCTCAGTTCCGGAGGAGTCACGCGTGGGGTGGGCAAGACAAGATACACTGGAGCATGCTGGGGATACAGTATAATCCCTCCGAGCCCCTAAAGAGCAGCAGGTGACATGCTCCCTCCTGAGCGCGGCCAACCGGCAGGACGGGTGAGTTGCTGCAGTGCATGGTGAGCCTATGATGACAGAAGAGGATATTTCACCGTTTTGCACCTGCAGCCACCTTTAAGCAGAGTGGCCGAGTGGCTAAAGCAGTGGACTGAGACTCAGGAGATGTTAGTTCTATCCTGGCTCTGCCACTAGCTCGATGGGTGACCTTGGGCAAGTCACTTCCCTGCTCCATGCCTCGGTTTCCCCATCTGTCAAACATGGATAATGCTCTTGAACTCCTTTGTACAGTTCTTTGAGCGCTACTGATGAAAAGTGCTATATAAAAGCTAAGTATTAATATTCTATCATTAGTAAAAATTGTACCTAGTAGGTCATCATCTTCCTTTATGCTCTGGACTTCAGTCTGAAGAGAACACACAAAACACTGATTAAAGCCACTGGCTAACATGCTGCTCACAATAGGGGAACTATGGCATGAAAATCAAACGCCGTTACTGAGTGAGCCCATCGATCTGGTTCTGGTACATACCTGGTCAGGGAAGTCCAAACTGGTCTCAAAGCTCTTCCCAACGGTCTGCAGCATCCCTGGATTCTGGGCTGGCTGAGGGACTACCTTTCCCAGCTCCTGAGATAGCCATGAAAGTACACCCCTTCCAGCACTGCAAGAGAACGGACCGGCTAGGGTCTGCCAAGCTAATCAAACCGCAGGGGACAGTTTATCTCATACGCTTTCCCTTGTGGAGATTCCCCCACAAAGAAGTGGGTTTCCCCTCCTCCATGCAGCAGATCACAGAATCCTCTAGGAACCTTGTGGACCCTGTGGAATCTGTAGGCGATCGGGCCAGTCACTGAGAGCTCTGCTCCAGCAATGTGTCCCCATCAGTCCATCTCCAACTCCCAGCCAGCCCAATGGAGCCATGCCAACAGACTCCCCCAAGGCCCAGAGACCCCAGCCTTAAAAAGGAGATCCCCAGTGCTGAGGGGACTCTGGGGAAAAGATAATGCCGCCTCAGGCTGTCACCTTTCCTTAGTAAGTTCCACAGAGCTGGATAGATGATAATGCTCCGTTGGCCCTGCCCCTGGCCTGCCCATTCCTCCTCAGCATCCCCTTTCTCCACTCCCTGCCCACAAGAGGACCTCAGTGGAGGGGACCCCATGAGACCAGGGAGATGCCATGGAGGCAACCAAGCTCCTTTTGGTATGTAATTGGGGAGATCAGGATGCAGAAGTTTCCTTCTCCACACAGATCCACCCCAGAGCCGGATGTCTAGCAGCTCTCTAAAGCCCGGCTTTCTATCTGAAGTCAGAATTCATATTGGTTCAAAGTCCTCTCTCAGCTGGTATTTCCAACCCTAACTCCTCGCTGCCATGAGTGTGAGAGAGAAAGAGAAAGGGAGAGAAAAAGAGGAAGACACCTGTCAGCTGAAGACACTGAGGATGGGCCTGGCTCCTGGGTTGTGATGAATGTCACTTTCTTCCCTGCCCCTAAATGAAAGCAAAAAATAAATAAAAAACACTTGTTAGAATGACCACCGGGGGCCTAAATAGCTATATCTTCTTAGCGCAAGCCAGACTGTTTGCTTTCGAGACATTTTTAAATACACTTTCAAATCGCCATCTCTTTGGTTTTTCTTGCTGTGCAGAGATGCCAGATTCTAGCAGGTAACACCAGCGGCGATGTGAAACCCGCTCTCATGCACCCTGACAAAGCTTTGCGTGTGCAGATCCATGTTAACATCGGCACAGGCTTCTCCACTGCCTGGCGATGCGGTGACAGCACTGTGAAGGCTGTGGGGGAGCCACACCGCAAACATGCTGTTGTACACCTCTACGACTGAGGAAAAATGGATGAGGAGAAGGTGGTGATTGGCTACCAGAGACACCGCCCAGAGGGTGTGGCGTGGGCTAGAGGCATGGGCTGAAAGGCTGAGTGTATCTGGGCAGTGGTGAACAATGTATGTGCAAGAGTGACGGCTGGCTGAGAAATCCTAGCACAACTGTACCGGCATGACATGGAGGAAGCTCTGATTTAGAGCTGGTGTCTCCCAGGCAAGTCTCAGCTGAGCTGGCGTAAAGGGAGCAAACACTGAGTCCTGTCATGGGACCATGCTCGCTGCTTAGTAGACTCTGCTACGTGGTGAAACCCACTCCGAATGTCTGGCTTCCAGCAGGGGAGACAGATGAGTAGCCATAGCTGACCCCAGAGCCCTTCCCAAGCTGGCTGAGTGGCCATGCTCTGGAGACCTACCATACGCTCTTGCTATTTTCATTTATGAAGTTTAGATTTTGCAGGAACGTTGTTTGCAGGAACTCACCCTCGGTCTGACGGCAGTTGGAAGATTTTCCTGGACCTGTGGAGTTTCCTTTTGGCAGCTTTTAGGGATTAAAACATTAAAGGAAAGATTTCAGGTGAAAAGTGACATTACAACTTCCATCCCTGTACTCCTAAATTGACCTGGGCTTATCAAACCTGAATTAAAATCTCAATGACTTCACCCTCCTTTTCTACAGTTCCCACAGTCTGGACAATGACTATAGACTGGTCCCATTTCATCTCTGTTTACAGATGGATCCATATACTGCATTCGGAATCACTTAGGCATGTAAGTTAATGGGCGTGAGTGTCTGCTCACGCGCTTCCAACTGGAGAATCGGGACCTTTGTTTCTAGTCCATTTCACTTCCTGGTTCTCATGAACTAACACAAAGGGCTGGTCCACACTAACCCCCCAGTTCAAACTAAGATACGCAACTTCAGCTACGTGAATAACGTAGCTGAAGTCGAAGTATCTTAGTTCGAACTACAAGGTACTTACCGTGGGTCCACACGCGGCAGGCAGGCTCCCGCATCTACTCCGCGTACTCCTCTCGTGGAGCAGGAGTACCGGTGTCGACAGCAAGCACTTCCGGGATCAATTTATCGCGTCTAGACAAGACGCAATAAATCGATCCCAGAAGATCGATTGCTACCGCCGAACCTGGAGGTAAGTATAGACGTACCCAAAGGTGTAGCAATTTCAAACAGTGCCTGGAAAACTGCTCATGAAAACAAGAGAACGAAAGCTCCAGCTAGAGTCGTGTATTGGGCTGCTGGCATGTGCTTAGGGTGACCAGATGTCCCGATTTTATAGGGTCAGTCCCGATATTTGGGGCTTTTTCTTATATAGGCTCCTATTACCCCCCACCCCCGTCCCGATTTTTCACACTTGCTGCCTGTCAGCCTACATGCGCTGTGCAAGCCTCACTCACACTGTTGGCCAAGACACTTCTTTTCTAACCCGCACTCCCCGGCTTCGGCCAGTGTCCAGGAAGAGTCTCATCGACAACATCTGTTTGGTTGTGGTTTGACACGTAACCCCGCCCTCTATCTAACAAGTGAGCAGATGGGTAGTCCGCCCAGCCCAGCAGTGGCCAGCCCCTTAGCTCCCCCATCTCCCCTGGTTGCTCCCTTCTCACCTGCTCTGCCTCTCCAGGCCTGGGTGCGACAGTTATCACCCTGGGATCTGCGTTTTTGTCTCCGTTCTCCACTAGGGGTGGCTGGTGAGGGGTCCCAGGAGGGTGAGGCACCACTCTCTCGATCCAGCCAAGCATCCTGTCACCTGCAGAGGGGAGGTTTGTATCTTTACTTCTTTCTAGAAAGGCCCATTGGTGAAGACATGAAACCGCCAGGCGAGCTAGTGGGAGACACAGCACGGGTTGAAATGTCAGCAGGAGGCAGATAACAGCCAGCTTTGCTTCTCCTTGATGTCAGCGCCATCCCCAAGCTGTCTGACTGCCTCTCTGAAACCAGCACCTGGAGAAGAGCAGCTGGGTGAAGCTGAAGACTGAAGCGATGCTAGTGGGAAGGGAGAAGTGACTTGATGAGCTCTCATCCTCCATAATAATCCCTTCCAGAAAAGGCATTTGCCCTCAGATTGTGAAATCAGCTCGCAGACTTGGGATCCTACTAGGCCCTGCACTGCCCTTGGACACCCAAGTAGCTACAGCAGCAAGAAATGCTCACTACCAGCTGTGGTGTCCAAGTGAATGCGCCTCATCCTACCGAATGCAGCCCTGGCCTCATCTAAGATAGGCTACTGCAATTCCTTCTCTCCAGGAAGGAAGCCCATGCCCCGAGGAAGCCCCAGCTTGGTTCAGAACACAGCAACCCACCCGCGCAGCAACACAGGTCACTGGGAACACAACGCCCTGTTATGCCACCCTCCGCACCGGCTCCCCATTGAACACAGGAGCCAATTCAAGGCTGCTGGCCTGATTTCCAGAGCCCTGCATGGCATTGGTCCTGGTCAACTGTGAGATCCACTATCCTTCTGCAGCTACGACCTCCCATGATAGCTGCATTCCACTGGAACAATGAAACTGTCAAGCAAGAGGTGTAATCTCATGAACGAAGGAGACAGAACCTTCCCAGGAACTAGAGCAAGAATGGGGAGTATGCTGCCGGAGGATATAAGGCCAAGAATTAACCTTACCACATTCAGAGCTAAATGCAGAAACTTCACCCAGGCTTTCCCACAATAATACCCTCAGTCTCACAGATTCATTAATAAAAAACACCCAACCCCCCTAAGCCTGCTTCTGGCTGGCAGAGAAGGAAGAGAAAGAGCAGGTCATCTTTTAATTTAAGAGAGGTGTTTGGGTGCTCTGGTTTGAACATAATATAAGTGGATGGCTGTGTGGGTGGGTGGATAGAAAGGTGACCTTCTGTTGGCCCTGTGGTTCTAGGAATGGAAGATCTCAGTGGAATAGCTAACATAGATGGGTATTAAGTAGTAGGATCCTTTGAGTTGAAGACAACTCTGGTGGGTAAAGTCCTTTCCTTAGTCCTTGGATAGACTGGAATTCGTTATCCCAAACATCCCTCCTGGATACCAGTAGGTGCCGCGTGTAAGCTTTAAAATCTGTTTTGATGAGAATTCCAAAGCCTACCACTCAGTTCACTGCTAATATTTAACCTCCATTTTCTCCAGTGCAAGTTAAGCTAAGTATTTCAGATCCAGGGCAGCGTGGCATCATTACTGTGTGATGTGCAATACTCCTATTAACATAAGAGACTACAGCAGGTATTTTGTGTGTGCCAGCAGCCCATAGTTGGTTCTCTTTAGTGGATTGTGCAATATAATGGCTAACTGCAACCAGTTCTCATTCTATATCTGGTTGTACCTTGGAGAATGTCTTCCTGCATGAAAGCAACAGAGGGTCCTGTGGCACCTTTGAGACTAACAGAAGTATTGGGAGCATAAGCTTTCGTGGGTAAGAACCTCACTTCTTCAGATGCAAGACTGCATGAATTATTTTATAGTCCTCTGCAATGAATTTCGCAGTCTTAATTTTTGCCTATTTGTGTAATTCGTCAAGATTTTAGTGTCTTTTAATCCTGTCATCTACAGCAATGTCAATCACTTGGTATCATCCTCAGATTTGTTTTTATGTTCTCCACAGCCACTGTGTTCCTAACGAAAAGAGCCTGGTATGATTCTACTGATACCAAACCATGAATAATTACTCTGGGTAGATTACACCCTTCGTGTTTCAACAGAACTCTCAACTCAACTGGCTGGTGCCATGATATGGCCCTGTGTGTTTAACTTGTTTTTGACTTGTGTATCCATTATATAGTATTTTCATCCAATCCACTTTTAGAGTTTCCTCCTGAGGATTCCATGTGGAACTGTAGTGAATGCCTTACGAAAATGATGACATACTGTACAAAGTCTGCTGTGTTTCCTCTAACTACTAATCCTGAAATCCTTTCAAGGAAATAAATTCAGTTCCAGTAGTTTGGTAAGACTACTTTATTGACAAATACGTGCTGCCTACTAGTTAGCGCCTCACTGTCCTCTCCGAAATTGTCTGCTTTGATTTATTTTTTTAAAGCAATTCACCATGTATTTAAATGAAATAGACCGGTTCATAGTTCCCTAGGTTACCTTCCCCCTTCAAAACCAGACACTCTACTCAGGGGCGGCTCTAGCTTTTTTGCCGCCCCAAGCACGGCAGGCAGGCTGCCGTCGGCGGCGCACTTGCGGGAGGTCCGCCGGTCCTGCAGCTTCGGCGTACCCACTGCCGAATTGCCACCGAATCTGCAGGACCGGTGGACCTCCCACAGGCATGCCACCGAAGGCTGCCTGACTGCTGCCCTCGCAGGGATCAGCAGGGTGCCCCCCGCGGCTTGCCGCCTCAGGCACGCACTTGGAGCGCTGGTGCCTGGAGCCGCCGCTGACTCTAGTAACGCTTTCCCAATCCTCTCTACCCCCTGAGTTCTCAATGACCATGTCCAATGCTTCCCCTGCTACTCCCTTTAGCACTCTACAGCAAATTTCGCTGAGTCCTGCTTCTCTGAAAACAGTCCAGTGATGATTAACCAGTTCTCCTCCCAGATCCTGCCTTGTCTTACTTCCACATTAACTATTATTACACCAAATACCTTGTTACTATTAGCCTTTTTATGGACTGAAGCCCAATAACTATTAAGCATATTGGCCTTTGCCTTGACATCTATGTTTTCCCCCGATTCTTGCCTTGTTCTAAGACCCTTGCCCGCCTTCTCTTCAGGATTTGGTGGTCTATACCAGTGGTTCTCAAGCTAGGGCCGCTGCTTGTTCAGGGAAAGTCTCTGGTGGGCCAGGCCGGTTTGTTTACCTGCCGCGTCCGCAGATTCGGCCAATCGCAGCTCCTAGTGGCCACGGTTCACCGCTTCAGGCCAGTGGGGGCTGCGGGAAACGGCAGCCAGTATGCCCCTTGGCCCACACTGCTTCCCGCAGCTCCCACTGGCCTGGAGTTACGAACTGCGGCCACTAGGAGCTGCAATCGGCCAAATCTGCGGACGCGGCAGGTAAACAAACCGGCCCGGCCCACCAGGGGCTTTCCCTGAACAAGCAGCGGCCCTAGTTTGAGAACCACTGGTCTATACCGCTGCCCAAAGTCCCCATGAATCATTGTCGTTACTTTGCTTCCTTTGTCTTAAGCAGAAGACTTTCAAGATTTGTATCTCCTATATCCATATGTGCCCAAGCTGCACAGTATAAACATGTCCTCTATGCAACATCCCCACCCCATACTGATCTGATAAGGAAAAAGGGGCCGTTTTTACACAGCCGGTCTTCTGACCACAGCCTCGCCCTGTAACTCTGCCTCCCTTACCTATTGTGTTTGTCAACCCATTCCTGTGATTTTCATGCATTTTAACATAGATGAAGCTCTCGCATAACCACATGCCCATGCAAGACCCGTGCAGTGAACAGGGAGGGATAGAAGTCCGATTGCATGAACGACAGCTGTGATTCACTTAGTAGACTGTCTGAAGCGGGAGAGTTAACTCTAAAGGGTAATGCAGGTATAACTCATTCTAGAATAGAGTTAGGTTGCTTCTAAAGAGTATTAAGTAAATCAGGATAAAACGCCAGGTACATTGAAAAAAGAAATTGTGTGTATGGCTGCAAGGGAATTTATGGAGGAAAAACTAAAGTTATACCAAAAAACTTTCCAGTGTAGACAAAGCCTGACTCATGAGTCCTCATGGAACTCCTGTGATGTAGGTAACTGCTAGGATCTCCATTTTATGGATGGGGAAAGTGAGGCGGAGAGATGAAGTGTAACTGCACCTTCAGACTGCCGCTCAAATGTGCATTGTGTTAGATCTTGCATCTCATATATGTAAGTGTGACATTACACCCCATATTCTTCATAGGAATATCTGTGTGATATGAATACGGCATAACTAAAATACGCTTTCTGCAAGATGGGTCATGTGAGGTATCATTGGAAAGGTTACGATTTACTGGATATGATTAACCTATTTGTAGGTATGTATCATTTCTGTATCTGAAGTTAGAAATATTGACTATGTAATAATTACAACTGTGTTTTCACCTGGGGAACGCCCACCAGACAGTATGCAAACATCCGGGATGGGCCATTAGGAAGGACAATAGGTCTTTGAAGATACTAATCTTCCTCCGTCCTGAGAAGCTTCTTGGGAGGCTGCTTTGACACTGCAAGGTCATGTGATCATGTCACCTGGTACGGGATTCCATCTTGAGCTGGTATTTTTCCACTGGAAGGGGGTGGGCTAGGAAACAAAAGATTCCCGCCACATGTAAATCCTATTTAAGGCTGGGGAGTGAGTTAATCTTGGCTCTTCTCCACTGCCTCCCCGCCCAAGAAGGAAGACTGCTGAAAACACCTGAAGAAACAGAGGAACTAATCTGGGGGGAGGCACAGGCTGAGCCCAGGAGAGAAAGGTCAGCCTGTAAAAGGAATCCCTGGAGATTTAAGCTGAAAGCAGTGCAGTTTACCTTCAAGAAACTGCAACCTGCTAGAAACAACATTTAGGGTGAGAAATCATTATTTGTAGCCAGTATCCCTCAGTGTATTAAGCTTAGTTTGTGTGTTTTGTTTTATTTGCTCAGTAATCTGCTTTGTTCTGTTTGCTATCCCTTAGAATCCCTTCAAATTCACCTTTTGTCGTTAATAAACTTGTTTTTTGTTTATTCCAAAACCCAGTTTGTGCAATTCATAACTGGGGGAAGCTGTGCATATCTTCCTTCACATTGAGGAAGGAGCGAATTTCATGAGCTTACACCAGGGGTTCTCAAAGTGGGGGTCGGGACCCCTCAGGGGAGCGCGAGGTTATTACACGGGAGCTGTCAGCCTCCACCCCAAACCCCACTTTGCCTCCAGCATTTATAATGGTGTTAAATAGATTAAAAGTGTTTTTAATTTATAAGGGGGGGTCGCACTCAGAGGCTTGCTGTGTGAAAGGGGTCACCGGTACAAAAATTTGAGAATCACTGTCCTACGCTGTATAAATCTCTCTACATCCCAAGACAAGATAATTTGGGGTTTACACTCCAGAGGGTGTGTGCACCAAGGGGCTGGGCAATTCCCCGAGCTCCCCCACAGAGCTCATTGCAGACTGTGTGATTCTACAGCTGGGTGTGTCTCTACCTGTGTGTGTGCTGGAAGGGGGTTTGAGAGCCTGTCACAGCAGCACAGAGTGAGGGGAACCCAGGCTGGTGGGACAGGCGGGCTCAGTGGGACCCCAGCACATCAGGGGCACCCCAGAAGGGGGGTCCAACCCGTCACAGTAAGATCAACCACTAAGGCTGAATCAGAACCTAAAAGAGGAAGCACATGAACTGCAACTCCAAGACACTGCCCGATCAACTACAGAGTTGATAGAGAAATAGGAATATTCTGCACTAACATAACACCACTATTATCCGAGGATGCCAAAGTACTTTACAAAAATCAGTTACAACTCTCCGCACCCGGTGAGGTAGGTTAGTAGCATCGTTTCTATTTTATGGATGGGAGAACTTGCTCACGATCACCCACTGGAAACAGAAACTGGAAGTCTTAACGCCCAGTCCCCTGCTCTAACCACTAGACAGCACTGTGCTTTACAATGGCATGTCTGTCTCTAAATATTTGCAGCAAAACAAACTCTAACTGGACCTCAGTCCATCTACAGGACAAACTGGTTCTAAAACTTAAGCAATGCATGGATTTGAGTTTTCCTGGCTGCTCCAAAACGTAAAAAACAATGTAGCTATTGTATAGCTTTTAAAGAAATATTTTAGATTTGGGCTAATAAAGTGTAAATCGAGTTTCAGCTGCGCACAATGTAAACCAGGACGTAAGACAGGAAATGGCAGTTTAAAAATACAATAGCATGTCTTCTAATGGAAAAGTGACTCGATCCTTGAGGCATGAATATGCTCCAGGAGCCGTAAATGTGAATTGATGCAAACAGTCCGAACCAGAGGAACTTGCTTTGCTACAGCTGTGGCCTGACTGCATACAGATGTGATTGTCTCAAATAAGTGGCTTCCTTGGCAGCTGTGTTCTTCGCCCATACACACATGCTCGGCACCCAGAGACCTGTGCCCAACAGCTGTGCCCTACTTCCACACACGTACCCTACACCCATTCATGTGTTCCCTAGTCATATACCCAGCTACCGTGCAGCTGTACCTTTTGCTCGTTCATACATGCCCTACTCCCCAGTCCCTGTGCCCAGGCAGCTAGCCCATATTCCCAAATGCCTGCAAGTCACTTGCTGTGTCCTGCAGAACCGGAGCACCACAAAAAGGCTGAATCTGGGAGCAAATTCTTTTCCTGCTGCAAATGGCAGCTCTCTCTGTTGCATGTCACCTGTTTGCAAAAGAATTACACCTCTACCTCGATATAACGCTGTCCTCGGCAGCCAAAAAATCTTACCGCGTTATAGGTGAAACCGCGGTATATCGGACTTGCTTTGACCCACCGGAGCGTGCAGCCCCGCCCCCCCCGGAGCGCTGCTTTACCGCGTTCTACCCGAATTTCTGTTCTATCGGGTCGCGTTGTATCGAGAGGTGAAGTTCAGGTCGTCTGCATTGATTTACGGGCATCTCAGGAAAACACGGCACTCACTCTTCAAAGCATCTAGTTCTTGTTATGCCGCAGGTGGAATCCATTAAGGTAAGAGATAGCAAGTATTTCTGGGGCTATTTGGAGCTCCTTAATCCACACGTACCCAGCAGGAAGCAAGAGAGTTTATCCCATGCACAGCCACAGCCTTCTGTCTGCAACATATTGTAAACTCATCCCGCTCACTGGAAACAACTCGGGGTTTGGACGTTCACCCTCGCCCTCCGCTTAGCACAACAGCTTTTGCGTGCTCAGAAATCTTTGGATCCTTAGTCAATATAAACCCATAGTGAGGCACCTGATGAACACTGCCCTGATTGCTACAGGTATAAACGTGTGCGGGGTGCAAAAATGCACGTTCAATTGCACACCTAATTTGTGCGTGCAACTCTTGCCTCCCACCAAAAGTGCATGCACAGATTGGGCACTTTTTTATTATACGTGATACTTTGCTATTATTGGTTACTTGGAAGGTGTGCGTTCAGTGCGGCACAAAATACAGAAACTGTCTCTGCCCAAAGAGCTTTGAATTTAAAAGATTTTAGACAAAAACAGACCCAGAGGACAGCAATCACTTCATGGGATGGTTTCTTCTGGAGAAACCGTTGGGTGAGCAGGATAGTAGAGAGAACACACAACAGGGTTGTGTGGCCTAGTGGTTTTAGCACCAGGAGTTTAGGGTAGTCACATCCCTCACAACTGGCAAAGTCAAGAGAAAGTTATGCGACTCCCTCCAAAATGAGCGTGGATAAAATCTTCCAGGGCTAGAAGTGAATGTTGGTTCCCACGGGAAAGCTTGAAATCTCTCTTCCCATCAAGGTCAAGAGATAGTAGAACGTAACCACCTCATCCCTGGTGCAGGAATGAATATTGCACCAAGCAAAGTTGATTTTTCAGGGGGTGGAAGATCTGTGTGTAGGGTGGGACTTGCACAATGGGAAGAAAGATGGAAACATTTCCTTGGCAAGTTGCTTTAACAAAATATGGCAACTCTTTGAAGCTTGTCATGGGTTTGGAATGTGATAGTTAGACCCGGCAGAGACAGATTGGTGGGCAGAGTGCTGGTGAGAGGGTCAAATGTGCAGGATAAACTGCAGATATATTATCATTAAGTTTTGCAATTTATCATATATATTATTATTATTTATTATTATCATTGATGCCAAACCCCAGAGCGTGCTAGGTGCTGTCCGGATATCCAGAAGCACTCCCTGCTATCTAGAGCATAGGGGTGCAGTGCTGAGAAGACAATGGTACAATGCAGAGGTGGGTTAAACATTTGTGGGTCTCATAAGAAGTTGGTTTTCAGGAGAAACAGGAATCACAAGAGGCCGATGATTTGCCCGTGCAAGTAACCATTGGCATGGCAATTGTACTAATTGCATGGGCAAATGAGGTGCACAATCATGCACACATTTTTGCACACACATGCATGGTTAAAAATAAGACACATGATGTCTGCTAGCCTCTCTCTCCCCGCACAAACACCCGGTAGCAGTGTATCTCCATTCCATACTGCTCCTTACCACTGACTAGTATTTGTACACAATTCACGCCAGGCGAGCTTATCTTGGGACACTGCGCGTGGCCCTATTGGTTGAGCTGAGAATGCCAGGGGCGGGACATTGGTAGAGTTCCACTAGAATCGCAGCAACAAGTGAGCGCCTCTCTTTCACTGTACCCGCTCATACTCCAGCCGCCCCCTGGCTGGTTTCTAACCTATTGCCTTCCTTCCTTTGAATACCACATGGCCCTGGAACCGGCAGGAGGCAAAGAAATTATTAGCAACTTTAAATAATCCGAGAGCCATTTTAAAGTTCCCTAGGGTGGAACTGAACTTGTGTCACTCAGTTAGTTACTGGTTAAGCACAAGTGACCAAGCTTCACTCTCTGCTACGGGCACCACCCACCTGCTGTTATTCTATGTTCTCATAGTCACCTAATTACACGTCTGCCCCACTATCCCACAGCCGCTCCCTGTATCATTCCGCTTCAATTGTCCCTCGCACCTCTGGCTCATTACAGATCAAACACCTCCAGGAGCTGTACAAAGCTGCCATGATCCCCAGTGTATCATCTTCCTCACATCTTTCACTGCAGAGCAGAGCTCTCCTTCATCCTATACAACCCTTCTGTTATTCTGCCTTCACTCACTGCTCGCTCCTCTCTCTCATTAGCGATCTGAACTCTCCACTCTCACTCACCGGTTTACGATACTCCTCACTGTTTCTAGTGAAAGAACCCAATTCCTTTCTTAGCGGAGACTGCAAAATTCAAATTAGGATGCACACTTTCCCAAAGTTTGGGGATGTTCGGATACAAGATGTTGGTTTCGGCCCATCTACCTCCTCCCCTCCATTAGCTAACTTGAACAGGGAGGGGGCTGGCATGCAATCACTGAGAGCTTGGGAGGCCACAAAGCTTCAGCTACCCCATCCTTCTCAGACCCCATCTCCACATCCCTCAAACCCTTTGTGGATTCTCCTAGGGGCCCAGTAGGTGGCTTCTGCCTTTCACCCCTTTGGTTCTTCCGGATACCAAAGGGGGAAGTGCCAACCAGGATCCCAGCAGCTGCGGATTTAGGGGCAAAGGATCTCTAAATCATTCCCAGTATGGGGTCGCTCCCATGGGCTACTGTCCGAAACACTCGGCTGGTCACATTTCAAAATGCAAACAGACAGGCCGTCACCCCTACTGCATGGTCCCTCTCCACACAAATAAATCCCCAGCAATCCCCCTCCTGCTTTCCCTTTACCCACAACCTCAAAGACAGAATTTCAACATCAAAACCAAAGCCAGAGAGTTGGATTCAGCCTATGGCTTCGGCCCTACAGCAAGCTCCACGGGCTACGAACCCCCAGAGCTGTTGCCCTGTCACTTCTACTACACATCAGCCTCTCCGCTCATTGCATCTTCTTCCACGCTCACTCCAGCCGCCCGGTAACAGGACTTACCACAGGGTGTAGTCTGGAGTAATGCAGAGGTCCTGATTTTCCCTGTGTCATAGGAATTCTCCTGCCAAAAATGCTCGAGAGGAAATGAATCTAAGGAAAGGAGTTTGTGTCCTTCTCTGTTTACCTTGTGATTTATTGTAGCAGCTAGTGCGAGAGCCTGGATTACACAGAGTCACTTTAATCCTGGCAGGGGATTAGCAGAGCACACCGTATGAAAATGGGATTAATGGAGTAGAGCTGTCCTATAATCCAGAGGCACAAGACTGTCCCATAACTCAGACACGCCAAAGTGCGTGACTATTCCAGACCACGGGGTGTGTAACGATGCCCCACATGGCTGACCAACAGCCCAGTGTGATCTCTATTCGCATCGCTTTCCGCGCTGTATATCAGACACGGATCTCTGCTTCTTAGCATGGCACTTGGGAATCTGCACATTCCTCTTAGGACTTGCCGCAGCTGGAGACGTGAACATTATAAAGCACCGAAAAGACCCCCAAATTCAGAGATCTAGGGCTGCCCCAAAACTCAGGTACAGGAAACTACGGAGCTGTCCCAAACGATAGTGACTGCAGGTTTATCATAATACTGTAGTCCAGGGGTAAGCCCTGAAACTGATGCAAGACTGCACAGAGGTGCTGGACTCTAAGATTGTCTCCTAAACCAGGAGTCTGAAGGTGGGGGACTGTAAATATTAGGGGCACAGGAAAGATCTGTCTAAAAGCCGAAGGGTAGGATGATGCCAGGCTCTGCCCTAGCTCAAGATTTAAGAACACGGAGGGCTGCCCCTCCTCCCAAGGCTCCATCCCCGCTATCACACGGGGGGAGAAAGCAAGTCTGATGGTAGGCAGAGGATGTCATTGAGCTAATCCTGCCTTTGCTGAGGATGCCAACTGCAGGCTGATCCATTTACTGCTGACCCTGTGAGGCTAACAGGATTTCCAGGTGTCCCTAATCCCTCCCTCGCTGTTTTTACGTGCTTCTTCTGGAGAGCAGGGGGCGCTGAGTGAGGGCGTAGAATCCTCCCGTCCATGGCTGGATTGCCCAGGCAGACAATCCATGCCAAGCACAGCCCACTTTCTGCACTCCTCTTGCTGCCAGCGGGCAGGTGAGTGGGTGCATTCTGGGTCAGCCTGTATCAGCACTGACTTCAGAGCCTGGCAGAGTGAAAGGCAGGTGGACTGGAGCTGTAAATGCAACAGGCAGTGGAAGCGGGATGCTCAGCCTACCTTAGATTAAATTTTCCCATGATGCAATAGAATCCAGGCCACTTTCCAAGAGTGCAGCTGTAACCCCTGTGCCTTGTGCTGCGATCTTTGATGTTAAAGTCTAAAGAAAGGCAGAGAAACAGGTGGGGAGGAAACATGGACTTTTGTTTGAATCCTCTGCTCAGCAGCGGAGCTAGAAAGGCCTAGAATCACCCACAAGAAGGGTCTGCGAGTTACTAGATATCCTTGGTAGCTGTTTCTGAAGCTGTATAGAAAGTTTCCATTAAGGGCAAGCAGGCTTGCAGGCCATACACATATTAACAATCTGACAGTTGAGCTACTCAGTGGGGGGAAAGTTATAAGTACAGGCAATAAAGACAGTCCTGTGGAGTCAGTGGCTGATCAATGCAGGACCAAGAGATATTTTTGCTGTGAGGGCTGGATCCCAATCCTGTACCACTTTGGATAGAAGGGACAGGTTTCCTATCTCACCAGGAGCTGAGGAGACCAATGTCCTATTAACCCAAAGCCTGGAATGCTGCTAGCTGGAAGGTGCCTCAGACTTTAGTTTGCTGACAAGATTTGGAAGTGTTTGGACAGGAACAGAGATGCTGCATCTTCTCAGGAGAATCCCAGTGGCACACACTACGGCCACCGTATAGAGACTGAGAAGTCATCACTGAAAGATGAGAGGGGAATGGGTTCATACATGGGTGCTAAAGTATTGAAAGTAAATGTCATGTTAAAATCGGACACTGAATCTGACAGTGGCAGCAGAATGGTAAGATACCGAATGAGGAACACCAGCAGATTTACAATCTAATAGCTTTTGTTTAAGAGCTTTTCATAAGCATTCCAAATACGCTCTGCAATATTTTTGCGTGTGTTAAATATTTGTGTACTAAGAATTGTGGGGTACTCGGTTTGAACTGGGGGCTGTAATTAACTCCCACATGCAGGGCCTTGCATACAATAACTCTGAGGCCTAACTCTGTTAAATGTCTTCCTAAAAGACAGAACCCTGGTCTGTGCTTCCAGAGCCGAGGTGCAGGAAAGGCACGTGGAATAGAGTGGTACATAATATAATCCCTAGCATGCCCTAGTGCCCCCCGCCCCTGGCCCCGCCCTGACTCCACCCTTTCCCCGCCCCTGCCCCGCCTCCATTCCAACTCCTTCCCCAAAGTCCCCGCCCCAACTCCGCCCCCTCCCTGCCCCTATTGGACCCGTTCCCCAAATCCCCGCCCCGGCCCTGCCTCTTCCCCGCGCACACCGTGTTCCACCCTCCTCTCTCCCAGCCGCGCAAAACAGCTGTTTTGCGGTGCAAGCGCTGGGAGCTGGGGGGGAAGCAGCACGCGGTGCGCTCAGGAAAGGAGGCGGAGGTGAGCTGGGGCGGGGGGGCGGGGAGCTGCCGGTGGGTGCAGAGCACTCATCAATTTTTCCCTGTGGGTGCTCCAGCCCCGGAGCACCCACGGAGTCGGCACCTATGGCTGAGGCACTGTGAGCACTAGACTCAAGGCTCCAGCCTTCACTAGGTCCCCTTTAACACTCCCCGTACAGAGGAAGTAGCAGGATTATTTGCCTAGGCCTGCCAAAAATAAAAGGTGCGAATACACCACTAGGCACAATGACTTTAACACATACAATGGACACCTACCCACCAGCTCCTAGCGCAGCCTCTATGGGGGGGATGCCCATGGCATTCCTCAAGCCTCACACTAGGCCTGCTCCCTTTCCAGTCCATCCATCTCCCAGGGAAATGCTGATCTCAGTTAGAGATCTCGTCCATCCATCCATCTCCCAGTTAGTCTCTAAGGTGCCACAAGTACTCCTGTTCTTTTTGCGGATACAGACTAACACGGCTGCTACTCTGAAACCTGTTTGAAACAGGCCACTCTGATTACCACTTCAAAAGTGATTTTTCCTCCCTTGGCATCCTGCTGTTAAGTGAATTGTCTCGTTAGACTGACCTCCCACTTGGTAAGACAACTCCCATCTTTTCATGTATTTATACCTGCTCCTGTATTTTCCACTTCATGCATCCGATGAAGTGGGTTTTAGCCCACGAAAGCTTATGCCCAAATACATTTGTTAGTCTCTACGGTGCCACAAAGACTCCTTGTTGTTTTTGCTGATACAGACTAACACGACTACCACTCTGATACTAATCATTTTGGTCGCCCTTCCCTGTATCTTTTCCAATTCTATCTTTTTTTGAGAGGGGGCGACCAAAATTGCACATGGTATTCAAGGTGTGGGTGTACCATGGATTTATATAGCGGCATTATGATATTTCTGTCGTCTTATCTCCTCCTTCCCTAACGGATCCTGATTCTGTTAGTTTTTTGACTGTCACGGCACATTGAGTGGATGTTTTCTGAGAACTATCCACAATGATTCCAAGATCTTTCTTGAGTGGTAACAGCTCATTTAGATCCCATCGTTTTGTATGTAGAGTTGGGACGATGTTTTCCAATGTGTGCTACTTTGCATTTATCAGCATCGACTATCCTCTGCCATTTTCTTCTCTGGCGCTAGGGCAGAAGGCAGCCAGGCTGCTCGAGCTCTTCCCCTCTCTCTGCTCCCCTTGCCAGCTAGCAGCCAGCATGCAGTGAGAAGGAGGCACCGGAGCCCCCTCGTGCCCCTGGCAGGGAGGGGAGAGGCTAATGGGAACAGGGTGGGCAGAGGTTGGAATGCAATACCACAAGGGTCGGGACAAATGGGGCATTGTTGGGATGGAGGATCCTAGAGCAGAGGGGTGGCTGGGGTAGGTGAGAGCTCCCCTATTGTATCCTGTATACAGCTGCTCCCTAGGCTCCAGGGTGTCCCTTCCCAAAATCTGCCCCTCCCCCAGACTCCCTGTTTATCCCTGGTTCTCCCCACACACGCTCCCCTCCCACCTGCACCCACTCCTTGAGGGGACGGAGTCCGTGACCTATTCTCATCAGGGGAAATGTCTCACACGGAGCGGCACAAAGCTGAGCAGCTTCGGGTGCCTGAGTTTGGATGTGAGGGGCTAACTTTAGGCTGCCGAGTTTGGAAGTGATGGCCACAGCCTTCTGCTGCGTGGCTGGGTGCTGTTCGCACTGCTTAGGGTTACCATATGTCCGGATTTTCCCGGACATGTCCGGCTTTTGGGGCCTCAAATCACCGTCCGGGGGGAAATCCCAAAAAGCCGGACATGTCCGGGAAAATAGGGAGGGAGGGCTCGGCGGTGCGGGGCCGGGGCCGCTGGGGCTGGGGCCGGCGGTGCGGGGCCGGGCCGGGGCCGGCGGTGCTCGGCAGGGGCCGGAGGTGTGGGGCCAGGGCCGGCGTTGTGCCGGGCCAGGGGCCGGGCCGGGGGCGCGGTATTGGGCTGGGGGCCGGGCCGGGGGTGCGGTGCCGGGCCGGCGGCCAGGGGCACGGTGCTCAGCCAGGGCCGGAGCCGGGGCCGGGGCCAGGGGCGCGGTGCTCGGCCGGGGGCCGGGGCCGGGGGGGCGAGCACTTGGCCAGGGGCCGGCGCCCCAGGGCCCGAGCCGAGCCGGGCAGGAGACGCCGGGGCCAGAGCCTCTTGGCCTGGGCCGGCCGGCCGCCGAAGGAGCCGCTCAGCCAGGGGGGCCGGACTGGGCCGCGCCGCACCCCGCCCCAGGCCCAGCTTACCTGCTGCCTCCCTGTTTCAGGCTTCCTGCAAATATTTGATTCACTGGAAGCAGGGGAGGGAGCAGAGTTGGGGCGGAGCGTTCAGGGGAGGGGGCAGAGTTGGGGCGGGGCTGGGGGCGGGGAAGGGGCGGAGTTGGGGCAGGGGCGGGGCCCCATGGAGTGTCCTCCTTTTTAAAAATTAAAAGATGGTAACCCTAGCACTGCAGGCCTGGCTGTTCTGAGCACAACGGATGCCCTTTAGACACCCACCCAGCTAAGCGCACAAACTGAGAGGCCCCTTGCAAAATTAGCGACTCCTAAAAGTGAGCATTTTCCTTACCAAGGTAGGGGAGCCAGATCCTTCCATTCAGTGGGGCTGCACCGACTTAATGTGTCAGATCCTGAGATGACTGATGTATTTTCTAGGGCTGTCAAGCAATTAAAAAAATTAATCGCGATTAATCGCGTGATCAAAAATTTTAATCGCAATTAATCGCGTGATTAATCGCATTGTTAAACAATCATAGAATACCATTTATTTAAATATTTTTGGATGTTTTCTACGTTTTCAAATATATTGATTTCAATTACAACACAGAATACAAAGTGTACAGTGCTCACTTTATATTATTATTTTTGATTACAAATATTTGCACTGTAAAAAAACAAAAGAAATGGTATTTTTCAATTCACCTCATACAAGTGCTGTAGTGCAAACTATTTATCATGAAAGTTGAACTTACAAATGTAGCATTATGTACAAAAATTATTGCATTGAAAAATAAAACAATGTAAAACTTTAGAGCCTACAAGTCCACTCAGTCCTACTTCAGCCAATCGCTCAGACAACCAAGTTTGGTTAGAATTTGCAGGAGATAATGCTGCCCGCTTCTTGTTTACAATGTCACCTGAAAGTGAGAACAGGTGTTCGCATGGCACTGCCAGATATTTACATGCCAGATGTGCTTAAGATTCATATGTCATAGAATAGCAGGGTTGGAAGGGACCTCAGGAGGTCATCTAGTCCAACCCCCTGCTCAAAGCAGGACCAATTCCCAGACAGATTTTTGCCCCAGATTAGGGTTACCATCCGTCCGTATTTCCCCGGACATGTCCGGCTTTTGCGTCTCTAAATAGCCGTCCGGGAGGAATTGGTAACAAGGTTAAAATGTCCGGGGAGGTTTTCTCCCTCGCCTCCCTCCCTCCCGTCCATGCAGAGTGTGGCTGCTGATTGGGCGGCTAGGCCGATTGACCCACTCCCATTGGCCTCCAGCAGCCAGAGCCCTCCCCTGCTCCCCCCTCCCTCTCTCTGTAGTCCTCTGTAACACACAAACCGACCCACGTGGAGCCAGAATGGTAAGAGGAGTTGGGGGGGGGGGCAGTCAGGGAGTGGGGGAGTGTTGGATGGGTCCCCAGCCTCCACCTGCCACCCCCCCTCCGTGCATTCCCCCCTCGGTGGGTCCCCCCTCCCTGTCTGCCTCTCCCTTGTCTGCATGTGCTGGCTCTGGCAGTACACGCAGACAACTGCTGTCTGCTGCCCCTGGGTCCTAGTGCCCCCATCCACTAATGGGAAGACAGGCTGCCCTTACCCTGCCCTTCCACCCTAGCCCTGAGCCTCTCCAACACCCCAAACCCCCCAGCCTTCATCCCCACAGACCCTAATCCTCTGCTCCATCCCTGAGCCCCCTCCTGCATCATGAACCGCTCATCCCCAGACCCACAGCCCTCACCCCTGCATCCCCTCCTATCCCCAAACTCCCTCCCAATCCCCCACCCTCTTCCCACACACCCCCTCCTGCCCTCAAACTTCCTCCTAAAGCCTGCACCCCCTCCCTTTGTACTGCCTCTCACCCCCAAACTCCATCCCAGAGCCTGCACCCCTCACCCCCTCCTGCACACCCACCCCCTGCCCCAGCCCGGAGCCTGCACCCAGCACCCAAACTCTATCCCAGAACTTGCACCCCTCCTGCACCCTAATCCCCAGCCCAGGACCTGCACCCCAGACCTCCTCCCCCCACCCAACCCCCCTCCCAGAGCCTTAGGCAGGTGTGGTGGGCGGTTCTGGGCACCACCAAAATTTCTACAACCCTGCTACCCATGCGAGTGGATAAGGGTCAGGGCAGTCAGGGGACAGGTAGGGTCCTGGGGGGGGGCAGTTAGGGTAGGGGGTTCTCAGCAGGGGACAGTCAGGGGACAAGAAGCAGGGGGGGTTGGGGTTCTGAGGGGAGCAGTCAGGGGGTGGGAAGTGGGAGGGAGTGGATGGGGCGGGGCTTCCCCCCCCCGTGTCCTCTTTTTTGTTTGTGGAAATATGGTAACCCTACCCCAGATCCCTAAATGGCCCTTTCAAGGAATGAACTCACAACGCAAGGTTTAAGAGCCAATGCTCAAGCCACTGACCTATTCCTCCCCCTTCATGGCCTTCATGTTTAACCACCATTCTAGTGGACATGCATCCATGCTGATGACGGGTTCTGCTTGATAACGATCCAAAGCAAAGCAGACCGACGCATGTTCATTTTTATCATCTGAGTCAGATGCCACCAGCAGAAGGTTGATTTTCTTTTCTGGTGGTTCAGTTCTGTAGTTTCCACATCAGAGTGTTGCTCTTTTAAGACTTCTGAAAGTATGCTCCACACTTCGTCCTTCTCAGATTTTGGAAGGGACTTCAGATCTTAAACCTTGGGTCGAGTGCTGTAGCTATTTTTAGAAATCTCAAATTGGTATCTTCCTTGCGTTTTGTCAAATCTGCAGTGACAGTGTTCTTAAATCAAACAACATGTGCTGGGTCATCAGCCGAGACTGCTATAACATGAAATATATGGCAAAATGAGGGTAAAACAGAGGAGGAGACATACAATTCTCCCCCAAGGAGTTCAGTCACAAATTTAATTAACGCATTATTTTTTAATGAGCATCATCAGTATGGAAGCATGTCCTCTGGAATGGTGGCCGAAGCATGAAGGGGCATACGAATGTTTAGCATATCTGGCACGTAAATACCTTGCAATGCCGGCTACAAAAGTGCCGTGCGAATGCCTGTTCTCACTTTCAGGTGACAATAGGGTGACCAGACAGCAAATGTGAAAAATCAAGAGGGAGGTGGGGGGTAAGGTGCCTATATAAGAAAAAGTCCCAAAAATTGGGACTGTTCCTATAAAATTGGCACATCTGGTCACCCTAGGTGACATTGTAAATAAGAAGCAGGCAGCAGCATCTCCTGTGAAAGTAAACAAACTTTTTTGTCTTAGTGATTGGCTGAACAAGAAGCAGGACTGAGTGGACTTGTAGGCTCTGAAGTTTTACCTTGTTTTGTTTTTGGGAGCAGTTATGTAGCAAAAAAAAATCTGCATTTGTAAGTTACACTTTCAGGATAAAGAGATTGCACTACAGTACTTGCATGAGGTGAATTGAAAAATATTACTTCTTTTGTTTATCATTTTTACAGTGCAAATATTTGTAATAAAAAAATAATATAAAGTGAGCACTGTACACTTTGTATTCTGGGTTGTAATAGAAATCAATATATCTGAAAATGTAGAAAAACATCCAAAAATATTTAATACATTTCAGTTGGGATTCTATTGTTTAACAGTGCAGTTAAGCGCGATTAATTTTTTTGAGTTAATCGCGTGAGTTAACCGCTATTAATTGACAGCTCTAGTATTTTCCTATCCCAGGAGTGAAACATCAGGCGCAGTGTCCTCAATTCTCTAAGGTGCATAATTCCGTATTAGCTTCCCCCACTGAACATGGGTTATTGCAGCTGGCACCACTATGGGTGGAGCTGTAGGGTCCTATGTGATCTCTGTGCTTGGGGATAGCTTTGGTTGTGGGGCGATGCAGTTTCCCACGTCAGCGCTCTCCACTAGGGCTGCTTTCCAGTAGGTTGCAGCCACCCAGCCCTGTGACTTTTCTCCCTCTGCAAACAAACCAGCTCTTTATCAGGAAGCTGCAGCAGCTGGCTGGAGGCCTGCGGGGCTTGGAACTTTCCTTTCAGCCAGGCTGAATGGGGGTCACCGGTTACCAGGTAACTACAGGGACACTGCTCTGGTTACTTAGCAACCCTGCCCTCATCACCTAACAACTACTTTTGATACTGGCTGCCTGTTGCCATGGGGAATAAGGGATCAGTAAACAGAATGACTGGAGTCCACCTCAGGCCTGAGACAATGCGAAGAAAGCTGAGAAAATAGGTATCGCTTCGGTTTAGGTATTTATAATTATTTACTGTTTATGCTGTGGCAGTTCCCCAAAATGTGCTAGGCTCTGTACAGACATTTATCGTTGATCCTAAAGCCCGGGTGTTGCTTTTCCTTTGCACTGTCTTTGTCATGTCTTTCGGCCAACCCTGCTCAGGGAAGAATTTAAGGAGTCCAGCAAAACTGGCACATCCTGGGGCTGACGTCTCTCTCTTTAGATCTGCAGGGAGCTTTTCTCCTGGGCAGGGCCGGCTCTGGCTTTTTGGCCACCCAAGCAAAAAAACGAACCTTCGACGGCAAAGCAAAAAAAAAAACCTTCGACACGGACCGGCTAGCGGGGGGGAGAGGGAGGGAGCGAGCGGGAGAGAGAGAGAGAAGGGGGGTGGACAGGGCTACAGTGGGGTGCTGCCACGTGGCCCCTCCCGCCGCGCGGCGCGGCGCCGCCTGCCAAGAGGGCTCCGCTCCAGTCGGCGGGGAGGGAAGGATGAGGACTGCCCTGCCGGGTTTGCTGCAGGGCGCTCCCGTCCTCCACGCTGCATCCCCCTACAGGGCGGCCGGAGCGGAACAAAAAAAAAAAAAAAAAGCGTCCGTGCCGCCCGAGGATTGGGCAGAATGCCGCCTCATTCAATCTGCCACCCCAAGCACCAGCTTGCTCGGCTGGTGCCTGGAGCCGGCCCTGCTCCTGGGAGTCAAACGTTCATCACACAGCTGCCATGGCAGTGCCGTGAACTCCCTGCCAAGTGTTTCCTGAATGCAGCAAGATGCACATTTCAGAACTTCCCTTCCCCAAGTAAAGTTCAGAGGGGTTAGAAGCCAGGTTTTGAGTTCAGCCCTCTTTGGAGCAAGGGGTCCACTGGGAGGTGGTTCAGAGGTGGATATGAACTTTCCCAACATTTAGGGGGATCCAAACCAGAGTGTTGATTCTGGTGGACCCCTGGTAGGTGGGTGATTGAGTCGTTTGAGAGTGAGATCAGCTCACAAGAGAGACTGAACCAAATAGTACATTTAATGGCTTAATTGTGTCCATGTTTTTCTAGGCAATTTTCACCACTGATTTTACTGATTTCAGAGTAAGAGATTTTCCATTGACTTTAACCAAGTTCTTCCCCAGCTTTGCAGATTAAAACAGGCTTCCAAGCAGCCATTGTTCTCGGTCTCTTCTCCCCCTCCTGCTTCAGAAACTCAGGGACGTGATCTACATTCCCCCTTTTTGCTTCATTTGCAGTCACGTACCCTCAGCAGATCCTGGGCACATTGTTATTTCTAAAGTGCTGTAAGGGCCACGGCTCCTGACAGCTGACCAGGTCAGGTGCCATACGAGACTGAAATCTCTGCCCTCCAGCGTTTACCCGATTCCACTGCCTTTGCAGGGAGCAGCTTTCAACTGACTTCAGCGAGAGTCGGATCAGGCCCTAAAAAGTCCCAAGCGGCTCCAGTACAGACCAATGCAAACAGAACAAAGCCAGGGTGGCTCCTGGACAGTGCCGCTGGAGCTGGGCTCACATTAGCTAGGAAGCTGATCCCAGCATTCAAGGCAGCATAAGCAGGCACGAAGTGAGGAGTGGGCATAGGGCACGGAGGACGTAGTCAGGAGGGAAGCGTGGGCGCAAGGCAGGTGTTAAGGTGTCTCTGTCTGAAGATGGGGACTGAAAAAGCACCTCAAAGTAGGAGCCGCTTCTGAGAATTTGATCCTGAGTGATAAGGCCACTGTTGTCCTGGGACTGCATGTACACCCGTCCCTGTGCCTTCACCAGGACTGCACAGGGGTAGCTGAGCTCAGAGAGTGGAATGTTTCATCACCTGCCTGGTATGCCTGCAGCAAGTCCAAGCCCATGCGTCTTTTGAAGGGATTTATTTAGGGGCTCATGGAACACCTAGCAAACATTCATTGGGCCATCTCCATTTGACAGGATTGTGTGTTGTTCCCTTTGCTATGATACCAGCAACAAAACAGGGAAACAAACCATGCCTCCTCTCTAGGGGATAAAGTGGACATCCTGTACACAACACGTTATCAGGTCGCACGGTCTGTCGGTCAGGATGGCTATAGAGCTGTTAGCAAATAAGTGCCATGTTTTTGCACTTGTCTGTTTCATTTTGCTCTCTCTTTGGCTTTGCTAGTTTACAGGAATGGCCCAAGTAATCGATTTGGTACCATGGCCTGAAGATGGCCATCCTGTCTACACGGCCCCAGCGGTGCTACTGCCGCTGGACCCTAGGAAAGCCATGCTGGCTGGAGTAAAGGACAGGCTTTTCCACCCAGACCTGCCAACCTTACGGCAAATGGACATGGACTCAGCAGGGAACAAACTCCCAGATGAACATTCCAGGACAACCACTGCGTGCACCAAAGGTAATGCTGCCACTGGGCTTTGATATACTCTGTTGGGAGGCAATATGGGCCTGGGGATAGTGCACTGGATGGGGACTCAGGAGAATGGGTTTTATTGGTAGCGTTGCCAATGAGTCGCTTCAGGTGGCACATCTGTAAAATGGAGAAAATGATCCTCCCCCCCTTTGAGGTCCTGGGCAGAGAAGCACTATATAAAGTGCTAGGCAGATAACACCACTATTTCTCACACTCTGATGTTATCCTTAGAATATCAGGGTTAGAAGGGGCCTCAGGAGGTCATCTAGTCCAACCCACTGCTCAAAGCAGGACCAATCCCCAGACAGATTTTTGCCCCAGATCCCTAAATGGCCCCCCATGGATTGAACTCACAACCCTGGGTTTAGCAGACCAATGCTCAAACCACTGAGCTATCCCTGTCCCCTATAGAATAGCACCCTGGTTTTCACAGGTGCTGAGCCCCTACAACTGCTAGGGAAGTTAACGTGAGCTGTGGTTGCTCAGCACTTCTGAAAGTCGGGCCGCAAGGTCTCCGTCTACCTGCAGCCACTGGTCACCCAGAGCAGTCTCATAGCCTAGGTCACACGGAAACTGTGGTGAGGCACTAAGGCAGGGGTAGGCAACCTACGGCACGCGTGCCGAAAGCGGCACACAAGCTGATTTTCAGTAGCGCTCACACTGCCCGGGTCCTGGCCACCGGTCCGGGGGGCTCTGCATTTTAATTTAATTTGAAATGAAGCTTCTTAAACATTTTAAAAACCTTATTTACTTTACATACAACAATAGTTTAGTTATATATTACAGACTTCTAGAAAGAGACCTTCTAAAAACGTTCAAATGTATTACTGGCACGCAAAACCTTAAATTAGAGTGAATAAATGAAGACTCGGCACACCACTTCTGAAACCCCTGCACTAAGGTGACTTTCTTCTGTAATGTCGTGCAGTGTCTGGGCACCAGGTGAGTCCGGCATAACCCGAGGGACTCAGCTAAATACACAGCCTGCCCTTGACTACTTTACTGATGCTTGTATGAAGTGCGCTACTGGTGCACAGACAGACAATTCTACCAATCTGTATTCAAATTAAGATTAGGCTGGTTTCAATAATAAAGCCCTCCCATCCCAGGGTAACTTCTCACTTGCATGCACGCACTTGCAAGCGTGGCATAGCCCAGGGGTTCTTCTGTAATCTTTGCCCTGGCTCTATAGAAAGATGGTCTAGATAATCCTTAGTCATGCCATGAGTGCAGGGGATTGGACTAGATGACCTCTCGAGGTCCCTTCCAGTCCTACGAGTCTATGGGCTCGCCTGAGGTTTGCAGAGCTGGGCACACCTCGTGGTCTCTAGGCTTATCCCTGAACCCACAGCCAGCAGCTTTTCAGATCTTTTTGGAAGATGAGACCCCATGGCCACTACTCAGAGGCCAGGCCTGGATTCCTTCCTACAGGAACAGCCCCCATTCACTATCTGCAGTTCAGATTAGCGATGATAAAACCAGATATGTTTGTCTTAGAAAAATGGAGGGGGAAAAAATCAAAGCAAGTAAAAGTTAAGCAGAATAAGCCATGACTGTCTAGACGTCACAGAGTCTACCTAGCCAGGCCAAATCCCATAGTTAGTGTCTATTGATCAGTTCCTTTCATCTCGGCAATGGCCTACATTGCTCTTGCCAGCAGCAGGCTGGGTTCAGTCAGTTCCAATGCATGTCTCCCCTGGGCTAAGGCTTGTATCCTCTCTATTTAATAGATTCCAGCTCCTTTGTCTTAGGGTGTCAAAATCCCTCCTTGCAATGTCAACCCTCCAACCCAGCCTCCCTGTTCAATTAGCACTGAGACATTGTTCATTAAGTTTGTGATCTCCGCTCCCCCAAACTGAGAGCAGTTCCTCCCCAATTAGCAACTGCGGGGTAGTTAGCATATCAAAGAGTTCTTTTCATGCTCTCTAGGGGCTTGGGGAATACGCAGTTAACAATGTCCTCCTAAAGGTGTTGTTTGGCTTCCTGGCAAGACAACTGTTCCCGCTGTGACTGTGAGCAAACGATCCCCTTTGAATAAGAACTGTTAGCATTTAAAATGCCACCGCCTCATAGACAGTGCCTTTGTTTTCCTGCCTGAAGGATTGGGGTAGCATATTTCCTTTACCTTGTCTATACACAGAAGCTGATTTTAATCAGCTGAACCCCTTGTTTACATGGGGAAATTTACCAGTATAATTATACAAAGCACTATAAAGGGGTTAAGCTAAACTGGAAAAAGACACCTTCTGGAATAAGGATGCGGCTTCACTAGGGTGACCAGACAAGTGTGAAAAATCAGGACAGGGGGTGGGCGGTAATAGGAACCTATATGAGAAAAAGATCCAAAAATTGGGACTGTCCCTATAAAATCGGGACATCTGGTCACCCTAGGCTTCACTCAGATAATCAGCACCTGGGTTAGTCTAGCCTGGGTATGAACAGTCACATTACAAAGCCTTACTGCATCCTCACATCCCATCCCATGGGTCTTTGTGCTGCAGAGCGCTGAACCGCTCTGTGAGTCTTTCCAGGTTGGAAGAGACCTCAGGAGGTATCTAGTCCAATCCCCTGCTCAAAGCAGGACCAATCCCCAACTAAATCATCCCAGCCAGACAACTTGTCTGTCTTACTGGGCACAGGAGGGGATTGTGGGAAGGCACTGGACAATGCTCGGCGCTCGAGGGGTTTAGCCTGCATCCTCGCTGCAAAGTGGGCATTACCAGACCAAGTGAAAGTGGCAGCCAGGTTTTAATCTATAGCCCAGGCTGGGGCAGCTAGCCTGGGTGGAAAGAGCCACTGGAATTGAGTGAGGAGGTTTTGTGTGAGAGGAGGCTGGGGCAACACCCAGTGTAGAGCCAAGTGCAGCGAAGACATTCCCTGAGCGTCTCCACAGGGAGTGATACTCCTCTAACCAGAGTGCTATCATTAGACTTGGGATAGCTGTGTCCCCATGTACACTAGCCCATTAAAGCTAGCGCTGTTGGTGCAGCTTTGTGCCTGCCAGGCCTTGTCCACTTGCGGAAGTTGTACCCATTTACCCCCAAAAAAGACAACCCCTGC
This sequence comes from Chrysemys picta bellii, assembly GCF_011386835.1. Lineage (NCBI taxonomy): Eukaryota > Metazoa > Chordata > Testudines > Emydidae > Chrysemys > Chrysemys picta. Next base: position 6,889,851 of record NC_088804.1, on the reverse strand, counting down.
CCACAGGGCAGGCTTACCTCGGGTTTTAATTTACAGAAACCAAATGAACGCTGCATTCAAACTAGCTCCCAGGGCGTTCAAGTCCATACCACGCACACTCGTCCTGCACAGAGACCCGAGGCCAGTGTCATCAAGGTTAGGCCCTGCCCAGGCTATATGGGTTAGGGCCAGGAGAGCTTTCTTTCCCTCACCCTGACGAGTGACAGCCTTTTTATCGGGCCTGCTGGGTCCTGACTGGTCTCCGCCTCCTGCCGGCCCTTCTAGCTACTGCAGATCCAAGGCTGGCTGGTTCTGACTGCAGCTGATCATGGGAGGCCACTCCAGGCAACCCTGGAGGGCTGAACTTGCTGCTCGTCTCTGCATGGAGGGCGTGCCCCAACTGGCAGCGCCTCTGGCAGGGCACAGCAAACACCTAGAGTAGGGTTACCATATCTAACAAATAAAAAAAGAGGACCCTCCACGGGCCCTGGCCCCACCCATTTCCCCACCCCCAGCCCCACCCCAACTCCGCCCCCTCCTCCCTCCCACTCCCAGCCACGCGGAAAGGGCTGCCCGAGTCCTACCGGCTTCACGGTTTGCCGGGCAGCCCCCAGACCCTGCGCCCCCGGCCGGCGCTTCCCCAGCGCAGCTGGAGCCTGGGAGGGGAAGCGCCCAGCCGGGGGCGCAGGGTCTGGAGGCTGCCCGGCAAACCGTGAAGCCGGTAGCGCTTGGGCTTTGGGCAGCCCCCTTGCCTCCGGACCCTGCGCCCCCGGCCGGGCACTTCCCCTCCCGGGCTCCGGCGGCGCAGGGTCCGGAGGTATGGGGGCTGCCCAAAGCCCATAGCGCTCGGCTCTTAAACAGAGCTGAAGAGTTGGGGAGGAGCAGAGCCGCCGCGGCCGGAGGCTCTGCTCCTCCCCTGACTCTTCGGCTCTGTTTAAGAGCCGAGCTGCCCCAGCGCTACCGGCTTCGGGCAGCCCCCATGCCTCCGGACCCTGCGCCGCCGGAGCCCGGGAGGGGAAGTGCCCGGCTGGCGGCTGGGGTCCGGAGGCAAGGGGGCTGACTGAAGCCCATAGCGCTCGGGCAGCTCGGCTCTTAAACAGAGCCGAAGAGTCAGGGGAGGAGCAGACCCACCGCGGGAGGGGAAGTGCCTGGCCGGCATTTTCCCGGACATGTTCGGCTTTTTGGCAATTCCCCCCGGACGGGGGTTTGAGTGCTGAAAAGCCGGACATGTCCGGGAAAAAGAGGACGTATGGTAACCCTAACCTAGAGCACCCCGTCACATGGCCCCAAAGAGATTCTCATAGATTCATAGAGCTTAGAGCCAGAAGGGACCATCTAGTCTGATCTGTAGGTTACAAGCCATTAAATCTCATCCAGTGACACCCCCCCCCCCATGTTGAGCCCAGTGACTCATTTGGGGCTACAGCAGCTCCCAGAAAGGCGTCCAGTCCGGATTTGAAGACAGCAAGAGCTGGAGAATCCACCACTTTATGTACAGGCCAGGCCTGATACACCATCTGAAATGCATTGTCCTTCTCAAATAGTGGCAATATGTTTGGAACAAGAAAGGCTCATATTGTCACAGATGACATCATCCTAGGTCACTGTCATGTGATCCTCACAGTCAGGTGAGGACAGTTGTAGTGCCTCCTAGTGGTTGCAGATGTGAGCTGAGACTGTGGCTAAGAACAGGATGCATAGTGCGATTAGGGTGACCAGATGTCCCGATTTTATAGGGACAGTCCCAATTTTCGGGTCTTTTTCTTATATAGGCTCCTATTACCCGCCACCTCCTGTCCCGATTTTTCACACTTGCTGTCTGGTCACCCTAAGTGCGATTTCAGGGGGCCAAGCCTTCCTCTCTACACCAGCCATCTTGGGGTGCACTTCCATTTGTGGTACCAAAGGGGGGGCTGCCTGTGTGTCCAGGGGAGGGGTGTCACGCTCTCTAATCCTGAGGCCTAGTGACACAGAGCTGAGACCTTAGGCAGCTGTCTGTGCCCCGTTGTCACAGATCCTAGCGAGCGCCCCCACTTGGCCTCCCACTAGGGCTGCTGTGAGGGGGATCCAATCTTCTATGCTCTGAATCCCCTGGGGGGTTCAAGCCCCTGTAGACTGAACAAAGTCCAGCCACTGCCCCAATCTGGGAGTCACCTTGCAGACGCTTAGGGCACAAACGTTCTCTCAGGCAGCCCCCTCCGAGTGCTGGAACCTGCCGTCCACACCCCTCTGGGAACAGCGCTGACCCTTCGGACCCCCTGTTCTTAACCACACCCCTTGTCCAGAACTCCACCCGAAAGTGCGATTTGGGAAGCTCCTGCTTATGGTCTAACTCTCCCTGGGACATGCAGCAGTTGCAAAGCAGTCAATATGGATACACGGTCCAGTCTAACACCTTTATGTACCAAACAAAGCACAGGAGATCGTAGAAAACGATCAAACATGCGAAAGGCCGTGTGTCCCTCCCTGCTCACCCTCCCTTTGGGGAATCAGCCATGTTCCACAAGGCAGGGTCAGTCCTCCGCCCCCTTGCCTGCCCTGCCCCTTGCAACAGCCTCCCTCATCCTAATCTGGTGCAAAATGACTCTCTCCCCCCAGTTCAGTTTTCCCCAGTGAGTCCCTTTATAGACTCTTGCTGGGGTCACCTGCGGCTCTTGTTCTGCCTTTTGGTAATTTTCCACTTCTCTCAAGCTCCCCCTCCCTTCAGACGAGAGGAAGACGTGTCTCCTGCCGTCTAGAACAAACCCATTGTCCCAGGTTGTTTTACTTCCACCAGCTTGTCGAGAGCTGCTGATCACTCACCGGGGTCCCTGGCTCGGCAGAAACATGCCCCAACTCTGCTAACTCTGGGTGGACCCCCATGCCCAGAGGCTTTCCTTGACTCTGTAGTTTCATGATCCAACTTCATCAGATCAGCCCCAGTTCAGAAGTGGTGCCAACTTCATCGCACCCGTCCACACTAACATACCCCCTCTTGTTACCACCGCTGGAGGAGCACCCGGGGTGGCAGGCGTCCGAGGCAGACGAGCATACAGAGGGCCTCCGCGGCCCCGTTTGTGCTGAAGTCTCAACACAGTTCCTGCTAAGCTGGTTTTGAACACTATTATTTATTTGGAGTATTTCAGAAGAGTCTAGAGGCCCCAACAAACATCGGGGCCTAATTGTGCTAGATTCTGGTGCAAACACCTAGTGAGACACACTCCCTGGTTCAAACAAAGACAGATGCAGCGTGGGAGGGGAAACTGAGGCCAGGAACGGGGATGTGACTTGCCCAAGATCACCCAACACGTCAATGGCCAAGCCAGGCAGGAACCCAGGTCTCCTGACGTCTAGCCTGGGGTCGTACCCACTAGACAACACTGCCCCCGCGTGGTTTTAATCAGCAGAGGTGAGGCCAAACTGTTTTAAAGCCATTTTCTAAAGCCCTATTTAGACTGTTCCATTGCAGGACCCCAGGGGTCGCCCTTGGGATCTAGGATCACTCCTAGTTTCCAAAAAATGTTCTAAAATAGTTTGGCCCTGTTTGGACACGCTCCTGGGCCAGACCGGTGGGCTAGGCCAAGCCCGCTCTCCACCCTTTGGAAGCGACCAAGAAGGCCGCGGGTCTCATTTCTCTCCCTTCTGTTTCCCGCAGAGGATTTTGCCAACGCATCCTTCACTCTGGTGGGAGTCCCCAACAAGCGCCTCCCCTCCCTGGTGAGTCACTTCAGCCAAAGGAAGCGGGATTATGAGGGACATTTACACATCTGTGGACTTTCGGTCCAAGTCCTGGCCTTCGTGTAACCCACTTGTGCCTTCCCCGCCCTGTAAGCTCAAGCCTGAATATCATCCAGATCCACCTCTGCTTAAGCACTGAGGGACCTTCAGACATGAGCCAGCATCAGCCGTTTGCTCTGCCCTGTGCACACAAACAAGGAGCTACAGTCCCTGTTCCAAGGCACTTACAATCCAGACCAGGTACAGACAAACCAGCTCATGTCTACACTAGGATAATGTTCTGGAATTTGGCAATCAGTTTCCACCACTGGTTCCCAGCTTGTCCCCCAACTGGGGTTGAAAAGAACATGGCTGCTAGTAGACAGAACCAAATCAGTTTCAATACCAGCTACAGAAACGTGCCAAACACCTCCTTCCAACCAGGGCAGAACATCCCTTCTGGCACGGGTGTCAAACCAATTGGTCCATTTGTTTTCAGCCCTGGTTGAAGGAAGATGTGGGGAGGGGACCTGTGGCTGACATCTGTTGCCCTTGTCTATACTGGACTATTCAATTTTCCCACTGTTGCTACCATCAACACAGTTCCAGCAGCAGGAGCCTGAGTGTAGACAGGGCACCTGCATCCTGTGGCATCTTAACCACCATGTTGAACCAGATCTGGGCAGGGTTAGATGACAGGTAGTTAAAACACCAGCAGAGGTTACTGAAAAAGAAAAATAGTCCAACTCTAGAAGAATGGTTCAAAAAAAAATTGGGAGGTGGTTATTATGGAAAAAATAATGCACCAATTACATACTGTGCTGGGGTGTATTCCTGTAACAGGATGTATAAACCCCTCACTGGACAGTAAAGGGTTAAAGAGCAGTTCTGGGCTTGGGAGATCCCGCCCCTGTGCCCTTGCAGAGCATGCGCCAATTGGAGGCGGGGCTTAAAAGGGAGCCGGCGGGCTCAGCTGGGGTAGGGAGGAGTTGCTCTGAGAGTGCTGCAGGAGGATGTAGCCAGATTGGGAGAAGGAATGGCGGTGAGCGGCAGTCCTTGCGGGCCACAGCCGGGTAGGCAGCCTGTGAGATAGCACTTGTGGGGACAAACCACAGCATGCTGTAGGAAAGAGGGGGATAGGAAGTGACCCAGGGAGTTGACTTGACATGCCCCAGGGTGGAAGATGCTGGATGGGCTTTACAGGGCCCTGAGTTGGAACCCAGTAGAGCAGGAAGGCCTGAGTTCTCCTACTGCAGCCACTGGGTGGTAGACCATGGACCCGGACCTGTTCTCAGCTCCCCACACGGGCCCTGAGAGAGTTGCATTAGGCCAGGGGGTCCAATCAGCCCATTAAGCTGCAAAGGAGGGAGATTTAGGCTGTGTGGAGAGTGCTAATGAGAGGGAAGCTCACCTGTGAGGGGACAGGCAAGGCTTCTCTAAAGCCAGGAGTCTAGTAATAGTGAAGGCTGCAGAGAGGAGGCACTGAAGTCTGTCTCCATGAGGTAGGTAGGAGGAACAGGAACACCTGAGAAAGAGGTTATCTAGCAGCCTTAAGAGGGGGGTCTGACTAGGAAGACTTCACTGGAGAATGAAAAGATTGGGGACGCATGGTAAGACATAGTCCAGGGGAAAGAGCGCTAAGGAAGGTGTAGCCATAGCCCTTAACTACTTGCTGTAGGGCTCTGGGCTGGAACCCAGAGTAGAGGGTGGCCCCTACCTCCACTGCAGAGTGGTAGTGCAGTGCTAGGGGCAGTGAATAGGAAGACTGCCGGAGTGACACAGGGCAGCGGGTGTGAGGCCTGCCTGATGCTGCTTGTGGAGAGAAACTTTGAAAGACCCCCCTGGAAGGGGGATCACAGTGGGACCTGGCAGGAGAGCTGAGTCACGAAGCCACATTGCAACTCTGTGAGCAAAAGCAGAGCTGCCAAGGTAGAAGAAGAGAAAGGGGGTGCTGAACCAGGTGGAGCTAATCCTCAGAATTGCCAGAAGGAGGCGCCACCCAGCAGTGAGCAAAGTGCCCTGTGACACATACCCAGCAAAACAGAAGATAAATAAATAGTCAGATATTTTGTTACCATTTATTCAATACTCAAAGTACATGCCCTTGCCCAAAAAACAGCACATCAGTCCAATTCTTTTGAATAGCGACATTTGACAGACATGCCTGGTCTGTTAAATGTATGTAATCAGAGATTTCAATCAGTAAAAATCACACAGTAAAAAAGCCCCCAAACAGCAGATGTTCTCCACTAGGATGCCCATGTGACTTCCGCCACAAGAGGCTGAACTTCTGGTGGCAGAAGTGGGAATTTTTAAGGGGGGAAAAATATCTAAGCCCTAATTCTCATTTGTACTAAGGCCACTTTCAGCTCTCTAGCAGCTTAAAGGATTTTTCTGCTTGTTTAAGAACCCTTTACACCATCTTAGCATAAATGAGACTCGGGGCTGTAATGTAGACACATTCTTGGACAACTGGTGGTGAATATCCCCTTGTGATAAGGACATCAGCTACCACGTGGGGCAGGACTCATTGCTGAAAAGCTTTGGGGAATAACTGTGTTGATAAGAAGGGATTTAAGGGAGGAGAGGGGGAGAAGGAACAGTGGGATTGGGAGTGGCAGGAGAAGAAAAGGTGTAATTGAAATTGTAAATACACTTGTTTCTTTATGATAGATTTGGCCCAGATTTCTCGGGTGTGTGGGTCTTGTTCTCTCTTCGGGCACTGGGGGGCAGCCTGAGCTCAGGTTTGCTTCATGGCTCTCTCCCCCAAGGCTTAGCTTTCTCAGAAGCTGGTTACCTGTGAAGAGCAAACAGAGATAAAGAGGGACTCAGTTCTAAGCAGGATTCCCCTACGCCCCACATCCCATCAGAGTTGGATCCATCTGGCTTTTACTCCAAACTCTCTTAAGCTTCAGTCTTTCCAGTTTCAGAACAAGAGCAAGTAGCTTGCAATCGCTTCTCAGCTCACCTCCGACTAGTGAATTCCGTTGCCTCTGCATTTTTTGTTACCGTGTGCCATAACCGTGGGGCCTAGAGATTAAGGCAGCAGGGCGGTTTCTACAGGTACTGTTATCTGAGGATTTTAGAAGCCAAAGTAAGCTCAGAGAGCAGCCAGTCATAAAAAACTTTAGAGCGGTAAGCAATGGTGGTTTTGCGGTGGAAGAAGGTAAGGATCCTGGATTGCACTATAAAAAAGCTGTTTGCGCTGAGTGAATTCACAGAGAACGCAGCCACTCATTTCAGATGTTCAAACCCCAGTTTAGCCCCAAAAGTGGGATCATTTTCAGGGCGGGTAATATGATGCCAGTTATTAGACCAACACATGCTTTGCAATACCCCAGCTGACAGTCGTTGGCACAAAGGGGCTTCTCATTGCGTATTTATTGGCCTATTCAAAGGGACTATGTTGTGTACTTTTAGTAAGCAATGCAGATACGAACATTTTCTCTATGTAAAGACCATGTGTGATGGAGTGGGCCGAGCATAGGAGTCAGGAACCCCCGCTGTCTAATCCTGGCTTTGACACTGACTGGCTTTGAGCATATCACGTCACTTCACAGCTCCTCAATTGTTCCTATTTGTAAAATGGGGATAATACTTGCCCTGTCTCACAGAGCTATCAGGGAGATCGATGTTACTCGACAGTTCTGTAGAACTTTCTACCCCAGGCTCTCAAAGCCCATCGCAGGCACTGATCTGCATAAACCCTACAAGGCAGGTCTCTATTAGCAGCTCCATAGACTACACAGCAGGCCCCCGGATGGTGGGACTGAAGCCCAGCCAGGTTAATGAGACATAGCTGTAGATTCAGCAGGGAGTCGCTAGCCGATCTGCTGGCTCCCTGTACTCTCCCTTGGCCCAGATCCCCAAAGGTGTTTAGCTGCCCAACTCCCAGTGAAATCCTTTAAGGATCTTAAGTGCAAGCTTGTTCTTCCCCCATTAATCAGTTAAGGTGGACGAGGCTTTGCCAAGTCTATAGCATTACACATATTTGCTGCATAAAAATAAGCCAACTAGCCAAGACTCTGGAGCCAGGCCTGTGCCAGGTGGATGTGGAACAGTCTGACTATAGGCGCCGACTCCTGCTCCCGCCGATGGGTGCTCGACCCCCCTCTGCCCTTGGCCCCGCCCCCACTCCACCCAAGTCTCCACTCCTGCCCTGCCTCTTCCCACCCCTGCTCCGCCTCCACCCCACCCCCACTCCACCACTTCCCGCAAGTCCCCACCCCTACCTTGCCTCTTCCCACCCCTGCTCTGCCTCCATCCCGCCCCCATTCCACCCCCTTCCCCAAGTCCCCACCCCACCTCTTCCCCCCGAGCGCATTGTGTCCCCGCTCCTCCCCTCCCTCCCAGAGCGCCACCAAACAGCTGTTTGGCAGCGGGCAGAAGGGCTGGGAGGGACAGGGAGGAGCAGGAACACGGTGCACTCAAGGGAGGAGGCGGGAAAGAGGCAGGGAGAGCTTGGCTGCCAGTGCGTGTGGAGCACCCGCTAATTTTTCCTCATGGGTGCTCCAGCCCCGGAGCACCCATGCAGTCAGCACCTATGAGTCTGACTGTAAAAGGATACCAGATGGCTCTGGATTTTCTACTTGCTGGCTGCAGATTAGGGGGAGGGAACTAACCTCTATTGTTGTATTGGCCTGCTGGTCAACTGCATAGGTGGGATGCAAAGGGTTCAAAATGGCTGCTTGCCCTGCACCCCACCCTCCCTGCTGAGCGCCCAGCTGGGAGCCTGCAGTAACCTCTCTCTTTGGCTTTGCTATTCAGGGGATGACCGAGCTGGGCCAGTCGCTCACTGCAAGGTACCGAGCAGGGAAGATGGCTCCACTCACTCCCAGCACTAACCACGAGGAATGGCCAAGCTACACGCGGGCTATGGATGACTGGTCACGATTCGTCTCCTCTGCTGGAGAATTCAAGCTACCCAGCGTCAATAAGAAAGGTACAGCCAGGCACATGGTAGGGGCAAAGCCTCTCTTTGAAGGAAGGGAAAAGCCAGCGTCATTTCATCTCTTAGATAGGCAGCTCTACGACCCACCTGCCTGCCTGTTTGGGAGACAAGCTCAGATGCTGCCTACTCCTTTTGAGGTTTAAATGACTAGCGGCTCTTCCAATGAGCAAAGTGAAGCCAGGCCAAGACTTCACTGATAAAATTACAGCTGTGATATTGACCAACACGACACCATGGGAGCGCCGAGGTATTGTATGTGCCACTGCCTTCTGGCTCTGCCAGGGCGTTGTAAGGGTGGCATTTCCACATGTGTACATGCTGCGTCAGAGCCAACCCATATGCACAGTAAACTGTCCTCTCTTTTTGGAATAGCCGTGCTGTCAGATCAGGGCTACAGAGCCAGCTGGAGATATAGATGAGCCGGATGCAGAAATCCATTCACCCTACCTGTATTTTCCAGAATGACTTGCTAATCCCCAGAGCCCCATCGAGAATGTGATTATGCAGAGTTAGTTGCCACGTCTGTGGTATTCTAGATTCTTACCTTTCATAGTAAAAATATTAAGTCTCTAATCCTGGTGGCTGCAAAGAAAGCTTTCTGGGTGTGGAATGAATGCAACCAGTGCAGTGCCTGCGCTTGCTCAGAAAGGTGCACAAGCTCCCATTGGTCTCCATGGGGTGTTAACTCAGGAACTTAGTGATGACAAGTCAACACCAGTTTGCTGATCACTTTCGCAGAACGTGCTTCCTCCAAACTACCCCCAGCAGAAGCCCCAAATGTAGTACAGAAATTGGCAGCAAACTGGCCAGGGCAGATTTGAAGGCAGTATAAAATAAAATGAAATTAATATCTAAATGTATTAGACCAGGGCACCCAGATGCTCTGGTGATGGGCACCACATCGGTACCGGGCTGGCTGGGGCAGTGAAGGGGAAAGGACAGGAGGGGCCGTTGCTTTATTTCGTTTTACATGGACACTGGCGAGCAGGGCGAAGCAGCTCTCTTGGCAGCGCAAAGACCATCAGTTCGGACATGCTGACTGGAGCTCCCTCCACCTTTCTCCTTCCTCCCTCAGCGTGCACGGGGGCGGGGGGCAGAAATATGTTAGACTCTTGCTGCCCACCTTGGAGGACAGGAGTCTAGAGCGCAGGTGGGATATTCACAATGAGGGAGTCACTCTTGTCGCATTCCCATGGGTTGCCAGGCTGTGTTCTCCCAGGATGCTGTGCTGCCTGGGTATGGTGTGGGGCTATCAATTAAAGCCATAATTAAAATATTGGCGTGCGACAGGGCTGGGGTCACTAGTGATAATAACATGTGTACTGTTCTCTCTCCCCGCAGTGCTCGGGTTCAGCTGTTATGCTGTTAGGTACTTAAAGCCAGACGTGTCTCAGACGTGGAGGGTAAGGAGTTCTCCCTGCTACTGAATCGTCGTGCTGCTGCCTCCTGCTGGGAGCCCTGGGGATCACAGGTTGCTTGGGGGAAAGTGGAATTTATGTTTAACCTCCTCAAGACAGGCATTTTGCATCAGCACATGGGCTATGAGCCACGGCCACCCCGTCCTTTCCGTATTGCTCACTCGGATGGAGGTCCCAGCTAGAGGGGAGGGGAAGTCTAGGAGTTGCCAGTACAGAGAAATTGAGACCCACTGGGTTAGTGGAACACTGTCATGGGCAGGAGGCCAGACTAGATGATCACGCTGCTCCCTTCTGGTCTTAAAGTCTGAGTCTAATTCACTTCCGGAGCTGGTTGGCTGATGTTGGGGAAGGCTCTTAGTGTAGCTTCATAAACATGGGAGGAGGAAAGGGCTTTTCCCTCATAGCCTACCAGACGCCTAGACCCCCTACAAGGGTTCTCCGATTTCTCTTTTACCAACTAGGACTCGACTTCATATCCCACCTGGGTTTTACCACGGCAGAGAATTCCATTTCACCATTCCCCACCCCCTAGGCCGCCCTGGGATCCACTGCTCCAGCTTTACTCTCTCCATGGGCACAGTTACATGTACGCTCATGCCCCAGTGTGTGTGCACCGGGGGGCTGCATGTATACAAGTCAGGTCCCTTGGGAGATTTGGGTCCAGAGATATAGGGAAAAGCTGCCTGGCAGTCAGAGTGGGGAAGGGGAGGTCAGGAGAAGGAAAGGAGCAGGCAGCGGCCAACTGGCAGGAATATCTTTATAGTCCCAACCCCGGCTCCCCAGTAGCAGCAGCTGTAACAGCCCCGGGCTGCCTAAATCACAGGAACTGAACAGGAAGCAGCTCAGAAGTTCTACATTTCCTTCACAGTAATAACCCCCCACCACTCCCAGCCTGGACCTTCTCGCCTGAAAGCTTCTAGAGTGCTCTACAAGTTGTACTGCACATTCCCTCGCCACTAAAATGCAGCCACCTCTGGGGTGGAACACGGCAGCCCTTCTGCACCTGCCACAAGGTTTTTTGCTCTTGTTTCAAGACGGGGAGGCCCCATGGGCTCACCAATGACCACAAGACGTTAGATTTTACATCTCATTTGAGCAACTGTGACCCTGGGCACCAGAGGCAGACAGACCTTGCAGTCCCTTCTAACCCTATGATTCTATGATTGGCTCAGACCTGACTGAGACAAGAGCGCCACCTATTGAAACATGTGCACCGCTGCCTACAGCAGCTGGATTTGCCATGATTATGTCCCATCCAAGGTGTGACCTATTCTAGCACTTATTAGCTTCCAGACCTCAGCGTGTTGTGGAAGGAGGTCTTCCCCGGTCACAGAAAAGGTACCTTTATTCTTGGGAAATACAGTTTTGGTTCCTTTTCTTGAGACTAATGCAACCTGCCAATATAAACCAGATGCGACTGGATTGAAATCAATAGAATGACACTGGGGTAAAACAGGTGGGAGAGGAGAATCAGGCTAGTGGCCTAGACTCTACACTGGGCACGCAGCCAGTCAGTCAGGGGGTTGCTATGGAAACCAATGGGAAACTTGACATCCACCTGTAGTGGTCAGGAGAGGCTGGACTCTAGTGCAGTGGTGCCCAAACCTCTCCCCCGCCCCCTTACCAGCAATGGAACATGTCCGTGCCACCCCGGGCCGGGAGCGGAGTCACGGAGTGATACTACCTCCCCACCCTCCCATGGGGGCTGGCCTAGGCCCCGCCATGCTCCTCAGATGTTCCTCTGTGCCCCTCTAGGGGGGCACGCCCCACAGTTTGGGGACCACTGCAGTAGTGGCTGGACAGGTGGCAGCAAAGGGGTGCAGATGGAGGGAGGGGGCTACTTGGTTACAGTGGCCATCTCTGACCCCCCTCCCCGCTCTGCACTGTCCTTCCAGTACTGCCTCAATCAGAACCCCAGCCTGGACAGATATGGATAGAAGCCCCTCCCTTACAACAGCACGTAAGTAGCCCCCGGCTCCCCAACCCAGGCTGCCGTTGTAACCCCGTTGTGCCTTTCTGTGACTCACACCGTCTTCTGATCCTTTGCAGCAATGTCTTCAGGAGCTTTGGGTCAGCATACAGGTAAACAGCAGAGATGCTTCTGAATTCAGCAAGTGGGCCAAGGCCAGTAGTAAAGGGGGGGAGATTTGGGGGGACACGAGGGTGAGGAGTGCATGGAGGGAGGTAATGTGCTATCTCACCCTAGGGAAGTTGGCTGTAGGGAAGGAGGAGAGTAATTTGCATACAGCCCCTTATCACCCTCCCTCTGCCAGATATTCCCTGAGGGCCAGGTAGTAAACTCCCTACTCTCCGCAGGTGAATAACTGCTCACCAATGGAAGGAAGGGGTTCACCGTCTGGCTCAGAAGCCAGCACCATCACCAGCCTCAGCTGGGGAGGAGACAAATGCCCCACGCCTCCCAGTTCTGATTTGCAAGTGCTAATTGGATTCCAGGTTCACACACAAAATCAGGGGACCAGCTGTCCTGCTTTGACTTGCGGATGGATGGGATAGTCCTAACCCATCTGCCTTTGGCCTAGCCTAAATTTGGACAACACAATGCTACTGTGCAACTCTACCATCACACTGGACTGCTGGCAAAAAAACCCTGTCCCCCTCATGAGCCTGTGCAGAAAGCTAGCACCCACAGGGAACGCAGTTAGTGAATCATTCATCCCCCCACGCCTTGCAGTTGAACGTCTTCGAGCCTGTAAGAAGCACCCGTGCATACCGTGGCTGTAAAGACTTTACAAACAGCATTGTGTCTACTGAAGCAGAGTATATTAATACCACATTGTGGCTGAGAAGTTTACAGCACAACACTCAGGGACTTTAAAAGTTGTGGTCCTTACACCAAGTGCAATTCCTCCTCCTTGGCAATCGCTAGTATTCTGCTTCATTGGCCAGGATTGCTGTAACTAAACCAGCATGTGGGCGGATGGAAGTGGAGCTTGTTGTGACTGCAGTCACAAGTTACTTTTTTTTTTTTTTTTTCATTTGCACAGTCTTGCATTTCACTTCTCCGCCCCGGCACGCTATTAACCTAGCACGGGCTTTCCCGTGGGATTTTTTTTAATTGAAATAAATCCATGTCAGGTTACACGCTTTGTAATAAATACAGATGCCAAATCCAGCTAACGCCAGTTAGGTGCATGTGCTCAAACATTGATCCCCTGCCAAAATGAAGTAATTTGCATGTGTATACATGGAGCACCTACTTGTGCGTGCGTGCAGGCCATTCAAATCAACACACTGGTTTCTACAAGCTCCTGCTAGGTGAGAGAGAGGGGGCCTGGTACCCTAGGACAAGACAACGGTTGCCTGACTAGTTGGTTCCAAATATTAGAGGCAGGGGCATGTTTACTCTGCACTTTCGAGGAAGCGAATAGCTGTGCTTTAAGCTGGATCCCTAAGAAGAATAGGGAGGAGAGCTGAGGTAGAAGGGACAGAGAAGAGACAGGGATGGTCCCTGGAGTGGATAGAGAATGGGTGGGACTCAGGGAAGGAGAGAGAGGGAGAAGTGGATTCTCTTAGGAACAGACAAGGGGAAAAGGAAGTGCTCCAGGGGAGGAAGAAGGGCTAAGGCCTAGTACAAGTGCTTAGGGGAAAGGGGGGTCACCCAGTGAAGCCATTTGTTGTGCTTCATCAAATGCCGTGTCTGTTTTCCTTCCCAGCCGCTCGCACTACCTCCAGCCCTGGCGCTAGATGGCAGGAAACAGGAAAAGGTGCGGAGCCCGAGGTGAATCTACTTGGCCTCTGACAGCCAGCTCCAACAGCCAAGGCGCACAGGATCCGAGAGCGGCCGTGGGGAAGGGCAGGACATACACCTTGGTTGCACTTCCTAGCAAATAAAAAACACTCTTAAAATGTCTAAATATAACGAAGAGAGGATGAGGGAGGGGCTTCCTGAGGGTTTTCAGACCTTTCTCCCCACACCCTGCCCTTCAGCCTGAGCTGAGGGGAAGCCAGGAATGGAAAGTTGATGTTAGCTGAAAAGAAAGATGTTTGCTGGACGTTTTCAGAGATGCACCAGTCAATTATACACAGAAGCACCAAAAGGCCCCAGTCAAGGATCAAGGCCCCACTGCGCTAGGTGCTGTACATATATCAAGATATCTTCTCCTTCCCTGCCATGCACATGTAGCTCAAAGAGCGAATGCTGGACACTGAGGCAACCCTTACCTTGTGTCCTGGCTGTTGGAGATGCTCATAGTGTCCCTGTTCCCTCTTTCCTCCCACCCATCTAACCTGCTAGCATTTACTTCCTATCATTCACTGGGATAAGGCTCATCTCTCCCACACCCAGCCCCACCTCCAGAGCACTCTGTGCCTCCCAGGGCCGGGGTGCTCTCCCTCCCAGCAAATACCCTGACTGCCCAGAGTGCCAGACCCTCCCAGCCCAGCTCTCTGTGCCTGCTTCACTCCTAGCGCAGTTCTGCACAGCCTGGCAGGATAGGCAGAGCAGATTTACTAGTAGTTGGAAGGTGCCTTTAAAATGGGCACGGGCCTAGACTGGACCAGTGGAGCTCTTTAAACTTGGGTGAGTCAGCCTCTCTGTGCCTCACTTCCCATCTGTGAACTGGGGATGGATATTCACACTGCCCTGCCCCTCAGAACTGTCCTGAGGATAAAGACATGAATTGTGCAGTGCTCAGATTCTCGTGATAGGAGCGAGACACGCACCCTAGGTAGACAGACAAACTGGATGTAACAAAGCAAATTACTGGAGAGGCAGGAGAAGCAGCACTGGAATGGGACCCCGCTGAGCGGACACAGTCTTCTGATGCCCAGGCCAGAAATGCATGGCCCTGTTATCAGCTGGAGAGGAAAGGGCCATTGCATTAAATTTTACACTGACCCCTTGCTTAAGCGACATTCCTGGGCTAGAATGCTACCCAGAGACGGGTGCGAAGGGAAGGCATGGAGCTGCATTATGCCAGCAAGAAATACCCACAGTATGTTTGATACTGAACCAGGGGGCAAAAATCGATCCCTTCGGCGCTGCAGCGTCTGACGTCCATTGGCTAACTTAGTCCGGCAGCTTGGCTTCGTTTGAAATTGTAACAAAGGGAAGCTGCCCCCGTACGGCGACCAAGGGCATCAGCAGCGACCGAACACCGCAACTTCAGCACCAAAAGGGCAAGCCCCTGCCACCGGAACTACTTTGAACAGCGTTGCAGCTGTTTGAGTGGCTAGGGCGAGACATCCTAACTAAGCCAGCACATTTCAGAATCACCTCTTAGTAGAAGGTGCCTAAATGAAAAGAATTCGAAAGGCTTTGAGTCAAAGACGAACATCCTATTCTAGCGTTTGGCTTGGAGAAGAGTGGACGCAGACACAGAGAGGTAATGCCCGGGGTATATTAATTCTTAAAAACCTACACCAGAAAAAGCCTGTATTAAGAAGGTGGACAAGCAATCACAAGCCAAATGATCACTAAGAAAGGCCAATAGTGGCAGATGGGAGCCTAGTGGTGTCCCACACTCCCAGGAACTAGACTGTCACCTCTATGAAATGGGTTTAGATTGAATGTGGTTTATTCCTTCTGGTGCAGCATTCATGGCCTGCACGTTGATTAATAACTGGTGCCGTGCAGCTCACTGGGCGTGGTACAGGTTTTCAGGATGGCGCCACAGGCCAGAGGATGGGAGCACTGGCCTGGGATTGGGAATCGAAAGACCAGGCTTCTTATCCCAGCTCTGCCAATGACCTGGTCAAGTCACTTCACCCCTCCATGCTCCTGCTTCCCCTCCCTCCCTTTGTCTTGTCCATTAGACTGAAAACTCCTCAGGACAGGGAGCGTTTCCTACCCTGCATGCACAGCCCCTAGCCCCAGTCTCAGTTAGAACCTCGAGGTTCCTGTAATAACGTGTGTATGAAATAGGGTGAAGCATCTACAGCCAAGGAGAGGTACAGGAAACCAACTACTAAAGAAACCACAACGGCATTTGCTTTTAATAGGGTAATTGTACTATAGTGGTGCAGTCCTAACCCAGCAACCACAGCCACACCACTCCAGCCAGGGCCTACAGCAGCAATGCTCACAGTGCGGTAGGAGACTATAAAAACCATTCAGCTAGTTGTTCAGTCACAAGACAAGTAACAGGTTTGGGGCGAGTTGGTGCCTGCAGTGTAGTAATGCTCTGGGCTGTTCACATTCTGCCTACCCTCAAACACAAGGACAAGTGCCAAAAATCTTACCTGAAAGCCACGAATGCTTTTTTGGGACAACTAAAAAGCCATTCAATGTACATTAAGCCTGAGTAATTATTGGTTCTGAGGAAGGATGAAAAGAGTCTGTAAAATGAAGGTTATCCCTGCTCTGCTTCAGTGTCTTTAGGTGGAAAACACATCACACGTTTATACAGAGCACAATTCTGTCACCCGTGCGTGGAGCAGTAGGATTTACCTGCAGAGGTAGGGGCGTCTCAGCGAGAGACCGGCTGGCAGAGTCAGGCCCAGAAGAGAGGAGGCAGACACCCCAGCTGTCTAGTTGCTTGGAAGATCTCGTAGTACTTTCTTGTTCATTGATGAGACCCAAGAGTAGCAGGGAGGCTTCTGTTACCTGCCATCTCACAGCCCAGGACAACTTCGGGGAACAAGGCATTGCCAAGGGCATTTAACAAAACGGAAAAATGGTGTTAAGAGGCAAATACTTATTTCTGCGTGGCAGGCCCCTCCAAGCAGGGTTAGAAGGCGCTTTTGGTACAGAAATCAGCGTTCACCAATTCTGTTGTGCAGTTAAAACCTACATCAGAACTGTGTGTTGTTCAGTCCAGTCACATTGCTGTATAGGCCATGTTCATTGCCTGCAAGGAGCCTTACCTCAGAGAGCTTTAGAGGGGCACTAATATAATGACTATCACCAGCTTTGATTCCAAAGGAAGTTTCAGCTCCTGCTGCCCAGGCCTCAGTGGGTTTTGGCAAGCACAGTAGTCTTGTGCCTAGGGTCAGTTAGAGTGGACAGGTTAAGTTACTCGAGAGCAGGGCTTTAGAGCCATGAGGGAGGATAAAAGAGGGAGATACGGTTCTCTTCCCAGACTATCCATGGAAGGTGGATGAAGCAGGTTAGGGAGGATGATCAAAAGGCAACTTACAAACAACAGGACATATCCGTTTCTAAGACAATTAGGAAGTTGAATCAAATACAGGATTTCAGTTTCCAGCGGGCTAGGAGTAACAGCACAGAACATTACCAGCGCCTGTCAGTAAACAGACGCCAGTCCCTGAAATGGAGAGAAGCCTCCATGATCTTTGACACAGGCCCAATTAATGGGATCGCACAGAAAGGTGGAAACTAAAGATACAAGCTGAGAAATAAAACAGCCCTTCAGTACTTTCAAAGCAGCATGAAGCCTTTCAGTTGAGTGAATTTCAACTACTTGTATGGGTAGCCTTCCCCCCTGGTACTTAGCTGATTGCATCTATCGAAGCCCCACCTCACAGTAGGATGGTAATAATGCCTATAGATTAAATAGCCTCTGTTGCTACTCACATTCCCACCTGTGTGGCATGCTGGTTTAAAGTTAGACTGAGAATGACGACAGGAGAGGTTTTCTATGCTGATAAAGCCAGTGAAAAGATTAGAAGTGCTTACCTTACAGAGGAGACAACACGGAGCAAACGTGTGAACGATATACAAAACATCGAGTGGTCTGGACAAGGAGGATGGACTGGACGCTGCTACCCACCCTCTCAAACATTTTAGATGGGGAAAGTGAGGCCGCGAGGTGAAGTGCCCAAGGTCACTCAGCTAATCAGTGTCAGAACCAAGAACAGAACTCTGGTCTCCGGATTTGTAGAATGGGAAAAGCAGTAACCCTTAAACTCCTCAAAGCAGCACTGAACAATACAAATACCATCACAAGCAACACAAGCTGGTAGGAGAATTCGAGAGTAGCACCATTGAATTACTAAGGGTGGGCTTTTTTTTTGGTGGGGGAGACACAGAATAGGTTTTTCCAATCACAGAATAACCTTTTTTAAAAAAAAATTAAGTTTGGTGAGAAATTGTCACCGTTGTGGATAGTCTCTCTTTTCTAAACGCCTTTCCATGACATTTTTAATAATTAATGGAGATATCCTATTTCCTAGAACCGGAAGGGACCTTGAAAGGTCATTGAGTCCAGCCCCCTGCTTTCACTAGCAGGACCAAGTACTGATTTTGCCCCAGATCCCTAAGTTGCCCCCTCAAGGATTGAACTCACAACCCTGGATTTAGCAGGCCAATGCTCAAACCACTGAGCTATCCCTCCCCATCCTTATTCATTTCTCGAAGACGTTTTCTAAATTACTGAAACTCCTCATTGACCAAACCCCGGTTTGCAGTAACAAAACACAGTTTTTGGTAAACGACAAATGGCTATCGCAGTTTCAAAAGCTACTGCAAAAAAATTTTTAAAGGAGGGAGGAGGCCTCCAACTTTGAACCCTGTGAAACAGGAACCACTTCAACATTTTGGGCAGTCATTTTCCCACTGTTTGGCCAGCTCTACTTATTACTCCAGTTAGGATTTAACTAGCTCTTAACCCTCTGATTTATGCACATTTCTTGGTTTTATTGCTATTTAATGAATTCCAAGTCAAAAGACACTTACTGTGCAAAGCTGCCAGTGTTTGGGGGGGTGAACCTGCCCCAAAGACAGAGTATTATCTGATGCTCTAGAACAAAGTTCAAGCAGTTCCATATTTTAAAACCTTAAAACACAATTTAACTCCCCCCGCCCCGTGTCTGGCTTGGAAATAACCTTACAAAGAATAAGGAAGCCAGGCAGTGGTGAAGGGCAGCCCCCATTTATATCAATAATTGGACACAAGGTTTGAAAAACAGGACACAGAAGTTTTAATGGCATATGGTCAGAATCATGCGTTTCTCTCTCCTTCCAAAAGCCGGGAACCCCAGCAACACAGAACCACTCATTCAATACTGACCCAGAAGGGAAGACAGCCACCTAGCTGAATTGCCAGCACCACCTTCCTGAAGGATCTAGGCCAGGGGTTCTCACAACAAAAATTTTGGTGGCCTCAGAGTGCGGCCACCAACTCTTGCTGGTGGCCGCTCTGACAATTTTTCCTAAAATAATTAACTTTAGGAAAAACAAATAAGTATGCACATAGACATGTCCATATCATTGTAATTTATTTATGATGGGATTTTTTGCAGACTCAATAATAAAAATAATGGACAGTTGTCCCTATTCTTTACAGGACCTAAACAAAATAGAAACACAAATAAGGTTTTGTTGGTTTTTGTTAGACTTGCTAGCAAGTCTGCTATTGTAAAAAGTGATGTTTGTTAATATCGCTTTTCACAGCAATATTACTCATCCCCGGCAAGCTGGAGGACAAATTTAAACCCTGGATGGGGAGACGGGTAAGGAGGCAGGAGGGCATGGGGTGAGGAAGGACTGGATGGGGAGGTGGAGGCGGCTGCAAGGGTCAGGGTGATGCAGGGAGGGGGTGAGTCCAGGGCTGGAGCCTGGAATCCCACTGCACGGGTGAGGGGGCTGGAGGAGGCAGCGGGAGCCAGGGGCAATGTCGGGGGGGGGGGGGAGGGTGAGCCCAGGGCCAGAGCCCAAAGCCCAAGCCCCACCGCCCCCAGGAAGGTGGAGAACTCACACTGGTTGCCTGCTCCTACAGTGTTTGTGGTTCCAGAAGGGGGCATGGACCAACCCCTGCTGGCGACCCTGGGGGAGGGACTGCTGCTTTGCCCCCCTACTGCCCCGCAATCACCACCCAGGAGGCGGTGGCCGCAAGAAAAGCCCATGGTGGCCGCATCTGAGAAACGCTGATCTAGGCCTTAATTACAAGCTTTCCCAGCCATGTATATGATGCTGCCCTGCCCAGGTTAGGGGGTCAAAGTCTCAGGCAACTGTCACATTTACAATTAGAAATCTCTCTTCACAATAAAGGATCTAAGCAAGCAATAGATCCAACTTCTAGAATACAGAATTGGAAGATTTTCCCTCCCCCTCAAAACCAGGAAAATGTAACGTGCTGTCCCCATAGTACAGTGTGATGGGCTGTTTCTAGCGGGCAAAGAATTTCATTCACTGATGCAAGTGCTTCTTAACACAGACCTGAGTTCTGTTCCCAGCTTTGCCACTGGGTGATCTTAGGCAAGTCATTTTCCCTTCTGTGCGCCTCCTTCCCCGCCACCTGTAAAACGCAAATACTACTTACCCTTCTTTTGTCATAGCGCTTTGAGATCTATGGGGGACAATATTTATAGGCAGGACCATTTAGAAGGGAGAAATGTTTTGAAGGGGCTACTGCTGCAGGACAGGATCAGATGGGAGACACCTAAAAATGAGGAGGAAAACAGGCTACATTTGTTGCAGCGTGAGTTTTGATGTCAAGAGATCCCTCATGCCTGATCAGGGTCTCTCATTTTCAGAGTCTCTCATTTTCAGAGTTACATAGCTCTGCCATCTCAACCCCCCTGATATGAATCGTGTGCTGGTGGACTGGATGTTCTCTCCCAGTTTTAGATCTCAAGAGGGGTAGGGAGGAAGTGGGGCCACAGACAAGCAAAACTATTTTCCTCTTCGCATCTCCATTATCTGGCCAAAATAACAAAACCCGCATGATGGAGTGGAGAATAACTTCGTGCATTTGAGAATTTCTGTGCCTGGTTTCTGCCCAATTCACCTCCAAACCACAGAGTTATTACAATGCCATGACTAGATGAGCATTGAGCGAGAAGCAGAGCTCCTTTTGACACTGTGGGAGCCTTCCATGGAATCTGGATCCTTGGAGCAGGAATCGATCCATTTCACCAATGAAATCATTGCTAACTGTACTGGATAGACAGAGCACCCATAGCCATCACTGCTAAGCTCGTGGTAGTGGAAGCCTTTGGCCATAACCTTCCATCCAGGGAAAGCCAGCAGATAAGAGGAACATGCTCATTTCTAGCAGGAGTGGAGCACATCAAAACTTTTTCCTCTTTTGTTTTAGTTTTAGCGGCTTGAATCCTGAACGTTTTCGCATTTCGTGACCTTCGGTATCAGCCGCACAAGCTATTGTTTTTCCCTCCACAGATGCTCAAAAACAAGAGCTGCCCCAGGAGTAGATTTACAAAAAAACCACAGTAAACGCTTCGGGTAAGAGGGGTCATGCGTGATGTCCCCCTCTAGAAACCTTACACACCCACAAGAAGGTATAAATAACTATAAATTTATTAGTAAAGCAAAACCATTTGACAATCACACAGGAGAGCCGGACAGGTTAATACAATATATATATATATATACACACACACACACACGTATGGGATATAGTCTTATAAACACACGGAGAGCAGTGTTAAAGGCACTGCAAGCCACACAGAAGCCTCATCGCTCACGAGTACAATCTCACACAGCCCTGCTAATTCCCAGGCATGGAGTCACAACCATAGGTTACGCGATCCACCTATAACCTCACCCCATCAGAGACTGTGTGTGGGCCAACAAGCCCTCTGCTACTGACCCGGCTCCACTGCAACGAGGAACTGCCCCTGAAAAGAAATCAGATCCATGGATCATATAAAACTTTAGAGACAAGCACCTGGAGTTAGGGGTTAGAATTCCACCTCGGGGTTCTGGCAAAGGGATTCGCTCTGAGGTCTAGGGATGTCGGGAGGCTCAGCTCCTGGATGACTAAGACGGTCAACAGGGAACATGCCACGGAGGAACAAAGTGGATCCCAAATCACAAGAGACGCTCAAGTTGCCAGAACCCAAGACGGAGTGGTAGCCCAAAATTCATACTTGCCTGTCCATCTCTATGGGATGTCTGCGTACACAGGAACAGAAATCTTCCAGAGAGTTAACTCAGCGTGTCACAGCTTGATCAAGAATAGTTAACATTCAAGGTTAAGGTTTTTGTTTCATGAGTTAAACACCCAGTTATCAGTTGCAGTCCTGGGTTGACTGTAATGCCCGAAGGAAATAAAAAAAAAGTGCTCTTCTCCTCCTCAAACACATCATGCAGGCAAGTTATTTCAGCGGAGAGCCAGGAGACAGTACCAATCCATTGTCACAGGCCGCTTTGGCCTCATCCATCCTCCAGTTTTTCCCATTAGTGTTCACTTTGATCAGCACCAACTCCTCCAGGAGCCACATGGCAACCCAACGCTGAGCACGCACATCAGCACCCAGCTCTAAGAGGGACACCCTCGCTCCGCATCACGCCCCTAAACAATCACTGAATATGGGACCAAGATCAGACAGCTGGACCCAGGGAACAGGTACAAAGTAGGTTGTACCCATCATGGTGAAGCCAGGATATCCTTCCACCTTGAGAGCTACAGCGTGACAGCCCCATAGGCAGTCGTAGGAACAACCATTTAAGGATAGATTGAAGTTTTTTAAATTCCATATGCACAGTATCAGTGCGTATCTCGATACACCGCTAACTCACCATTTCTACCCCATGAACCCTTTAGGGCTCTCCACTAAGTTACTATCAAGATTTGCCTTGACAGTGTCAATGGACAATTTACTGGAGAAACTGCAACTCATCAGGCTATGTCTACACTACCGCGGTAAATTGACCTATGTTGCACAACTCCAGCGACGTGAATAATGTAGCTGGAGTCGATGTAGCTTATGGTGACTTCCAGCCTGGTGTAGACATCGCAGTGTCAATGGGAGACGCTCTCCCGTTGACTTACCTTACTCCTCTCGTTCATGGTGGAGTACCAGGGTTGACCGGAGATTGCTCTGCCATCGATTTAGCGGGTCTTCACTAGACCCACTAAATCAACCTCCAGTGCATCCATCACCGGAGCATCGATCCCCGGTAGTGTAGACATAGCCTCAGGCGAGCGCCCGTTTTACAGCTATGCTGACCAGTCTCCTCTTGGTTCTGCAACCTCAGTTTCCTACAGAGGAGCATTGGGACACACTTTCCCACCAACACCCCCGCCTGTAAGGCTGAATTGACACGCCCAGGATGGAACTGACCCTAAAAAAAGAATGAGGAATGTGGCTGCGCAAATCCTTTGCTAGCTTTGGCTGTGCCACTGCGGGCAATGGCTCTGCAGACTGCAATGGAGTTAGCTGCTCAAATCCCATTGGAATTCAATGGAACTGGGCACCTTACCCATCAGGTTCCTTTAAAATCCCCACCATTCGAGGTCTTCAAGTAAATGAGAACTACCACTGGTCTCCGAAAGGTATTTATTTTAAAGAAATCCATAGTAGAAAAATAATCAAACCGGCAAAAGGGAAAAATGTACCATCCTTTACAAAGAGCAAAGCCAACATAAGAGGTGCAAAGAAACCCAGAGGTGATTATAAAAGGATAATCCCCAAAGACTGCTGAAGAGCGCACAAGAGACATGGGGAGGGAAAAAATAAAAAGATGTCAAGGCATCCTGTGGCTACGTTGAAGGAAGGGAAACAGGAAAAGGGAGGAGGACAGAAAGAGATGGATAAGAAGGAATCTCTCCTTCCTGGAGGCAAACACACAGCTATGAAGAACTGAACGCATTGTCTGGAAGCCAGTTGCCCGGCTGCAGAGGTACAACGTAGGTTCCCCCCACCATCCCATCTTTCTATGAGTTTCCAAAAGTTCCGTCTTTTCATTCCTATTCTTCTGACCTTCAAGGGCTTCACGCTAGAGAAACCGCCACACGCAAGACGGACCCGCATCTAGCCCATAACATCTTACAGCTACTGAGCTATTGTGCCTGGCTTCCCATGCTCAGGGCAGATAAAGCTGGCCGGGACTGTTAGGTACCATGAGCAGACAGAGGAGTATCTTTTGAAACCAGGATGTGGGGCTACAGATACCCCAGCCATCTCTCTCTCTATAAACGTCAGAACGGAAGAGAAAGGAAGTGCAATACAGATAGAGTTTAACACATTTTATCCCATAGAGGCTTTGGCCACATTTGCTCTTTGGTTTGAAAGTAAAAGGTCAACTGAAAACAGTCAATAGCGGATGAGCCCTTCCGCCCTGTAGGATGGTGTCATCATAACCCGCTTTGGAAAGGCAGCCATTATATCAGCTGCAGGAGCCCCCCAGAAGCAGAACCAGGGAGGTTCTCTTGCAAGATGATGTTCTACTATTTCTACCACTTACCCCAGTTTAAAAAACACCTGACTCTGAAAGGCACAGCTATGTAAACCAACCCTCTTCTCCCCAATCTAAACATCTTTAAGGGAACAGCTTGTAGTTAAACAATTTTCTTTACCTAATCAAAATCCAGGGCTATAGCACCAGTTCTACCACATGACTTGTCCCCACCCTACCCTTGTCCCAGGAACAGCATTTTAACACTTCTGATCAAAGGTATGGCCACATACACCTGACTATTAATCTGCTCCTGCAACAGATGCTCTCATCGGCTGTTAGGACAATCAGCGTTTTTAATTGGAACTGGACTGCACTGTTACCAAACAGAACAAGCCAACTGTAGTCCTGAAGCCACACATAGAATCACAGAAGTGTAGGGCTGGAAGGGACCTCAAGAGGTCATCTAATCCAGCCCCCTGGGCAGAGGCAGGAGCAAGTAAACCTAGGTCATACCGGACAGGTATTTGTCCAACCTGTTCTTAAGAACTCCCACACCCTCCCTTGGAAGCCTATTCCAGAGCTTAATTTCCCTTATAGTTAGGAAGTTTTTCCTAACGGCTAACCTAAAATCTCCCTTGCTGCAGATCAAGCCCATTACTTCTTGTCCTACCTTCAGTGGACATGGAGAACAACTGGCCACCTTCCTCTTTATAGCAGCCCTTAACATATTTGAAGACCCAAATCCCTCCTCAGTCCTTCAAGACTAAACATGCCCAGTTTTTTTAACCCTTCTTCATATGTCAGGTTTTCTGAATAGTTAATCGTTTTTGTTGCTCCCCCCCAGACTCTCTCCAATTTGTCCACATCTTCTCTAAAGTGTGGCACCCAGACCTGGACATGGTACTCCAGCTGGGGCCTAACTAGTGCTAAGAATAACGGGGACAGTTACCACCTGTGTCTGACATGTGACACTCCTGTTAGTGCACCCCGGAATGATATTAGCCTTTTTTACAGCTGCATCACATTCCTGACTCAGTCAATGTGTGATCTGCTATAACCCCCAGACCCTTTCCGGCAGTACTGTCACCTCAACATTTACCAACGATTAGGGCTCCTGGGATGCATCTACGCTACCCGAGAGCTGGGTAACAGCCCTGGGTGCATACAGACCTGAGAAATGCATGTCTCTGGTTTACAGGGTTGCAGCTATGAACTGCATTTCCACAGACTGGACATAGATTCAAGAGATCTTGGGCCTGATTCTGTTACACTAAGACCCTTTTATGGTGCTCTGGCAGCATGAAGGTGCCCTAAAGTGGGTGGAAATGAGTAGCCCCCGTGCAAAGGGCCTGCCCACAAACCTAACACTCCTGTAACACTGGCATCAGGGGCAGGCCTCTGTTGTGTATGACCAGGTATTTACTTTACAAATGAAGACTCTCTGGCAACTACAGTCGTACATCAGCATCCTCCATCCTTAAATGTGTAATTCATAGAATATCAGGGTTGGAAGGGACCTCAGGAGGTCATCTAGTCCAACCCCCTGCTCAAAGCAGTACCAATCCCCAGACAGATTTTTACCCCAGTTCCCTAAATGGCCCTTTCAAGGACTGATCTCACAACCCTGGGTTTAGCAGGCCAATGCTTCCCTTCTCAGAAAAGGACCAGATCTCTCAATTATGCAACACAAACATCCTCTCCATCCCCTTCCAGGTCATCACCAACCATCCCCATTTTGGGGACTAACTTAGAAATAACTCACACAGCAGAAGAGACAGAACCGCTGTCTTCTGCCACCGCTGAGGTCAGCTCCCCACTCCAGCACAGGGCAGCCAGGGTACCAGCTACGCACTGCACTGCCTAGCTACCTGCTCCCGCCCTGAACAGTTCAGCAGCTCAGGGATTTCCCGGCTGGAGCAGACAGCTGAACACAGCATGAGAGTGCACTAGAGCCAGTGGGGAACGCAATGAGGTTTAGCCTGGGTTCACATCCTCATAAATTGGTTACAAAAACCAGGGAGAGGTACTGAGCTGAGAACAGATCCTTCACATCCAGAGCTAGCTAGTGCTCTGAAGCGGATGGGACAGAAATCAAAGTCGGAGGAGAGGAAGAGGAGAAACTATCTCGTTAATAAAAGTAGTATTGCAGAGATGCAACGGGAGCCTGTATATCTGGACAATAATTTATCTCCCACCCCACTGCTGCCTACTATACATTCAGATCCACCTCTACAGCACCCCTCTGATCTCTTGAGGAGGGTGTGGTATTTGCCACCCATAATAAATCTATTGTTTGCTGTTTAACTACAGTAGAACCTCATTAATCCACTTTTTGGTCTCTCCACAGCCAAGTTGAATACAGCAGCTGGCAGAGCACTAACAGCAAGGTCAGTTACCCAATCTTGGTGGCGCAGTTTACTGCAGAACATTTACTTGTAGGTTCTGAACTATCAATGCTTCTGGCTGTCAAAACAAAACGAGGGAGGACACTGGGAGCCAGTCTTGATTTTTTAATTTGAAATGTGTTTATCATCTTATGAGCCAATTCACCAGCGCTGGTGGTTCCCAATGGATGTCCCGAAGGCATTAGTGCAAAACGTAAATGCTCTGCAGCTGGAACAAAATGAGTCTCTATAGCCAAATGTCTTGCATGTTGAACAATTTGGTTCCTTAGTTCTCCCCTCATATCCTGAATTTCAATTTCCAAAGCGATGTCCCCTCCAACGCCACCGCTCCCTGACTCCCCCAACCTTACCCACTTATAAAGACAACCTGAACAAGATTAGCTTTTCTTGTTTTTGTTTCAGTTTTACTCCTATAGTTAAGAATACACTGAACTCTATATATTAACATCAAAAACCAGCTACCTAGAACTGAATCTCTCTTTTTAAAGATCCAAAATGACATCAAATTAAACTATACAGGATTTCTTTTAATGAATATTAACAAACTGCTTTTTAAAAAAAAGCAAAATGGAAAATAAACGCAGACAGAAAACTTGGTAGAAGTCGGTTCTACATCTTTGAGGCAGCGTGAAATACGAAGAGCACTGACTGAGTCGCTCCTCCTCAGGTGCCAGAGGTTCATTTAAACGCCTTAAAGCTGCTCGTGAGGAAAACTTGGCCCTGCTGGGACCTGTTCATTCAACTTTTCCAGCCCCCTGTGGAAATAAGCTCTGGTCCTCTTTATGGTGCTGGAAGTGGACATGGAGTAGGGGATCCTTTGAGAGAAAACAGGCGTGACTTAACCTTTTACAGAGTTAATGTGGGTGTCTGTCACCCACAATGGAACTGCTTTTGTGACCCTATCCAGCTGGGCAGCATACAGGTAGTTTGACCACCACTGCTCACTAGTTACAGCCAGTGTACCACCAATTCAAACACTAGCCAGCCAAGCTGGTGGCAAGGAAAGGATTTTGGGTAATGCAGCAGGCACTCCTCTGGCCTAGGAGGTGCCAAACGTTAGCTGAAGAACCCTTGGTCATGAGACGCTAACAATATTCTGTAGATGACAGCTCTGGGGGCTGGATCAGCCCTGTCAAATGGGAAAACAGATGATGGTGATTTTTTTTTTAAATGGTTCCTAGTTGCAATATAAAGATGCAATTCCCATGAAGGATACAGGTGGGATAAGGGACCAACAAGTGGGGTCCACAGGGACTCCCAGGAAGGAAAACATTCATCCCTGACCCTCTGCTAACCTGCCCTTTCCTGTGTAATTGGCTTCTTGGGGAGAATTAATTCTCCCCTACTCACTGTCTGATCAGAATAAAGAGGTCATGCCCCATACGATCACAATTTAATGCCACAGAATTTGAACGTGGGTTACAGGCTCCTACCTCTCAATTAGGATCCCAAATCCTCAAACTCATTTCTAAACAAACTTCTCTTTTGCTGATTTTTTTTTTCAAGTTGTATTTTAATAGTAGTGTTTCCCCCACCCCTTAGTGTTTTACTGCTGATCCCACTCAGAGACCTCTCTCTATTTCGGCACGGAGGCCCCTGAGGCTGGGATCGTATGCCCCGTCCAAGTGCATCGCTGAGTAGCACGACGAGAGAAGGGCTTGTGTTGGCTCCAGATACCGTGCAGCACCCTTGTAACCCTTCGACTGCACCAGAGCTCCTGGGGGTCAGGTGAGAGGGAAAGGAACCTTTGCAGACTTCTACAGCCAGCAAAGGACTCGGTACATCTGGAGCACAGCAGTCCTGATGCTGTTCCCTTCTGCTCACTCTAGTGAGAAGTAGGGCTGGGGAGCTCCAAGGACCATTTGGTCAACCAGTGCTACTGACTCGAAACTGCCTTCAAGCAACGTAACTGTATTTGGACTAACAAGCAGGAAGGCTCCCAAACTGGAAGTCTGCTGTTTCACTGCAGAAAATGCAGCTATGCCTGGGGAGGAAGTCGTGCCTGGGTCTGGATTGTTCCTGAGCCTCTCTGAAGGCCAGGGACAGTCAGCCGGCTCTCTCAGGGAACCTCGTTACTGGGGGGGGGGGGGGGGGGTAAAGGGTACAGTCCCCGGGGGCAGCTGAGCAGAGACCTGCAAACTCACATCTCTTTGAACTGCAGGTGCAGTGTGAACTACAATCCAGAAAAGGACAAGCAGGTATTTGATTTGCTTTCACTATTTCCTTCCCTTCTCCTCCACCCCCCTGGACTCTTCACATATTGTCCGTCAGATCAGTAAGACACTAATACAGGTGGAACAGAACAAAGAGGCCAGAGCACTGTCAACCAGGCCAGCAGCCCATCTCCCGCTGCCCCACCTAGGTACGGGTATCGGTCCTGTACGATCAGGGAAGGGAAGAGGGCGGTTGAGAGGTCTGCATGCACGCTGAAGCCTGCCGAGGAGGCTCACGGCAAGCAGGCCGCCACCTGGTACGCCCCCTCGGCGGTGTGCTGGACGCTGTGTTCCTGCAGCAAGCCCAAGTCCAGGAACCTCTCCCCACACCACATGCACTTGTACTGCTGCTCCCGGGCATGCACGCTGTGGTGCTTGTTGAGGTGCTCACGCTGCTTGAAGGCCTTCTCGCACGACGGGCACTTGTAAGGCTTCTCGCCCGTGTGCACGCGCCGGTGCCGCTGCAGGTCGGAGGCGTATTTGAACCGCTTCTCGCAGTCGGGGCACTTGAGGGGTTTCTCGCGCACCGGGTCGCAGCGGTGCTGCACGAACTCTGAGGAGGAGAAGAAGCGTCTCTCGCACAGCGTGCACTTGAGCGGCTTCTCAGCGCAGTGTGACAGCTGGTGCTTCTGCAGGGCCGAGGACCTCTTGTAGGACTTGTTGCACACGGTGCACTTGAAGGGCCGCTCGGCGTTCTGCACGCACTTGTGCCGCAGCAGCTCCGAGGACTGGTTGAAGCCCTTCTGGCACACGTTGCACTTGAACAGGTTCTCTATGCCGTGCACGTGTTGGTGATAGACCAGGTGCGAGGGCTGCACGAAGCCCTTCTCGCACAGGTTGCACTTGAAGGGCTCCTCCACCTTGTGGGTGCGGCGGTGGCGCATGAGCGCATACTGCTGCTTGAAGCTCATCTGGCACAGGTCGCACTTGAAGGGGCGCTCCTCGCTGTGCGTGCGCTCGTGCTGCCGCAGGTCCGAGGGGCGCTTGAAGGACTTGTGGCACTCGCCGCAGCGGAAGGGGCGCTCCCCACTGGGCGTGCACTGGTGGTGCAGCAGCTCCGACGACTCCTTGAAGTGCAGCTCGCAGACACTGCACTTGAAGAGGTGCTCGCCCGAGTGGGCATACATGTGGCGCACCAGGTGCGAGCGGTGCTTGAAGGTCTTCTCGCACACCGTGCACTTGTACGGCCGCTCCGAGCTGTGCGTCCGCTTGTGGTGCACCAGGTGCGATGATTGACTGAAGCTCTTGTCGCACAGGGTGCACTTGTAAGGTTTCTCGCCGGTGTGGATGCGCTCGTGCCGCGAGAGCTCCGACAAGTGCTTGAAGGTCTTCTGGCAAATGGAGCAGCTGTAGGGCTTCTCCAACGAGTCGAGGGCCTGGGAGTGCTCCGCCTCGGGCGGCTTGTAGGTCTTCTCGCAGATGGAGCACTTCATGGCGCTGCCGTTGTGGACGTTGTGGTGCTGGGCTAGGGAGGTCAGCAGGGAGAAGCCCATCTTGCAGACCCCACACACGAAGGGCTTCTGTTCTACCTGGATGCACTGGTGCTCAAGCAGATCAGTAGCCTGGTGGAAGATCTTCAGGCACTGAGTGCACTGGAAGGAACGGTCGTGCCCTGGCAGACACTGGTGCTCATGTGGGTTGGACAGGTGAGTAAGGTCGTGGCCGCACACGCCGCATTTGTGGGACGGCTCTCCAGCCTGGATCGGGGGGGGCTGGTGATGCTGCGGATTGGGGTCTGGTTGGAGCAGGATGCCGTAGACAGCACAACCCAAAGGGTTCTCAGCTGTGCTCGAAGGGATCGAGTGCTCAGTGAGAGCTGCTGTCCCGGCGTGATGTTGTTGCTGTTGTGGTTGTGGTTGCTGCTGCTGTTGTTGCTGCTGCTGCCAGCTTTCTGACATGCTTGGGAAAAAGAAATGGGGTTTTAGCAGACACAGCTTCAGCTTCTCGGTCGAGGGGATCAATTCAGAAGATACTGATTCCCAGCAGCTGGTCCTGAACTGGGGGTGGGGAATCCAGCCCACTCTCTAGGTATCAGCAGCAGGGAGTGCTTTTCATTAGATCCTGTCTCAATTTTTTTGGATAAACTAAATGGAAACCAGAAGCAAAAGAGTGTCTTGAAGACAACAGGAGGCCCTTGTCCGTGTTGACCCAATGCACTCACATTGGGGAAGGTGAGGAACACACTCCAAGGAACAACTCTGCAAGAAAAGAAGACAGCTCACATCAGTTCCCACAGGTAAGCAAGACAACTGTGTGTTCAACCCATGGATCAGACTAAAAATAATCGATTCTACCTAGTCTATGCAAGCCACACTTACGCAAAAAAGGATGGAAACTAACTGAACCAGGAGGAACACACAGTCTGGGGGAAGTTTTACCTAGGACCAGAAGGGACCGAGTCCTGCCCTGACAGCCACACCCCCATTAGACTGACTTTGTCCTAGCGACTAGCGGCCTTGGTTTTTGGCTCCCTGCATTTTCAATCAAGTACGGTGGCCCAGAAAGGGAAGCGTGTGTACATGTGACTGTGGCTCTTTCAGTTTAGAGAGAGTCTGGGGATTCTTTTGTCCCCATCTGGGGCACAGATTGAGACTATCGAATGACCTGTCACCATCTCTTTCCTAAATACTCAGCAGAGAAGACTATATAGTCAACTGGATTAATTTAATCAAGTTTGATTTCAAATCGCCACGCATTCACTTGTTATGAGACCATTGGCTAGTGATGGTAAAAGTGGCTTGCTCGCCAAAAGACAAGTCCAACCTTTCTAATGATTTCATGTAAACCTCACTCAAGACGACATACAGCCCCTAGTCGGACTAAAAATACTGCCCTCCACAAAAGGCACTGCCCTCCTTATAAAAACCACATCACTGCACAGGAGCGTGACAGGATCTGCTGAGGTTCAGCACATCTACTAAAACCAAAATGTTGTCTCACGGTTGTGCAGTCCAAGGGGGTAGATACACCCTACTGTATGCTAGGAGCCAATCAAGTTTTACACTGAAATCTAGCATCACAAGCGGAGTCCACTCTGATCCAGTTAGGACTGGTTGAGTACCACAGGCTTACTTGGGGAAACAGATATCTCAGGATTTACTTCCAATTCCCAACTTCGTTAGTGTACCTGACACCACAGCTGTAGAAACGAAACAGCCTCACTGAAGAGGGGATTCAAGTGAATAAAATATCTTCTTATTTTGAGACTAGGAAGAACAAGAGCGCTCCAGGGAAACAACTACTCTGCTTATGGTGGGCCACACAACATTAACCCATTAGACTAGAGCAAAGGCCCACTTACAGACAGATCACAGTACCCAAAAGTGTTTGTAGCCATATAGGTCTCTTAGTGAACGTGGCCAGAGTACATAACGTGATTGTTTGGTTACAGAGACTGTCAAACTGCTGAAAGGAGGATCACTGGAGCCTACAAACTTGTGCATAATTTACTCATTGTCCCAATGAAAGGTATCCCATTTTCTGCCTTACAAAGAAGGCTCAGCAGGAGTTGTAATCCTCTAGATGCATAACATAGAACTAAGAAAATGTACCTCCTAGTAAGAAGACTAAACCTATTAGCCAGAAGCAGATACAAGAGGAAGATAGTGAGGTAACAGCGAGACCCAGGAGCAGGCCAATCCCCTGGCAAGATTCCAACACCACCTCTTGGGAAGAAGGAGGGTACCGATATTCCTCCCAGGCCCTGCTCAAAAGCGCCATCTTTCAGATTAGTTTCCCGTTAACAGGTGACTTTGGATTCAGCAGAAACTGATGGCTTAGTCTCCCACTCATTGCTGCAACTGTCTCACACATCAGTGATAAGTGGCAAAAAAAAACAACCCAAAACTTCATCTAGGCCACCATGGCATTCAGCTCAGATTGAGTTGCACTATTTTGGTACTCAATAGGATGCTCCACTAACCAATTTGCCTTTACAACGTTATAGTCAATGGTGCACTATTCAGAGAAGCCACCAAACTCCTTAGGGCTGGCAGCTTCACTGGGATCTCCCTTTCCAATCCTGCATATTCCACCCTATCCCCAGCTTTAATTTAGAACTATTTACAAAGAATATCTGCAGTTACACTAGCTGGAATAAGACTATGAATAGATAATCTCATGTTTCAGGGCATAAGCCAACCACTAACTGCCCAGGAAGAAGAAGAAAAAAAAACTCCCCCGGGGGCAAGTTTAATCTATAGTTGGCTGTTACGCAGTCTGATAGGTAAGCAGAGACAGCACTCTGGACTATGGCCTGATGCAATATGGAAATAGCTAGGGAATACCCAAATAAAGCTGTTAGGAAATACCAACCTGGGTACATTGATATATATATATAAATATAAAAGTGAATGCAGATGTTCAGTCTAGCTCATCCCTTGGTGGGACACAGAAGATGATGACACTTGAAGATCTCTCAAGCTGGAGAAGAGGATGGCAAGGTAGCCATCTGAAACATAATTTGATCCACCTTCTGCTTATCATTTCTCTTGCCTTTTTGTTATGAACCTATTTGTGTTCTGATCGGGACCTCTCCATTTCAGGCCCAGGTTCACTTCCCGTTCCACCTCCAAGTCACAATCACAACACCAAATTCAACGAAATAAAACATCACAAAGATAACTCCCGAGTGCAGGCCAGCAGCAGAGGCTACATGCAAGGGAGACGGGCTCAGATCCCAACTCAAGTAGATTCATAGCAGCAAAGGGCATAGAGGAAATCGGAGCACGGGCCTGCGCCTTAATTAAATGGTCTGTTCCCACAGGTTTACTCCAGCACAAGTGTTCCTCTGAATTTCCTGGCGTTTGTTGCCTGCAGTGTACCCTTAAGGTTAATGTGCTTGTTAAACAGGTTTAATAATTCCCCATTAGAAGATCCAGCTAGATCTTGAGACGAAACCAAGCACCCTCAGCTGCCACCTGTTCCTCAGGACATCTTTACCTTTTCGCTGTATGATCTAGTAAGCTACCCCACACTCAGTCACACCCGAGTCCTCTATTCGGCTTTCGCCCTGGTGGGATCAAAGGAAAGCCAGTGCTGAGTAGAACAAACTACACCGTTATGTTATGGAGAACTCACAGGATAGTTACAAATATGTAAAGAGAAGCAGGAAACGCTACAAATACCCCACTGAAAGTCCTCTTTGTAATGAGCCTATAAACATGACAGGAAATAAAGCCTCCCCCTCAGTCCCATTTATATTACACCCCCTGTTCAACCAGACCTTAAGGTGAGACATCCAAACCACGAAGTTTAACTTGCAGATCAAAAAAAAAAAAAAAAAAGTGGTGTTTAGTTAACTTAGAAGTAAAACCCCCTCCTTCCAGCCCGTGTCCTACGTGTGAAGCTGGGGACATTTCCAGCTGGGAAGAACAAAAATGCAGGGGAAAGCGAAGGGAGAGACAGGAGACAAACCTGGGAGTAGAGCTGGGGAAGAGGGAAGAAATAAAACACCCAGTTCAATAACTGGACTGTGTCTCGGGGAGGAACAGCTCCCGGGGTGGGAGGAGGAGGAGAGGCCGGGCTCCCCCGGGGATAGGGTCCGTAGGGCGGACCTGAGGAAGCGGGACACGGAACGAGGCAGCCCCCAGCGCTGGGAGGGGGGGGCAGGGCCGGGGGCACCCCAGGATTTGGGACACGGCCCCCGGGAGAGGGGAGTGGCGGGGATCCCCCAGCGATAGCGGAGGGATCGGGGCAGGGGAAGCCCCCCGGAGAAGCGGGGGACACAGCGGGCTACGGGAAGCCCCCCTGGGCCGGGGAGCCCCCGGCAGTGGGGGCGGGGAGAGGCGCTGCCCGGCCGCGGCGCTCCCGGCTCCCCTCTCACCTGCAGGCCGGGCCCGGCGGGGGTGGGGCGGCCTCTGTCAGCCCGGCTCGGTCCCGGGGAACGCGGCCTGCGGGCTCCTCCCGATCCCCGAGCTGGCGTAGCGGGCGGGGCCGGCGGCGCAACCCGGAGCACGGGGGCCGAGGCGGGGCGGCGGCGGAGGACGAGGCGGGGCCAGGCGGGCAGCCGGCGGCTCGGCGCTGGGGGGGTCCCGCTGCCGGGTGGGGCCCGCTCGGCTCTGGGCGGCGGCTGCGAGCCCCGGGATGGAGGGAGTCGGAGGAGGCGGGGCCGAGGGAGCGACCGGGAGTGGGGCTGCCCCCTGCCGGAGCGCGGCGGGAACTGCGCCCCCACACTGCCCCCTGCCGGAGCGCGGCGGGAACTGCGCCCCCCACACTGCCCCCTGCCGGAGCGCGGCGGGAACTGCGCCCCCACACTGCCCCCTGCCGGAGCGCGGCGGGAACTGCGCCCCCCACACTGCCCCCTGCCGGAGCGCGGCGGGAACTGCGCCCCCCACACTGCCCCCTGCCGGAGCGCGACGGGAACTGCGCCCCCACACTGCCCCCTGCCGGACCGCGGCGGGAACTGCGCTCCCACACTGCCCCCTGCCGGAGCGCGACGGGAACTGCGCCCCCACACTGCCCCCTGCCGGACCGCGGCGGGAACTGCGCTCCCACACTGCCCCCTGCCGGACCGCGGCGGGAACTGGTGCGGGCTGCTCTACGCTGGCCCCAAGGGGCGGAGAGAGGGGGGCTGCCCCGGACAGGCTGGGGGTGGGGGGCTGCGGCAGGCCTGCCCCTGACTGGGGTCGGTTGCCCCACATGGACTGGGCAGGGGCCATTCTGTGGGAGTCTTGCCCGTCACAAAGACCCCCTGACTCTGATTTCATGGACCTAGAGGTGTCTCAGGGATCTCAGCCCCATTCCATCGGTCTGAGGCGGCCCCTCCCCGCACCCCGTGTAAACGGGGTGCCAGAGGCTGGCCGCGGATTTCTTGTAAAGATCACAGGTTACTCATGATCCACCCCACTCCGCTCCCCACTCACTACTTGCCCAAGTCTGGCTTTGGGCCCAATGAGCCTCAGCCTGGATTGCTTGGTCCCCGCACCAGTTCGGGGCTGCAGGGGGGATGGTGTCACCTGGGCGGCCACTGCCACGGGTGAGGTGCCTCCAGCTCTACTGAGCTGCTAAGATGCCCTCTGGGTACAAGGAAAAAAGCCTCCTGTGAGCTTCCTGTGACCAGGAAAGTGCCCAAGGCACAGCAGCCCGGGATGAAGGGGTGGATTAGACCGGGGCTGGGGGTGGATTAGAATAAAAATTAATTTCCTTCACTCGCTACAAAAGGAGGCAGGGAGGACCTGGACGTCCCTTGGGCACGGGCACGGCTCACCCCCTGGGTGAATGCTTCCCCACCCGCCTGAGCCCAGGCCCAAACCCCTTCACCACCTCGGCCCGGTGAAAGCTCCTGTCTACACACCCGGGACCCAGATGCCTTCTCTACCCGCTCCAGCATGTGAACAACACCGCTGCAGCCCGCCTCCTGCCACCTATGGAGTGCACCCCCACCCCCAGGCAGCCCTCCCTGCCCTCCGACCACCCCACCGGCTCCCTGGCCATGTCAGCATCTCGCCAGTCCGGAGCCCTCCCGGCTTCTCACACCCTCTGCGGACTTGCTCCGCTTTCCTGCTCTCCAAGGCGCCTCCTCCCCCGCAGCATCCCCCTGCCCCCGGCTCCCCATCCCGCGCCCCGGCTCTGCCCCGGGGCTGGCCAAGCTGCAGCCTCCCGGAGCTGGAACAGCGCGGCCGGGGCCCCGAGAGCCGGGGGACGCTACACGCTGCGGCACGGAGGCGCCGCGGGAGGAAGGGAGGCGGCCGCGGGCGGAGCGGAGGCGATCCGGTGCCGGCCCCCATGAGCGGGGCGGGGCTGGTGGGCTACAGCAGCAGCTCCGAGGATGAATCCGGCGGCTCCCCGGGAGCTGCGGGGGGAAGAGAGGAGGGGGCGGGAGGCTGCTCGCGGGGGGAGCCGGTGGCCCCCGGAGCCGGCCCCGCCCAGAGCAGGTGGGTTTGGTGCCGGGGGGCTGCCCGGTGGAGGGGGGGCCCGGTGCGTGCGGCAGCGGGACGGGCTCAGCGCCGTGCGTTTCCTCGCTTGGTTTGTCTCCTAAGGTTTGCTTCGAACTGAAGTTTCGAGGTGAGAGGAAAAGAGGGATGGAGTGGGGCTGCCCCAGGCCTGACCTGCAGCGTCCTCTGGGCCCCACACAGCTCTGCCCATGGCCCCCTCAGCCCAGACCTCCTGGGGTTACTCCTTGAGCCCCCACTAAGGCTTGTCTACACGGGGTCAGAGCCAGAAATAGCGGATGTTTCGTAGCCCAGGCCAGGCCTCCTGAAATCAGGAAGTGCTGCCGGTCTGGACAGAGCACTGGCAGATCTAGGGGCTTGTCTACATGGGCAACTATTGTGAAATAAACTAGATTGTGAATTTTAAAGCACAACAGCTATTATCTCCCCCTGCGGACACAATTATTCTGCACTACGAGCACCTTTGTCCCGTTTAGTTTAACCCACTTTGGAAGATCTGCTAGCTCCCCTCAGTCCTGACCTGCAGTACCTCCTACTCTAGGCCTGGATCCCCCTTAGCCAAACACACCCTACCCCTGACCTGTAATGCCCCTTGCTGTTTTATTTCTGGATCTCTGCTAGGTGGCCTGCTGGTTGGGCTGAATTGTGTAGTGGCTTTTCAGTGTGGGTGAGTAGTTTTCACAGGTTTGGAGCAGCCGAATGTTCTGTGACCGTAAGATGTAGGACTGACCGCAGGGCCGGGTGTGTGTCACTTTCCAGTTTGTCAGTGGCAGCCAAAGATTGGTCGTCCCTGCGTGATGTTGCATTTGGTAACTGAAGTGTTCTCCCTCATTTAAGTGTTTGAAATACAGCATCATGAAAGTGTCTTTGGGAAAAGAGTGAGTGCAAAGCCTCTGTTAGGGGAAGAAATAGGAATTGGTCATGGGGGTATATTCCCTCTTCCCTTTCCTTTTCCAGGCCTGCAACCGGGCTGTGTGGGATTATCTGTCCTCTGCAAAACCACAAATATTATTAGCAATGGGTAGAGCAAGAGGATCCCTATTGGGCTTCTGAATGCAGTCAGGGCTTTAGGTTTCATAAGGGGAGGGTGGGTTAAAACTGGTTGCACAGGACAGGGCCAGCCACAGGAACCTAGGGCTAACAGATGGAGACCCTTGCGTTGAGAGGGGGAACTCTGTATAGAAACTCTCCTTGCTGGCTGACTTTGGAGGAGTCTAGAACACGTCTGTGCAAATGAGGAAGGATGAGCCAGTGTCTGTGGTGCACCTAGCCGTAGACACTTGCCTCTCTCTAGGGTTGGGCCATGCCTGTTAATTTCCTTTTCTCCTCCCCCCATCTCTCCTGCAGCATGCCGATTCCTCGCCTCCCTGTGCCGGACAGCGTCTTAAACATGTTCAGGGACCAGGAAGAGGAGGTCACAGATGACAGCACCAAGCATGGCGGACGAGTGCGCAACTTCCCGCATGAGCGGGGCAACTGGGCGACGTACGTCTACCTGCCCTGTAGGTAACTTCAGGCCTGTCCCCTCTGTTTCCCCGGTATGGGGACAATGAGGGCTGAAGAAGTGAGAGCACTGGAGAGAGGAGCTCTCGGTACCAGTGTGGGGCTGGTGTGGGCAGGAACAGATGAGGGTAGGCAGGAGCAGGGTGTGTGGACCCGCATGTGTCGCTCATGGAGCAAATCTTGTGAACATCTGTCTCTGCAAACTGACGACGAGCCCAGTCCCTAGTGAGAGCCTTCGCTCCCATTCCCCGTGATGGGCTTGGACATCTCTCTCCAATGCCAGCTGCTTTCCAGCAGTATGGTCCGTAAATGCACTGGCCTGTTAGACGGGTCTGGCACACCCTGATGTTCTGGCCATTCAAACAGAGCGGGTAAGAGAGACGCCTCCATTAGACCAAAGGAGTCAAAAGGGAAATGTGTGTGTATATATTCAAGTTCCCATTTGATGTGTATTCTACCGGCTCTGCGGCTTAGCAGTAACTTCTAATTGATGCCTTGGTTGGTGCTGGTTACCTTTGTAAAATAAGGAGGCAGAACAGCAGACTGGGATTCGGGACTCCCAGGTTTTATTCCCAAGTCTGTGCCTTATTTCCTCATGGGGAATAAGGATAATAATGGTCCCCATTTTCACAGGGCTGGTGTGAGGCTTCCTTAGCGTGTGTAACAGGTATGGGAATCCAGGGGTTGCCCTGCTTTCTAGCTCATCATTGGGCTGACGGATCAGCCCCTTGGCGCGGGGGCAGGTGCTGTGGAGGGGGGCAGGCTCTAATCCTGCTGCTCTTTGCCCTGGCAGGTGACATCCAGGAGGAACTGCTGGAGCTGCGGGAGCTCCTCATTTCCCACGCCCGCAGGTACGCGGTGTCGCTCACTGCCATGGAGGAATTCCACATCAGCCTCTCCCAGAGCGTGGTGCTGCGCTACCACTGGATAAACCCCTTGGTCCAGTCCCTCAAAGAACGCGTAGCCTCCTTCTACAGGTAGGAGCAGCACAACCCTGGAGGCGCATTCCCCACGTGTCCCACTCTCCTCAGGTCACTCCAGCCGTTCCTAACCTCCCAGCCTGGTCTGACTCTGGGACTTCTAGCGATTCCCCCTGACGGCTGTGGAGCCCGGTTAATCCCGTGTCTGCTCTCGAGACCGCTACGCAGGGAAATCAATGGGCGTTTTTCCTTGGACTTGAATGGGTGCAGAATCTGGCACCAGATTAGTCTGGCGAGCAGGCCAGTGGCCCAGGAGGCTCTGGGTTCAGGAGCAGTGACCGTGTTGTATTGTCTTGTAAAGGTCTTACCCAAGGTCTCTCCTGAGTTCAGTGCTCACAGCTGGCTTGGCGACGCCGCAGGCACAGCCAGTCTCATGCTATTGCTAGGCTCGGGACGTGCACAGCAGAGCGGAACCTAAGGGAGGTAAGGACTGATCCGAGCCCCAGGAAAGTTCAGTTTGGACCGATTCACCCTTGATAGAAACAGGCCTTTGCCCATGCGCTTGGCCAGCAAGAGGACGGCCCTGCTGCAGCAGCTTCATGGCGGGGCACTTCGCGTCTCCTCCTTCGTTTCTTGCCTTAGTTGAATTTGCTTCTTTCCCCATTTCAGGTTCTTCTGTACGGCCAGCCAGGTCAAGGTGTATACCAACCAGCACAAAACCAGGTGGGTGACTAGCATAGCTCTCTTTTGGAGAGCACTGGAGAGTAGGGGAAAGCCGGCACTAGGAGGGGTGGATGGGGAGTGGTTCATGCTGTGTGCAGACCCCTTCATCGATGTCAAGCAGCTTGGTGGCTTTGTGATATCATCTCCATTTGTCCCAAAATCCTGCTGCTGTTGGTTTTCATAGCCGTTCTCCCAGTCCCCCCATAGCTTCCAGGCATGGTCCTGGATGGGTAGATTTTGATCTTGGGCTGCAACTGCTGGCAGCCCAAAATATATGGATAAATCCAGTTATCTGACTGGGCCAGTTCATGGCATCTCATTGAGCTGATACCCTTCCCTGATGGTTTCACCTTGCACGGCAGAACCTCAGCTTTCATTCAAAAAAATAATTTAAGCCGCGAGCCCTTTTAGCTGCAAAGGTGACTTCAGTGTAACCAATGCAGTGACGTCTGCCTGAGTCTGCAGACAGCCTGTAACGATAGCCCTGACGGAAGTAAGAGCTGTCCCAGTCATCTCTGTTGTGTGTTAACGCTGAAGCCTAACAACGCTGATTTAAAATGTTGAGATTGTTAACTGTTTCATTGCTGAACAAAGCACATGGAAAAGGAGGACAATCAAACTAGGAAAAGTTGCTGACTCCACTGTGGGTGCTGGCTTGTGTTGGTGTCATGAACGGATGGAACTTAGGTAGCAGGTGGAGTTTAGGAGAGTTCCACTACTTTTTTCCCCTCAGTCTGACATATGACCCTGGGAAGGGATGGGGACTTGGTTGCCCTTAGCAAGCTGCCCAAATTTATAGGGGACTCCGATGTAGGGTATGAACACTGCTTTTCGTGTGTGACAAAAGTTTGCTCGGAGGATCTTCCTGCACTCCATCTTTCTCCCTGTCTGTGCGCAGGACCTTTGTGGGCTTGGAGGTCTCGTGTGGGCATTCTCAGTTGCTGGAGCTGGTCTCGGAGGTAGATAAAGTTATGGAGGAGTTCGATCTCCCAACGTTCTACAAGGTAATGGTTTGTCTCTTGTCCTCTCCCTCTTCTCTGCCTGTCCAAACCCTCCAAGGGAGGCCAGAGCTCTTAGCTGCTCCCCTGGCTTTAATATGGAAGCGGTGGGAACAAGTTCATAAGGGGCTTGAACTTCAGATGCAGCGAATAAAAGAGAGTGGGAAAACATATCACAGTGTGAACTCGCCTCCTGCCTCTGTCCTCGCTCCACTTTTGCCACTGCCAAGGGGGAGCCTGGTTTGTCTGCTCCCATGTCACTCATTTATCCTGCTTTCCCATTGGTGGCCATGCTGGTCATTATTACTGCCTGCAATAGCACCAAGTGCTCAAGGCCCCGTGTGGGGCATTTCCCGGCAGTCAGTGGCTGATTGGATCAAGGGCCTGAGGTCACTCACTGACAGTAATGCCTGGAGGTCAGTATTGTGGGGCTAACACAAGCCTTTCATGTCAAGATCACATCCCGCCCGGGACTGTAGTGATTTATAATCATTACCGTCCAATGGCCCGTCTATGAAATGTATTTCCTGGGTCTGAGCCCCGTTCCTAGGGCACAGGGGGACATGTCACAGAAACCACCACCACCAAAACTGGCACCTTGTTGGCAGGAGAACGGCCTAGGGTTGTATGGTCCATGGAGAGTCCCACCCCAGTCATCTTTGAGGCACATTGGCGGGGCACTGTGAGGAAGCTGGCACTGATGCTGCCCGTTCTGTGGACACTCTCCTGAGCTGCCAGTCCAGCATCTTTCACTGCCTAAATTCACTTACAGGGTTTGGGGGTTTTATTAAATAAACCCTGATCTCTGAGTCTATGGGCTGAGTTGTGTGCTTGCTTCTGGCTCAGAGGTGTCAAACAACTTCTCAGATCTGTATCTGTGTAGGAGGTGTTTCTCCACACGTTATGAATACATCTTGCAAAGCTGAGAGACACTAGGCGGGGAAAGGCAGCCTTTGCTATTGATACCGGAGGCAGGCAGACTGGGAGCCAGGATTCATGGTATCTAATCCCCCCCGCCCCCGACACAGACTCGCATTCGGTCCCTATCTGTAAAGTAGAGATGATGATGCTTACCTATTTCACGGTGGGTTGTGGGACTTCACAGATGTAAAGCGCTCTGAGATCCTGGGTGATGGGACCCTGCAGGGCTGAGTTACACCAGCTCTCTGATTTTTGCAGCCATCTTGCACTGAGCTGTTGTTCCTTTGCTCTGTCTGACCTTGTGTATCTCTCTGTACAGAACCCGTCATTCCATATCAGCCTGGCCTGGTGTGCCGGGGACTTGACTGACCAGCTGGAAGGGCAGTGCCTCCAGGAGCTTCAGGTAACTCCCCATGCAGCTGTCTCCTGAGATGAGGGTGGTGGTGGGGGGAATGCAAGTAACACACCAGCCAGGTGTCTCCGGGGACGAGGAGGGATTCAGGTAATTTCCCAGCCACGTATCTTCAGCTGGGAGCCTTCAGGTGGCTGAATTGTAAACCTTAGAGAGATGAGGGAAGAGAGCCTTTTAGGTGGGAGTTTCAGTTTAATTCCGCTTCTCTAAGGTGGTTTCCGTATGAGCTGCCTGGGAAGCCCGAAGCCCTCCAGCTGCTACCTCTTCATAAGGAGAGCCGTGGTCTGTGTGCTGTGAGTGACTGACTTGATCCGCGGGCAGCCTCCTGCGCTCACACACAGTGACGCTTCCCTTACGGGCCCTGGGTGTGTTTTCCAGGAGATTGTGGATGGGTTTGAGGACTCTGCATTCCTGCTGCGATTCCAGTGGGATCAGATCCGCTGCAGATCTGGGAACAAGTTCTTCTCCTTCCCCTTGAGGTAGGAGACCGGAAGCCACCCACTCCAGCTGCCCTGACGCCTCTGCTAACTGTTGGACAGTTTGGAGTTTCACATGCATGCCGATCGCTGTTCTCAGCTCATCAGCCTAAGGGGGTTTGTAGCCTCGAGCCAGGTTGCTTTTGTTTGAAGCCGCTGGCCCTAGATGTGTGTATATGTGAGGCTGTTAGGTTATTGTGCTGTGTAGACTGCCATCTACACAGGCAGTTCTAGGCTACCTGTGGTTGCCA
The DNA here is from genome assembly GCF_011386835.1 of Chrysemys picta bellii. NCBI lineage: Eukaryota > Metazoa > Chordata > Testudines > Emydidae > Chrysemys > Chrysemys picta. Next base: position 6,847,088 of record NC_088804.1, on the reverse strand, counting down.
GATGTGCTGATGTTTTAAGCCGTAGTTGCCTGCTAGTGCGGAGGCGAGGGAGGTTGCTAAGGGAAGTGTGTCACGCAGCTGGAAATTGCCCTGCATTGCTAAGGGGATCTAGAGCATAGTTACTGTCCTGAGCTCTGAGTCCTTAGCTATTAACAGCAAGTTCCAGGTGTGCAGAGTTAGGTCCTTCTCTATTAGGACAGAGCATCTCTCTGCCTACAGCTGACTGGGGACAAGTCCCCTTATAAGGCTCCTCCTCACCGAGGCCTTTATTGCCACACTGGAGAAATTGAGATCAACCCCTCAGTCCAAGTCCTGGTGGGATTAAATCTGGCAAAGAGGGGGAAGGCCCTTGTCTTTCAGTGCTAAGCACCTAACTCCAGTTTGGGACTAGTGGAAAGTGTTCCGTTTAAACTGATCCACAGAGAGACTTTGGGGGGGGGGGAAGAGCAGCAGGGCACTGATTTTCAGAGAATTTTAAAAGGCACAGGGCAGGTTTTTATTTTAAATAGGAAGCTTGTCATACTGCCAAATGCCCAAAAGAGGGCAGTGTTGGTTTTCCCAAGTGAACTGGCTAGCAATAAGGGTATTTGGCAGCCCTCTGATCATACCCAAGTCCAGAATTACCCCCTGTTGTTTAGCTTAATTTGGGCAAGCCAAGAACATCGGTCTCCAGGGAGGGGCACACCTTGCACCAGGACTAACTCCACTTTCAAATGAATCAAGCTAACTGGATCCTGTAATGACCACCCTGCACTTCCGCTCCTGAAGCGATCCTGTGCAGACTGTACTTTCCTGCCCTTGCCAGGTGCTTTGGCCTCTCGGACATTCTGGACAGGGCAGGCAAGTTATGTCCATCATTCCATAGTTGTCTGCCAGAAGAACCTGAGGCTTTTGTTTAGTATCAAACCCTGGTTTCTAGTTGCCATAAAGTTGTTTTCCTGGTATATTCTGGACATGTAGGGCCTGATTCTCGGAAGTCCTTAGCACCTGCAGCTCCCATTGACTTCAAAGGAAATTGTGAATATTGAACGCTTCTGAGAATCAGCCCCTCAGTGGCCCTTCTCTCCATTGAGATAGCAGGGAGGTGGTATCACGGGCCAACGTGGCTTTGAGAGAGACCAGTGTCGCAGGGGATTCATTGCCATTTAAAATCTTGCTAAGAAGTCCTTTATGTTTATCAACTTCTTACCTGCAACATTTGATTTAAAAAATTCTTAATGGACTCCCTGAGTGGGTTTGTAGGGGCCAGAAGATGAAATTCACTGTTTAAAATTTTGTATTAAATATATCTATAAATAAAACCTCCTATTTCTGCCTCTGGTCCCTGTGTCTGTGTTTTCATACAGACCGAAGTCTAACTGTTCTAGCATGCATTCATTTTCTTCCAAGCCAGTAACCTGACTGTCTTGAGAGCTCAGTTCTATCAAAGATCACTTCAGTCTATGCAGCCTTGCACTGAGTTACTTCTGTGTGGTCCGTGGAGTTTAAGGGTAAGATCTTGGGATCGATGGAAATTTTGATTCTAGTGGGGCCAGGATTTCACCCCACGCGTGCAGTTATACCCGCTACCTTTAGCAGGAAACACTTCAACTCTCTTTCCTCCCTAAAATAATCGAGGTATCAAGATCTTCCAGCTGTTTATTCCACCCTGTGATGGTGTGTTAGCGTGGTCGTGCCAGATGGGATGTGGTGGCATTGACCTGTGCCCACGTGACTGTGGCTTGCCCAGTGATGCACAACTTCATTGCTGGTGCAGTATGACTGGTGTTGGTAACAGTTCCCCTGAGGGGGGCAGCACCCAACTGTTGGGGGGAAATACATTGCACATCTGTATGGCCTGCCATTGGAGGATCTCAATGTGCTTTACAAACAACAATAATATAAAACGAACCCCCCTCTCCACTCTCATGGGTGAGTATCCTTAGCCACAATCCTACACATGGGGAAACTGAGGCTGGAGGAAGTCACTTGCCCAATGTCTCCCAGTGAATCAGTTGCAGAGCCGGGAATTCTGTCCAGATCATGTCCCCCCTCTCCTGGGTTTTAACTTCATGGCTTCCCCGCCCCCCCGCATCAATTTGTCCCTCTTTGTAACCCGTTAGCCACAGGGGCTAAAATTATCTCTGTCTCATTTGCAAAGTGTCTTAGACACTTAGCAGCCCAAGACCCACTGACTTTCAGGGAGATGGCGGTTCGGCAACGTACCCCTATCGGCTTTACTCATGGCTTGTCCCCACTAGCAATGGGTTAATGTTCAGTTGGTAACCATGACAGCCCCCGGTCAGAGGCCGAAACCAGCACATAGGGCCTTCGTGTACTGTTTTCGCAGTGTAGGCAGGATTCTCTTACTGTGCCCGTGTCCCCCTCTGTTCTCCCAGCTCTCTGTGTGGTAGGACGTCCCAGAGGTCATTGCTCCATGTGTTGCTGGTGCCTCTGTGTGCAGGTCTCCCCTGATGAGGCACGATGGGACAGCTAGCCAGGTTTCCCAGGATGCACCGATACAAACCTGGTTAGGCGGCAGGGTGCTTGGTGCGGAGTTTTCACAAGGTCATTGGGTGAACAAAGCTGCTGTTGTCCATGCTGAACTCCTGGGTGTTCGTTGTCACCAGGCCAGCAGAGGGCTGCAAAGGCCCAGTCGCACTTGCAGTGTAGATGGGGCATGAGGCGTGACAGCGAGGGTCTCCTCAGTTGCTGGAGGCCATGATGGGCGTTGTATTGCAAGGTGAATGGGGAGAGCTTTCAGGGTGCGACAGCTAAGAGACCCCTGTAGGGTGGGGAGAGGCTGGTTTGGTAGTGATCAGGATCTCAGCAAGGCTCTGTCTTGCTCAGTGTGTCGGTTGGTGGCCTGTGAAATGCAGGAGGTCAGACTAGATGATCTGGTGGTCCCATCTAGCCTTCAACTCCATGACCTTGTTCGTAGGAAGCCCTTGACACCTCACAGGAGCAGACCGCGAAATCGGGTTTGGCTTGGTGTGCAATAAGTGTTTCCCTCGCCACCATAAGTGCAAATACTCCGGTGCTAGCGCATCCCTTCCTAGCCCTGCAGGGCTGGGGCATGTCCCCTCCCCAGCCTCCCAGCTTATCCTTGGCAAGCGATGCTTTCTTTCCCTGCTAGCCGCTCCTAATTCTAAGGGAGGGAGAATGAACCTGGCTCCCTTATTTGCTTCCTTGTCTGTGCACCAGCTTCATTACTGCTGTCTGCTCCAGCTGGCGAAGCAGAGCTGTTTAATTACAAGTGCCACGCTGGAGCCAGCAGGGGGAAGACACCACTCCCTGTCTGATTGCTCTGCGCTTTGTGGGCACGTGCTTGGCAGGGCAGAGCAGAGCTGTCTCCCAGCCCAGGGTTCTTGCAGGTGAGACAGAAGCACGTCTGGATCTCAGTCACACACAGTAAATAGAGTGATGTCCATGAAGGCAATGGAGATGTTCTGGATTTACACTACGGTGACTAAGCAGAGTGGCTTGCTCCAGTCGCTTGGAGCTGGGTCCTCCAAAGTCACTAAGTGGTTACAACATCACCCGAGCACTGAGAGCGTTCAGGTCAAGGACTGGAGCATCATCACCGCTGGAACTCATCCCTGGGATGCTCCAGGACAGTTATGCTAGGGATGTAATTGGCCCAACAAAGGCAATTACTGGCAGTAAATAGCCTTGTGCATCCAGAGGGTCCCACGCTGAAATAAACCCGCTGGGAGATGGCTCAGCAGGACGTCAGTGGTACGTGCGAGAAACGGAACGGTGGTGTTGCGAGGCATGCTCTGCGCCTCATACAGCCTTGGCTAGGGAACTTCCTGCAGAATTGGGCTCCAGCGTCTCCGCTTTCATTTGATTCAGAGCTCCATTTCCAGCCCTAATGGTTGAGAAGAAAACCTTCCAACTGTGACTCAAGTGGGAGTGAGGCAGTGATGCCTGGGAATTTGCAGAGAGCCTGAGCCAATAGCCCAGGGAGGTTTGATCTACTCCCATTTGTCTCACTGGGGTGTTGACTCTGGAACATATTAATGACGCTTTACATGTTAACTATTTCACTGCCAAATTTTTTAGCAGATATGGCCAACGCAACAGTACCAAATGCCCCCTCCCCTCCCCACACACACACACATTGCATCAGGGTCTCTTTACCTTGTGACAACTCCTACACTTCAGGTCTGTATTTTCAATACAAAGATCTACAGCCTGTTCAAATTGAAATTGTGGGGGGTAAGATACATTAAATGTACTCCAATTTCAAACTCCAAACCAGAACTGATGCTAGAGGAACTGTGTTATGCAGCCTTGTATTTAATTCAATAAATCCCATTTTAAATATATAAAAAACTCATTTTTATTTTGTCTGAATCTGCCCCAGAATGCAAGGGATCTGTGCACCAAATTTAGGTAAAGGTTGATGCAGGGGTTCTGCCTTGGATTTAATTCATTATTGGTTGTAAAACACTTTGAGATCCTCTGAGAAAAGACACTAGAGACATGTACATTAAAGTGAAATAAACCTTAACTTTACCATTATAACCAGAGAGGCATTCACTGCATCAATTGCTGCCTTGTTCCCTGCCAACAGAAGACCCTGTCCCAAGCAGAGCTTCTGAGATCCAGAAAAGGGCAAACAAGCCAGAGACTCCATGCAATCTCCTGCGGTACTTTGCTGTTGGTAATCTAGTTATGTGGAAGGTGCCTAGATACAACAGTGATGGACAACAAGGCAAAAATCCGTAGAGAGAGAGCAATTGCAAGGTTTAATTCAGCACACATGGCCTCCCCCCTGTGCGTGACACACACGAGGTTTTTGCCCGGATGGGGGACAAAGTCCAGGCATTTAAAAAACAAAGCGGAGGTTATACAAACAGAGAAACAGTCTCTACAGCCAGAAAGCCCCTTTCCCCCCTCTCCACCCTCCCACGCACACATGGGGATAGCTTAGCACCCACCTCAATGGAATTTTAACGTTTTCAAGAGCATTCACCTTAGAGAGGGCAACAAAGTTGGCACGTCAGCCCACACTGTTCGATGCACATGACAAGAGCTTGCAATGGAGGAGCCTCCTCCATAACTGTTGGGTCACGACCACAGCACCATAGTACCTAGGCAATAGCACCTGTACTGTTCTGCAGACACCAGGCAGCCATTTTCAAAAGTCACCACGGATTTCGGAAGGCCTCCATTTTTCGCTGCCCAACCAGAGATACTTTCAGAGGTGCTGAGCACTGGTGACTCCCACTGACTTCAACTGGAGTTTTGGGTGCTCAGCACCTCTGAAAAATCAGGCCCCAGTTAGCCCCAAATATTTGAGACACCCAGAATCAGTGACAGGTTTTGGAGTGGTAGCCGTGTTAGTCTGTATCAGCAAAAAGAACGAGGAGTCCTTGTGGCACCTTAGGGTAGGTCTACACTTACCCGGTAGTTCGGCGGCGAGCGATCGAACTTCTGGGTTCGACTTATCGCGTCTTGTCTGGACGCGATAAGTCGAACCCGGAAGTGCTCGCCGTCGACTGCGGTACTCCAGCTAGACGAGAGGAGTACCGCGGAGTCGACGGGGGAGCCTGCCTGCCGCATGTGGACCGAGGTAAGTTCGAACTAAGGTACTTTGAACTTCAGCTACGTTATTCACGTAGCTGAAGTTGCGTACCTTAGTTCGAATTAGGGGGTTAGTGTAGACCTGGCCTTAGAGACTAGTGTCCAAGTACTCCTCGTTCTTTTTCCAGAATCAGTGGCCACTTTTGATCGTTTTGGCCAGTGTTGATGGTCTTACTGGTTCCTTCTCATGTGTTACCCAGGATCTTAGCCATCTACTCAATCCCTTATACTCACAGTTATAGTTATGCCACTATAACCTCATAGTGTAGCTGTGGACTGCAGTGAAGGAAGGGGTTTTTCCATCACTCTAGGAACTCCACCTCCCTGAGCGATGGTCGAAGGAAGCAGTCTTCTGGGGAGGGGAGGTGGACTAAGTCGGCATAGCTCAGGGGTGCTGGAACAATTTGTATAGTGGGGATGCTGAGAACCATTGAACCAAACTGTAAACCCTGCATATAATGGAAACCCTTTCAAGCCAGGAGGTGCAGCAGCAACCCCCCCGCCCCCCCCCTTTTTTTTTTTAATGGAGATAGCCTATCTCCTAGAACGGGAAGGGACCTTGAAAGGTCATCAAGTCCAGCCCCCTGCCTTCACTAGCAGGACCAAGTACTGATTTTGCCCCAGATCCCTAAGTGGCCTCCTCAAAGATTGAACTCACAACCCTGGGTTTAAGCAGGCCAATGCTCAAACCACTGAGCTATCCCTCCCTTCTTCCAGCACCTATTGGCATGGCTATGTCGTCGTAGGTTTTGAGTGTAGACTGGCTCCTGTCCAGTATCTCTGAAGCCTAACTGTATCTGTGTGTTTGCACGTAGCTTCGGCTGTGTGCGTATGTGTGAAGAGCTGCAAAATTTGTAGGTGTGTGTGTGAGAGTGACTAGTGGTCTGGGGCAGTGTGATTGTGTGTGGACTGGAGCGGCTACTGATAAGAACAATCAGGAATCTCTCTGCAGTCCGAATGAATGAAATTCCAAGCTCATTCTTCCAACATAGCTCTTGGTGGTGGTGGTATTTCTATTTCATTTTCATACTGTGGTGAGAGGGATCCACATAAGAATATGGATAGTATAAGTGCTGGCCCATAAATCCTCATTGAATTGAACTGACTGTGTGTCCGGAGGGGATGCTAGTGTGTGTACATGTGTCTGCATATGAGCTGGGGGTCTGAGTGTAGGGGCATGATGGGGAAAGTGACTGTCTGCGAGTCTGGCTGTGTGTCTAGGGTCTGTGGGTGCCTGTGTGTGTGTTGCTGGGGCTGTCTCTCTCTCTCTGTGTAGGGGTGTGTCAGTGTGTAGTGGTCTGAGGGTGTGTGTATTTGTGTATGTAGGGATGTGGGTGTCTGTGTGTGTGTGTGTAGGGGTCTGAGTGTGCATCTCTGTGTGTGTGTAGGGAGTGGAGGGATCTGTGGGTGTGGGTGTGTATGTGGGGGGATCTGAGGGTGTGTAGGGGTCTGAGGGTGGGGGGGTGACAGTGTCTCTCCCCGGGGTAGGGCTGGCTGGGAGGGGGGCTGCCCCTTTAAGAGCCCGCCCAGGCCGCGCAGGGAGGGCAGAGGCGGGGCTCGCCCGCGCTCCCGGGCTGCTCGCGCCGCACACCGAGCCCAGGACGCCGCGAGGAGCGAGCTCCGCCAGGCGCTGCACCCCGGGGCGCCTCGGCGAGCCCGGGAGCCCAGCGCGCGGCAGGGCTGAGCCCGGCCCCATGGGGCGGGCGCGGGGGGCCTGAGCGCAGCAGACAAAGGCGGCGGCCCCCGTGCAACTTTCCTGCGAGCCCCTGCGCGAGCCATGGGGGCCCGGCGAGCCCCGGCCGCAGGCTCGGAAGGCAGCGGGGCCCCGGGAGCCTAGCGCGGGGTGGAGCGAGCCCCCCTGGCTGCAGGGTCCCTGCTGCGTCTCGGGCTCCCCGCAGAGGCGTCGGGGGCGGCCAGCCCCGAGCCGGGGCCGGGAGAGGCTGACCTCGCCCCCCCGGGGGGCGCAGGACCCCCGGCCGCACCATGGGCGGGAGGGCCGGTCTGCAAACCGCCGGCCCCACCTGCCTGCCGGGCCGGACTCTGCACCCGACGGGCTCTGGCAAGATGCTGGGCTGGAGTCTGCTGCTGCTGCTGGCTTCCGTGGGGCGCAGCGAGGCGGCGGATGGAGAAGTCAATGCAGAGGTAGGGGCCCGTGGTCGTCGCTTACCTGGGTGAAAGTGTGGGCGTGCCAGGGGGCAGCCCAGCGGTGCCAGGGGGCAGCCCAGCGGTGCCCAGCCCAGGACCGCATTGGCATCGGGCCGGGCTAGGGGGAGCCACCCTGGATTTGCCGGGCTGCGCACTCGAGGGGAGCTCGCCTGCCCATGGCATCGTGGCTTGGGTTCGTCTCTTCCCTGAGCTGGGACTAGACATTGTTCACTAGCAAAACAGCCCGGCAGCTGCCCAGCCTAGCTTCGCCATGCGAGTGATGGGGCGGCCGGGGCCTCGGGAGACCTGCCCTTGGGGCACCCGGCTTGAGTAGGTTCTTTGGTTGCTTAGTCTGGAACCGTGCTTCAATAAAGGCCCACTTGTCTCCCCAGGCTCGGGTTGATTTGCTTGCACTTCGGCTTCGAACCTGCCTGTTGCTCTCACGCTGCCCACTGACTAAAAAATCCCTCTTGTGTGAGCACGGCTCCGCTTTCCGGCACCCTATGGCGATCCCGGGGGGACAAACTGGCCCTGCTCCCTCCAGGAGCTGCCCCTGAGCCCTGTCATTGAGTACTGGGCCAACGCCAGGCCTGAAGTGGTCAATCAGGGCGGGGGGTTAATGCCCTGCAGTGCTCTGCTCCAACATTGTGTCTGTAACATTTCCCTTCTCCAGCTCTGGTTTTGCTCCATTAGAGGATCCCCTCTATAACTGTGTGTTTAGATGTAACAACACACTTGGCTCCTATCCTCTCCATTATATGAGCTATCCGCCCGCAGGCACACGGACGGGTTTGTGGGTTTGTATGGGTTTGGCCGGTGGCCCCTTCTCTGTCTCTGGTCTCCCCTCACCACCTTTGCACCAGCCATAAGCTGCTGTGTACTGTACCGTCTCTTCCCAGGCCCTGTCTGTCCCGTCTCCCTCACGGGAAAGCCAGAGGCTGCAGCACTGTGTTAGCTCAAGGGCATGTGTAGCTTCCTCTGTGGGGAGCCAGGGGAATGTGAGCTGGGAGAGATCTGACTGGCATGAGAAAATGCAACCTGCTTCAAGTACAGGTGCAGAGAGACCAGGGCACTTGCTGCCGCCCTGCAGGGAGCTAGAGGTCACATCCTGGTCTCTGCCTCTAGCTCCGTTGGCAGCTGATCTTGCAAGATGGTGGATGACCCCAGCCTCAGTAGGAGTGGGAGGCACTCCGCACCTTGCAGGACCAGGCCCGTGACTAGTACAGGCTGGGAATGCTACAGAAGCAGTGGGCCGAACTCCCAGCCTGAAGAGGAAGCTCTTTGTTGCTCATTGGGGACCCCTTCTGGCTCTGAGGAGAGGAGGTGTGGATGGGGCTCTGGGAGAGGATCTGTGCCACGTGGTGGAGACCAATGATACTATAATAGGCCTTCACGGAAGCCATTTGGCCATGAACCAGACCCATCTTCCTGGATTTAGCCTCTAGATGGTGTTTGGGTGAAATGGGACATGGTTGCAGATGAAAAGGAAACAAGACATGAGCCTGATAGCCCCCCCCCCCCCCTTCTGCTAGCTGGTTTTTATCCTGGTACTCTCTGGGCGTAGGCCCAGCACTGGGATAGCAGGGGATGCTGTGGATGAGGACGGAAGTGCATTGCTGGATCTGGGAAGAGACCACAACGGAACTAGGAAGGGGCTGGCCAGTTGGGATGGAGGTGAAATGGTTGAACTTCAGGAGAAGGAGGAAGCTGCCTCTGTTAATGACTGCAGCCCAGTGGTTGTCAGCAGGGCAGTGTTCTGGTGTTTTCCCCATTATCCTCATGTGCATAATACAATGGAAGAGCTGGCACGGGCAGGATGTATCGCTCCCTATTTATACTTGGGCAGTCCCTGGACCCCCTTCCCCACAAGCCACAGGAAAGGCTCTCCCTGCCCAAGGATCTCAGCTCTCTACCCGCCAGCACCGAAACGGAGCCAGCGACAACGAACGGCTGCAAACGAGGCAGGTGCCGCCTCCTGCTGGATGCAGAGAATGTTTTCACTGAGTCGTTCTGGTGCTGACGCATTTCCGTTCTGGACCCTGTGGCTCAAACAAAGAGCCTAGGGCAACTGTGGGAGCCAGTGGGTGTCTTGCCATTGAGTTCAGGGGGCGCCTGATGAGGCTATAGGCTTATACGGGAGGGAAGTCCGTTTGAGTCGTGTACCAAGTGATGTATGGAGTAACTCAGTAGAGTTGAGCGAGATGTTGCCGCAGTTCAGGCCCTGGCTGACACGTGGGGTGGGCTGTAGGGGGCTCCGTTAGCCCCGGCAGTCACAAGGCTAGCGGCCTAGTAAGGAAATAAGAGATTTATTTATTTTTAAATGACAACTGACTGGTCCTGTAAGGAGAGTGGGTGGCTCGTGCTGGCGAGGGGAATGGCAGGCGGAGCCTTTCACTGCTAGGACATCTTTTCCAATCCAGCTGCAGGAGCTGCCAGTCCAGGTGGTTAGTCGCCCGCAGCTGACCGGTGGTTCGGCGGCCTGCGTGACCGAGGTGGTAGTACCGTCGTCCCAGTCAGTACCTAATGACTAGGGGTCTCCCAGCACATTGGCCCCTTGGTGGTTATTACATCTGAGAGGCTAAGGATGGACTGGGCCTGCAAACGGAAATATCCTGCCCCAAAAGGGAACCCGTCCCCCTGCGGTTCAGGCTGGGGGTGAGTTGCTGGGCTGCAGTGTTGTGGCAGGAGACACTTGCACTGGCTCTGGGGATGCACCGAGACGGCTTCGACCTGGCACTGTGTTCCCATCCCTCAGAAACAGTCTGGGTGGGGGAGGAAAAACCTCCAGTGTCTGCGTAACACCAGGCCAGCCCATCCCCCTTAGCGGGAGACTCCGAGCTTGGCAGGGTTGGGTAAAGCAGCAGATGAGGAGCCCAAGGAAGGCAAGGCCAGGTCTGTGTGAGGCAGGGGGGTGCGCATGGGTGTATATATAGCCGTTTCCCTTGTGAAGAGCGTCTGTCTCGCTGCTGCCCTTGAGCCGTGTGTGGGGAGTGTAATCAGGGCCTGTGCAGGGAGATCACCGCCTCACAAGCTGGGTCTGTCGAGTTTCAGCTGGACACTGCTTTCCCCCGGCTCCTGCCTGCTGGTCTGGCTGGGGCTCTGCCCTGACTGAGACTTCTGGACCGGTGCTGCGTCCTCTCCCCCAGCACCAGAGCTTCACAGCCGCCAAGCCCTGACCTGATTGTAATGAGCTGAGCTGGGTAGGGCAGGGAATTCCTGCAGGGCTCTGGTTACAGAGCTGGATTTCCCCCTCCGCCCAGCAGGTTCCTCCCACTTGGCCCTGCCTGGGAATGCAGCCCCCTCTGGAAATGCAGAGGGCATGAACCTGGCCTTACAGTGGGGACACTAATGCTTAGGAGTCCTGCATTCAGGGTGTGTGTGTGTGTGTGTGGATGGTTTGGCCAGGAATCAGCCAACTCTCTGCCCATCCTTTGAGCTGAACTCAGGGTGAACCCTGAAGGTTCCAGTTGGACTCTCCTGTTGCTGGCAGGATCCCAGCTGTCAATCTGTCATGGGGAAGGTGTTCCCCCAGTTCCACTGCCTTGTGGCACTTGGGAATGTGGCAAGGGTCAGGGGCATAGTGAGCCCATCTCATGCCCCGTCCCCACTGCGGAGACAGTGCCACAGCAACACTTAGATCCCATGTGCCACCCACAGTGCCTCTGGCACAAAACTCCTGCCATCTGGGAACTTCAGGAGACCCTCTGTCAGGCAAGATAGCAACCCACATTTGAGAACATGTTTGAAAGGTCACCTTGGCTGAACAGAGAGCCTGGCCCGTTCAGTATTCCCAGTAGCTGGGTTGCAGCGAGAGCTGATGAGTAGGAGATATGTGACAGGGTTAGAGGACATTGCAGGATGTGGCTGTCTTTGGAGTTTATAACCAATGATCTTTACTTTGAGGGCCTGGTTGTCTGAGAATTTGTCTATATAAAATGCATTTAATTGGCATGCACAACTACAGTGATTGCACATGCAAATTAGTTAGCTGCACAAATACATTGTCATTTGCACCAGCATGGTGACGCTGTGCAATTGTGACTCATGCCCCTGTGCTCCAGTGGGCAAATTCATGTAATACAAATGAAAGGAGCATCTCTATTTCCACCCGTTACAACATCTTCAATAAACTATTACAGAGAAAAGAAAAAGCAGGCAACCTGCTAACCTTACATCCACTTCCAGCCAACGAAAGGCAGCTCACAGCACGCAGTAGGCAAGATGTCCAGCAGGGGGCAGCAGACTGTAAAACTTCCATTCCTAGGACTGGCTTGAAAACCAGCTGGAATTTCAGTGGGAGTTTACTAGAAACTAAGATTCAATAGCGATCACAGGACCCTGTGAGCATCGAAAAGATGTTGTTTTTGTCAGATGGATTCAGGTGAATAGAAGGTTTCACTTATGGAGCAAGAGGCAGTGAATGCCAGAAAGCTCAATGAAGACCAGGGGATTGCCTTGTTTTGTTTGTACTGCACCTAGCACAGTGGGTTCTGGAGCTGTGCCTGCAGCTCCTTGACTCTGCTACAATATAAGCTAATAATAATAAAAAGCTGCCTGATCATCAGGCCAGGACCCCTCCTTGGAAACGTTTACGGGTCTTGCAAGTATTTGCACTAGCTCTAGAGTGCATCTAGCCCTTACACATTGTAAAATGTTGGACGTTAAAGTGTGGGTGTCACTTAACTGCTGACAATGGGGGGTTTGTAATAGCTTTGTTGCTATGAAATGTTCATGGCTCAATTGTTTCAGAGAACTGAAAGCCAAGGATGGCACTCTAGGGGCGAAGGTGGTGGAGTGGGCGTCGAGCAATGTGAGCTGTAGTCCCAATTTTGCTAGTAACTTGCTGTGTGACCTTGGGCAAGTCCCTTCGCTTCTCTGGGTCTCACTTTCCCCATCTGTCCTATCTACAATGGAGTGTAAGCTCTTCAGGCCAGAGGCTGTCTCTTATGATGAGTATGCACAGCACCTCATGCAATCGGGCAGCTAACGGCTGGTGTAATAATAATACGTATCCTTCTACGGGGCTGTCGTCACCTAGCTGTGTTCCTGGGATACCGTTCCCATGCTTGGGAACTTATTGCTTCTACACTGATGCAGTGGTGAAAATATCCCATGTAGGGCAAAAAAAAAAAAATAAAGTCTGATCTCTTCTCCGCTTGGTATTTCAGGATGTCCCAGGGAAGGCTTTACCATCCACACCCCCGCTGGAACAAAATCCTCCCTCCGGTTGAGTTTAAATGTTCATATGTATGCAAAAGCTGCTTTCCCCATCCCCAGGTGGAGGGGAGGCAGGGTTACCTCGTGGTTACAGCAGCAGGAGGCCTGCCCCCGATTTATGGTGGGATCTTGCTCAAGCCCATTCTGTGCCTCACTTTCCCCCATCTGTGAAATGGGGATAAACAGCCCCATTTGTGAAGTGTTTTGAGCTCCTCAGGGGCTGGGCACAAGCGGGGTGCAAAGTCATGGGGTGCCATTTAATGGGGCAAAATTCAGGCAATGGATTCCCTACAACAGCCAGGTATTAGTAGTGAGTCTTTTGCTAAGAGGCAAGTATCAGGGGGTAGCTGTGTTAGTCTGTATCCACAAAAACAACAAGGAGTGCGGTGGCACCTTAAAGACTAACAGATTTATTTGGGCATAAGCTTTCGTGGGTAAAAAACCCACTTCTTCAGCTGCTGATAAGAGGCAGGCAGCCAGCATACAGGAGAATCAGCTCCTACCCCACTGGGCTGACCCTGAGAGGCAGTACCCAACCCTAACTCCCATGGGAGTTGGTGGGGCTTTGTAGGGCACTGCTCCTCTCAGAACCAGAGCCCACATTAACTGGTCTTACAGCAGAGTCCATTGGTACCACTCCCTAGTGTGAGCATTATCTCCTCCAGTAACATAGGCCCACACATACCAGCTGAGGGCTTGGACACCCTCTTCCAATGAAAATCAGTGGGAAATGGGCATCCAGATCCCCAGGAGCAGTGGAGAATCGCACTCACTTTGTGCAGTGGCATAGCTCTGCCCTGGGGCCTCCTGACTTCAGCAATCATTTGTCGTGGAATACACCGCCTGCTGCAGGATTGTGCTCCAGAATAGAAGTGTTTATAGTCTGTTTCTAGTGCTCACAATTGCAGGGAAAACTTTAAAAATGGAAACTAAACCACTGAAGTGCTGTCTGCCTGGGCCTGTAGACAGCCTGAAACAGGAGCTCTGAAATGTTCCAACCTCTCAATCCGATTGTTAACTCTGAAGCCTACTGATGACAATGTCGCCAGTGGATCTGTTTCACTAGTGATCATTTTAGCAGAAACATCCAGCTGAAGTACTTACCTCCACAAAGCCAAACTGCCTCATATACCTCCTTGGGCACTCAAAACCCCAGCTGCCCCCACCCCTGAGCCCAGAACCTTTAGCGTCCCCCTCACATCAATCCAAAAATTTGCAGCACATTAAAAACTGAAATATGGCGATGCATTCTATTTATTGTATTCTAATTCATCATATAATTCAATTTCATATTTTAATTCATTCATACCCTCCAATATAGAATATAAATGAAGCTTCCACAGAATTTCCACCGCCCCAGAATGCCACTGAATCCAGGGCCCCTGGGCAGAATTTAGCGGTGGAGCGTACACCGAGTGCAGGTATATTAACATCTGCCCAATGGACAGTCACTCCTCGGCTCTTTCAGCCAACTCCTCAAACAGCGGTACGAACCAGCTCAGAGCCAGTGGGTTGAAGCTAACCTGAAACGATTAAACGTGAATGGGGACTCGCGAGACTATCCAGTTAGCGTCCCGTGGCTGTAGTGGGTCACTCAGTGGCGTGTTAGCGCTTACCCTGCTGGAGTCCGGGTGGGGTTACAGTCCTGTTGAAGAAGCTTTGCTTTTGACCTCCAGGTTTCATCCTTTTAGAAGGGTGGTGTGAGAGCCTTCCTGGCAGGGATGCAGGGAGAGTGGGGGAACCCGCAGGTGTTTAAAGAAATACCCAAGCCCCAGGTATCAGCACATGCTCCATAGCGCAAAGAGGTCTTTGTTAAACGAGGCCGCCTAGAACCTGCTGTAACAATAGGCAGCTGCCATATACAGCGAAATTCCTAGGGAGGCGTGTACTCCCGAGGGACTGATGTTCCTTAGCACAGTGACGGTGAGCAGGTTAACCGATCTCATGGTGCAGTGCTGTCAGGGGAGCAGATTACTGAGTGCCCTCCTGGCCTCCGAGCTCGCTCTCTGGCTCAGCTGCAGTCCTTTTGGGGCCGTGCCTTAGTACCCCCTGGGCACCTGTCCCAGGTAGCTGAGTCCGGGGCTGCGCCACTCTTTCAGTAGCCTGCCTGGCCATGCATCTGACGGGTGGTGAGCTGGGTCCTGCCAATGGCGTGGTCCCTCTGTGTGCTGGCAGCTTAACCAAAGGTTTAGCTCTTCTGGCCCGAAGGCCTATGATGGGGTGTAGCAGACCTGCGCTATGGGTCTCTGCCTCCCTCACCACTGGGCTCTGGGCCAAGCCAATTCCTACCCACCCTGGCAATGGTGTTTGTTTCCGTTAGGCGGGCGGGGTTACCATTGCCAGCGTGTAGCCTGAGCAGCTGGCTGCTGTGCTGGGGAGATTGGCAGGGCCTGCAGGGAAGGGACCTCCCAACTCCCAGGCCTGGAAGAGGCAAGAGAGCCCCTCGCAAGACACCAGCCTTTGCAGCTAGCAGCCCCTGCCCTGTGTCCAAGTCTCCGCAGGGAGCCCCTGTGGAGCGGGGGCATCCCAGCACACAGAGGTGTTTGCTGAACGGGAGCTGGATTCTACAGCACTGCCTGCCCCAGCTCGTGGGGTAACGTCACCTCTCTCCCCCTGGCTGGCGGTGTTGCTACCCAGGCACTCAGACTCCATGGTGACTGGCTGGCACGGTTTCCCTTGAGGTGGTCTTGTGGCTTGAGCGCTGCACTGCATTGTATTCTGGGCTTGTCCCCACGTGCCCTGAGTGACCTTGAGCAAGTCATTTCAACTGTCTGTGCCTAAGCCCCCCAGCAGTAAAATGGGAACGTGGACCCTTCCTTTCTCCTTTGTCTGTTGTGATTGGAAGCAGAGAGACTCTCTCTCTCACTGTGTATGTACAGTGCACAGCACAAAGGGGTCCTGATCTTGGCAGGGACCTCTGGCTACAAATCATAATAGACCCCACATGCCTGTAGATCAGATTGCTATGAATCAATTAGCAAATCCATTGATATATATATATATAAAAAATCTGTCGCTCCACTCTGAGTTAATCAGGGCTGGTATCAGTGTAAGGAAACAAACCACATGGCCTGCTGTATCTTCCTCCTGCAAGAAGAAACATGATCCCGGCTCTTAATAGGTTCCAAGAACCACTCCCCAGCACATGCTCAGGGCTGGGATTTCCAAGAGGCCTGACCCTGCCCTTGTTTGAGGGAGGCTACAGAGCCCTCTGGGATCCTTTGCATGACAGGGCCCATAAGTCGTTATTGATTTGGAGCCATTGCCAGGGAACTGTGACTACAGCTAATGGAGCAGAGAGGAGATGTTGTCAGGGCCTGATCCTGAGAAGTATTGAGGGCCCACAGTGTGGTCAGGGCCTCTCAGGCCCAGTGCAGCTCTGCTAGGGAGATGTTAAGGAAGCCAAGCTGTTTGGTGCTGGGGGGGTCTCCAGTCAGGTCTGGGATGGGGGATGGGACGCCTGCCTGGCTGGGCGATGGCTGGGGGAAGTGGAGTGAAAGGAACTAGGCCGTCTCCCATTAGCATGCTCACAGGGATGGTGATGCCAGCTGCAGCTTCTCCTGTCTCCTCCCCACCCCCCGAAAACCAGACGCAATAGCCCAATGACCTGGTCCAGTACAGCAAGCCCACTCGCCTCGCCATTGCCCCGCCTGGCAGGCATTGGCCACCGTGGAGCGGGCAGCCAGCAATCCCCTTCCTCTGCCATGCTTGTGGTCAATCACGGTGCCTGGCACGCTGGCATCCTGTTCTACAAGGGTTTGCCCATGACACACCGTGGAAGGAGCAGTTCTGTGTGCAGCACATTCATTCGAGCAGGAGGCCGGGAGTCAAGTGAGCTGGATTCTAGGCCAGAGTCTGCCACGAGTTTGTTGTGTATCCATAGGCAAGTCATTCCCCGGCTCGATGACTCAGTTTCCCCAAATGTAAAACAAGGCTCAGGGGCCCTCTGTATCGGTCACTGAGGATTCATTAGTTAGTTCACTAGTGACCTGCTAATTATTCGCAGTCGAAGCCAGCTCGCAAAGCCACTTCAGACAAAAGCAGATTTACCAACCGACAAAATTCAAGTTCAAACTGGTGTTAGCAAGGAGCGCTCTGCCACGGCGCCCCACACCTCGGCTCACCCTGCCCCACTGAATCCCAACAGACCCTGCTCTAGTGGGTGGGATAACATGGGAATGTCTCCCCCAGCTCCGTTGATGTCCGTTACTAATTAGTCATTCCAGTGCTTTCAGCGTGACAGAGATGCCTAAAGCACCTGGGATCTCCCCTCCAGCGAGAGATTTCTGATTTCACACAGCCCGAAATCTAGCCCACCGCTGGGACACCGGGCCCTTCTCTAGTACTCTCCAGCCGTGGCTTTCAAAGCACTTCCAAAAGGGTACTTGATCCTCACAAACCTCCCCAAGGCAGATGCAGCAGGTTAGCGCCATCGTACAGGTGGGGAAACCGAGGCACGTCACGATTAAGTGACTTGCTCATGGTCACGCAGTGAATCCGTGGCAGCAGTGGACTAGAGCTTAGGAGCCTTCGCTTTCATTGTCTGAGCGCCCACTTGAGTCCCCTGTCAGAGCCCCTGTAAGTGTAGCTATGACCCTGCTGGCGTGGAGATGCTTCACCGCTAGAGGCAGTAAGGCCTGCTCAGGGATGGTGAGGATCTCGCGCCCTCGTGGCTTGTCACGTACAAAAGCTCAATGCTCCCAGAAGGCGAGGGCCCCGTCAGATCCTGACTTCAGGCTACGCAGGCAGAGCTTAGCTGGTGACTGCAGGGTCTGGGTTTGGGTTTTCATCCGTGTCTATGGCTGCTTTCCCAGCGCCTTTCAGCGGCATTTCTTTGGGGCCCATCACTTTGGTAGCTGGAGAAATATTCAAGGAACCCTGCACGGCATCAGCTGGGCCCCCTGGCTTAGGGGCTTCACTGGAAGGCAACGTTCTCTGGGGCTACTCGTGCTGCAAGTGACAGCCAAGTCCCCCGACAGCCATAAAACAAAAGGGGCGGGGCCTCAGCCCTTGGCTGGCCTGGCTGCGTGTGTGCGTGTGCCCCACGTCGAGCCGTGGATTTGCACCAATAGAGCTGCTCCCAGCGTCAGGCTTTGAACTGCTGGATGAGAGCAAATTGTGCGATCGCACGAGGGGGAGGAAGGGCAGCGCGGCTCCCAGCACTTCTGGCTACGCGTTGTGCCTGCCCTGCATCCCACTGGGGGGCGTGAGGCCGCTCTTGTACCCTGAGAGCACTGGGCACCAGCTGTACATTGCTGGCAGGAAGCAAAGTTCTTCTCAACCCGTCCCAGTGGGCCAGGGAAGAGCTGACTCTGCAAATTGGCTTATTCCGCCCCCTCTCCTCCCAGCCCCTTTTAAGGAACCAGCGGATCAATGAGAGAACCCTGGCTGAATGAGCTCCAATGATTTTGCATCAGGCAAGCAGCCAGGCATTTCACACAAAGAAACCATCTCCTTCCCTGTTGCCTTCTTTAGACCCATCCTTTCATCTCCGCGGCGCTGACTCTGTTTACCACACACGCTCCACGTATATTACAAGAAACTGAGCTAACAGGAAACATCTGGTGGGAAAATAGTCCCCTCCCAGACTTTCACTGGGCAGGTCCCCCTCTTGTCCTCCATACCCTCTCCCCCACTGTCCTCTTCCCCTGGGTCTATCCTGGACTGTGGACTCCTCAGGCAGGGATGGGGCACTGATTTGCTTCCCACCCATAGACCCCGAAACACTTTACAAAAGCAGCTATCACTGTCCTCATTGTACTGCTGGGGAAACTGAGGCAGCAAGGTGGGTGGGCTAATTTGCACGGGTGGATTTTCAGCACTTCTGAAAAGCAGGCTTTAACGGACCAGATTTTCAATTCAGCTCCTCAAGCCGGGGTCAGATTTCCAAAGCTCCCGGGCAAATCCTGCCCCAAGGTCACATAGGGTATGTCTACACAGCAAAGAAAAATCGGCAGCTGCTCCGTGCCGGCTGACTTGGGCTTGCGGGGCTCTGGGACCTTCCCACTGCACAGGGTCCTAGAGCCAGGGCCCCAGCCCGACCCCGGAAGTTTACACCGCAATGAAAGAGCCCCGCAGCCAGTCCCCGAGCCGGAGCATGGGCCACCTGCAGGTTTTTCTTTGCTGTGTAGACGTACCCCCAGGGAATCCACAGCAGGGCTAGGAATAGATCTCTGATCTGCCAAGCTTGTGCCCACTCCGCGGGCTATGCAGCCTTCCCCCATGTAAACTGCCACGCTCACTGTCCAATAAAACACTGACTTGCCCCAGCCTCCCATTTGCTCTGTATTTTATCTCTTGCCTCACCCAGGAGTTGACGCGTTAATCTGCCTCTTCAGGATGCAGCCACCTTTGAAGTTCCCTGCGCTAACGAGGCGTTGCTTGCTAGGGCTTTGCAGCGCTTCTTGTGAGTGGCTTGGAGCCAAGTGAGAAATAAGGAAACAATAATGTGAAAGGATATGGAAAGGGTCAGGAGTAACCAGCGCTCGTAGCGCAGCAGCATGTACCACTTTCCCCAAGCTCCCCTCCCACTGTCCCGTCTCCAGTTGGATTCGCCAACCCCCTGGGCTAGATTCCCTGCCAGCATGCCGCCTCCAAGCTGATGCCCATGTTCTGATGCTTCCTGGAATCTCCCTGGCCACGTGATTGGCACAGGGCCCGGTTTTCCACCCCTCTCTGCCCATACGCAGCGTCCCCCCTCTCTGTGACGAGCACGTTGGTTGCCAGTTGTTGTTACCGTCCGGTGCGGTGGCCCAACGTAGGATACATGATCTCGGCTTGGGGAGGGATCGGTTCTGGCCAGCGGCCTGGCAGACCCACGTGTGCAAAAGGGAGGTTAAAAATAGCAGGTAAATAAAAGCGAAGGGTTGGAAGAACAGGAGGGAGATCAAAGCCTGATTATCTGCCATGTAAACCACCCCCCAGAGCCTCCTGGGCCTGGAATGTAAACAGCCCAGTTCCCTTTTCATTTGTCCTTTGCTCAGAGCGGCAACATCAGGATCCCAGGCCTCTGGAGGGGTCCGGGAAGGAGCAACCCCTTATTGTTAGAATCATTGATTTGCATTACCTGGGCACCTCACAGCCCCAGTGAGCTGAGGGCCCCCTTGTGCTAAGGGCTGCAGCCCATCTCTGCCCCTTGTTACTCACACGGGAGGGGGGGGGGGCGGTTGGATCTCCCCCAGGTGGCTAGAAGGCAGCATGTGGGAGCAGTTCCCAGCAGCAGGGCGCCCAGGCTTGTCCCAGCAGCGTGGGAGTAGCCAGCTGAACTGGACCCTTTGGAGCGTGACGCCTTGACCCCAGCAGTACGCACACAAGCAGACCTTGCTGCTGCTGTGTAGGGGGGCACGCCGGGGACTCTGAGAGGGGGAGACAGGGCTGGTTCCCATGGGGCTGCGGAAACTTCCCCCTCCAGGTGACGGACTGACTCCGGACCAGGTCGGTAGCCACACAAAGGCCTGAGCTGGAGGTGGCAGGTTTGCCATTTTCTCTCCAGCCCACTGTGCCAGCCAGGCGCCCAGGATCATGGGCACGGGGAAGGCTCAGCGTGTGACCCTCGTGCCCCCTTTGCAGGCCTGGCTCCGGCTCTATGGTTACCTCCCGCAGTCCAGCCGGCAGATGTCCACCATGCGCTCGGCGCAGACCCTTGCCTCCGCACTCTCCGAGATGCAGAGGTTCTACGGGATCACGGTGACGGGCGTCCTGGACGAGGAGACCAAGCTGTAAGCGTGTGAAAGGGGGAGGCCTGCCACTCCCCTCCCGCCCAGGCCCTGGGACGCTCCCAGGAGACACTGGCCGGACTATCCGGCACATCGAGGTGGGAGGGCCAGCCCAAGGCTGCAGCACAGGGCCCCTTTCCCAGGGTGATGGAGGAGACGGAGCGATCCTCCACCTCTTACAGAACCGAAGGACCCCGGCTCCCCACACCCTGCATCTGCCAGACCTCCCTTTCATCTCCCCAGCCATAACAACCGCCTGACTCTCCCCACTGCCAGGCACTCTCGGATGGGTGGGACTTGGGAACCTGTCTGATGCCCCCCACATCTAGCTTCACACGGGGCTTCTCAGAGCCTAGGGTCTGGTCTCCTGCTGGGCGTTGAGCCCCACCCCCTCCACCTTGTTCTGCATTGTGAGGCTGCCAGACACGCGCCGCACGTTCTCAGTCCTCACTCGGTGACTGCTGTGCTCGGCTTCCCCCAGGTGGATGAGGCGGCCCCGCTGTGGTGTCCCGGATCAGTTTGGAGTCCACATCAAAGCCAACATGCGGCGGAAGCGGTACGCGCTCACCGGGCGGCGCTGGAGCCAAACCCACCTGACCTTCAGGTATCGGCGCTCAGCCCATTGGGCCTTGGCTTAGCGTGCTCTGCGTCCCCACTCGGGCCTGGCCGGGGGCTGCTCGGCCTCCCAGGCTGCTAGGGCCAAATGCAGGGTGCCACCCGGGGCCTGATTCTCACTCACTCTAGTTTTACAAGGCTGTCATTCCAGGAGCTACTCCTGATTTACAGCAGGGGGAGCGGAAGAGGGTCATGCCCAGGGCACAACCCCCAGGTGGGGCAGCAGGGCTAGGGACCAGAATCTGCTCTCCAGAGGGGCTGAGCTCCAGCAGCCACCCAGCTGAGCAGCACGTACAGCAGACGGCCCAAACAAAACAAACGCCCCAGGCTCAGCGCTGGGCACTAAGCGGCTGCCATGTCTGCCTGCCCAGGTGCCGTGCTGCCATTACCTAACAAGCGGCCTACTGGATCCATGCCACGTTCTGTCTCTAACTCGCCTCCGGGCGTCGATACAGCTCTACTGGCTGTACTGGAGGTTGGCTCTCCAGCAGCGACATTGGCTTCCCTTCTTGGGACGGGTTCTGCTGCTTGCTTCGCTTCTGCCCCCCCCAGCCGGGAGAGGATGGTTATAAAACAGGGGGCAGGGCTGTTAAAGAGATCCCAGGGCTTGAAATGGGGCAGTAAAGGGATGTCTCGGGCCCTTTGCCAAGGGACCAACAAGACTGAAAGATGAGAGTCCCTAGGGAAGGGCAGGGCCCAGCATTCAGGGTATCATAAACCTTGATGTAACCCGCTGGCCCAGTGTCTGTCCCTCCCCCGGCCCTACCCCGTATGGCTGATCCAGAGAGAACTCCCTGCTCCTCTGCTGTGCACAGGGGATTTGGGGGCTTGCTCCTTCCCCACTGAAGCCAGTGGGACATTTGCCATTGACGTCAGTGGAAGCAGGCTCTGTCCCCCAGTGCTTAGCTAGGTCTGCGCATGGGAGCTGGAGATCCTGGCGTCAGTCCCTGCTGGAGAAAGGTTTGGATTACGTTCTAATACATGAGTAATGCCCCGTGAAACCGGTTTTGGGTGGGATGTGAGCTTTCCCCCTGCTGGGTTCGCAGCCCAGATGTTGCTGCACAGGGATAGTGCCAGAGAGCAAAACTGACCTGAAACCAAAGTGAAACTGACCCATCTGGTCCCTCTCCTGTCCCGGTTCCTCATGCCTCACAAGCGATCCCACGCTCACTCACAACCCCACCCCCGGTTTTGTGTCTCCAGCATCCAGAACTACACGGATAAGCTGGGGCGGTACCACTCGTACGAGGCCATTCGCCGAGCCTTCCGGGTGTGGGAGCAGGCCACGCCCCTTGTCTTCCAAGAGGTCCCCTATGATGACATCAGGCACAAGAGGAGGAAGGAGGCCGACATCATGGTGCTCTTTGCCTCCGGTTTCCATGGAGACAGCTCCCCCTTCGATGGCGTGGGGGGCTTCCTGGCCCATGCGTATTTCCCCGGCCCCGGGATGGGAGGGGACACGCACTTTGACTCGGACGAGCCCTGGACACTGGAGAACACCGACGTGTCTGGTGAGACTGGCTGGCACCTTGGGAAGGCTGGTGACTGGGGCAGAGAGGGGAAAAGGACTTAGTGTGTGGGGAGGGTGAGTCTCAGCTGGAATCCAGAAGGTTGAGAGATCACTGTGGGCTACAAGTACTCACCTGGGGAAGAGATTTCCGGTAGTAACCGTCTCTTTAATCTAGCAGGAAAAGGCATACCAAGAAGCTGAAGCTAGATGTGGTCAGGCTGGACTAAGGGGCAAGTTTTTAAGTGAGGGTAATTAGCCAATAACAGTGTACCTCGGGAGGTCGTGTCTTCTCCGTCAGTTGAAGTCTTTAATTCAGGGCGGGATATGTGCCTAAAAGACCTGCTCTAGCGCAACGATAAGTTATGGGCTTGAGGCTGGACTTACTGGGTAGGGTTCTGTGGCCTGCGTTCTGCAGGAGGCACGCTGGAGGGTCACAGCGGTCCCTTCTAGCTGTAGCAGCGATAGTTACGGCCGAGTTGAGTTTTACACTGGTGGCTGGCAAGAAAGGAAGAGGCAGCTGTCTCTTGCCCCGCATGGCGTGGGTGCGACGCAGCGTGAGTTGAAGGCTGCAGGGGTTGCCGATGTGTCGGGTACACTGTCCAGCGTGAGATTACTGGCATGGTGAGTTGTGTCCTGATCCCAAGCACAGCCCCCTCTGGCGCATGGTCAGGGAGAACCGTGGGAGTGGTACTGGCTGGCCTAGATGGTTGGACAGAGAGCCCCGGCTTGGCACAGGGAGGTCTGGGGGAAGGGAAAGGATTGTTAACCCCTGGGGTATTGGGCTGCAGGAGCCCCAGGGTTGGTGAGCATCCTGGGGTCTGTCCACCCTGCTGGGGGCCGTCCCTGAGCTCTTGTCCGCGTCTGATAGCGCCTTTCTCCCTCCCAGGCAACAATCTTTTCCTGGTGGCCATCCACGAGCTGGGGCACTCGCTGGGGCTGGAGCACTCCAGCAATCCCAGCGCCATCATGGCCCCCTTCTACCAGTGGATGGACACGGAGAACTTCCAGCTGCCCGAGGATGACCTCAAGGGCATCCAGCAGTTGTACGGTGAGCCGGGTCCCAGCTTCCTGCATGAGGGCTGGGCGGGGAGTGGGGCTTGGCCAGCCCAGCCCAGGTGTGTGTGTTGGGAAGTAGACAGGCCGGATCAAAGTCCCTTCCCTTCAACAAAGCATGAACCCTAAGCTGCTGCTGTTAACCCCTTCATTGCTGCTGAGCCACCGGTTTTCTGTGCAGCATCGATCCAGGTACATCAGGCGATGAGGCAGGTGCCCCTCTGCCCCTTCCTCAGACTTGCCCCTTCTATCACCAGAACCTGCTCTGCAGCTCCAGCCGTCCAAAGCAGCCTCCCTGTATCTGCCCGGAAGTGGCTGTCCACCATGGCCCGGGCCCCTTCCCCTCTCTCCAGACTCCTGTCACCGTACTGAGAGGGGAGCTGTATGCTGGACAGCGCAGTGGGCGTGGAGCACGGGGTCAGGGCTTGCCCAGCATTGCCTGTCCTTGCCCTTTGGGCTGCGGTTTGGGAACCTGGACTGGAGTCTGGGAGCCGTCAGAGAGGCTAGGGAGACAGAAATGCATCTCTGTCCCTTTCGCAGCAGGCAGTGAGGAGTTAATGATTTGTCATTCTGCCCCCCAAGCCGGGGGTGTTTCCAGGCACATAGCTGTACTATGTGGGGAACATCTGTCCCCAGTCACAATAAAATCGAAGCACTACCCTGTCTAGTGAGTACCCTGCCCTGCTCGGGTTGTGTCATAGGCCCTGTACTGCTGAGAAAGTAGCTGTAGTGGCCGAGGCCTGTGCTTTTGGAGCCATGAGTGCGGAGATCTCACCCCACTGACTCCATGCAGCCCATGAAGATGGGGGCCCGGTATGGTGAGGCCCGGGTGCCTGCAGATTTGTACCAGCACAGCACATTCGCTCCTGTCCTGCTGGGTTAGACATTTGGGAGTGATTTCTCATTGTCCCCTCCTCTTTCCCAGGTGCCCCTGATGGGCAGCCCCAGCCCACCCGGCCCCTCCCTACGGTGACTCCCCGCGGCCCTGGAAAGCCAGACCACAGACCCCCCAAGCCACCTCCCCCCGGTAAACCAGATCGGCCCCCGAAACCAGGCAACCCGGACCGGCCCCGAACCACCGACCGGCCCGACCAGTACGGGCCCAACATCTGTGATGGGGAGTTCGACACCGTGGCTGTGCTGCGCGGGGAAATGTTTGTGTTTAAGGTACCAAGCACCATTTCTCCATCCTGCCCTGGGCCTCGTCCCTCCCTCCATTCCCCCTGGCCCTTCCCAGTGTCTGGTTATGGGACACTTGCTTCCCCCACCCGCTGCCCCCTTCCCCGGCTGCCTGGCCGTCTGCCCCCCAGTGTGCTCCCCTGCCCTGGGCCTGTGGCGGGTCGAGGTGAGGAGATCTGCCCCGGGCCGTCCCAACCAACCCTACGAGTGAATCCTGCCGCCCCGCCGAGCCCAGGAGCCCAGGGCCTGGGTCCCCACATGCAGTGGACTGGGCGAGCTGTTTTCCTGGGCCGTGCTGAGCATCACGCCTGGTGGCCTGTTGTCTTGAAGGGCCGATGGTTCTGGAGGGTTCGCCATAACCGGGTGCTGGACAACTACCCCATGCCCATCGGGCACTTCTGGAGAGGCCTCCCCGGGGACATCGACGCCGCCTACGAGAGGCACGACGGCAAATTCGTGTTCTTCAAAGGTGAGAGACCCGGGCAGGGGCAGGGGCTTTCCGTGAATGCAGAGCTGGAGAGAGGGAGCAATTGCTGCTCCCAGAGCTGGGCAGACTCACCCCACCCCCGGCCAGTGCCCCACAGCCCTGCCCCAGAGCCCCTGCCCCCTGCTGTCCCAGCCCTGGCCTCCCCCACAGCTCAGGCAATGCCAGGGGCAAAGGCTCAGGGCCTGGGGGCAGTGCCCAGCTCAGCAGGCCGGGGCTGAAGCTCGGGCTGGGTGAGGTGGAGCCCTGGAGGTTGGCAGGGCAGCAGATGGATGGTGCCCAGCAGGAGTGCTACTGCTGAGAGAGGCCGCGTCTCAGCGGGAGAACAGGGCCAGGGCAGAGACGCGGGTGCTGAGTTTAGCACAAGCAGTTTCTCAGCACCATAGCAGCGCATGGTCCTGCGTGCCTGGCCGGGAGGGCCTGTGGGCTCCAGCGGGCTGGGCTGGGCGGGGTGACTTGTCTCCTACATGCCACGTGGCCCATGGCCCTCCTGCCATCTCTGCTTTCCCGTCCTTTCCCAGGGGATCGGTACTGGCTCTTCCGAGAGGCAAACCTGGAACCCGGGTACCCGCAGCCCCTCACCAGCTATGGGCAGGGCATCCCCTACGACAAGATCGATACTGCCATCTGGTGGGAGCCCACGGGACACACCTTCTTCTTCCGCGGGGACAGGTAGGTTGGCCCCGATGGGCCATGCGGGCAGCAGGGCTTCCCGTGGTCATGGGGGTCAGAGCAGGGGCCTGGCTGTGGAAACCCCTGGCTTCTATTTCCAGTTCTGCCCTGTGTCTCAGTTTCTCCATCTGTCTCATGGGGACAATGCGAGGCGCCTCCGATGGGATGCACTGAGTGTTGTTTATCATCCTACTCCTCCCAGCCCCTCATGTAACCTCCTGAGCACTGACTCTTCTGCCACTTCTCCCGAGAGACTTTTCTGCAGCCCTGTGGATTTCTCCTGGCGTGGGCCCTGGGCCCCAGCTTCCTCCTCCACTTCACCTGGGGTGGCAGCCCTTCCTCATGGCTCTCTGCTTCTGACCCCCCGCCAGCCCCCCAGCATCCCCCTTCCCCGCAGCACTGCGGGATTCAAACCTATGGTCGGGGGGCAGGGTGTCTATGTGCCGCTCCAGTCTGCTCGCTGTGGGTAGGATCCAGCGATCTGAGGACGTTGTGGCTGACGCATGGGACTGGGAGGCTGGGTTCTAGTCCCAGTTCTGCCACTGACCTGGGCAAGGCACCACCTGGCTCTGTGCCTCAGTTTCCCCTCCTGTTAAATGAGGGTGATGCTGCTGCTCCTTCCATCTCCGCACCGTGCTCTGAGGTTCCAAAGGTATTGTCGTGTGTGTCACTGAGCATCTGGTTGGACTAGGATGGGTGGGCAGGAGGAATATACCCACCACGTTTCCCGCGATCTAAGCAAGCGGGACACCCCCTGCTGGTTCTAAGCTGGGGCTGGAGCTGCCCTAGCCATGTTCCGTCCTACGGGACCCTTTTCTGGCGGGGTGCTGCCGTGCGGGGGACGGACACCTTTGAGCTGCCTGGGTGCCATCTGCTCACCGGGGTGTCTGTTCTCATGCAGGTACTGGCGCTTTAACGAGGAGACCCACTCCGTGGATCCTGGCTACCCGAAGCTGATCACCGTGTGGGTGGGAGTCCCTCCTACGCCCAAGGGGGCCTTCCTGAGCTCAGATGCCTGTGAGTGAGACGCTTGAGCCCTCCTGCAGGAGCCAGCTACCCCCTCTGTAGGAACCCGCCCCCCAGCGGGGAAATCACCCAGCACTGCCCAGCAGCACCTGTATCAGCCCCACAGCTGATGTACAGGGGCCCAATGATCACTGCCCCTTATGGCTCTTTCACAACTGGGGGGAGCGGGGGGGCGGGGGGCATGTTGCAATTCTGGCTGCAAAGATTACAGTGAGCAAAGCAGGGAAAGTCCCTTTCATCCCTATCTCTCGAACCTCCTAGCCCCTTGGCAAGGGCGTGGGAACCAGATGGGCACAGGCCACTCGGTGGGAACTTGGTCATTTCCCTGTCTCTCTACCCTGCCCCCTCTTCCCTCTCTCTCCGCCCTGCTTTGTAGTATTATCGGTACCCCCTCGCCCCTTTAATGCTCTGCGAAGCAGCTGATCAGCTTGTTCAACTGCCCCCCCAGTCCTCCTGTGGAACCCCCGGCAGATTGCAGGCTTCTGCTTGCCCCCGATCCTGCGTCGGCCTCTCGGCCTTTCCCCGTGTTCGCGCTGGGCCTGGCTCCCCACGGGTTACCTGGCGCCTGGTACCGAAGGGTTGCTGGAGCAGCACCTTTACACTGAGCCAGGGGCAGCGGGTGCGGGAGTGGAGGCTGGTGTCACCCCCTGAGCTTGCAGAGGGCACGGCAGAGCGCCTCGTTCGGAGTTACAGGAAGTCCAATTTCCTCTGCTCCGTTTCCTGGTCGCTGGAGCATAACCTGGCTTAGCCCAATGCCCGTCTTCTGTTCTGTTCAGCAGGGCACTGAGCCGCTAAGCTCCCTCAGGGCAGCGCTAAAGCAAAGGGAATTGTTTGTCCCTGGCCGGGAACAGACTCCCAGCAGGATGTCGCAAACAAAGTGCTCATTCATAGAGCATGTAGTGGGATTTTGGATCCAGGGAGCGATAGGGTCAGCTCCTGGGACTGGGTTTTAAAAAGGAAGGTGCTGAGTAATTAAAGGATCAATTATATTTGCACTAGGAGAAATTAACTCTCATGCTTCAGGGCATCAGCCCTTAACTGCAGGGGTCAGGAAGAAACCCCTCCTTCCCCCAACACACATCCTTCAGCATTGCACAATTAGCCAAGTGCATTGTCACCAGCTTTATTCTCCTTTCTATGAAGCATCAGTTATTGGCTACCACCAGAGGCGAGGATAGCAGACAAGACAGTCCAGCGGGCTGATCAGGTGTGGCAGCAGGCAGAATACCAGAGGAGGTGGCTCCCTGGTGGGATGGGGTAGCAGAGAGGTTGATTCTGGGGTGTGGCCGAGCGGTTAGCAGATCAGGTGGCACTAACCTATTCTCATTGGCTCCCTTCCAGCGTACACCTATTTCTACAAAGGCACCAAGTACTGGAAGTTCGACAATGAGCGGTTGAAGACGGAGCCGGGGTACCCCAAGTCCATCCTGCGGGATTTCATGGGCTGCCACGAGGCACTGGTGCCGGACCCCGACCCTGGGCACCGATGGCCTGACCTGGACAGACCTCCCTTCAACCCGGATGGCAGGGGCACAGGCGATGACCGGGAGGGGGACGAAGGGGAGGCCGAAGCACGCCCCAGCGACCGGGAGGAGGAGGAGGAGGAGGAGGAGGAGGAGGACTACGGCGGCCCCACCCGGGGCAGCGGCAACGACGTGGACATCGTGGTGCAGATAGACAAGTACACGCGGACCATGAGCATCGTCATGGTGATGGTGCCCCTGGTGCTGCTGCTTTGCGTTCTGGGCCTCATCTACGCCATCATCCAGATGCACAGGAAGGGGGCCCCTCGGATGCTGCTCTACTGCAAACGCTCCTTGCAGGAGTGGGTCTGATCCTGGACCACCTCCCCCCGCCCCCAGCCCGATCCCCTCTCCCACCACCATGGTGCTAACAAAGAAACTTGAGAAGACGAAGCCCCTGGAGCCTTTCCCGGACGACTTACACGAGATTTTGCACATTGAGTTGAATGCGCTCGGCCAGGCCTGCTTCCCCCTCGAGCATGTCGGAGACGCCCCACTACAGACTCCTCCGTGCCTACAGCCACCCCTGCCCTTCCCATGCCTGGATCAGGGCCGCCTGTGGCCCCCTCCCTGCTGGGGGAGAGGGGGGTTGCCCCACGATCTGGGTTGCTCCCAGTGTTCCCGCTGGGCGAGGGAGACCATGTCCGTGCTCTGCAGCCCCTGATCTCTCGTCGCTCCAGGGCTGGCATTGGGGAGCAGCCATTTGCTGGGGGCCCCCATCTCTGCTTCACAGAAGCACCTGGGCCCCGAGTGCCGAACCCCCCACGGGAGGGGACAGCTGG
The DNA here is from genome assembly GCF_011386835.1 of Chrysemys picta bellii. Taxonomy (NCBI): domain Eukaryota; kingdom Metazoa; phylum Chordata; order Testudines; family Emydidae; genus Chrysemys; species Chrysemys picta. Next base: position 6,817,596 of record NC_088804.1, on the reverse strand, counting down.
GTGGGTTTCCCTTATGGCCCTCCTGGGCCATGGGGGTCTCTCCCCCGTCCTCAGACGCCACCTCCCTCGGCTGCGTTCTCGGCTCGGCGCCCAGTCACAGGCTCGGAGGGGCAGAACTCGAAATGCTTCCTCAGCTCGGCTCTTCCCCCAGCAATCAGCCCTCCTGGTCCTGGATGTTTCCCTTTGGCGCCCATCCACATGTCGTGCGTGTGTTGTCTGTGCCGCGTCCTGGCTGGGCCTGTGGAGCAGAGGGAGGGGATCCTGGTCTGGGTGGTTCACCCCTGACAAGTCACCAGTCTGATCAATCCCAGGGGGGTACGTCCCCCAGCCCAAGGAAAGGGAAGCCTTTTCCCGGGTGAGGTCCTATAGGAGAGGCCTGGCTCTTTGGTTCATCCGAGGCAGTCTGGCTCTGATGTCTGTTTCAAGCTCCCCTCCCTGTCTCCTCGTGTCGGTGGTCTTTGCAGCCCTGCTCCTCCCCAGGGCGGGTGGGCCAGCCGCTCAGTGCACTGCCCTGGGGGAGTGGGAAGCCATCTCCCCGGCCCCTCTTCTCGCTCTCCCGGACGGTGCTAATGTCTAGCAGCCGCTTTTCCCCACACAACGCGCTAGCAGCGGAGCCCAGGGGAAACGGCCTCGTCCAGGAGCTTCTCCCCATGGCCACCCTTGGGCTGTGGCCATTGGCTTTCCTGGGCATTTCAGTGCCAAGCTACAGCAAGGGGAGGGCGGTGGGGTCGTGAGGATGCACGGGCCAGCTGGAGAACTGGATTCCAATCCTGGCTTAGGTCCCAGGTGACATGAGTTTGATGGCCTCAGCCTTGTGTCTAGCAGGGATTGGAATGTGGACTGACCAGGATTATACATCTGAGCCTGGGGCTAGAGTAGCTGGGGGGGCTGCAGGGCAGGGCGGAGGGGCACTGGCTGAGCTGGGGGAGGGCCCGGGGCTGGGATAGCAGGGGGGCGGCAGGGCGGAGGGGCACTGGCAGAGCTGGGTGGGGGCCCAGGGCTGGGATAGCAGGGGGGCTGCAGGGCAGAACCGAGGGGCACTGGCAGAGCTGGGGGAGGGTCCGGGGCTGGGATAGCAGGGGGGCTGCAGGGCAGGACCGAGGGGCACTGGCAGAGCTGGGTGGGGGCCCAGGGCTGGGATAGCAGGGGGGCTGCAGGGCAGGACGGAGGGGCACTGGCAGAACTGGGGGAGGGCCCGGGGCTGGGAAAGCAGGGGGGCGGCAGGGCAGGGCGGAGGGGCACTGGCAGAGCTGGGTGGGGGCCCAGGGCTGGGATAGCAGGGGGGCGGCAGGGCAGGGCGGGCAGGCACTGGCTGAGCTGGGGGGGGCCCGGGGCTGGGATAGCAGGGGGCTGCAGGGCAGGGCGGAGGGGCACTGGCTGAGCTGGGGGGGGCCCGGGGCTGGGATAGCAGGGGGGCTGCAGGGTATTGGCAGAGCAGACGGTGCAAGAGAAGCCCGGCTCTGGCTGCTGCTGGTTGGTTTCCGAGGCGTGCTGAGCTGGGCTTTCTGGCCCAGGCAGCGGGGGCGGGAGGTGACCTCACTGTGTTTATTTCCTGTTTAACTGTTTGCAGCTGGGAAACGAGGGAGGGAGCCTAAAGATAGCAGAGGTCTCTGGAAGGCTGGCCGGGAGCTGAGGGCCTGTGCTTCTCCCAGCCCCAGCGACACTGGTCAGTTCCCATCGGGGCCTCCGTCCATTGGGAAGATGCTCTTACGATGGAACTTGCCCTGTAGCTGCTTTTCATCCGCTTCCTTCTCCCCCGCACTCCCACTTCCGAGCCAAACAGCAGCCTCCGGGGCCTGTGGGAAATGGGGCTGGGAAAGCAGCAAGCTGCGGCGCCCGGCCCCCACTGCCCCAGAGCCGTGTGGGCGCTCGGAGCCTGAGAGGGCCGTGCGCGGGGGACAAGCCGCTCTGGGAAGGGGCACGGGGGGGGAGTGCGGCTTAGAAACTTTGCTCCATAAAAGCTTTTGTGGGAGCCCAGGGACAGCCCGACCCAGGCTCGCAGCCATGGCAGACCTGTTCAGCCTCTGGAGACGGGGCGGCAAGGCAGGCTAGATGCCGTCCCAGTTTGGGCAGCAGCCTGGCAAGCCCCAGATTAGCAGACACCGTACAGGTTCCTTGTAACTACACCCCTGAATTCGACTGTGCCTTATCGGGCACACCTCTTCCCGGAGAGCTGGGATCCACCAGGAAAGGTTGTGTATCGGGAGCAAGGGGGCTCTGAACACCCAACCTCCGTGGGCGCAGCTGAGGCCTTCCTGCCTTTTTCCTGAACCAGAGGGCGGCACCCACTCGGCAGATCCCACCCGCTCCGTTCTTGCACCAGACGTGCCGGCTTTCTCCTGCACGGGGAAATTGTCCCAGCACCGCTGATGGGCGCAAGGTGCAGAAACGGGTGGGATTTACTGTGGGTTCCAGATGCCTGAACTCTGGGCCAGAACCGGCCTGGCCAAATCTGCCTTTTTTCATGGTTGAGTAAAATACTGGTGGTTTTGTTATCATGGTCAAGAGCCAGCAAGTACCGTTTGTGTCTGGGCTAGGCCGTTTCCCTGGCAGTTTTGCCCGGGCGAAGGGGATGTGTCTAGGAGGGGATCGGTGTTTGCTGCACACCACAGGGATGAATAGGCTGCTTGGGCCAAAGATTAAGAGCCAGCTTCTCCCCGGCTGGAAATCGGCGTCTCTCCATTGACTTGGACGAGAGCCTCCGCAGGCGTAAATGGATGTGGTGCCACTGAAGTCAATGGACTAGATCCCCAGTTGGTGAAACCAGTAAAGCCCCATTGGCTTCAGGGGAGCGATGCCAGTTTAGACTCGCTGAGCTCTGGCCCCGTGGGTGGCCTTCCCTGCCCCTGACACTGAGCTGGAGGTGAGACGGCACCGCAGGGTCCCTGGACGCCTGCCCCCTACCACGCTGCATGGATAGCAGTGGCCTGGGCGAGGTCTCACTGTGTGGCGGGGGGCTACAGGCTTGCTTCCATACCGGTGCCTCTGGCAGGGCAGTTCACTCAGTGCCCCAGGGGGAAACTGTCCAGGATCCCAGAGGACTCCCCGAACCCTCCCAGGGCAGCCTGGTTTGATCGGCAGGTGAGGACCGTTGATAATACAGCACTCTAGGTTCCCAGGGTCCCAGTCAGCAGAGCCACTTGCTCTCCCTCACCCCAGGGTGCTGCTCCCCTGTGGGCACCTCAGCTATTATCACAAAGGCAGGCGTTTCTCCCCGGACATGGGGCTGCCGGGCAAGTTCTCAGCCCTCGGGAGCGGGGACAGTATGGCTGGAGTCCCCCGGAGCTTGGCTCCCTGGAGCAGTCTTCACTCAGTACCCCTCCGTGGGAAAGCACGGGCTCCCGGCTTCCCCGTCAGCGACCATGGGGCCACCTTTGTTTGGAAAAAGCCTTTTGTTGGCTCCAGCCGCTTGTCTTTCCCATTTGGAGCGTTCCCAGCGCTGATCGGCCAAAGCCGTTCCCCTCTTTGAGCCCATCTGGAAGCTGGAGCTGGGCCGAGGCCAGGCACTCGCAGAGCCCTTGGCTTTAATGAATGGAAAATTGTTCCATTTTTAAGCGCACAGGTGTGTGCTGGAGAAAGTGCATTTCGGGCCAGGGCTGGCCCAGAGCCCAGCTCCCGCTTCGCTCTGCCTTGGGGCAGGAATTCCACGCCCTGCCTTCCCGAAGGCGGCCCGGCTCCGCTGGGGCAGCGTCCCCCCCCAGGGGATCCTTTCACCTCGCTGACCCTCCTGCAGGGGTGAGCTCACCATGGCGTGAGACTGATGGTCCTCTCCACGCCGACGCCTGCTCGGAAAGGGCCCCAAAGCGACGTCTGGCCCAGTCGCGCAGCGCTAGCAAGGCAGGCCGGGGTTAGGTTCCCAAGGCTGTCGGGCCCTCAGCCTCAGAGGAATTTATCTGCCTAACTTCCAGGATCGGGGCCTCAGCACCAACAGGCCCCATTGAAATGTGAGCCTGAGGCTCCCTAGCAGGGCACAGGGCACCAACACTTGAGGTGGTGACCACCACCCCCCAATTCCTCCAGGTCAGCTGCCTCGGAGGAGGGGCTGTTTCTGTGGCCTGACAGCTCTCCCCACCCCATGTCTCCCTCTGTCCCCGCATCCTGTCCATGCCCCCATCAGCACGGGGGAAATGGGACTGGATGGGAGGGTAACTAACCCTAACCACCTCAGCTCTGCGCCGGCAGCCATGGCAGAGAACAGGGGGCCCCTGGCAGTAGCGCAAGAGGTGGTGTCCCATGGGCATGGAGGCTCATGGTGACAGCCCACCAGGCCATGCCCTATCCCTTGTGGTGTCTGTCTGTCTGTCTCTCTCTCGTGTGTACACGTGTGTTTGGTTTTTTTTAACGTCCATGCTGGTCATGTTTAACTGCTACACAATAAATCCTACCAAGCCAGCTGTGGGCCGCTGTCTCTGCGTCCCCTCCCCCGGCTCCCCTTAGCATGAGTCCATTAAGCCCAGGGGCAATTAGTGGCAGTTCCACTCACTTGCCTCTTGCTCCATCCCTCTGCCCTGGGGACTCTCTGGTGGCCCAGCCCTGCCCTGGTGCTGAGCACTTGCCGCTCATGGGTGCTCTGCGGCTCACAGGATCAGGCCCCTGGGGGGCACCGGAGCAGCTGCCCAGCCTGAGTTGGGCAGGGCCATGGAGATAGTAACAGTCCACCCTGCCTTGGGCTGGGACCGGGCATCAGGCCTCCCGCCGAATCAGGGCAGGGATGAGGTTGGGACTGGGCCCCGGGGCTCGGGGAGAGCTGCTGGTAACAGCTCTTGCTACAGCAAATACCCCCTGTTGCCTTCCTCCTGATTCCTGGCACCCAAGCTGCCCCTCCCGCCTTTGAATACGTTCCTGAAGGAGCCAGGCTTTGCATCACGAGCAGGGGAGCCGTGTGCATGGACAGCGGGGGCCTTTCTCGAAGGCTGTCTTCTCCTGCCCTCTGATGAACCAGGAGCCAGCGCCAGCGCTGGTCTGGCCGTGGGGATGGAGGCTAGCAAGGGTGGGGCTCTAGCTTGAACTTTCCTTGCAAGAAAAACCTCCACGGAGGAGCTTGGCCCTGGAGCCCCTTCTCCGGGAAGTCATGTCAGGCACAGCACGGACCTGGCTGGCTACATTTTGGTATCTGGGGAGCAGGCACTCAGAGGAACAATGGGGCTGGAGGAAAAGCAGCTTGCCTTGTGTTGGGCGGCTTTCAGACCAGGAGGTAGTGAGGGCCCAGCGAGCTGGACAGGGGGCCAGGGGTGAGGAGGTGGGCTGACAGCTCCAGGATATAACTTTCGGAGGGCCTGTTTGCGCTGCTTGATACCCCTGGGAGCTGCATATGTACCAGCCCTCAGGAGTGTAAAAGCATGATGGCACCTCCCTCTCCCCGTTCTCTGCTAGCCCAGTTTGCCTTCCAGTCTGCGCCCTCAGTTCTGCCAGTGCCCCTCAGTCCTGGCCGGCAGAACTCCTGTCTTCTAGGGCTGGGACCTCACACCCAGCTCTGCCAATGCCCCTCAGTCCTGGCCGGCAGAACTCCTGTCTTCTAGGGCTGGGACCTCACACCCAGCTCTGCCAATGCCCCTCAGTCCTGGCCGGCAGAACTCCTGTCTTCTAGGGCTGGGACCTCACACCCAGCTCTGCCAATGCCCCTCAGTCCTGGCCGGCAGAACTCCTGTCTTCTAGGGCTGGGACCTCACACCCAGCTCTGCCAGTGCCCCTCAGTCCTGGCCGGCAGAACTCCTGTCTTCTAGGGCTGGGACCTCACACCCAGCTCTGCCAATGCCCCTCAGTCCTGGCCGGCAGAACTCCTGTCTTCTAGGGCTGGGACCTCACAGCCAGCTCTGCCAGTGCCCCTCAGTCCTGGCCTGCAGAACCCCTGTCTTCTAGGGCTGGGACCTCACACCCAGCTCTACCAGTGCCCCTCAGTCCTGGCCAGCTCTGGGCTTTCCCCTATAGCTCTATCACTGTCCTTTCATCTTTCACAGGCTCTCCTGCTACCCCAGCTCTGCCAGTGCTCCCAAAGCATCCCTGACCTCCAGTCCCAAGACACCTCCTTCCCTTCCCACCAGTGTTCAGCAGCTGACGTTCCTCCAGCCCACCAGTCCCTGACATTCCTGGGCAGAGCTCTCAGCCTCTTCCAACCCCTAGCAGCCCAGCTGCCACAGTCCCATTTCCTTGTGCCATCCTCCTAGCCCGGCGGAGCCAGGGAGCAGCTGGAGGCCGCCTGACCACAGCACCTTATCAGCAATTGCTTCATTTACTTGGCTGGGGAGGGCCTTTGTTTTCTAGGCTGTGAGATTGCAGGGTTAAAGCCAACAGAAGCTGCTATCAAAGGGGCCTGCCATGGACTGCAGAGGAAACACAAGGCCAGGTTGCATTGCCGTTTCCTGGCGTTAGCATAAGCCCAGGCTTGCTGCAGTGATGGTGGAAAACACCCAGGGGAGACGGGCTTCTGTGGGGCAAGCTTTGAATGCTGTCCTGGCTTGGCAGCTAGGAGAGCATTGCCTGCAGCATGCCAGCCCCTCGCCCTCGGCTGCAGGGGCTTTGGGACAGGGCCTGTTGCCAGGCATGGGGGAGCCGTTCCAGCTGGGAAGTGGGGCAAAAGAGGGGAATGTTTTACAAGCCAATAAAAGACTTGTTTTGCCTGGCGTTCAGCCTCCTGTGATCTCTGACCCTCTGTGATCATTGCTACCCAGGTGGTGGGCACTGGTATGAGACTCTGGCTCAAGGGGAGGTGAATCAGGCCCACTGGCCCAGCAAAGCCAGTACCCCACCACCACCAATACCCAGGGAATGAAAGACCCTTCTAATGCAACTGGCCGTGTGTGTGATCTGCAGACAGGGACCCCGATCCCGCTTCTGGGCACCACAAGACGCCCATTGCCGTCAAAGGCAGGTCTCCATGGGGAGCAACTGCAGGAGTTGCCTCAGCGAGGCAGGCACATGATGAGTCCTTCCAGACATCCCCCTGCAGCGGTCGTCCCAAACCTGGACGCATGCGCTGGGCTCATGACCAGACTGGATCAGAGCAATGGGCCCTCTAGTCCAGTAGCCCATTTCTGACAGTGCCCAGCACTAGCTTCAGAGACAGCTGTAAGAGCTCCCATAATGCAGTATAGGGAGGTGTCTTCCTGACCCCTGTCAGCTGGAGGTCAACATGCCCTGAATAGTGAGTGTTTCTATCCCTGCTAAATGTCTGGTCCTAGCTAATGCACCTTGGGGGGAGTAGCTCAGTGGTTTAAGCATTGGCCTGCTAAATCCAGGGTTGTGCGTTCAATCCTTGAGGGGGCCATCTAGGGCAAAGTCAATATTTGGTCTTGCTAGTGAAGGCTGGAGGCTGGACTTGATGCCCTTCCAGTTCTATGAGATAGGTGTATATGTCCATAAATGGATGTTCCTATTCAAATAAATATCTAAGCTCATTATGAATCCTGCTAACATCTTAGCTTTGGTAATATCCTGCGGCACTGAGTTCCACAGTGTAATTATGCCTTGCATTTAAAAACATCTCACCCCACACACCCAAACAAACCCTCATTTTATCAGTGGGCTGGCTATTGACTTTTAATGCCATTGGTCGGCCCCTCCTCCCAGTTTTATGCGAAAGGGTAAATAGGCGCTCAGGCTGGATCTGCGCTGATAACTCTTATCAGCCTCTTAGCTTTGCACAGCTTTGGAGATTACTGAGGGGGGAATATAGTCTCCACAAGAGATGTGGGTTTGCATGAGGCCCCGCCCTATAATTATTGCCCTGCTGCTTGGCTGCTCTGGCTTTGCGCAGGGTGGCAGTAATATTGGCCCGGTGTGGTAAGCACAGGGGCTGAACTACGACAAACTCAGGTAATGGCGTCAGTGCAGGGCCAAAAAGGTGGGACTCTTGCAGGGAACAACGCCCTGGTTCTCAACCCCAGCACAAGCGGCCTGAAGCCTGGCTAGGGTGACCAGACAGCAAGTGTGAAAAATCGGGACTGGGGTAGGGGATAATAGGAGCCTATATAAAAAAAAAGCCCCAAATATCGGGACCATCCCTATAAAATCGGGACATCTGGTCACCCTAAGCCTGGCGCCAAGGCAAAAGGCTCCAGCATGCTCCACGTGCCAGATGGCCCTGGTCTCTGCACCCCATGGACCTGTTCCCCCTGAAAGCCCAGGGCGCTGAGTTCAGGGCCGAGAGCTTGCTGGCTGGGAAACAGCTGGCCCTGGATTCACAGAGCAAATGGTTTTTCTGGCGGGTGTTGATTTCACCGCAAACCTCAGTCCCAGCCCACAGACATAATAATCCACTGCCTCCCCTCGGCATTTGTTCCCGCCTCTGCTGAGATCCTTGCTCTCTGCGCAGCCGGGCTTTGGAAGCAGAGCCGGGCCATCCTCGCATTCTGCAACAGGAGAGGATCAGCTGCAGGGCTGTGGCCTCAGATGCAACTGACAACAACAGACTTTCCTTTCATGGGGCTGCAGCAGCCGGCCTGATGTTCCTCTTCCCTGCTGCTTGGGCAGAAAGGCCTTTTTGTTACCCGCAGCAGTCGCTGTGCTCAGCGCGCCAGAGGGCTCTGGTTAATGCCTGGGCATTGGTTAGTTTGAGGGCAAGGTTCGGCGTGAAGGGCCAACCAAGCCCCCTTCGCACTGTGCCCAGCGCCAGTCCACGGTGCTGCTCGTGACCCTTCTGGCAGCCACAGGCCAGCAGTGGTTGCACCGTTCTCTCTGCAAGGACGGCTCCTTCCCAGGGGAAGGGCAAACTGCGCTTGTCCACCGCGGGGGTTGGATTGGTGGCACCTGGCTTGGGCCCCTGCGGAGCGAAGGAGCCTGATCCTTCACTCCTGCCACGGGGTGCAATGAAGCCACTCCTGATCTCCACCAGCGTGGGGGAGCAGAGTCAGGCCCTAGGCCTCCTGACAGCCAGCATCCTCGGGCTGGACTCTGGGGTACGGGCTCGTCTCCCTGGCAAGGGCGGGATGCCGCTCCGTGGCACCTCAGGGAACAGCCGGGGAGATGGCGGTTCCGGGATGCGAACGTCACCGCCGTTAGGACTAAGGCCAGGCGTGAGGGGCTGGCCAGCTGCTCAGTATTGACTGTCGGGGGGGATTGGGAGCCTGCCTCTGATGGGGCCAGTGCGGGAAAACACAAAGTGAGGCTTTATACCATTGGGGACCCGTGAACAAAACAGCACTTCCAGAGCTCAGTGCAGCCGTTCCCCAGGTCACCCTCTCCCTCCCCCCCCCCCCGCGCCTGGGGCAGCAGCCACCTGTAAGTGACTTGCCGCAGGAGTCCATGCAGAGTTGGGAGTGGAGCTGGGGGGGGGGGGGGGTTCCTGGCTCCCATCGCTGTGCTCCGCCCACTACGCCGCATGGTCTCTGTAACACAGGCAGCCTGGCTGGCCTGCTGCTGCATCCTGGGAGATGATGGGCCCCAGGTGTGACCAGGGCGGGGCAGCACCTGGCGCACACGATGTTCTGGGTCCTTGGTCCAGGCGGGCCTCAGCCTGCGTGCAGTTGAGTGGGTTCCTCTGCCCCAACCAGCCCCCCCCCCGATAGCGAGGCTGGGGAGACACCCCCACTTCACCTTCTTCTCCTGGCAGCAAGCTCCCTGGAAATCCCAGAGCAGCCGGGAAGTATTTGGCCGCCTGCCAACCTGCTGGGAGTTAATCACATTCCATTCACAACACTGCTCCATCCAACCCCCCCCCGCACCCCGCTTCCCTCCCCCCCCTCTCCCCGCCACACTGACCTCATTCACTTCCTCGCCCATCAACCCCCCCACACACAATGCACAGGCTGCCTTGTCTGACGTCCAGCCAATTACACCATTTCAAGGAAGCACTTAATGGCCTCACAGGCCTCTGGTCAGGGAACCGGGGAGTTGATTCTTGCGAGGGTTCATGCATGGGCTGCATGGAGCGAGTCCTCTCTGCTCCCTTGGCCGGGGACTTAGCGCTGACTCCAATGCGGTTTAAGGAATGTGCTATTCCAGGCTAGGATCCCAACCCACAGCGGTGCCAATGCACCTGAGTCCTGACCTGCGGCACCCCTGCGATTCCAGCCCTAGCACCTTACAGCTCTGCCAGTGCCTCTCCGGCTGCCGGCTGCACCCGCTGCTAGCCCAGTCCTGAACCCAACCGCTGAGCCAATGCTCCTCAATTCCTGCCACTCCGGAGCTCACCTGCTCCCGAGCAGAGACAGCCCCTGAGTCAGGAACGGTCTCACGCGGCCAGATAGCCACTGGAGCGTACCTGGTGGCCACGGCATGCACGTCACATGAGCAGAGCAGAGGTCAGACAGGTGCATGCACAGGCAAAGGGAAGGAGGGAGTGAGGCCTAGAGGGATCACAGCAGAAGCTCAGGAGTCAGGCTGGGTCTACGCCCTGCACTGCCACTGGCTTCCTGGGCATGTCACTGCTCAACACCTACCTGACGGCTCCTCAGCAGAGCAGCTGTCGAAGTGCTTTGCGAGCACAGGGTGAACCATGGTGGCCCTTGCACCTGCCAAGGCGAGGGGAGGAGGCCCGTGGGCAGGAGGTCTGTGGAATCGCAGCTGGGAGGGGAGAAGGTCCCTGCACCAAGCTCTCCACGGGGAAAAGTTCTAGTTGCCACAGAAGGCCTGAGGATGAAGCTGATAGGTAATTAGGATGAAGGCTTCTGAGCAAACTTGACACCAGCACAACAGCTGGGACTGGCCCCCATCGTCCTCTGCTGACGCCCCACAGCTGCCCAACTGGGCAGCATTCAAAGGCTGGGATGCTGGGGGGGGCTCATGGGGCTTTATGGGCACGGGCAGGGTGAAAACGGGGTCTCCAGTCTATGTGTCCCATGCTCGTGGCTGGAGGCTGGCGCTGTGGGACGTGTGGTCGCCTCAGGACCCCTGTGCGCAGCCGAGGCACATACATCACCGGCACCAGTCCCTGCTGAGAAGCGGTTTTGCCAAGGCTGCGTGACATCTGCCCAGGTGGACGTGCTTATGGGATCTGGCCTCCCTGAAATCAGCAGCCCCTGCACTGGTCTAAAACGTTTACAGATTTATCTAAAAGCTCCATTGGTTTGGAGACTGGGGAGCAACAAATCTCAAACCTGGCGTACAACAGCCCCCAAGCACCCCCCAAGTCTGTCAATGCCCCTTAGTCCCCACCTGCAGCCCCCCCGGCTATCCCAGCCCCAGGCCCTTCCCCAGCTCTGCCAGAGCCCCTCAGTCCTGCCCTGCAGCCCCCTGCTCTTCCATTAGCCCCCCTCTTCTGAGCAGAGATGGTGCCAAACCTCAGGGTGATTTACCGAGGGACAGACAGGGAATGGGGTCAAAGCCGGCCATCAGGCCCAGTTTGATTAGAAAAAGTTGGGGGAACTAGAGGAAAGCCACAGGAAAGGCAACGGAAAAATGACACCCAAACTGGAGGCCAGAGATTCAGGGTCAGGCGCTAAACACCCGTAGGGTATCATTATTTACCCCTGATATCCTGGTAGTGCCCCGTGTCCCCAGTCCACCGGGCCAGGCTCTGTACAACGCAGGAAGACACAGTCCCTGCCCCGTAAAGCTCTCAGTCTAAGACCCACGACACATTTCGTGACTGAATTAACCAGAGCCCCTGACGACGGCTGGGGTGGCCTGGATCTCAGCTAGACTGCACGGAAGAGCTCTCCCCACTACGAGTAACTGGGCAGTGGGATCGCTGCCGTGGGGGGAGCATGGCTGCAGGGCATCAAGCCAGGTTAGCGCAGACAGAGGGGAGTTTGCTGGGGAGCCTCGCCGGAGGAGGGGAGCGGTCGGCACAGGTAACCCCCCGGGTCTGCTTTCCCCCTGCTAGCTCCAGTCGTGTGATTACCAGCCGATGGTTTTGCAAAAGGCAGCTATTTCTCCCAGGGAGCCTGCCAGAATGCAGCCTTCCCACTCACGGACAAAGGCCCTCCTCTGTCTCCTCTTCTCTCCCTGCAATCCTAGGAACCCGGCGCTGGGCTCTGTCACCAGCCTTGCAGACACGCCCCCGTCCCTCGCACCCCGGCCGTTCAGCTCCCTGCCGGGCAATGGACGGAGGGCACCAAAGCACAGGCTAGTCATGGCCATTTGCTCCACGATCATGCTGCAGGTTCATTGCTAAGCCCAAGCTGCCCCGCTACAGCCCAGAGAGGGAGGAAATCAAGCTGGAGCCAGGCCAGAGAAGCCTTGTTTATGAAACGCACCCCCAGGCAGTGTGCTGCACCGTCCCTCGCCATCGGTGGCTGGGTCATGGGTAGAGGTCGACGACTTGGTCCTGCTCGTGAAGGCAGGGGGCTGGACTCGAGGACCTTTCAAGGTCCCTTCCAGTTCTAGGAGATAGGATATCTCCATTAATTAAAATACATTAATTAAAAAATTATTAATTCAATTAAAAATTAATTACTAATTAAAGCCTTAGTCAGCAGAGCGGCTCTTTGAGCTCAGACAGCAGAGGCCTCCAGATTCCCAGGTTTAATCCTTCCCGCTGCCGAGCCAATGGCATCGTGTTACACCGCCAAAAGTCCCCGGGGATGGGCCCGGTGCAGGTGTGCGGGCGTCTCTCAATGAGGGTCAAGAAGGGTGGTTTGGAAGGAGAAGAGCCCGGACTGCATCTCCTCAATGAAACCAGGCCGCTAACTCCCTGGGGCACTCAGCTGAACGTCCTGCCATGCAAAGGACGCCGTGCTAGCTCTGGAGAAAGACCAGCTCCAGCTCATAGCCAGATCCCAAATGCTGCCGTCTCGCATCGGTGCCACCCCCCCTCCTCTAGCTAGGGACGCCCTGCCATGGAAGGTGAGAGTGAGGCGTATCCACCCCGTTGGCTGTCACCCCTAAATAACAGTCAGTGCATTTCCTACAGTAGAACCATCACGATCGGGGCCCCATTGGGCTGGAAGCTGGGCAAATAGATATAAAGAGCTTAGGCCCAGCGCCTCAAAGCGACGATATGTATTTGTCTACCTCCCATTGAAATCAATGGGCGTTAAGCATCTCCATACCTTGGAGGATCTGGGTCTTACAGTCCTGGAGAAAGGTACGAGAGGGCTCCCCAGCTATTTAAAGGGACGCCATCCAAATCCCCTACATGACAGAACTGTCATGGACTCTAGACCAGACCACCAAAGTGGAGTCAGCACTTCCCTAGGCAGCAGCTGCTCTTGGCCTTTATTTTTGGTCCTGTGAAAGTTCAGCAAGGACAAAGGCAGAGGGAGGCTTCCTGCTCCTCCCACGCATGCAGGTCCTACCCCACTGCCGGCTAGTGGCTGGAAGCCACGCCTCACTGAGAATACGCCCCGGAGTCTGGAAGGAGACAGCCAGTTTAACGAGCCCAAAGAATCCAGGCTCACATTCCCCATCCAAACCACAGCAGGAAAACACACCAGGGCCGAAACTGATCTGGAGAACCATGGAACAGGAATCCAGGGAATGAGCAGCCCCAAGCCGTGGGAGAACCATGTAGAGTAGCTCTGTCACTTGTGGCTGTAATCCCCACTGGGTTCCCCATGGAGAGCTGACAGCTGCTGCACATTGCAGGGCTCCCAGGTGATTTGGCCAACACCATTCCCCCAGCCTCACTGTTTCATGTGGGACAGGCCATCTGCCATCCGGTCTTACTGCTGCTTGTGACTCTGCCTCTTTGCAAGATGGCACTGACTTGGGAGACGTTGCAAACACGATGGAGGACAGAGAAATAATCGCAGGGGAACTGGAAAGATGAGACCGACGGGCAGGAAATGAGAAAAATGCAAAATAATGTGTCTGGGGGGGGGAGGCTCCAATTCCCCAACATTCAATGGGAAGGAAACACATGGAAAGAGACTTAGGGGTGACAGTGGGCAGCAAACTAGACATGAGGTTTTCCTGTGATGTAACAGCAAAAAAATGCCAATAGGCTGTTTAATTGCATATGCAGAGCTACCAGGTCACAAAGCAGGGAGTCCCTCTCTAAAGAATAAATGAGGTACAAAGCATGGGGCAGGAGTGAGGAAATGAAGCCAGCAACTATGGTGGACGTAACTGTGTACGCACATGGGGGATGTTGTGAGTCTGTCTTTGGTGTACAGCACTTTTAAATGTAAAGGAATTTCCTGGACTGTCTGCTGTGGGCACACAAACACTCCTGGGAGTTGATTCAAGAAGGCTGTTACCGAATGAGTTATACACACTGTGCTCTCTCGCTCACTGTCATGTGGACTTTGTATTAGTGCTTTCTTTGATTGTGGCTGCCCTTAATCTCCAAAGAAAGGTCACAGTTTTGTTCTCTGTGCCCGGAAAATAAACATCTACAACAAGGACAGGAAGGGTATAAAACATCAAGGAAGGGCAGAATGGTTTAGAGAGGCTCAGGGCTACAACTAGGAGTAAAGCTGGAGTCTTAAGCAATGGGGTCGTTAAAGATTCCATGGTACTTTGCATGTAAGAATGGAGGTATCAACGCTGGTATCTTGCCACATTTCTGGACAATTCTACTATTGCCCCTCTGCCTAGGGGTAGCAGATTTGGTGCTCTGTAGCTCTTGCTCTGACTGAAGGAGAAATCAATGCCATTCAGTCTTGGTATTTTCTTAGTGCCGTGTGTTTATTGACATTATGTACACATGTCCTTGAACAGAGGTGGTCACAAATGACACAGGCCATGCCCTCATTCAGAAATCTCAGCCCCAGATACCAATGCTTGGATCCCAGGGAGCAACCCTGCCCAAGAATTGAGGCTAGCAAGAGAGATTAAGTCAGAGAGCAAACTCTCCTGCTGTTTGCAAAAGCTCTCCCCAAAGAAACTGAATCACAGAACTAACAATTCAGCACTTCTTCAAAGATTGTACACATGCATGCTAAGAAAAAGAACTTGTAAGCCCATGAGTAGGGCCCTACCAAATTCACAGCCGTGAAAAACGCGTCACAGACCTGAAATCTGATCTCCCTTGTGAAATCTTGTCTCCCCCGTGAAATCTGGCTAATATAGGGGAGGAGCAGGGCTGGGGGCTCTTACTGGGCGTCAGTCTCCAGATGCTAGTCTCAGCCGGGCTGGGGAGGGATGGACTTCCTCTTCCCCTGCAAGGGCCTTCCCGGGCCCAGTCAGACCCATCTCCGGGAACTTCAGGTAGCGCTGCAGCTGCTGGTTGGGAGCCCACCTCTGCCAGCAGCAGTGCAGAAGTAAGGGTGGCAATACTGTGACCCCCCCCTTCAATAACCTTGCGACACCCCCGCTTACAACCCCCTTTTGGGCGGGACCCCCACGCTTACAACACCGTGAAATTTCAGCTTTAAATATCTGAAACCGTGACATTTCTGATTTTTAAAATGCTATGACCATGAAATTAACCAAAATGGACCATGAATTTGGTAGGGCCCTACCCACGAGTAACGGTGCCACCTGGTGACTCCTGCTACAGTGATATTCTCCCTCCCTACATTTGCCCCTCAGCTGGCTACACCATTCTTCACCGCCTGGCCTAAGCAGTTGTGTAGTGTCGCCGTGGTCTATTAAACTCCCCTGGCTGCCTTTCGTTGATGATCCGCGTGTGCCGCATCCGTTTGCTCGGGGAGCCTTTGGGAGGACAAGGAGCTACATAAATAGAGGATAATTACCGTGAAGTAATGGGATGAAATCGAGCTCAGGAAAATGCAGGCTGGCTGTCAGGAAAAAAGAATTAGCAGCGAGGCCTCTTAGCAAGTGGAATAGTCTCCTTGGGGAAGTGATGGACGCTCCATTGGCTGAGTCATTCGGAGCTAATCAGGGCAACGCAGCAGAGAATCTACAGTAGGGAACAATCCTGCACTGTCCGGGGGAGGGCTGGGTAAGGGCCTAGAGGAGCTAATACGGTGGGTCTTTTCCATCTCTGTGATTCTGCACTAATTTGGGTTGAGAGAGGTTAGCCTGGGGAGAGAGACATGGGTCCTAATGCCTGGGTCCTATATGAGCTCATATGGACCTCTGCTGCCTAGAGCTTTTCATTACAGCCCCCCACACCAGTACTGCTGTCGTGGCAAGAGAATAAACTGATTTTCCACTGTAAACTCAGCTTTATAGGCAATGGGGTGGGGGGGTTGTAAGTTCTCCCGCTTGCGCTAGACCATGACACGCTCGGGCTGGAGCAGAGATGCGGGGATTACACACACCAAGCAAGCAGAGCGTTTCGTTCCTGCCAGTCAGTTACAGGGGCTCAGGTCTACGGAGCAGCTGTCTGGGAGTCGGCACTCAGAGAGCACCCGCAGTGGAGAAGCGACCCCGTACGCTCCCAGGGCCCTGACCCAGGAGCCAGGGATGGCATTTATCTTATCTTTCTCTCGCCCTGGTCAATTTCACTCAGCCCCTGGATGCTTCTAAGGCAGATCTTTGTGTTTTGTTTCCTATTTCCTTAATAGCCTCTTGCCGGAGACCTTATCAAAAGCCCTTTCAAAGGCTAACGACATTGCATCCACTGCCTCCCTCTTACCCACCATTTTGTTAACTCTTTCCCGGCCGCCTTAGGGAGGCAGAGTTTCCCATTGCGACAGCCATGTAGATTTCCCCCGCCATTCCACACTCACAAGTGGCTTTCTCACCTGCCCCGGGCAGCTATGAGCGTGGAAGGGGGGGTCGCTTGGTTTGCTGCGCCTGGCACCTTTAACCGCACTAGCGGAGGGGTCTGCCTGCCTGCTGTGGGGGCAACGGTGCTGCGCAGCTGCTGCTGCCGTTTTGGGTTCCAGTCGTGGTGCGTGTGGGATGGCTGCCACGCTGGGGACCAGGGACCTCCAGAGCTAAGAGCACAAGGTGCTAACGCTCCCAAGCCGGGGCTGTGTAATTTGTAATGACTGGGGTTACTCTGTGTCCCAAGCTCTACAGTGCCAGTAGCATGCGAGGTGTACCACAGCTTGGAGGCAAGTGCTGGTGCTTCAGCATAAGAACATAAGAACGGCCATACTGGGTCAGACCAAAGGTCCATCTAGCCCAGTATCCTGTCTACCGACAGTGACCAATGCCAGGTGCCCCAGAGGGAATGAACAGAGCAGGTAATCATCAAGTGATCCATCCCAAGTCACCCATTCCCAGCATCTGGCAAACAGAGGCTAGGGACTCCATCCCTGTTCATCCTGGCTAATAGCCATTGATGAACCTATCCTCCGTGAACTTATCTAGTTCTTTTTTTAACCCTGTTCTAGTCTTGGCCTTCACAACATCCTCTGGCAAGGAGTTCCACAGGTTGACTGTGTGTTGTGTGAAGAAACACTTCCTTTTGTTTGTTTTAAACCTGCTGCCTATTAATTTCATTGGGTGACCCCTAGTTCTTATGTTATGAGAAGGAGTAAATAACACTTCCCGATTTACTTCCTCCACACCAGTCATGATTTTATAGACCTCTCATATCCCCCTTTAGTCGTCTCTTTTCCAAGCTGAAAAGTCCCAGTCTTATTAATCTCTCCTCGTACGGCAGCTGTTCCAGAACCCTAATTATTTTTGTTGCCCTTTTCTGAACCATTTCCAATTCCAACAGATCTTATTTTAGGATGGGGCGACCACATCTGCACAGAGTGTTCAAGGTGTGGACGTACCATGGATTTACATAGAGGCAATATGATATTTTCTGTCTTATTCTCTATCCCTTTCCTAATGATTCCCAACATTCTGATCGTTTTGACGGCCGCTGCACAGCAGTGAGGCCTTATAGGCGGTGGGTCCTCATAACCGCCCAGCCACACGACGAAGGGAAAGGTTTTAGATTCCCTGTGTACAGAGACTTAAACAGTTACAGCTCCAAGTGAGCTCCAGGGCTTCCCGCCTGGGTGCCAGGGACAGGCCAGGTAAGCGGCCGGGTGCCTGGGCTGCCCTCTGCAGTCCAGTCTCTAGTCACCCAAATAAACAGCTGTTGGTTTCCAAGCCAGGCTCTGTTAGTGTCTCTCCCTGCCCAGCCGCTGCTGCCGCCCTGTAGGTCCCACCCAGACCTGCACCCAGCTGTGATGTCCGGCACTCACAGCCTGTTCCACAGGCGGCTCTGTCCAAGTTCCTGGGGCTTCTCTACAGCTCCCTGCTGCCACGCGGCTCCCCCCGGCCACCTCCCTGGTCAGGCCCTGCCCCCTTTCCCGGGAAGGTGAAGTGCAACAGGGAGCGGGCTGAAGGGAAATGTTTCCCTGCTTAGCCTGGAGGAAGGGGATGTGCAGTGGGGAGACGGCTGATGGGAGCTGTAGTCCTCTGCTTTGCTGGTCCATCACAACTTTTCTGTCCTCCAAGGATTAGGCCCAGAGGAGGCACTGCCGCGTGATGATGCCCCCAGAGCAGCGTAGCAGGGACCTTAGTGGACTGGAGAATTGGCCTGAGTCCCAGGGACCAGAGAGCAGGTGGGGGCCCAGTGCCCATGCAATCAGTGTGTGTGGGGGGAACACGCGGCTTGGCCAAACCAGAGCGAGGAGATGGCAACGGTTATGAGACAGCATCTGCATGTGTGTGTGTCTCTCTGTGTCTCCTCTGGTGGCTGGACATTGTCCTGACCATTGGTTCAGACAGGTTACAGGCTAACAATCTCCTGCTTTCCTGCAAGAGGCTCCGCCGTGGCTTCCAGTCTTGGAGACCTCTCTGGACGGCCCGTCACCCTGTGAGCCCAGCCCAGCAGCCTCCCTAGCCCAGAGCGAAGGCCGTGGGGCCGGCGGCCCTGCCTGGAGATCCTGGCGTTCTGGTTTGCAAGTGGTTGCATTTCTCCCTTGCACTGAGAGCTGAGCTGATCCTGCCCTCCCAGTGGGGAGAATTAATTCTCTAGCTCGCCCTCTGCCCTGCTTCCTGAAACCACCAAATTAGATTCCTCTCCGTCCGGGAAGGGGCTGCGTCACTGCCACTGACCCCATTAGGAGGCCGATAGGAAACATTCGTTATCGATCCCTCTGGCCCCCCAGGATGGACCCTGCAACACTCCTCGCTTTGTTTCTCGAAGGCTGCTCTCATCCAGCGGATGTGAAGTAATGGGCCGGTGGCCCCTCCCTGAGCTACACACACAGTCTGCGTTTGTGGCCAGGCAGCCTTTACAATGGACGCTTCTCTTCTTCAGCTCGGAGCCCTGGCTTTACGCACTGGCCTTTAAAACGGGCCCCTGACACGAAGGGGCCAGGCCCCTTCACAGGATGGATGGCTCAAACCCGCCGGAGGGAAAGATTTGGCAAAGCCCCCAGCTGCAGACCTGCCCCCCCTAGGGACACATGCTCTGGGCTCTGTCCTTGAGGCCTGGCGGGAGGGGATGGCAGACAGTCCAGTGGCAGGAGAAAGGAAGAGAAAGAAAAAGATAGATTAGAATTGGAAAGAGTACAGAGAAGGGCAACAAAAATGCTTAGGGTACGGAACAGCTTCCGTATGAAGAGAGATTAAAAAGACAGGGACTGTTCAGCTTGGAAAAGAGATGAGTAAGAGGGGATATGATAGAAGTCTATAAAATCGTGACTGGTGTGGAGAAATTGAATAAGGAAGTGTTACTTACCCCTTCACATAACATAAGGGTCACCCAATGAAATTAATAGGCAGCAGGTTTAAAACAAACATAAGGAAGGACTTCATCACACAACGCACAGTCAATCTGTGGAACTCCTTGCCAGGGGATGTTGTGAAGGCCACAAGTATAACTGGGTTCAAAAAAGAACTAGATACGTTCATGGAGGATAGGTCCATCTATGGCTATTAGCCAAGATGGTCAGGGACACAACTCCATGCTCTGTGTCTCCCTAAATCTTTGCTTGCCGGAAGCTGGGACAGGACGACAGAGGATGGATCACTCTATAATTGCCCTGTTCTGTTCGTTCCCTCTGAAGCATCTGGAATGGGCCACTGTCCGAAGACAAGATATATGAAGCTAGATGGACCATTGGTCTGACCCAGTAGGGCCGTTCTCATG
This sequence comes from Chrysemys picta bellii, assembly GCF_011386835.1. Lineage (NCBI taxonomy): Eukaryota > Metazoa > Chordata > Testudines > Emydidae > Chrysemys > Chrysemys picta. The sequence goes on along the minus strand of NC_088804.1, from coordinate 6,797,816 downwards.
TTCTTAAGATTGTTATTAATGTTATTCTGCCTGGACCCCATCCTGATTACAGTTGAGCAAATCAATCATGGATTTTTCGGTTCTCTGGCAAGTCTGAAAAATCAGAAAAATCCAAGCTAATTTAAAAAAAAAATATTTGGAAAAATCAAAAGGTGGAAAAATATTATTTTGGGTCTGATGAAACATTTCGTTTCAATTTTGACCATTTGTAGACATTTTTGATTATTTTTTAAATAAAATTAAAGGACAGTGAGGAACAAAAAATTGTGTTGAACTGAAAAATTGAACCGTTTCTTTTTTTCCAGTATTTATTTTAGTTTAGTTTAGGGTTGTTTTTTCCCCCCAACCTAAACAATTTGGCAAAATGGACATGACGGCAAAAGGTTTCGGTGTCACCGAATCCACATTTTCCTTGGGAAAAAAGTTTTGGTTTCAAAATTTCAAGCCGCACCAGGCCTGATCCCGCTGGGTCAATGGGAGTTTGGCCACTGACTTCAAAGAAAGCCGCAGTTGAATGATCCGAACCCCCAGGTGTGCTATGAAGTATTTAACCTCCCAGTGGTTCTCCCAGCTCCTAGGCTTGTGCGCTAACCACAACCAGACGCCCTCCCTTGCCCTGCCCCATGGCTCTAGCGCGGCAGGGGCTTGCTCAGAGAACTCAGCTATTCTGGCACAATGATGCTGCATGCCTGGGGGTGGGTAAGTGGGGGTCCCAGGATTGCTAAAATCCAGCCTCATTCCCTACTTAGCCACCCGACCTGGCCCCTGTGTGACAAACAGACCAGGTCTCTGCTCCAGTGTGGGATTCCAGAGCTGCCACCTTCAGTTCCCTTCTATACGATTAACCCGGTCAGTACCCTCTGGGAATCCACCTAGGTCTCCACGCACATCCGCGGGGCTGCAGAGCTGCTGTCCTGGTGTGTGCACAGCTCGGGACACAAAGGGTTAATTACATTTGCAGCTGGCGAGTGTGCAAGGCCAAGAGTGACTGGAGACTCACTCATTAACTGAGCTGATGGAATTTCAGCTCCATTTGTTCCAGGCGCTAAAAGCTACCCACAGTCCTCGGGGGAAACAAGCCGGGCTTCGCAACCCTGGGCTGAGCTCGGCATTCAGGGAAGTGAAAAAGTTGATTCAACTGGCTAGAGTTTGACTGAGTGCAGACAGGTGCAATGTGAGCTTCTTCCATCAGCTCTGCCAAGACCCCTCACACCCTCCCAGCTCTGCCAACGACCCTCCATCCTCACCCAGCTCCGCCAACACCCCTCTGTCACAGTCCGCCTCGCCCAGCTCTGCCAATGACCCTCCATCCTCACCCAGCTCCGCCAACGCCCCGTCACACCCCGCCTTGCCCAGCTCTGCCAACGAGCCTCCATCCTCACCCAGCTCCGCCCACGCCCCTCTGTCACAGCCCGCCTCGCCCAGCTCTGCCAATGACCCTCCATCCTCACCCAGCTCCGCCAACGCCCCGTCACACCCCGCCTCGCCCAGCTCTGCCAACGACCCTCCATCCTCACCCAGCTCAGCCAACACCCCTCCGTCACACCCCACCTCGCCCAGCTCTGCCAAAGCTCCTCCGTCCCGCCTCGCCCAGCTCTGCCAACGACCCTCCATCCTCACCCAGCTCCACCAACACCCCTCCGTCACACCCCGCCTCGCCCAGCTCTGCCAACGACCCTCCATCCTCGCCCAGCTCTGCCAACGACCCTCCATCCTCACCCAGCTCCGCCAACACCCCTCCGTCACACCCCGCCTCGCCCAGCTCTGCCAAAACTCCTCCGTCCCGCCTCGCCCAGCTCTGCCAATGCCCCTCCGTCCTCACTCAGCTTCGCCAACACCCCTCCGTCACACCCCGCCTCGCCCAGCTCTGCCAACGACCCTCCATCCTCACCCAGCTCCGCCAATGCCCCTCCGTCCTCACTCAGCTTCGCCAATGCCCCTCCGTCCTGCCCCGCCTCGCCCAGCTCTGCCAACAACCCTTCATCCTCGCCCAGCTCCGCCAATGCCCCTCCGTCCCGCACCACCTCGCCCAGCTCCGCCAACGCCCCTCCGTCCCGCGCCGCCTCGCCCAGCTCCGCCAACGCCCCTCCGTCCCGCGCCGCCTCGCCCAGCTCCGCCAATGCCCCTCCCTCCCGCCCTGCCACGCCCAGCTCCGCCAACGCCCCTCCGTCCCGCGCCGCCTCGCCCAGCTCCGCCAATGCCCCTCCCTCCCGCCCTGCCACGCCCAGCTCCGCCAACGCCCCTCCGTCCCGCGCCGCCTCGCCCAGCTCCGCCAATGCCCCTCCCTCCCGCCCTGCCACGCCCAGCTCCGCCAATGCCCCTCCCTCCTGCCTTGCCTCGCCCCCACCTCTGCCAACAACCCTCCATCCTCACCCAGCTCCGCCAGCACCCCTCCATCCCGCCCAGCTCTGCCAACGCTCCTTGCTCCCTTCCTGCGGGCGCCATCAGGCTGTGCCAACAAAGCCCGAGGAGCATCTCTAAGGGGGAGTCTCCAGGGAGTCGTGAGCCATCCAAGGGCTGAGCTTCCCGCCATGGCTCGAGGGCTCGTCACTGGCTTCCTGCAGCCCGGTGGCTCAGCAATGGCTGGTGGCCCTTTGGACAGGTTGGACTCGGGCTCGCTCCAGCTCTGGGCAAGTGTCTGGCTTTAGTGGCCGCCCTCGTTGCCACTTTTAAATCATCAACAATTGGGAGTGAGCAGTGGCGGGGGCTGGAAGTCACACCAGGGACACAACACGGCACAACAAAGCCCCCTCCACACCCCAAACTGAGCCACAGGGCAGCTTCCCACCGGGGCCCGACCCTTCCCCGGGGTCCCCCCGCTGGGGTCTGTAGACCTGACCCATTCCCGGGGTCCCCCCACTGGGGTCCATGGGCCCGACCACAACAAAGCCCCCTCCACACCCCAAACTGAGTCACATGGCAGCTTCCCACCAGGGCCCAACTCCTCCCCGGGGTCCCCCCGCTGGGGTCTGTAGACCTAACCCATTCCCGGGGTCCCCCCGCTGGGGTCCATGGGCCCGACCACAACAAAGCCCCCTCCACACCCCAAACTGAGTCACATGGCAGCTTCCCACCGGGGCCCGACTCCTCCCTGGGGTCCCCCTGCTGGGGTCTGTGGGCCCAACCGCATCAGAGACCCCTCCATACCCCAAACTGAGTCACAGGACAGCTTCCCACTGGCGCCTGACCCATCCCCGGTGTCACCCCGCTGGGGTCCGTGGGCCCCACCCATCCATGGGGTCACCCTGCTGGGGTCCGTGGGCCTGACCCATCCCTGGAGTGACCCCACTGGAGTGGATGGAGTAATACCAGGGATGGATTTAGCCCCGAGGGTTTGCATGGGTGTAACAGGGAGGAGGCTCTGGCCCATACCTGTGCCTGGCTGGGTCTGGGGTTCCCACTTAAGGCCAAGCCTGTATTATGCTGAAGCTCGTTGAAGTGGGTCCCAGTCGGAGTTTGCCAGGGGCTGGGGCACTGACCCATAGCCTGGGGTCCCCGGCCCAGCCGTACAGGCCCTGAGAGGAGACAGGGTCAAGGAGCCACCGGCACACCCTTTCCCTGCAGCATCTCCATGACCCTGCTGGCCCCCCACTAGTCAGCGCATTAGCCACCCCCAGACGGCTTGGGAGCTGGAGAGCCAGCGAGCGCCCAGTGGGCGGGATGTGATTAACCAGCTCATACACTGCCTCCCACTCCATCCATCACCCCCGGCAGGAGAGGTGAGGGCTGCTGACCACGGTGGGGAGGCTGGCTGGGCTTCCCGGAGCACGGCTGTCAGCGGGCTGGGCTTGGGAGGGACCCAGGGCAGACTTCCCATCTCCTCCTTAGCTAATCGATTCCAGCGGGTTTTCCTGGCCGCTGGAGCAGCTCCGGGGGAGGTGATGTCAGGCTGTAATTGATGGCTCCTCTGAGGCCAGGGCCCTGCCCTGGGAGAGGGATCTGGCGGCTGCAGGCCACTGGCAAAGAGCCATCTCCAGCAACAAGCCCAAAGCTCGATGCACTCACACAGCACCTTCCGTCTGGGCATCTCCTCGTGCTCTGCGAGGTGGGCTCTAGACCCACTGGAGCCTGGGACAAGCGCTCAGGTCTCCTGAGTCCCAGGCCTACTCCTGCCCTGCGAGATCAGTGCCCATGGATAGCAGGATTCCCCCAGGCACCTGCCCCCAGCCAGTCCCTCCCCGCCCCCGCTCCATTGCAGCTGACACCTGGAGGGCCTGTGGTGGTTCCCTGTTTCATTAGGACAATGAGGTCGACAGTCTCCCGGTGAGGCCGCCAGCCCAGACATCACAACCGCTTCCATGATGCTGAAGCACCGGGCCCCAGTCGACTGGGCTGTAACCGCAGCAAATGAGCTGTCCAGAGAGAGGGGTGGAGGCTGGTTTCAAGGGAGAGGCGTTCTGCTGGTGCACAGACGCCCTGGCAAGAAGGTAACGCACCCTGGCGACAACAATACCGGCCTTTCCACGCGCTGGGGACAAGCGCTCTACAGCCAGCAGTGACCCTGGGTGCGGTAGGGAGAGAACATTAGCACCGATGGGGAAACTGAGGCATTTGCCCAGTGACTCAGTGATGTACCTGGAGTAGAACACAGGTCTCCAGTCCTGCATGCTCCACGCACCAGCCTACCCTACATCATGGTTGGTAAAACACTGTATTCAATATGCCAGCGTAGAACTGGGGCCCGTTATGCTCTGCAAATCCTCTGAGCTCCAGAGTCCCAGAGGTCTCCAGTGTGCGGGACTCCAGCCATTCTTGCAGGACTCAGCCCGCCAAGGTTGCCGCTAGACATCTGTCCCAGGACGCTGCAGTGCCCTGCAGTTGTCTTGTGTTAACAGGGAATTGAAACTCCGCGGCGCGCTGGCGTTGGGTCCGAAGGGCGTCAGCCAGCGTGAGCCAGAAAGGTTTAGGGATTGGGGCAAAGTCTGTGCGTCCGAAGGACAACATGGCTCACTAAGCCAAGTACCATGGGCAGAACTGCATGCTGAGAGCAGGGATCAAACCCAGCTCCTCCTGCTTGCCAGCCCCCTGCGCTAAAGGAGAATCTCCACCACTAGACATGCTAGTACCCATGCACAAAGCGCCCACTGATCTCAGGGTGCCAGGCAGGGCAGCCATGCAGGATACATGCTACGGCCTTGCCCTATAGGTGGATAACAGAGCTGCTGTGTGGATTGGAGAGGAGAATTTTTTCCTTTGGATGGGGGGTAGGATGAGCTCCATAGTGTGGGGGGGGGGTAAGGGAGGGGAGATGTCAGATGTTCTGCTTCCATCCACAAAGAGCAACTGTGCACCTTCAGCGTAAGAGGGCTTTTAGTTTAAATTCAGGAAAACCAATACCAAGAAAGAACAAACACAAAGTCTCCTTGAACGAGAAAGAGAGAGAGAGCGCGATGTGTGCATCTCCTCTGGACCAGGACATGCTGCAGCCACTCAGAGAACAACATGGCTGCCAAACTCTGCGTCTTGGAGAGGCAGGTCGCAGAAAACAACAGGCATCACATTTGAATGGCTCGGCGCCCCTCACAAACGAAGCAGAGCACGGCTGCAGAGCCGCCGAGCACTAGAAATGGTTTAAAAAGAGAACGCCCGCCGTGCCGCCTGTGAACTCTCTCTGGCCTTTCAATGGAGGCCTTGGGGCAGTGCCCCAGGAGAAGTTATCAGCCGTGTGGCTTGGGTTCGGCAGGTGGTGTTCAGGGGTTAAAATGAAAGACAAGAGACAAACTGGAGGAGCCTGGCAAATGGGCTGGGTGGGGGTGAGGGCGGGAGCTGTGCCAGCGTGGCGGGCTTCTGCCCGGCGTTTCCGTTTCCCGCCCATCAGGAGCCGGAGACCCAGCACTCTCCACATCCGCTGAGCGGCGAGGCTGGAAGCATCCCGAGAGGAAGACGCTGTTTACACAGAAGCTGATGCCGCTCCCAGATACAGGCAGCTCCTGGAGCGGCCGCGTCCCGGCACCACCTCTGACCTTCCGCCATCGCGCTCCAGAGGGCAGGAAGCCCTTTCTTCCTGCTGCTGCCTCTGGGGGCTGGGACCCGGCCGAGGGCTTAGCCAGCTGCCCCACCTGTCAGGGCCCTGCAGCCGGAATAGGCGGGTCTTGTTCCGGGCCTGCCCCAAAGCTTTTGCACTGAGCGAGAGACTCGTGTAGCCCAACCACTGTGACCTCCTTGACTCTCCAGCCGGCCAGCACCCTGGCCCCTTGCTCAGAGCACAAGCCCCATCCTTCGCCTTCTGCTTCAGATTTCACTCCTCCCCTTGGCCCAGAAGACCCCGTACAGCCTGGCTTCCGTCCCCATCTCGCTCATCTCTCTGTTCTCGGCGCCTTCCGTCTCCGGCTCACCTCTAGGCCATGGCTGGAGCCTCAACGCCCCACGCTGAGCCACATGCTTCTTCCAGGAACTCCACCGCACCCCCGAGTCTCCTCATGGCAAACGGCCCTGCCTCAGCGGCTCGGCGTTTCGCTGCTCCCGGGCTTTGCCTGCACCCTAGTTAGCGCAGACGAGCTTCGGGACAGGGATGTACGCGCCGTACCCTCCGTAATGCACCCAGCATGCTTGGGGCACCAAGGCCAAGATTGGGGTGCTTGGCTGAAGTCCCCTTGCAGGGGCCTGCTTTTCAAAAAGTGCTGACCCCCCCCCCGCCCTCTGGAAACCAGGCCCCTCTAAGGTGTCTCCAGTTGGGGCCCCCCAAAAAACGGGGCCCCCAGGATCACTAGCCAGCCTTGAAAATCTTGGCCCAAGTAAATAATACATGATAAAGTAAAATAGTCATGATAGGTAGAGAGAGAGATTGCTGCTTTCATGGACGGACCGTGCACCGTCATCCCCTGGAGATTTTCCTGGCTCTAGTGCTAACGGGACAGAGTCCCTGGCCTCGGTCATGAGGCGGTAACACCTTATTCCAGACTCTCTTTGGTCCGATCCCTCCCCCAGCCCCTTCCTGCCTTTCTTCCTTTCCTTCTTCTTTTTGCTCTATTATCGTTCCCACGTTCCCTCCCCTCCCTCTCCTCGTCTCAGGCTTTGCCGTTGTCTGTCCCTCTTTCTCTTTCATGTCCTTCCTACCGAGGCAGCACTGTCTAGTGGTTAGAGCTGGGACATCCTGGGTCCTAGTCTCTGACCTACTTGGCAACTGTCAGCAAGTCACTGCCCTGCTCTGTGCCTCAGTTTCCCCATCTGTGAGGACTCTCTAATTTAAGGTGTCCATCACCCTGGCTCAGAGTTTGGCAACGCTAAGCAGAGATGGCCACCCCGATATCTGGGGTGGTTCTGACCCAGCTCTGATTCCTGGGGCTCCAGTGCTGGTAGAATACTCCCCTTGCGTCTCTCTTTGTGACCCCCATCTCCCTTCCTCCTTCACCCTCGACCCGTTCCCTCTCTTTCTATCCCTCTCCTTTCGCCTCCTCCTTCACTCTGTCTCTCCTGTCCTGCTGGCCCCGACCCAGCGAGGTGCTGAGTGCCTGTGTCTCCCGCTGCCTCTCTTGGGATCAGGCCGGTTGTTTGGCCGAACGAACGTGTCCCTTTAATTCCCTTGGCTCTCCTCCAGGGAGCAGGAACAGCGTCCCAGGGAGCCTGGCGGCTGCTGGAAACCAGCCTGGGAGCGCGGCGCCGGCAGAGTCCTGCAGTAAATTAAACCAGGCCCTTCGCGCTGGCCTGAGAGCCACTAATTACTTTAAAAGGGAAGGACAATCTCTCGCTCTCCCCATCCCCCCAGCTGCCTCCTCGGGTTTTAATGGAAGCTCTGTTGAGAGCAGAGAAAGGCCTTTTTATCCGCTGGCTGGGAACCCTCTTTTCTGAGCCCTGCACATCAAAGGGCCCCCAAAAGATGCCATTACGTCCTCACTCCAAAGGCCCCATTGTCCTTCCTTCGGGACCTGGGCCATCTTAAAGAGACAGCAGAGCCTTTCCCAGCTCCCTTTGGCTCCATCGTCTGCGCCTCGCTCAGGCTGCGAGAGATCCAGGGGAAGGGGGCTTGGGTAGGAGTGACCAAGAGCTGGCTTTTCTCAGCAGCGGCCCTGTGTTTCGGGGGGATGGCGCTGAATCCAGCCCCAGGAAAAGCAGGGGAAAGCTACCCCTGGGAGACAGACTCTGGCAAAGCGGCCTCAGCGACCGTGATTTTGCCCCACCCCAGTATCCTGCCGGAAATGCCATGTGGCGAATGCACTTAGACCCAGATCCCCAAGAGATTTAGGCACCTGACTTCCATTGACTGACCTCCGAGGATCTTAGATCCCACAGCGATGGGGGCGATAGACAGGCAGGCAGGATGCAGTCTCCCAGCTGCAAACAGGTGAGTGCACCTACTGCATCTCTTCTGTGCCCCCCAGGAATGAGGCACTATGGGACTCTAGGACTATACTCTGTGGAGGTGGAAAGTGTGATCCGGCGGCCTCCAGCCCTCTTTGCTCTTACCATCTTCACCCCCACCTTTGCCCGTCACTATCAAAGGGGGTCGGATAACGGAGGTTCGGAATACCAAGCCAGCTGCCTCTCCGGGGCTGAATGGGGCATGGGGCCAAATTTCAACGACTGCATGCCGGGTCATAACACCACTCAGTCTGGGGACCCTCTCCAATGAGGGGCCAGGGGCAAACTGCCCCTTTTGCCCCTCTGGGCGGCCCTGCCTGCCAGTTGGTGCCCCTGCCAACAGGATGCACTGGGCATAACATGCATATGGCTGCAGCCTGAGACAGCTGTCATGCATGGCCCTGCATCCCAGACACACAGGGCATCCGGTGCCAGGATACCTACAAAAAACTTGACAATGATTGGGCAGCTGGTCTGCGGAGATCCCGCCTGTCATGCTGTCTCATTGTTACCTTGTATTCCCCCATCCGTCCGTATCCAGCTGTTGTCTCTTGGCTTAGACTTAGCTTGTAAGCGCCTTAGGACAGGGACTGTCAGTCCAGTGCCTAGCGCACTGGGGTCCCGGGCCATGACAGACTCCCAAGCACTCCAGTCATACAAACAAGAAATAGAAATAAAATGCTGGGCCCAGCCTCAGAGCCTGAACCCAGTGGGCTGAGGTGGGAGGTGCAGAAATGAACTCTCACGATCCGGGAGCAGAATGAAACTGTCCAGCGCCGAGTACCGGACGGCCCTGAAAAATCAGAGCAACCAGCCTGACAATGGAACGGGGGATGGTGTGTCTCCATTGGTGCCACCAAAAACAAGACACTGAAAGAATCTAACCATGGACCTTGGTGTTCCCATCTGCACAATGGGTGTCCATCAGTACTCCCTATATTCCCAAAGCCCTGTCCCAGCATGCACTGGGCTCAGCAGGAAAGCTGGGATAGATAGGTTGGGGTCAAACTCCTCTTTCGATTAAGCCAAAATCCTGGACTGGGATTTGGGCTGGGGTGGGGTGTCCCGGAGATCCACCCTTAATAATCTCTCAATTGCATCTATAAACTCCCTTACCCAGGTTTGAAAATCCACGTCCCACAGTCCAGTCTTGACTTGCAGTACTGCCCTTCCTGGAAAAGCCCCGTGGTCTGAACCAGTCAGAGCCCTTCATTTCTGAGGAGGACAAGACCTTGTTCATGATAAGAGGTTTGAGATGTATGAGGCCTGAATAACTGAGCCGGCTGGCTACGGCGGAACAGCTGATGGGGCAGCAGCTCTGTGCTGGAGGCCAGATTGCCTTGTTACAAACTGGGCCTATCAAGCACCAGTGGGCTAATCCATCCCTGGCTGGTGTAAGCCCCCCTGAGGGCGGTTTTGTGGGTGAAGCGCTGAGCTGGGACTCTGGAAATCTTGGCTCATGCTGCAGCTCCGCCACGGACTCCCGATGTGACCATGCGCTGGCCCAGCAGGACTTCGGCTAAAGGGCTTCAGCCACCGTGCCTGAGCTGAGGGCTGGAGCGAACACACCGTAATACCAGCCCTCGGTTATCCTGCTTTCCCTAAGGCAGGTCAGCTGAAGTCCAGCTGCACCAGCCAACCTTGGGGAAAGCAGGCACTGCCAGGGAAGCTGGGCGTCTGGGAGCTGGTGATGAAAGAGCGGAGGGGTCGCTAAGAGCCGATGGCTGGCTGGATAGAGCAGATTGGACGCCTGACGATCGAGCTGTCCATGTTTCACCCCGGGGGGTGGTTAGATACGGTGCAGCGACAGCCACCTGTGAATGGGCGCTGATAACACCCTGCCTGGCTGAGCGCTGGGCCGTCCCTCCTATTGCTCTCCGGCCAGTTCAGGGGGTTTGGCTGCCTCCAGAAGAGCGGTAGCAACCCAAGGACGCAGGGCCTGGGAACAACCTGCAAGCGTCACTGAGCGCAGGCCAGGATGAGGGCCCCTCACTGCCGGGAAGAGGGCTGCAAACTCACTTGGCTTTTAAAGCAAACCTAAGCCGAGAGTCCCAGATTGGAGACGATGGAGAACCCTAAGTCAGCAGGTTTGCAGGCCCTGAATGCAAGCTCTCTAGGCCCAGCTAATGGGGAATCACCTGGGTCCTCACCCGGGACCGCACATGCCACGCGGCCAAGGCCAGCACCGTGAATGCATCGGCCAGCTTAGTCTGTACCTCGCGAATGATTTTTCAAGAATAAACAAGGCCCAAGCCCACCCCACCGGCCCCCAGCTGGGCCCTGCTGGGGGGGACCTAGGGGACAGTCGCTCCATCATCCCACTTGAATTTGGGGAGGCGGGAAGGGAAAGGGCCACAGAACTTGATGGGCTCAAAGTTTGGGCCTGGGCGACATCTCTGGGTCTGGGTCATGCCAGGCCATGGGACCGTTCCCTGGGTTGGGATCGGGAGCTGGTGTTGGGCCGGGACCCCAGTGCTCAGGGCGGCTCAGATCGTGGCTGGGGCCGGGGGAGGGCTGCTTCCAGCCCCTCCCCCCACCCCCGCTCCTGCCAGACCCGCTGCCAAGCCCCAGGCCATCTGGAAACTCTCACTGACAAAACCGAAACGGCGAAACCAGGAGACAAACCTGCGAGTTGAAAGCTGGACCCAGCCTCATCGCCATAGCAACTGGTTTCCGTCACAACAGCCAAACTTGGCACAGTGCTGGGAAGCAGCTGAGCGCCACTGGGCCTTACATCAGCCGGGGGGGGGGGGGCGGGGGGGAGCCCCTGCCAGAGCCGGGGAGGGGGCTGCGGGGTTAGGGTTTGTGATGCTCAGGGAAGTGCTGGCCAGCCTTGCAGTGCAAGCAAGCGGCTCCACAGCCCTTCACACGCTGCTTGGCCGATGCCCCTTGATCCTGACCTGCAGCCCCCCCCCCCCCCGTCCCCCCAAACAGCCCTGCCACTGCCCCACACTCAGCAGCTACGGCAGCCTTCGCTTCCTGTCCTGGGCACCTTTCAGGCTTGCACGTCCACACCCAGCTCTCCCGCTGCACCTCAATCCCAAACCACAGCACCCCCCGCCGTTCCAGCGGTGGGGCCCCCCCAGCCCTGCCAAGGCACCCGCGCCCCGGCCTGCCACTCCGCTGCCGAGTCTCTCCAGAACAGGCGCTGTAGCCCGTCTTATCGGCCCACGCTGGGTGACCAGCCTGAGAAACAGCCGATGTGATGGAGCTCACCAAACAGCCCGTGCTCTCATACTGCTCTGCGAACAGAGACTCCGGCCTGCGCGTGGACACTGCCCGCAGCCCGTGCTCCTTGGTTAGACTCGAGAGGCCGAGCTCAGCAGCACGCGGATTGGGCTCGATGCTGCTGGAGCCAACAGTCCCGATCTCCGCAGCAGCTGTGAATAACTAAATAAACTGGAGTGAAGAAAATCAATTGGAGATTGGCTAGGAAGGAAGCCTGGACGATGCCGAGTGGAGGCGGGGAACCCATTTCCCCAGCTTGTCGGGAGCACCGCCAGGATCTTGGCGTAACCCTTCCATGGGAAGGATCAGAGGAGGACGTCCCGTTGCTGCCAGCTCCAGCTGTGGGCTATTCCAGAGCCGCAGAAACAACTCCCTTTGGTCCAAGATTTTCCACCTTGGCTGGGTGTCATGATTGGAAAACCCGACGTTCCACATCTGGAGGTTATCAATGCAAACATCTGGCAACTGGCTGGCAGCCTCCACAGCCAGGGCAGCCGGAGATAGGGGGACCCAAACCTGCCCCCCCAGGCACAGGCCCCGCAAGCTCGGTTAAAGGGGCAGTGCCACTTTCTCTGCACAGCTGAGTTTGCCCTCGGTGGCAACCACTGAGTGGCTGAAGTTAGGATTTTCTGCAGTTTAGGACAATCAGAGCTTGCCTGTGGAAGGCTCTGCCTGCCCTGGTGCTTCAGGCAGACTGGGTCACACTTGGCAATGCCCAGGACTTTCTGGGGCGGGTACGAGCAGCCGCTCATAGCAGGAGCTAATCCCAAGAATCAGAGCAGGCCCCTCCCCCTCATCAAACTGCCAGGGAAGAGAATTCCTTCCACCTGGCACAGCACACACCCCCCCCTCCAGGCACTGGGGGAGCAGGACTGGGGCTGCAGACTGAAAATCCAGTCCCTGCCCCCTATGCCAGTAACAGCTGAGGGAGTCGCTCCAGCTGCCTGGCGCTAACGCAGAACCTGAGCCAAGTTCTAGCCTGCCTTCCCCTCTGGGAAAGCCCATGTAAGTCAGTGGGGGTCCGTGGGGGGGGGCAGGGCAGGTGGCCTCTGATTGGCAGCTCTCACTGGGGAGTTGCTGCACTTCAATCTGAGGCCGATGCACTGTGGCGGTTCCAAGGAGTGCACCCCCAAATCGGGCTCTAGACTTCCCCTCCCACCCCCCCACCGGAGGGGCCAGTCTGCCACGCACGGATCGCTCACCGGGGTCAGGGAAGGGAGGTGAGTGAGTGCATCCCTTAAGGGATGCAGCAGAAGCTCCCTCTCCACTGGACACTCCTGCTTTTGGGGGACTTTTCTTCCCCCAGGGCCTGATGCTCAGAGATCCCTGGAGCTCAGCGCTTGGACTGGGGACGGCTGATAGGGATCGACACAGTTCCACTGCACAGCCAGAGGGCAAATCCTATGCAAGGGCTATTCCCCTGGGGAACCCACCAGCCGCAGAGCCCCCCCTTGCCCGGCAAGCCTTGCCAGCTGCACGGGGCGCCTCAGTGCGCGGCAGCCATCGGACGCCTCCCGCAGTCCTGGCCCTCTGAACGCGGCAAGACTCAGCAGGCAGCGAGGCTGGGCTTGGCTTCAGCTCCCCTCTTGGCACAGGCAGGGGACAGCGTTATCATCTCCAATCTGTGCAGAGCCCTGGGAAACTGCAGCTGCCCTCCAGCAAGCCACGTAGCCGCTGTTTGGGCTTGTTTATGCCCCGTTTTGGAGGTGGGTCTCCAGCCAGCTCTGCTCGGTCATGGCCCAATCACTGCAGCATTCAGCACGGCCCTGGCCAGGCTGTACCCAGCCGAGGGCCACATTGGCAGCCTGCTAGGAGCGCTCAAGGGCCGTGCTCCATCTGCATCAGCCATGGACAGGTCCCAGCGTGCTTGAGCGAAGTACCATCACTGGGATCATGAGCGAGCCTGGCCTTCTGGGGCTGGTGCTTTCCCCCGCCTGCCCTCCACCTTAACACCAGGGTGCGTTTGGCCCCTGCAGTGCCGGATGCACCTCTTGGCAGACCGCACTCGTTCCTAAGGGGTTGGGTGGAGGCGGCTTCTTCTGGGGACAGGAGCCGCTCACCTGTGCGAGAGGAAGGACGGCCAGAGGTTGTGGCACTAGACTGAGCTTTGGGAGCCCTGAGTTCACTTGGGCAAATCACTGAGCTTCTCAGGATCTCAGCTCCCCGTCTGTACCGTGGGGATAAGAGCCCTGCCGCACAGGGGTAGTGAGGGTGAACTCATTAAAGGCTGCTACAGTGATGTGGCCCAGTTAAACACCAGAGCTAGATTACGGCCTCCCTTCCCCAGGTGGAGGTGGTATTCTCAGCCTGTGATCAGCTATGGGTGTCTCGTTCCAAAGACACCAGGGGGCACATTACATGCACAGCCAGTATGGCCAACCTCAGGAGTTTAAAAACCCGGAGCTGTTTCTGTTTAAAGAATTGGGAGACGCTGTATTTGCCTTCTGCGTGTGAACTTTTAGCAATCACTTGGGTCATATTTTCAAGCTTTTCCTCTGTAACCAAGCAGGTGATAAACTTGTTGATGTTTTTAAATGAAAGCCGAGATTCTCCGGCAACCTCATGACTCCAGGAGCTGGGACTTTAAAGAAAAACACCATAAATCGTGAGGACCAGCCTGCTGCATTAGGCCGCCCATCCGGCCTGCAGTGCATGGCTGTGGAGAAAGGGAACAGAGCATCAGAGCAAAGCCATGTTCAGAGCTTGGATTCTTGGCCGTTTCCTTCTGGGGCTTGTAACGGCTCCCACATGGGAGGGAGGAAGTCAGTCTGCATGTCCCATTCAGCCCTCGGCTTCCTTGCTGGGACTGTCAATGAGACCACCAGTAAGTGCCAGGAATGTTATGGGACCATCCAGGTATTTCACCATCCAGGTTCCTGAGACTTTCAAATATCCGGAGGGAGAAAGCTGGAGCTGGAAAAGACCCATGATTTCAGACTTGATCACCCCTGGCAGGGCAGGAGACAGCGCCATCTAGAGGCTGCACATGATGCTATTCGCAGAGTGCCATAGGTAGGGCCCTACCAAATTGAGGGTGCATTTTGGTCAATTTCATGCTCATAGGATTTTAAAAATTGTAAATGTCATGATTTCAGATATTTAAAGCTGAAATTTCACAGTGTTGTAACTGTAGGGGCCTAACTCAAAGGGGGCTAGTGGCAGGGTCACAAGGTTATTGTAGGGGAGGGTGTGGTATTGCCACCCTTACTTCTGCACTGCTGCCTTCAGAGATGGGCCCTCAGCCAGCAGCCACCACCCTCCAGCCACCCAGCTCTGAGGGTAGTGCAGAAGTAAGAGTGGCAATACCACAACTTCCCTACAATAACCGCGCAACCCTCCCGCAACCCCTTTTTGGATTGGGACCACCCCAGTTTGAGAAATGCTGGTCTCCCCCATGAAATCTGTATAGGATCAGGTAAAAGTATCCAAAAGACCAGATTTCACAGTCCGTGACGCGTTTTTCACGGCCGTGACTTTGGTCGGGAGCTAGCCAGCGGCATGCTCCGAGTTGTAGGACACACCAAGGAGGACGTCACGCCCTGGGGGCTCAGAGCAAATAGATTTACCGGGTGTCATTCAGCATTTGAGCCTCAGCCAAACTAAGCGGAAGACAGAGGGACACCTCCTCAGCTGGGCCAGCAGGACACGGCTCTGGTGGCTGCAGTGGGGCGATTCCCGTTGACACCAGCTGAGGAGTGGGCCCAGCTCGCTAAGCAGCTGTCTCTCCAGGGGCTTTGCATGAGTCGGGGTCCCAGATCACACATGGGCAACCCTGCCGCTGCTGCTGCGGACGGACGCAATTGACAGTGGCATTTTCTCTCCAGAAGGGAGATAACAGGGCAGGAATAACACAGTACCCACTAACAGCTCCTAGAAGTCTACGGTGCAGCTGGTGGATTTACGGTTCCACTGGCTGCCCCCACCTCCAGAGAGCCATTTGCAGGGCTGGTATAATGGGAGAAGACGGAGATGTAAATTCCTGGACACGGGGACACTGGGAGGGGTGCAGTGTTGCTGCTGTTTCAGCCCGGTCTATTCTGCATCAGGCAAAGGCTCTGACACCCCACCAGCAGGCCAGGCAGCCGGGTCAGCTGAACCCAGCTGCCCCTCCCTGTTCTCTTCAAACAGCTGGAGTTTGCTAACAGGGTGGAGATGACACATAAATAGCAGAGGCCTGGCCGTCAGGTGCAGATAAGCAGAGGCCCCAGGGGACAGGCAGAGAGGAAGGAATGCCACATGGGTTGGGCATGGGGCTGGAAGCCAGAAACTCCTTCCTGCTCACCCAGGCTCAGGGTAACTTAATCTCAGCCTCAGTTTTCCAATCTTTAAAATGGGGCTGATCCGACTTATTTCACAGGGCCGTCGTGAGGCGTAAACAGTGCTGGCAAAGCACAACCACCTGCCGTGGGCTATGGCTGGTGTGCGCAACACTGCCCTCTACTGATGGAATCACAGCTGCGGAGCACACGCCCTATCCTACTACTAGGTTGATTCCTATTTAGCTCTAGTAGTAAAGGCCAGCGGTTCAAACACACGAGGAACTGAGTTCTAGCCCTGCCTTCCCAGTGGCAGCCGTAGGCCTTGGCTACCCTGGAAAGTTGCTCCCGTTCAATTTAAATCGGTTGTTAAACCAGTGCAAGGCTTTGTGTGGATACTGACTGCAGTTTGGTTTACACCAGTTCCCAACTGACTTTAAGCTATACTGAAATAAGAGCATCTACACAGAAGCTGGGAGGTATTGTTAATACAGAGAAGGACCAGGCTATCATACAGGAAGATCTGGATGACCTTGTAAACTGGAGTAATAGGATGAAATTTAATAGTGAACAGTGTAAGGTCATGCATCAGGGGATTAATAACAAGAATTTTGTTATAAATTGGGGACGCATCAGTTGGAAGTAACAGAGGAGGAGAAGGACCTCGGAGTATTGGTTGATCACAGGACGACTATGAGCCGCCATTGTGATATGGCCGTTAAAAAAGCGAATGCGGTCTTGGGATGCATCAGGCGAGGTATTTCCAGTAGAGATAAGGAGATGTTAGTACCGTTATACAAGGCACTGGTGAGACCTCATCTGGAATATTGTGTGAAGTTCTGGTCTCCCATGTTTAAGAAGGATGAATTCAAACTGGAACAGGTACAGAGAAGGGCTACTAGGATGATCCGAGGAATGGAAAACCTGTCTTATGAAAGGAGACTCAAGCTTGGCTTGTTTAGCCTAACCAAAAGAAGGCTGAGGGGAGATATGATTGCTCTCTGTAAATATATCAGAGGGATAAATACCTGGGAGGGAGAGGAATTATTTAAGCTCAGTACCATGTGGACAGAAGAACAAATGGATATAAACTGGACATTAAGAAGTTTAGACTTGAAATTAGACGAAGGTTTCTAACCATCAGAGGAGTGAAGTTCTGGAACAGCCTTCCAAGGGGAGCAGTGGGGGCAAAAGACATATCTGGCTTCAAGACTACGCTTGATAAGTTTATGGAGGGGATGGTATGATGGGATAGCCTCATTTTGGCAATTAATTGATCTTTGATTATTAGAGGTAAATATGCCCAGTGGCCTGTGATGGGATGTTAGTGGGGTGGGATCTGAGTTACTACAGAGAATTCTTTCCTGGGTGCTGGCTGGTGAGTCTTAACCACATGCTCAGGGTTTAGCTGATGGCCACATTTGAGGTCGGGAAGGAATTTTCCCCCAGGGCAGATTGGCAGAGGCCCTGGAGGTTTTTTGTCTTCTGCAGCGTGGGGCACGGGTCACTTGCTGGAGGATTCTCTGCACCTTGAGGTCTTTAAACCACGATTTGAGGACTTCAATAGCTCAGACATAGGTTAGGGATTTGTTACAGGAGTGGGTGGGTGAGATTCTGTGGCCTGCGTTGTGCAGGAGGTCAGACTAGATGATCATAATGGTCCTTTCTGACCTTAAAGTCTATGAGTCTATAAGTTTGCACTTGTTTAACTAACTCAGTTTCACTACACAGCTTAGGTCAAATCGGTGGCAACTCCTCACAGAGAAAAACCCTGAGTTTGCCACCGATTTGTTCTCCCTCGTCGAAGAATAATCCTGTGCGATCAAGTCCACTGCCACTGATTTCCTGTGTGGCCTTGGGCCGGGCCCTTGACCACTTTGAGGTCTGTTTCCCCAGCTGTAAAACGGGGATAGCATACAGCTTCGGAAAGCACTTTGAGTTCATCTGATGGGAAGTGCTACGGATGGCCACCACGTAACTCAATGGTATGTCACACGCTGACTATCCTGTGCAGTTCAGGGGACTTCCCCATAAGGGAAGAAACCAAGTGAAATAGGACCCAAAGCAGGGTAGAGGTGGTAAAGGCAAGCCAGGGCTGTCCCTGCAGGAAGGGGGCGGGGTGCTTTGTTGGGAAAGCAAAGTAAGATGGGAAGGACGATGGAGTTCTTCAAACCGAAGAGTTGCTTAATGAAATCCCTGCCAGCGCTCCCATTCATCCCTGCCAGCGCTCTCATTCATGCCTTCTTATCTTAGTGCAAGAACAAAGGGGCTGGGAGCGAAAGGAAGCACGGTTCCAATGGATCAGAGGAAACACTTTTGTTGTTTAATGCCAAGCGCAGTCGAGCAGCAGGGTTCAGGGCCAGAGGAAGTCCGGCATGGGGCGGAGCACAGGAGGGAGGGTTCATGAAAAGTGGTTGAGGGGGCTGGCTGCTGCACGGTTGCAGAGTTTGGTGGAATAACTGTTTGCAGCTCTGCTAGGCGTGCCAAAAACCAAGAGGAAATCCACTTTCCTGGGGCTGGAGGGCGTGAGCTGGTCAGCTGGGCAGGAAGGAACTGCAACTTCCCCTCCCCCAAGTTAGCACTGCAGCAGTGGGGAGGCAGGGTGGGGTTGCACCTTCCCCTGAAGCATCAGCTGTTGGCCGTGCAGCATGGCCTGATGAGATGAGGCAGGAAATGCAATACCAGGCTAGCTGGACTAGTGTGGTCACTTCTGGTGGGACTGTAACCCAGCGTGGGTGGAGCACTGATGGGATCTGGCAAATGGAACCCTCTGGAGACAGACACCGCCTTGCCACTGCCTGGGAGGGCACTGCCTGTTGGGTGGAAATCTTTCCCCTATTGGAAAGAGGCTGGGGGTGGGGGAGAGGCATGCTGGGAACCTGCACTAGTTTGGTCCTATACTGTGGCTATGTGCTGAGCAGCTGGCTTCCCACCAACGGTTGGCTTGGCTTGGCTTGGCCAGGCCAGGGGTGGAGAGATAGCCTGAGCTCCCCTCTGACTCTAGGCTCTTCTCAGGCTCCTGCTGCAGTAACCTCAGCTCACCTAGCGCCCATAGCCTGGAGGATGCACCTTCGAACACCCCATCTTCTAGCTCTACACGCCAAGCCAGGCCAGCAGAGAGACAGAGCACAGCAGGGAAGACAGAGCACAGCAGGGAGCCCCCTCCTCCTCAGTAGACTTCTCCCCAGGCTCTGGGCAGTTCTGAAGCAAACAGATGCTGGTAGGGACTATCCCACCACCAGAGCTGGGCACCAGCTGCTGGACTCAGTGCTCCCAACTCTGGCAACTGGGCCCCTGCAAGCTTCCCCACACACCCCCTCATCCTTTCACTCCCGGGCCTTCCCCCTCGGCCAGGCACTAAAGAGGCACTTTCTCATTCATGTGGGCAGGGGGGCAGTGGAAGAAGCATCTTCTAGGAAGGCCAGTGACACTGCTGCTGAGTTGGCCTTAGCCGGGGTACACATGGAGCTGATCATTTTCTTCTTTGATGTATGCCCTTCAGCCCAGGTGCAGAGAAGTTTCATCAGCCCTGAAGAGAGTCCCAGGCCCAGGGCTGAACCCAGCTCCTTAACCTGACACCGCTCCCCTAGCCCTTTCTATGCCACGGAGGGCAGGATGGCCAATGAACATATTTCCTGCCCTAGAGCTGACCTGTAGCTAAGCTCACGTCTGCTCATGGAGTGTTTGAGGTGGGGCGGGTGAACTAGACCGTGTTGTAATTAGCAGATATGTTCCAGCTTCTCCACACAGCTTTGCTAATTCACCTCCATTCCGACCAGCAGCGCCCGCTGCTACCCACCAGCTGGGTTGCCACAACGCAGCTCTGCCAATGCAGCTCGACTTAGAGCAGCTCCAACCCTGGGCTCCACTGGAGAGCTTGGCTAATGCACCTCCACCTGGCCCTGCAACACCGCTGCTAGTTCAGACCTGGGCTTTGAGGGGAGACTTTTGCTGTCTACAGTGGAGTTAGCAGAGGTACCACCTCTGTTCTAGGACTGGGAGAGCTGGTAGTTTGTGTTAGAACAGCACCACCTAGTGTCCTGTTTCTGCTCTTCACAGACTCCAGGTCTATCCCCGCCGCACCCCTATGTTAGTTTTCAGAAAGCACAACCCTTCCTGATCCCAATTAAACCTTGCGGTGCTTGGGTGGTCCAGGGTTTAATCGGGCCTGGGGAAGTTTTAAACCTCTGTAGCTAGCAGCTCATTTACAGAAATGCCCAGAGCAAAGGCCCCAATATGGTCATTCATTGTTCCTGGTCAGAAGCCCAATGACAAAACTCAAAATAAATATTTCCCTCCCCTTCAGCAACTGTCCACACCACATTAGACAACAGCTGCAGAGGCTTAGCACAGGGGCAGGAAAACACTTGCTTCACAAAAACCACAAAGTTGGGCTGAAGCCACTTCTTTTGGCTAAAGGGACCCAGCAACGGAGGGAGCTGTTCACATACTTCGGTGAGCCCTGAGTATCGGAGGACATCCCTGCACCAGGAAGCCTACCTGCGTGGGAGTGCTGTGAATGGGGCCAGGACAAGTTTGGTCTAGGACATTTGCCTTTGGGACGCACAGGAACATGGTCCATAGTAGATCCTTTGAGAAATGCTGCCGCTGCTAATTTTCTTGTTAAAACATTAAGGACAACCCTCGCACAGGTTAGCTGAAGGCACAGCTTGCATAGTTGAGAAGCAGCATGGTCCAGTGAGGAGAGGACGGGTCTAGGACCCAGGGTCCTAGGTTCTATTCCTGGCTATGCCACTGCCCAGCTGTGGGACTTTGGGCAAGGCCCCTTACCGCTCTGTGCCTCATTCCCTTCACACCCTTTGTCTATCTAGATCTGTGATTCGGGGGGCAGGGACGGTCTCACCTTACAGTGTTCATCCAAAGCCTACCACCCGGGGCCAGCTGGGGCCTCAGTACTTCTGGTGTACAAATAGTAACTATCACTACAATACCAATTTCTAGAAGCTGTCCACGTGCAGGGTCATCACCCATTAAAAGCACCAGCCTGCTGCTAACCCCAATGGAAGATGTTGCCGGCTGTCCCCAGGAATTCTGAAAACCGATCTATGAACTAAGCCCCTGAAAGAGTTAACACCAAATTATTCTTGAACGTCTGCAAAACTCTTCCTCGGGAGAGACTAGAAACATGTGTGATCACCGGTGCTTCTCATAAGTGACCTAAAAAGGCTCAGTGGGGTGGAGGGGGCAGGCAGTCATCTCCTTGCTTTACTTATTCGTCTGTCTGTCTCTATTCCACACAAGCGCAAAGTACCAGTACAAGCATTTGCTTATTCAAGTAGCTGTGAAAGAGGTAGAAATAGCTGCCAACAGCGATTTCTCATTAGCAGCAGCACCAGCGTTCAGAGCTGTGCCCTGGTGTCTTCACCCCTGAACGCAGCAGCTTGGTGGAAGGAACACCCCAGAGTTAGACCCAAGGAATAGCAGCAGTTGCTATTCTCTCTAGGACCAGAGCCAGAAGGGGGGCTGGCTAGCTTCATGCACCCATGCTTGTGCATGCCAGTGGCTGGTGTTTCCGGGTATAACTTAGCCACCGTGGCTCTTGCTCACAGAGGCAGGGTTGCCTGGACTCCCAAATCTTGGGTCAGGAAGACACAGCAGCAGCTGAGGAGCATGACTGATGGTGGCGCATCAAGTGGGGATTGCATCTCAGAATCAGGTGGGTGAAACCCAGACAATGAATACCCTGTGATTACTGCAGTCCTTGCACGCTGAGGAAATTAGGTCCGCTTTCCTAGCTCAGTGCACTACATCTGTAAGAATTTATAGGCCGATGAGGGAAGCTCCCTTTGGAGAATCGCCAGGGGACAGATGGTCAGTGATTCATAAGGGGTCAGAGTCCTGATGCTACCGATGTGTCTGGACTGGAAAAGGAGGCGGCCAGCAGAGACAGGCCTGACCACTCCTGAAGCATGTCTGGGTACTATCGCCAAGCCAAGAGGAGAGGATGCCTAGCGGCTCAGCCAGGTAACGACCCAGCACAATACTCCGGCTAATATCCAAAACTTTTAAAGAGATTAGGCAGAAACCTTTTCTTATGCCCCCAAAACATAGTACACTCAAGTGAATAAAGGCTCTGGGCAGAACGAAGCCATTCACAACAAAACAGCTAGACCCTGATCCCAATGGGGGAGCACGGCAGCCTGCAGAAGAGAGATCAAACAGCAAAATAGCGACCAGCTAGAGAAAGCGACCACTGCGATTCACATACGCATTGTTTGCTTTACAGTTCCAGGTTCCTGTGACTTTATTAATCTCCAGCTGTCCAAGGTGGTATTTCCCCATGGTGTCTGACTGCTTTCTACCCGCTAGTGGTAACACAGGGCATGAAAAGGTTTGTGTTAGTGGTTTTCATGGTAGCTAGCACTTAGGGTACGTCTATACTTACCCGCTGGTTCGGCGGCAAGCAATCGATCTTCTGGGATCGATTTATCGCATCTTGTCTAGACGCGATAAATCGATCCCGGAAGTGCTCGCCGTTGACGCTGGTACTCCTGCTCCGCGAGAGGAGTAGGCGGAGTCGACGGGGGAGCCTGCCTGCCGCGTGTGGACCCGCGGTAAGTACCTTTAAGTTTGAACTAAGATACTTCCACATCAGCTACATTATTCACGTAGCTGAAGTTGCGTATCTTAGTTCGAACTGGGGGCTTCGTGTGGACCAGCCCTTAGAGACCACAAGCTCCAAGCCCTATTGTGCTCGGTTTCAACACGCTTGGCCAACCAGGAAGATCAACCTCCCGAGGCTCAACTGAGACCTCTGGTGGTGATCAGGAGCAACAACGGCAGAGTTTTGGAGGGAGTTCTACTTACCCTGGCTCGGATCAATAAAGCAAGAAGAACAGTAGCAGAGGATCAACAGCTCTTTCGCAGAGATTGGACTTGGGCCCCACTGCGGCCAAGGTCATGGACTTCACCCCTAAGGACCTCCCTATGGAGGGCATATGCATGAAGGAGCCAGCCTGGACCCAGCTGGGTGGGAAGTGGCCATGACGTCAGGAGCTTCTAAGTACATGTGGATGCACATGCACAAACACAGATGCTATTTAATCAAGTTTGAGATAAAATATTCCAGCGCCGTCTGGTATCGGCAGCAGTGCACCCTAGTGACCCACAGGCCTAGAAGAGCTTGCTGCTTGGGTGAGCTGATCTGAGTCATGGCGCGCTGGGCGTTCTTGGGCAAGACACTTGTCTCTTCACACAACCCAGCCGGAAAACGAGGCTAAAGGCAGGAGCGTCACTGGCAACAGCTGCTGTAACTCAAGTGAGTCTTTGCAGCATAAATCCCCCAGCACAAAACCGGCTACGGGTGCAATATTCTGCAGGTATTTCCAGCACCACACAAGGGCAGTCCCAGCAGCACAAACACTTCTATCCCGCACGCACACGGGTGTGCAATACAGCAGCCTCAGTCTCAAAAAGCCAGCACTGAGCGCTTGGCTAGACGGGGAAGTTAACCAGCACTGCAGAATAATTATTCCAAAATAAAGTCACTTTTATCCTGCAAGAGAGTTCACACAGGGAGCTACAGCACGATAGACATGACGGTCAATTTCCCCCTGCGGTCAAGCAATGACCCCGTGCCTGAGAAAGGAACTGGAGTCTATCTCCCCCATCACAAGAAGCCCGACTCCTTCCCCTATGTGAAGCAGGGAAGGGGGAAGATTGCTCTCCCATTGATCGGTTATAGTACTACGCACCGCAACCACCACGCTCAAGCGCTTTCCACAGCTGAGATTTCAAAGGGAAGCTTTGCCTTTGATGTAGAAAACAGGCTCTTAGCATTTACGGGACTGATCAAAGAGCAGGCGCCCTGGCCGATAAAAAGAGAACAAGAGGATTCTGGAAGTGCGTGGAGGCAAGGAAAACTCATCTCTTTGGGAAAGAATCTGCTCTGCCTTGGGTTGAACGCCTTTGAGATGTTGGTTTGGTATTCGCTAGGGCAATGAAGATGCCTTTCCCTTATGCTCTTAACAACGTGCAATAAAGATTAGAAACCAGGGGAAGGAACTGGCTGCCCCAGGAAGTAGGAATTAGCAAGAGTATTTTAGATTTCCCTTCCCTCTGCTGGCTCGCTTTGCAGGACAGTCAATTCCTTCCTTTCCCGAGGTGTCACTGCCATCTGTACCCAGGCTCTCATGTAACCCAGCAGAGGGGAACCCAGGAGAACGCTCATTCGATAGTTATCTTGTACAGGTGCACAAAACATTTATGGACAGAAATATTCATGGAAGTGATACCAGAGCTGCTACCTTCCCTCCTGCACCCACGAGCACCAGTCACAACGAGAGCGCTTAGGAGAGTGTAGCCTGGATGGGCCTAAGATACTGAGCTATTGACCAGCGGGTTAAGGATGGACCTTTAACACTAGCAAGTATTTTGGTGCATGTCTTCTCTCAGGAGAGCACCTACTGCGTGTCTTAGCCCTCAGAGATCAAGGCTCTGACATGCCAGCAGTACTGAGTCCTTGTTGGATGGTGCTATCAAGTTCTCCCTCTTGTCGGATGACAGTAAAGCAGTCATCAGAGAGCAGCACTAGGAGAGGCGCTTGGTTGAACTACACTTTGTGACTCCAATGCTGTCTGACCCAAAAGGGAAGGACCATTTATACTTGCAGCAGCATCAACACAAACAGGAAAATGCCATCATATTTTGGTTTGCATTAAAACTATTGAGAAACTTTGTGGCCATCAGTTTATTCCAGCAGGATACAGCTGGAAGAATGAGTTAGGATGGTGTCCCACTGAAGACAAAGGTCAGCTGGGGGCAGTGTTCCCTCTAATTTTTTCCATCCATGTGCGGAATGAATTTTGTTATGTGCACCTATATCGAGGTAATGTGAAGATGTGCGCCACCAGTAGAAACCAAAAACCTAGGGATAATTACTCCAGCCAGGACAGGTTTGGCATTTGAGAACTCACTACTCAAAGAATTAAATGTAATCGTAAGAGAGAAATAAAAATTATGAAATACATAGACCAGTCAAAAAAAGTAAAACACACTTTGAAAGAAGTATCAAGAAGTAACACCACCACCACCAATGTGCGTTGGGAGGTGAGTGTGACAGAGACACACATCATTTGCGTGTGAGACAGATGCGCGTTGCCCTTTTAAGTACATTGACCCTACTTAAAGTAAGCTGCCCTTTTAAGTAAATCAGCAAGTTCAGACACAGCGGCAGCTGCAAGCTCCCTCTTGAGCCCTGTCGTGGCATCCCCTCACTCTGTGGAGATGGGGTACAGGGGCAGGGGACACCCCGACATCAGTACCCCTCTCCCCGGCTCTGCACAGCCAGCAGGAGGCTCCCGGGAGCAGCTCCAAGGCAGAGGGCAGGAGCAGCACATGGCAGTGGGGGGAGGGACAGCTGAACTGCCGGCAACTGATAGCCTGCTGGACAGCCACCCAGCTTACAGGGAACTTAGGCTGGGGGCTACCCATCATGCCCGTTTGATCTCCTCCCTACGGTAGTTAACAATCCACACAGGCAGGAGTCTCTGATTTTGAAGCGTTAAGGACACTTGTCGAAGGCAAAGCAGAATCATCACGGGACAGCCTCACCAAGTAGTGCTCTATTAATGCTGCTGCTCTCCGGAGCCTCTTCCAAGCAGGCACCCCAGGGGACAAACAAAAAGTGTCTCGCCCCAGTGCAGCAATTGACTTTGCTCTCACAAAAAGGAGTTACCGACCTGCCACTGGCCACCTGAAGTTTGTATCCGTGAGCAAAGGCTTCCACTGGGGGCCAGGTCTCTCTCCTCTGGGACTGACTGATGGTCTCAAAGAGGCCAAGATCTCCACCCCTCCTCACTTGCAGTCAAGTGCGGCCTTTGGCAAGCTCAGTAAATGTGTCTGGATAGATTACAGATGAACTTCATTAAGAGCAGTCTTGGCACTGAGTGGATGGATGGGAATGAAACAAGTCTGAAGCCAAGACTAAGGGTGTCAATGCAGGATTGATGCCTCCCATCTTTTATATCCTCTCCCATGTTAACTTATTAATCAAAGCTACCTGGAAATTCAGTTGTTAGAATACCCCCAGATGTCTCCTGCCTGAAGTGCTCTACAAGCAATTCTGAGGGGGTAAATTTCAGCCTCCTTGTCAAAGGCCACCTCCCTCATTAGACCCAGGGAGAGAAGGTCTTTCCGTCACTGCTTAGCTTGCATTACGGACATAAGTTTGCTGACATTTTGTTAAGACAGACATAGAACAGAAACGACACTCATCCAGATTGGTTTGAGAGAGGAAAAAGGCTGGTTTAGAACAGGAAAACACTGCTTTAGCTCCTGGTCAGCTACTCGGCTAAAGCGCCAAAGGAAAGGAGCAATTGTTAATGTTTATGTTATTTTGTGCCCTTCTCTACAAGAGGCTGTTCCAAGGCTAGTCGGAGCTGGAGCACGTTCTGTAAATATACAGATAACGGAGTGAATCTTTCCATTGCGTGCAGATAAAACCGATTGATTTGCGGCTCCTGAGAAAGTTGCCTTATTTATAAGAAACTTGCATGAAGGGTACAGGCCCATCTTCCGGGGATGAGCAGTATACATGGAGAGCCACCCTTGGGTACATTCTGCCCACGGGGTTGAAGTTGCCCCGTATGATGTGGCTAGTGCACCTCTAGCCACAGCACTGCTGGGGCTCTGGGGAGCAGGCTGCCAAGCCAAGTGGAATTCAGAGGCAATATCAACATCTGGGCTGCTAAAAAGCTCTGAGGAATCTCTTTAAGTCCAACCATCTGTGAGTGAAAGAGCACCATCAAAGGAGGGAGATGCCTGGACATACTTACAAACAGAATCAAATGTTTAATAACTTTCAAAGTGTGAGTATTACATCCATATTTAGAGCACATATAAAATAAAGATGGAAAACCAGGAAAGGAAAAACACATTGGTATCTTTGAGAGGGCACACTTAACCCTGTAATTCCACACCAGATCCTCTCTTCAGACACGCTACTCTCATTGACTTGGTAATTTCCCCAAGCGAGGCAAAAATTAGGTACCGCGTCACTCGCAGTGTTTAGACTCCACTTTTAGGAACAGCCAGATAAATACTCTGATTCGGTGCTACCTATGGACGTACAATGCAATTCCAGTATTATTACATGGTTAGTTGTGTCCTGCCCAGGTAAGGGATACCAAATTATTCAATAGTTACCCTATGCAGAGTGAATTTAGCTAATTGTGTTTCATTAGGACATTCTCCTCCACCTGCCTTCATGTTCATACCGAGCCATGGCGCGTTCCTCGTGTTTCTTTCCAATGCAGTTTATTGCTGAGGGGGCACAAAGGAGACAGTATTATTAAGCGATCAGCATCTCACACTCCTATTCCAATGTGCCCCATGCGGCGTGTAATTGTACAGAAGGGAACGCTCCATTGACAGCCCTAAACTATCCTCATTGCTGGCCACATGCTATTGCCATGATCTTTGCAGCATGCAATCGTTAACACAGCCCTCGACCTACCCCTAAACAAACATCAGTCTCCGGGGGGAGGGATAGCTCAGTGGTTTGAGCATTGGCCTGCTAAACCCAGGGTTGTGAGTTCAATCATTGAGGGGGCAAAATAGGGATCTGGGGCAAAATAATCTGTCAGGGAGAGTACTTGGACCTGCTGTGAAGCAGGGAACTGGACTCGATGACCTTTCAAGGTCCCTTCCAGTTCTATATTTCTATGGGGCGGGGAGAGAAGATGCACTCCCTTGAGAAGTTCCTCCAAGTTCCTACCCATTTGTCTTATTCTGCCCAACCCAGAAGCACTTTCATCATGAGGGTGTCTGGTCAAGGAGGGCTGGACATTTATCTATAAAGCTCCTCAATACTGATCCTGAAACTAGACTGATCACTGGAGAATGATCCAGCGGGCTCCTCTCCCACTCACCCCAAGGACACTGCAGCACCTCTCTCTACTCTAAGGCAACACACATCCTTCTTCCCCTTCCACAGCAATGATGGAACTCTATGAGAGTCAAGGTAAGTGACCAGGGAACGAGGAAACAGAGGCTAGCACCTCTTCTTGGATGAGGTTATCAACAACAGCCAGTTTGTCAGCAATTCTATCATCTCTCACCAGCAAGAGGGTCAGCTTGTGCGGTTCAACCCCAGAGCAGGAGGAGCACAGACAACAGCAGGGGAACCATCTCGCACACTCCCTTCCCCACGGAATTTGGAAGCCCTTTTTCTAGGGGTGGGGAAAGGAACCGAGTCTCCATCAACTTCAGTGCTTCCCGGGCAAGACTGCCAATCAGTAAACAATTTGAGATATTGCTACTGATTTTAATAGTCGGGAGCCAGTGATTGGCGTCAGCGGCAAGGGCATGTTCCCTACTGTGAGCAAAGGGGAAATGCTTTTCTGATACAAATATTATGTGGAGGCCTCTGATTGCTAAAACATCAGGAGGGAGGAGGAAATGCTAGACAAAGGAGAGAGATTTTTGTGACGGCCCTAGCTGCTGCTTCCCCACTTCTCCCTCCTCATCAGGCAAGCTCACCTTGGCCTTGTTCTGAACGGGGAGGTACAGCTTGAACTCCGCTGGAAGCTCATCCTCCGAGTAGAGTCTGTCAGAGAAATACACCCTCCGGATGCGACAGTTCGCATGGATCTGGTGATGGAAAGACGGAGAGAATTGACTGCATCTTTAACATCCTCTCTTTATACTTCTCCCCTTCAGCTTGACGGTGGTTTGGCTCCCAACACACCCTGTCCTCACTCGTCGATTACGGAACTCTCCCATCATCTAAGAATCCCAGATCCAGAAAATCCACTGTGGTGATCAGTGCTGCAGGCATTACGCTGATCTGCTGACTGCCCCAGAGGCCTTGTCCAGTCTTCCTGGAGGGATCCTAGTCCCCCATCTTTCTTCCTAGCAGCTTTAAAAGGTAGCAGCTCCTCCTCCACCCTCTTCTGAAGTGTCCTAGCCACCCACCATGCCCTGGGTTTTTATAGCTGGATGTCCCAGTGTCTCATGAAATCTCAAGTACTGTTACCTGGGCTGAAAACTGACTGAAAAAGGGTCATGATAAACAGCAAGGTAGTTGTTTAGGGAGGACGAGAGCCTGGGAAGCTCTAATTGGGTCGGAACATCTTTCAGAGTTTCCAGGACCGCTGCTCATGTGATTGGCACAGGCTCAGAGATGGTAGCAGAGCTGGTTCTTGTCCTGTCCTAGACTAGCACCTTTCATTCTTCAGGAACACATTCAGTAGGTGGCACGTGTCTGGGAGCTGGCTAAAGAGATCTGGGCAGAGCACCGGAGACCCCACGAATCAGCTCTGCTCTGGCTGCCAGATGACTCAAGGTTCCTCACAACTACCCCCCTCTCTGCTGCTCCTTTCTTTATCAGAGCCCTCGCTGTTGGTGAGGAGAAAAAACGGCAATTCCGCCCCTCCTTAGGATTTCCCTGCATAGGAATGAGAATAAGGGCTTCCATCCCACTGTCAGATGTGTGCCTGGCTTCCCAAATAGACTTAAATACCATCTCACCCCAGAGAACGCATCTCCCCAGCTTCCTCATGTAGCTGAAGGCTGGTGAGAAGAGACTGAGGATGAAGCTAGTTCCATCATCTGAGAAGCAGCTGAATTAACGGGGGGTGGGGCAGAGGTCCAGTGTGGTCACCCATCACTAATACATGAGGTCACTAGCACTAGTGCGGCTCCCCTCTAACAGTGCTCAGTTAAGACAGGGAACTGGCTAAGAAGCCAAAAACAGGGTGGAGTCCAGGCCCCTGTTCTGCTTGGACTCCAGCAGCCCAATCCCCTGGCTAGCAAGAAGGGAGACTGCAGGGCATGATCTCTACGGCTATGGAGGGCGGGGAGCCCTGACCTCTGAGCAGTAGGCTCCCTGGCAGCGGCATGGCCGTTGGGCCTAGCTCATACCTGGACCCTTAGGGTCTCGATGTAGTTCGTGCCATAGGCGCGGCGTGTGAAATCGGACAGGTTGAACTGAATTTGGTTCCAGCCGTCATCCAGCCGCATGGGCATGGTGCAGATGAAGGGCTTCACCCGGGTTGTGCTCTGGTAGTTACTTGCCCGGAAGCGCCTGCGCACGTTCTTATCATCCAACACCTGATGCAGAGGAAAAAGACATCCTGTCAAGGAGATACAGAGTTCACTCAAGACAGGCCGTCTCCAA
This sequence comes from Chrysemys picta bellii, assembly GCF_011386835.1. Lineage (NCBI taxonomy): Eukaryota > Metazoa > Chordata > Testudines > Emydidae > Chrysemys > Chrysemys picta. The sequence goes on along the minus strand of NC_088804.1, from coordinate 6,767,894 downwards.
CCCAGAGTCAGATGCTAGGAGGTTCTGTAGGATAGGACTTTCTACTCCACTTTACAGCTAGAAGAACATTTGTAAGTCAGTGCCTAGATGCAACATGAAAACCTGGGTTTCAAACATGGTCACTACATTCTCTCATGGCCAGACTGGTGCCCCTAAACTCTGAGCCACAAAACTCATGGGATCAGGCTGAAATAGTAGAGAGGGCTTGATACTAAGGGCTGAAGGGGGGGAAAAAAGGAAGATTTTGTGGTTGATGCACTGGAGTAGGAGATCTGGCTCTGCCACAGACTACCTGTGTCACCTTGGACAAGTCACTTCATCACCATAATAATAATCCCTGGCTCTTCTATATGCTTTTCATCTGCAGATCTCAAAGTGCGTCATTTTACAGATTGGGAAACTGAGGCACAGATAGGGGAAATGACTTGCCCACAGTCACCCAGGAGAACAGTGGGGGAGCCAGGAATAGAACCCAGGTCTCCTGAGTCACAGTCCTGTGTTCTGTCCACTAGGCCACCACTACCTAGGGCTAATGTCAAACAGGGATAATATTTCTCTATCTCACAGAGGTGCTAAGAACAAATTCATTAGTTTCTGCAAAGTGCTCAGATGTTACAGTGCTGGAGTCATGAGTCTCTAGACAGCCATCTCCCACTCTCTTTATACCCAGCAGTTATTGGGGCTGGGGGATACTCTCCTCTCTAACCCCTAGTGAGGCAGTTCTGCACGTTACCCCACTCACCTGCACTTCAAAGGTGAAGTATTTCTTTAGGTTCTTAATGATCATCACCAGGAAGGGCAGTTTGATGCCCAGTGTCTTCTTTGGGTCAGCAGGGCAGGTGATGTATGTGGTACTGGGAGGGAGAAACACACTTAATATTTCTAGCTCCTTATGTCAGTCTGCCTGGTACACGGCAGATGTATCAATAGAGCACATTCTCAGACAGATCCACATGCAAGAGGAGTTAGCCAGGAAGCCCTTATGTTAGATTTAAGCTTTCCAGGTCTAAGGAGTACACAAACCACAGGGTTTAATTGATTCCATAGAACTTGGATGGTCTGAAGCTCCCACCCCTTTGACTGTCCCCAAGTCACTAGCAGAGGTAAAAATTGCGGGCCACTTAGAGACACTCTTCTGGTATCTACCTTGCATGGATGTGCTATGCTCTGCTGACCCCTTTGCAATTTTACACGGTGCACCAGTACGCTGCACTTTGCTCATATGGGGTACTAAGGGGTGGTCACCCAATCAGATTACCCAAGCACACCCAGCCAGGCAGCTCGGACCAGTGGGGGCCTCAGTGAAAGAGTGGACTGTTCCACTCCAATGGGTGGGGAGGACTAGGACAAAACCACCATTCAGTTCAAATACCCTCTTCCTTCCCCACCAGGTTAATAGGACACTCCACAGTTATCATGAGAGCTTCCTGTTCACACTTCAAGCACACCGCACTAGACCCCCTCAGCCCTTGATCTAAGCAGGTAGCACCCTCACAACAAAAGGCAGTAACTCCCAAGCACTGCACATGTTTAAGGGAGAGTTAGAGCCAAACGGCCCCACAACTTTGGGCCAAAGCTCTGACAAGCTCTAAAATCCACGTGTCTTATATTTCAGCGTCCTGCTGCTACTACGATGTTTCACTCACCCTCAAGTCTTTCACCGAGGGAACGAGTGGGTCTTAGGACAATCAGATGCAAGAGCCAGTGCATTGCTTTGGCTACAATTCAGCTCTCCCCTGGCACTAGATAACCCATGGGCTACAATGCCCCAGATTGTCTCTAATAAGAAACGCAAGTTATATAAGGAGAAAAAGAGAACACCTGGCTATTACTAGGACTTGCTGAGACAGGGAAGACATCACTGACAGTCAGTGAGCTCGGTTTGCATCCAGAGCTCTATGAGCATTTTAAAAACTCCAGCAAAACCCAAAATGTCTTGGAATAAAAACAGAGCTAGAATGGGCCATGCCACAACAGTGCTAGAGAAGGGGCCACTTGATTGAGAAGACTCATCAATAAGCTGGGGGGTAGGGGGAGGAAGAGATTAATAGTCTTTGGGAAAGAGAAGATGACTGAAGTGGCACTATGATCATTCACTCTGTTTGAGGAGCTAACGCTCCATAGCGTGTTAGGGAAAACAATGGCCTCTTGCTCTACCTGACGTTTGTTCCTTCAATCTCCAGCACCAGCGACTGGATATCGTTATCGGTGATTCTTTTGATATGGCCATTCCGCACCTGGAACAAGAGAAAGTGGAACAGTTCATTAGCCACGGGAGAGATGAAGACAACTGCCATTCCTGAAGAGCAGGGGAGATCTCCCAGCCCAGAAGAGCACGCTAGAAAGACCTCCCACAAGAACGCCTCTCAGCAGCTACATGCAGAAATCAGATGGACATCGTCCATCATCCCATGCAACTACAACTGCAATTGCTACTACAGGACACGCTGCCAGCAAACGCCTTTACTGAGAGTCTGCAAGGTCCAACGTCATCTCCAGATGCTGACGTCAGAGGCCAGAAACAGTACGTTGACAAAGCACATCAGTACACAGCAGAATGCATGCTGAGTCACTCTGATGCATTTAAGTTTAGTATAGGAAGGCCCAAAGAATGCTCAAGCCAGACAAATACTAAGTTAAACCAAACCAGGGAAAGGAATGCGAGGTTGTAGCAAAAGCTACAAGCAGCCCAGGTCTATTTCTTCCCTCATTAATCTGGGACTCCTGCAGGCCAGTGCATCTACACCCAGAACACCCTCTCCACTTACAGGACTTTTACCTCCTGTGTGCTACTGCCCATTGCTAGGGCTGGACACTGCAGCCTGGTGCGCTCAGGCAAACAGCAGCAATGGATGAAGAAAGCTTGTTTTAAGTCACACTAATAATGGAGTAAGGCTAGAGGGGGGAAAAACCAATGACTTAGAGCTGATCTGAGCTCTCCAATGATCCAGTAAAGTTCCTCACAGCCAGGTCCCTGCACAGTACAGGAAGGCCAGAATGGGAATTGGCACAGTCACTCACACTTGCTCTTCTCAGCAACCAACTTATGCTGAATCTCAGGGTTTGTGAGTTCATTTAACGAAAAAGCTCGTTCCATGTTAAAAGAAAAAACGTTTAAAGGCACTTCTGCTAATTAAATCACGCACTTCCTCGTGCGGAGTCAGCACATTGCAACCCTGTGAATCCAGGATAGCACCACTCTGCTGCTAAAATACAGAACACATTAAACATCTAATGGGAGGATTCCAGTCATATGTAATCAAATGATTTACAAAACCAGCAGTTCATCTTCAAATTGCTTAGTCAGTTGCTCTAGATGGACCTATAGTGGATAATAACGTGTGTGTTTGCTAAAAGAGAAATAAGAACGGCAAACAGGAGCCCACCTCTCTCTGGTCATTAAGGATGTCTCTATTCAGATCACCTGAAATGGATGCTGGTAATGGTAGGAATGCTAGCATGGATTGACAGACCATGTTTTTAATCCCATTCTGAGCCATCACAGATAAAGAAGATGTTAAACTGCCAGAGAGAGACTCCTCAAGGGATAGCAGCGTATTTTCTCCAATCTTATACTTCTTCTGCACCAAATACATCTCCCATTTATTTATAGGTCTGTCTAAAAGAAACTAACGCGGCAAATCAGATGATTTGATGTTTTTGTCAGCCGCAACGGGAATCACCCATAGAAGACTAACGTGGGGTTCTATATATTAGCAGCAGCAATAGGCGCTGTCAAAGTTAAATCCTGGAAACAAGGATGCAACACGCTGATTGTGCACTGAGAAAGTAACCTGGTTAGCCGGCTTAGAGAACAGCAGTAAGAATACCTGCTCTCAGGCTGCATTTCAGCTTTCACCATTGGTAGGCCCCTTTGTTTTCGGTTTTGATTTTATTTAATTTTTCCTGGGAATTTATCAGTATTTATTACCACAACAACAAAAACAGCTGAAAAATCGGTGCAAAAAACTATTAAAAATTGTTCTTGGTAAATATCAGGGTTTAGTTTGGTGGAGAAAGGACCGGGGGGGGGGGGGGGGCGGGGAGAGAAAATTCAATGCGGTTTGCTGCAGAACTAAAACAGAACTCAAATCACAATGCCACTTCTGAGTTTAAGGAAACAGTATCCCTTCAAACCCCAAATAAAACTGTTTGTTTGAATAAACAGTTTACTGTTGTAGACTTAGAACTATATTAACATTTAATAATTGAGCCCAATATTTATAAATATTTATAAACACCTACTGTTTTATGTGAAGTCCTTCAGTGTAATTTCCCAAAGTCCTGCATGACGTAGGCTCACTGTTCTGGCAAGATGGAGCTGGGTTAGCAGCTAGCTCAGGGGTTCTCAAACTGAGGGTCGGGACCCTTCAGGGGGTCGCGAGGTTATTACATGGGGGATTGTGAGCTGTCAGCCTCCACTCCAACCCCCGCTTTGCCTCCAGCAGTTATAATGGTATTAGATATATAAAAAAAAAAGTGTTTTTAATGTAAAAAGGGGGGGTCCAAGACCCATTCTCCTACAGTCTTGCATGTAGCTGAAATGTGTACGTGGTGGGCATGAGATTCATCAGTATGTTCAGATGCACACGCACTTCAGAGCTTGCCTGTGTGCCTGTTTATTTATTGTGTGTATCTTCTAGACTAATACAGAGCCTTTCTTCAACAAACGGCTTTCCATATACACACAGACTGATGTATTATTGTAATACACGTCTTATGCAATGTATTTTATTTTCCTAATAAAACAAGTTATTTTTTATATATTTGAAGGATAGTAGGGTGAAAATCAGAGAAAAACAAATATTTTTTGTAAAACCTAGGACTTTTTTTGGTAAAAATCGGTTTAAACTGAAAACGAAGGACTTAACCATTGGTAATCCCAGGACTGTACCATTGGTAGCCCAAGATTTCTTAGTGACGAAAAGGGGAGATAGGGAAGGTTCAGTGTTGGGCTTCTCTAGTGAGACTCCCAGCATGGATGATAATTCATTAGTTAATCAATGTTTGACTAGTAAAAGAATGTGTTCTTTTCCTTCTGCCACCGGGTCAATTTAGTGCAACGTGAATTGACTAGTCATGGTCTGTGAAGCCAGTTTCTCTCTCCGAACGCAAGAGACACATTGGAGGATTACAGAGGGAATGTGTTTCTTCTCATACAACATTCCTAGGAGCAGGATGAGGAGACAAGAGGAAAGATATAAGGTAGGCAGGACAACAGAGAAAGCATGGATGAGACAGCCAAGCAGGGCGGAGGGCAGTGTCATGGTATGCATCCAAGGGCAGCATATATTAAGAATTACAAAGAATTTGGGATGCCAATGTTTAGAGATGAAGTAGACTAGTCTACAAAACAACAACAGTTTGCTAGCTAACCAACTCATCTACTACCCTATCAAAACCAAAGTGGGGTACATAGAGAGAGCAGCATAAAACACACACCCTTCTCCAAAGAACTCTATTGGCACTCAGACATTGAGCCCCAAACCTCCCCTAGAAACTGGGGTAAGTGTGGGGACAACCAACTTATTTCACAAAGGCCTCTAAAGAGTCATCAGAACTAGTTTATCAACCAGAGCTAATTTGACTAATGGCTATTAGCCGGGATGGGCAGGGATGGTGTCCCTAGCCTCTGTTTGCCAGAAGCTGGGATTGGGCGACAGGGGATGGATCACTTGATGATAACCTGCCTGTTCATTCCCTTTGGGGGGCACCTGCCATTGGCCACTGTCAGAGGACAGGATACTGGGCTTGATGGACCTTTGATCTGACCCAGTCTGGCCATTCTTATGGCTCAGAAGAGAAGATAGCTGAAAGGCTCTGGATACCGTTACTTAACACCCCACCCCTGGAAATCACTCCCCCAGAGGCTGGCATTCTGATAACAGTTAACACTGAGTTCACAGCTTACAGCAGCATTGCTCAGCGAGGGATCTCTGGACGTCACAGAAAGAGAATGTTTATAACTCTAGATTACAGCAGATGCTCTGCAATGACCAGTGCAGTGAAAGTGAAGGGATTTTTGTTGTAACGTTGAATGCGCAGAAGTTACACTTCCAGAAAAACTAATTTTGAGCTAACATTTTCTATACATTGTCACAACCCAAAGATGACTTTTTTGGAAGCAGAGAGAAAAAAAATCCTATCAAGTCCTATTTTATGCAACTGTGGATATTATCATCCATATAAATGGATAATCCTATTCTGAGTTACACTAATTTACTAATTATTAACCTGCCTGCACTCAAGACAATAAAATGCTTATTCACACACTCAAAAATGGCTGGACCTCAAGGGACGCAATTATCTTTTTTTAAAAAATCAGTTTCGTATGGACATATTTTTACCTACTATTGTTACTAGTAACACCTTAGATCAGGGTAACTAGAAGATTGGAGAAATTTAAGATTAACTCAGCCCTTGATAGAAGAATTCAAGTTCAGTCCAAGTGGTGAACAGTGAATTAAATAGGCTGAGGGAGACCTCTAGAGGCGCCAACGAGTATTTTATTGCTGTCCAGCATTAGTGCAGACACAGTTAGGTCATTATCTCTGGCTGGAACCATGCTAGCAACAGCTGTGTTTAAACTCTGCTGTTGCTAGCACCATTTCCCTGACCACTGTAGGCAGAGATTATCCTCCTCCTCGAGAATCAAGCTAATCTAACTGTGCGATATTCCACCCATACATGGGCTATAGCAGGGTTTTCTAATGCGGTTCCCAGAAAACAGTCCTTTCCACACTGGTCAGGGAAATCATGCAAGTAACAGCTACACGTCTACCCTGATATAACGCGGTCGTGGGGAGCCAAAAATCCCTACCGCGTTATAAGCGAAACGCTGTTATATCAGGGTAGCGGCGGCAGGGCTCCAGCGGTGATTTAAAGAGCCCGGGGCTCCGGCCACGGGGAGCCCCAGGCCCTTTTAAATCGCCGGTGAGCCCCGCTGCCGCAGCCCCAGGGTAGCAGCAGCAGGGCTCCGGTGGTGATTTAAAGAGCCCAGGGCTCCCCACAGCAGCCGGAGGCCTGGACCCTTTAAAGCGCCGTGGGAGCCCCACTGCTACCGCGCTATATGCGAACTCGTGTTATATCGGGTCGCGTTATAGCGGGGTAGAGATGTATTGGTATTCTGTGGTCAGATTCCAAGAGTTATTTGGTATTATTATTAAAAGAGCATTTTAAGAGTAGTTGTAAGATGGAAACTGAGGTTCAGCTGTGCAGGGTGCCACAGTTGAGAAGAATGTCCCAACTTTAGTCTAGTTCCAATGGACATTGACCCCCCCCCCCATTACAATGAAGCTGGCCCAGAGTTCAGCACACTTCACCATGAGAGACAAGCAGGGCTGACGAGGGGGGGGGGAAAGCCGGTACAAATTACCGGGGCCCGGCAGTCCGGAAGGGGGCCCGGCTTCCCCACCCCTCGTCGGCCCTGTTTAGCCCTTGCTGGGGGACCAGAAAAATTTTTTTTCACTGGGGCCCGACCCCGCTCTCGACGGCCCTGCAGACAAGTATCTGAGTGGCCCAGCACTCAGGAGAACAATAGGTCAGCAGGCAAGGTACGAGCATTTTCACCCAGACTGTCTATCTCTAACCAGTGCTGTCACTCACTTAGGCCATGTCTAAATTGGGGGGGGGGGTCGATTTAGCAGGTCTAGTGAAGACCCACTAAATCAACTGCAGAGCGCTCTCTAGTCAACTCCAGTACGAGAGGAGTAAGGTAAGTCTACTGGACAGCATCTCCCGTCGACGCAGCGTGGTGTCGATACTGCAGTAAGTTGACCTAAGCTACGTTATTCACATAGCTGGAGTAGTGCAACTTACGTTGACTTACCTGGTAGTGTAGACAAAGGTCTTCGAATCATAGAACCGTAGGGTTAGAAGGGACCGCAAGGGTCATCTAGTCTAACCCCCTGCCAAGATGCAGGACTTGGGAGCCCTTACATTTTAATGAGACCATTACAAAAGAAAAAAGAACGGCTTATAAACCTCATGGTTAACAACATCCCGATGGGCACAAGTATTTTTCTTAGAACAGCACTGCAGCCACTGGCTTAGCCTTCCTCTAGGTCTGTTATGTTTATTTCAGCCCTGATCCTGCAACTAACTGCCTGCGAACAGACTGCTGCTATTAACTCCAATGAGGCTCCAGGCAGGCACAGCAGTCTTCTCACATGCAAGAAGTTGCATGACTGAGGCCTTATAAAGCTAGCATTTCTTACAGCACGGATGTTAGCTGAATAGCATTTAAAAAACCAACATTATTTCTTTGCCCTCCCAGGCGTTTGCAACACATTCCATTGTAGTATACTCTGAAAGCACCACTGGGCTCTCTTTCAGACCACAAATAGGCCTTATTTAATATATTTAGCCCACATCCCTGAAGCAGCACAAGGGACATCTGTAACAAAACACACCTCCAATTTAAAGAGCACCTTCAATAAGGAAAGAAGTTGCACTCTTGCCCCCACCCCACCCCTTTCTTTGTGCTGCTCTATGATGTACAGAGAAGGCCTGAAATGGTTCTATAAATATAACAGATGTTTTCCTGCTGCTAAGTTACATTAGAATTTTAGGTCTTGTGAATGGACAATCAAATTATGAGGTCACAAAAGACTGAATACTGAAACAATTGGGAGGAGAAAGGAGATTTAGTCAGACTGTTTCTAACTTATTTTGGGGTTGATTTTTGCATAACATCAGTGACTAATGAGTACTTCGGGGGAAGGGATGTCTCTGTTAAAGGTTCAACACCTGCAAGAGCTGATAGACATTCGAGAGGCCTACAAAGCATTGCAGCAAAACCAGGAACGGCTAAAGCTGACATTCTTGCCATTTCTATGTAGAAAAATTAAAAGACACTTTCACGACTTCTTTATACATCCTAAAGGGGGGGAACGCCATTGTAAGTGCCCTTTGCAGGCCATTTTTAAAAGGAACATAAACAAAACAAAACCATCGTTGGCTGACATCCTACTGTTCCAAGTGACACCCAAGATGACTGTAACTGACAGAGCAAAAAATAATTACCTATTTTTTCCCTGTTGTTTACTTTGACCGTTTGACAGCATATTGCTTACAGTCACTTTAATTATTTCACTGTGGTTAGCACCCCATTTTTGTGGGGGTCTTTTGTATAGCAACTGGAAAAATTCAACTTTTAATAATAGAAACATGCTATTTTCAGACCACAACATTGGGCAAGGAGATTTTGGGGCAGATGCAGAAACTGATACTTAATTTTAGAAAATGAGATACAAATAACTAGATTTCACACTGACTACTTCATATTTTATAGTGTGCGGAGGGAAATTTTTCTTCTCAAGGAACTCAAAGTGCAGTATGAGTCAAAGAGAAAACTGCAGACACTAAACTTGGTATTTCTAAGAAGAGACACTGCCTTATTAACACCCAATCACTCTTGAGACAAGGACAAGATCCCTGCATTGAGGATCAAAGCTGGTAGAAGTTCTGAGGACTGTTTCTTATATTTCAGAACACTGTATGCTGCTGCTTATCATTAGGTAGGCTTCTATTTTTCAGTGTTTGTTTTTAGGAATTCTTCAGTTGTACACAGATGCTCAAAAACTGTGTGTGGCGGGGTTCCTGGGCTCTCTCTCATATACAGTAATGAGTAGTATGTTATATACAATAGCATATATTACAGTAATGTAATAAGTAATCTCTTTGTAATGTTCTCTAGTGCTCTTTAATGGAATACTGTTTCAAACAGCATTATTTTAAAGTGCACTAGGGAACCTTTAGTGGGCACCAGCAGGGTCAGCATGGACCAATTAACGTTCAACACAGTAGTGAGCTTTAGAAATCAAACCGCCACAGTCTGCATTACTCCTCCGTGCAGACAAGTCTTTAGATACAAGTAACCATTTCTAGGGTTATGCCAGATAAACTCCCGATTTCTTTTTGGGGAAGGAGTTGGGGGGAGGTTATTGATTAAAACTGAAAATCAGATGCGTTGCTTACTACTTATAGGCAGCAGCCTCCATGACACCTGTAAACGAAGCGCTGTGAAGTAGCTACATGGATGGGACAGAAGTTGGCTAGCTTTTGCAGAAGTGGCTCTGCAAAGTAGGTTACAATTCTCTCTTTCAATCAAATCTAGTCTTTTAAACAATGACATCTGAATGCTTCACAGCCAGCTCCAGTCACTATGTCAAAGGACAAGTAACACCCACTACCTACAAGACAGCAGGAACTCCCAAGTTTCCTTACTGAGACCCAAAGGAAGGTCATTTTGTGAATGTGCTTTCCCCCAAGAGAGGATAGGCCTGGCCTGGCGCTCCCTGGACATATTCCATTTGGAGGGCAGCTTGTCAGGAATGGGTTCACTCCTCCAGGAACTGTCCCAGAGCGCAAGAGGCCCCCCCATAAACCTGCCAAGCCACCAGCGATGCCCAGGCCTGGGATGCAGGTTGCCAGGCAGCTTGTTGCCATAGGGACAGCAGATTACCAACCTCTACGGATCTGACCGGGCACAGACATGGCACTGAGGCCCCTAAGCCCCGGGGGGAGGAGTCCATGTCCCCCCCCACACACACACGTGTCCCAGGGACCTCAGCCCTCCCTCCCCTAGAAATCAGAGCCACTAGCGGCTTCTTACTGCCACCATCCCTGGGAAGTGCTGCCGGGTGCGGGGGCGTTGGAGGAGGCCAGGGCCAGCCCCCCACCAGCACCTTCTCGTGCCAGATCTGCAGGGGCCCAGACCCCCTGTCGTCATCCCCCAGAGCTCCCCAGCCTCCCCCCACTTTCTTGTCCCAGATCTGCAGGAGCCCAGCCCCTGGTCCTGCCCCAGACCCCAGAGCTCCCCGGTCCCCCCCACTCCCAGCCCCCAGCACCTTCTTGTCCCAGATCTGCAGAGGCCCAGACCCCCTGTCGCCCCCCGCCCCCCCAGAGCTCCCCAGGCCCCACACCACTTTCTTGTCCCAGATCTGCAGGAGCCCAGCCCCTGGTCCTGCCCCAGGCCCAGAGCTCCCCGGTCCCCCCCACTCCCAGCCCCCACCACCTTCTTGTCCCAGATCTGTAGGGGCCCAGCCCCCCGGTCCCCCCGAGTTCAGGCCCAGCCCCAGCCCCCGGCACCTTCTTGTCCCAGATCTGCAGGGGCTTGCTGCCGATGCTGTACAGCACGGAGAGGAAGCCGCTCTGGAACGTGTTCTTGAACATCCCGCCGCCGGGGGAGGGGGAAGGGTCTCCCGGCCGGCCCGGCTCGGCTCCCTCCGCTCCTCGCTGCCGCCGCCGAGCCCAGGCCACCCGCCTGCCGCGCGGAGGGAGATGTTGGGTCACCTCCCCTCCACAGGAAGGGGAGGAGCCTGCGTGAGATTCTTCCGCGCCTCGCAATGGTCCCCGGGATTGGCTCTATGCCGCTTGGTTCAGCCCCTGCGGCCAGGTCGCGCACCGTCACCAAGGCACTACTTTCCCCTCCAGCCGGAACTACTTCCCCCGCTCGCCGAGGGGCCGTGTGTTGTCGGCGTGTGCGCACTGCTATGGCAACAGCCCTGAGCGCAGCGCGCCCCGCCCCTCGGGCTGAGCGGGGGGGAGGGGGGGGATCAGACTATCCGGGGTGGGCGGGACCTCAGGAGTCATCTAGTCCCACCCCCTGCTCAGAGCAGGACCAATCCCCAACTAAATCATCCCAGCCAGGGCTTTGTCAAGCCAGGCTTTAAACACTTCCAAGGATGGAGACTCCACCACCTCCCTAGGTAACCCATTCCAGTGCTTCACCACCCTCCTTGTGAAATAGTGTTTCCTAATATCCAACCTGGACCTCCCCCATTGCAACTTGAGACCATTGCTCCTTGTTCTGTCATCTGCCACCACTGAGAACAGTCTAGATCCATCCTCTTTGGAACCCCCTTTCAGGTAGTTGAAAGCAGCTATCAAATCCCCCCTCACTCTTCTCTTCTGCAGACTAAACAATCCCAGTTCCCTCAGCCTCTCCTCCTAAGTCATGTGCTCCAGCCCCCCAATCATTTTCGTTGCCCTCCGCTGGACTCTCTCCAACTTGTCCACATCCCTTCTGTAGTGGGGGGACCAGAACTGGACGCAATACTCCAGATGAGGCCTCACCAGTGCCAAATAAAGGGGAATAATCACTTCCCTCGATCTGTTGGCAATGCTCCTACTAATGCAGCCCAATATGCCGTTAGCCTTCTTGGCAACAAGGGCACACTGCTGACTCATATCCAGCTTCTCGTCCACTGTAACCCCGAGGTCCTTTTCTGCAGAACTGCTGCCTAGCCATTCGGTCCCTAGTCTGTAGCAGTGCATGGGATTCTTCCGTCCTAAGTGCAGCACTCTGCACTTGTCCTTGTTGAACATCATCAGATTTCTTTTGGCCCAATCCTCCAATTTGTCGAGGTCACTCTGGACCCTATCCCTACCCTCCAGCATATCTACCTCTCCCCACAGCTTAGTGTCATCCACGAACTTGCTGAGGGTGCAATCTATCCCCTCATCCAGATCATTAATAAAGATGTTGAACAAAACCAGCCCCAGGACTGACCCCTGGGGCACTCCGCTTGATACCGGCAGCCAACTAGACATCAATTCATTGATCACTACCCATTGAGCCTGACAATCTAGACAGCTTTCTATCCACCTTATAGTCCATTCATCCAATCCATACTTTTTTAACTTGCTGGCAAGAATACTGTGGGAGACCATATCAAATAATTTGCTAAAGTCAAGATATATCACATCCACCACTTTCCCCATATCCACAGAGCCAGTTATCTCATCATAGAAGGAGGGGCGGGGGAAGCTGGGGGAGGCAGAGGAGGGGCATGAGATGGAGGGGAGGGGGAGGCAGAGGAGGGGTGGGGAGATGGAGGGGAGGAGGTGGCTGGAGGAAAGAGGAGGGTTATGGAGATGGAGGGGAGCGGGAGATGAAGGCTCAGGAGGCAGAGGAGGGTTATGGAGATGGAGAGGAGGAGGTGGCTGGGAGGAGGCAGAGGAGGGGGTGGGGAGATGGAAGGAAGGGGGAGACTGGGGGGCGGGGAGGTAGAGGAGCTAGTTCTGGTCCTCAGTAAGTTTCCCCTGTGGGTTTATCTTCTTCCCTGTTGCAGTTCCCTCCTGGTGCGGGGCGCGGGGGAAATCGCTGGGCTGGAGCCCTGGAGCTGCATTTTGGGCTGTTGAGACACCTGCAAGGGTTACGCTTTTTCCCTGCTTGTTTTAGCCTTCGCAGCCCCTGGCAGGACAAGCCTTGCTTTCCTGCTTTTGCTGGGGGTCTCAGTGGAGGACTCAGAGCTCTGAGTGGGAATGCTCTCCGCCCTTAAAGAAGGGGAACGGGCTGCTAAATCTTTGACCAAAGAGCTTTTCTCCCAACTCTTTATACAAGTGTTGGAGTTTAAATTAGTTTGTAACAAAGCCAGCAAAAAGTCTTCATCAGATTCTCATTCTCCCCTCCCTAAATTGGGTCTCACGTGCATGCCCCCTCTTCTCCTATCCTACTAGCGCTTTGGTCATGTCGAGCAGGGGTTCTCAGCCTTTTTCTTTCTGAGGCCCCCCCAACATGCTCTAAAAACTCGACAGCCCACCTGTGTCACAACAACTGGTTTTCTGTATATAAAAGCCAGGGCTGGCGTTAGGGGAGTAGCAAGCCCGGGGCCACACACCACAGGGGGCCCTGTAAAGCTAAGTTGCTCGGGCTTTGGTTTCAGCCACGGGTGCCGGGCTTTGGCTTTCTGCCCTGGGCCCCAGCAAGTCTAATGCCAGCCCTGCTTGGCGGACCCCCTGAAACCTGCCCAGCTGAGAACCACTGATCTAGAGAGTGAATTGCTAAGGTAACAAAACAAGCAGAACCAAAAAAAACCCAAACGCCACTGAGGTTTTTTTTTAAAAACTAAACACCCTTCATTATCACAAAGAGGCAGAAAAGAGGATACCCCACCTTTTTTTTCCTTTGAAGTGTTGTAGGTGAACACCAAGATTTTTTCATTTTATTTTTTTATTTAAAAAAAAATCATCTAGTGGACTGGAATAAAACACGAACAGTCATATACTCAGGCCCTGATCCTGCACATATTTATGCACATGCTTAACTATATTACATAAGAACGGCCATACTGGGTCAGACCAAAGGTCCATCTAGCCCAGTATCCTGTCTTCTGACAGTGGCCAATGCCAGGTGCCCCAGAGGAATGAACAGAACACGTGATCACCATGTGATCCATCCCATCGCCCATTCCCAGCTTCTGGCAAACAGAGGTTAGGGACACCATTCCTGTCCATCCTGGCTAATAGCCATTGATGGATCCATCCCCTGTGAACTTATCTAGTTCTTTTTTGAACCCTGTTATAGTCTTGGCCTTCACAACATCCTCTGGCAAGGAGTTCCACAGATTGACTGCACATTGTGTGAAAAAAATACTTCCTTTTGTTTGTTTTAAACCTGCTGCCTATTAATTTCATTTGGTGACCCCTAGTTCTTGTGTTATGAGAAGGAGTAAATAACACTTCCGTATTTGCTTCCTCCACACCAGTCATGATTTTATTTACCTCTATCATATCCCCCCTTAGTCATCTCTTTTCCAAGCTGAAAAGTCCCAGTCTTATTAATCTCGCCTCATACGGAAGCCGTTCTATACCCCTCATCATTCTTGTTGTCCTTTACTGAACCTTTTCCAGTTCCAATATATCTTTTTTGAGTTGGGCTGACCACATCTGCACACAGTATTCAAGATGTGGGTGTACCATGGATTTATATAGAGGCTCGGGGCTTCGGCCAAGGGGAGGGCACGGGCGGAAGGGGCCGAACTGGGGACTAGCCTCCCCAAAGGGGGGCTCCACCCGCCGCCCATGGAGACAGCCCCAGTGCGCGCCCCTTGCCCCCATTGCTGGGCCTGCCCTGCAGAGGCATGGGGCTGACACAAGCAGCTGTGGGGAAGCCATGGGGAGCCTTGGCCAAGCCCTGTCCTTGCCCTTAGTTTCCATGAGTAGCTGACTGGCTGGCATGGCATCAGGCTGGGATCCTGTGCGGAGCCTGGCCCGCCGCGGCGGGGCAATGGAGCCTTCCCGTCTTGCTTGTCTGAGCCAAACCGGCTAGAGCCTGAACCTACCAGCGCGAAGCCCAGCCAGCCGCGTGGGGGCCTACCTTGCTGGAACCCCCACTCCAATTGCCTTCTAATCTAGGGCACCTGGGCCTCCGCCAGGCCGTTTTCTTTCAAACAGCGGTTGAAAGGAAGGGGAGAAAGTTCTTAGCTGACTGATAGCCTCCCCCCGCTCCAACTCTGCTTTTCAATTCAGTAACTTCATTTATTAGAGGAAAGAAGCAGGAGGCATGAAACATGTAAAACTAATCTGAGGGGAAAGCGTCCAGATTTGCTATGCTCATAATGTTCAACAGTCTTAAATATATCTGTTGGTTCAATTGGTGTGTAGGTAGATGGAAAAATGGCTAGCAACGATGAGTGGTGTTGAGGTTCCGGAGTACCCACTTTTACTCAACTGCTAAAAAAGAACTTACCTGCTGAACCCCCTTTTATATTGATTAAGTTGATTTGCTTTCACCACTAGTACAAATAGCTTCGTAACATTGTAATGAAAACTAACCTGCCTAGGCATGCCATCATTCAGAACGAAAACCATTTTCCTTACCCATTTAAAAAAAAAAAAAAAAAAAAAGAAGATTTTGAGGGCAAATAAAGTATTAGAACTATTAACTTTGATGTTTTTCCTCTTTGCTTTGTATGTGTCAGTAAGACATGCTGTTTGATCTTTTCTTACTTATACTCCTGGGGGAATTCGGTAAGGAATCTATTTTGTCAAAAACATTTCCTGAATCTTTTTTGTTGTCTCTATTGTTACAGACATACTTGCTAACAGGTATTTTGAAATAAGCTATGAAAATAATTGAAAGCGGCATGATTATATGGGGTTATTTTGACAAAATATGCAGAATTTTAAAATATGGCATGCAGAATTTTTAATTTTTTGGCACAAAATTCCCCCAGGAGTAATGCGGGTGCAGTAGTCTTGCAGGATCATGGCCTTAGAATGAAAGTTCCTTGGGGTCTCTCCTTTATGTATGTGTAAAGCACCCAGTATAATGGGGTCCTGGCTGGAGTCACTAAGTGCTGCACCAATATAACTATTAAGAATACACTGATGATTTATTGTGACGTGAATAATAAGTTCCCTCCCAGGAGCTAAGGCTGCTGTTCTGGGACAGATCAACAGGGGCAGGGGTTTTATTTTTTTAAGTTTTTGTGAAGTGGCTCCAAAAATACATTTAGAAGAGAAAAAACACACACAGCCCTCTCCAAGAACCTAGATTCAGGGTCCCCCAGGCTCCCCATTTATGAGCAATGAATACATTTCCTTTCCCTATCTGTTCTGCTCTTTGGCAACCACGTGTTGCTGCAGATCTGTGAAGCACTGAGGTCCATAATTTTCAGGAGTAAAAAGATTCATGTGAAAATTCATGCTTGATAAACCCCAAGCCAGAGAGAGACCTTAAAAAGAAAATCCGATTTGATGTTTTCTCCCAGTGAGGGGGCACACTCACCTCTCGTGAGCGCCTCCTGTCGGGTGTGTGCAAACCGGCACTCTCTTTCTCTGCTCACAGTGCCCCCTGTCGGCAGTTACCCTTGTCAAGAGGGTCTTCAGTGGCTCATCACATGACGGAATCCCATCTGGGGTAAAAGGTCCAATAGGGCCTATCACAGTGCCCTTGTCAATATCTGCAGCCCTGTCTCTGGGCTCAGTTCTCAGCTTCTTCTGGGCTAGCTTGAAGTCTACGTCTGCCTTGGTATAAAGCTGTGCCCCAGGGCTTTCTCCTTGGAGACTCTTTAAGTTCTGCCCTTCACTTGGGCCTCTAAACAAGCATTATCCCCTTTTTGGAGCTTACACCACCCTACCCCCGTCCAGGACCCAGGCCCATCCACTATGGGTCCCAACCCAGGGACCCTACAAATAGCAGCCACGTGCTGCTTCCTGTAATAATTGCTGCTGCTGCGGTTGTTCCCTGGGCCACTTCCCACGTAGCACCTTCTACTTCACCCTTGCCTCAGGGCTGAAATTCTTCCTCACCGAATACCAGTGTCACCAGAACCCTTAAACTCCAGCAACGAGCACCTTTCTTGCTCCTCTGGTCCCTGCCAGGAACTGACTAGCTCAGGCCTTGCAGTGGCTTTTATCTGAGCCCACTGAGCGTTGATTGGCTGCTTCCCTGCAGCCTTTCTAGGCAGGCCTGAAGGACCCACCTTTACAGCTGCTTTACTAGGGCGGGGTGTGATAGGACCAGGGGGCCTCACAGGGCTCAGGACACCTCATCAGAGTCCCCTTAGACACTAGCCAAAGAACCCGGGTCTAAGGAATGAATCACAAGTGCTTGTTGCTGGAATGGATAAAAGACAAATGCCCGCTGATACAGAAGATAGTGTGAAGCAGCAGTTCTCAACCAGGAGTCTGGAGCCCTCTGTGGGGCCGCAAGCAGGTTTCAGGGGCCTGCCCAGCAGAGCCCAGCATCTGCCCAGCAAACATCTGCCCAGCAGAGCCCAATGTTTGACTCGCTGGGGCCCAGGCCAGAAAGCTGAAGTGCTGCTGTGCAGGGCTGAAGCCCGGGGCCCTGAGCCCTGCCACCTGGGACTGAAGCCGAAGCCTGAGCAACTTAGCTTTGCGGGGCCCCCTGTGGTGTGGGGCCCCAGGCAATTGCCCTGTTTGCTACCCCCCTAATGCCAGTCCTGGCTTTTAGATGCAGAACAACAGTTCTTGGGGCACAGGTGGGCTGTGGAGGTTTTATAGCATGTTGGGGGGGTGCTCCATGGGTGGTGGGTGAACCCCCGCTTTAGGGAGGCTAGCCTGCCAGCGCCGCCCCTTCCACCCAAGGCCCCGCCCTTGCATGCCAGAGCCCCGAATACCACCCCCCCCGTAAAAGGAGAAGCCCTGAGGGGCTCCCGCAACCGGAGAGGGGAGCCGCGGCATGCCCACCCCAGCCACATCAGGCCAAGCCATCACCGCCGGCTCCCCCGCCCGGCCCACCACTCCCCGAGCACCAGCCTGAGCCACCAGCCTGAGTGCCAGATCTCCCCCAGCGCCGGGCTGAGCCAATGGCCTCCCAGAGCGCCAGCTCCTCCCACCCCTGAAGGGGGCTCCTGCCCCCCACCGAGCCGCTGGCCCCTGCGCCCGGCTGAGCCTCCACATCCCTCCTCACCTCCCCACCCCGTCCCAAAGAGGAGGGATGCGGGGAGCAGCAGGGACCTCCGGGGTGGGGTGTGTGGAGTGGAGGAGGCAGTCGGGGTCTCGGGGAAGGGCTGGGTGTCCGGCAGCAGCGCCAGGGGCCTATTATACCTGCCACCCATGGGGGGCTCAGAAAGAAAAAGGTTGCGAATCCCTGGGAGATGGTTGCAGTGCAATGACTCCGAACTGGCTCTGGGTGGTGTCTAAACCGTTTTTGAAGTCTCAGGCCATTGCAAGCTGCCCCTGAGTCACAGCTGTACATGATAATGACAAACGGACACAGGGATAACCAGACTGTTGAAACGACAGCCTGACCATAGACCTCCTGCAGCAGAAATGAACCCCTCAATGTACCATTTAGTCCTGGCTTGGGCAGAGTCTACCCACCTCTGGCAAGCTGCTGGCTGTGTCAACACACCCCACTCTGCAATTGGTACTGCCAATAAAGTATTCTTGAACTGAACTGAGCCACAAGAAGCCAAGCCATTTTGGGCGAGTGTGAGCTCCTTTCCCTTCCCGTGTTCACTCAGCCACGTTTAATGTTAAACTAAAGCTGTTCCAGCCCACGTCCCCGTGGCCAGTACATTGGAGCTAATGAAATGACTGATCTCATCCCTAATGAACACTTATTGCCTGGATACATTTTTGAAATGTCCCACTTTTCCTTTTGCAGCCACTGGCAGTTTTCTGCAGGAGGGTTTTTTTTTTTTGGTTTGTTGGTTTATAGCTACAGCAGCTCATAATTTTTGATTCCTCAGAGAGCTGCGGCTTCTTGTGTTTTCGCTAGGTACCTGCTTTCATTTTCTTCTTGCTGGATCAGCATGGAGATAGCATTTGTGGAATGTGTTTGCATCACTCCGGACGTCACCTAGTCTGGACTTTGATGTAAAATGCCAATGAATCCACCAGAAAGTCTGGTTAATAAAATCAGTCATTTAGACACTATGTGACTCAGCGATCTGAATTGGAGGTCTAGCCTCCGACTGAACAGCAGTAACATCGAGTTTAGCCCCTGGAGGGCAGCATCTCACATTGTTCTCAAATGGTTCCCTCATTCAGTTCCACAAATCGGTATTTAAGAGTCAGTTCCTAGACCTCCTTGGCCAGAGGGAACAGGAACACGGGCACCTTTGTTGATGAATAGCAATGATCTCCCTCTTCTAAAAACCCAGCATGCATTTCCTCCCCCAGCTAGGCAAGCTCACTGCTTCAGGTTCCCTGCCAGCCTGGAGCTGGCTCAAGGCTGCAGCTACATGCCTGAAGTTTTGAAGTTCTCCCAGCCACCGATGCAGCACTAAGGGGAAAGCCTTAATGCTGGAGGCTTCTGCCGGTTTGGATCAGCCTTTTTAAAGTATCGCTAGGATGACCGATTCAAAAACTAAACCAAACCCAGAACCTCCCACACACAGAGAACAATCTGTAAAAAGCATCTCACTGCAGCCTCGCAGTTAGTGCTTACTGGTGCATGTCTCTTTAGTGAATTTAGACTACAATTATTTCACTGACATTTAGAAAACTCACAATGGGCTTGATCCTGCACCCACTGACATCAATGGTAAAGCTCCCCTTGGCTTCAGTGGGGCAGGGCGGGCACCATGGAGCATATTACAAGGGAAGTGTTCCGTATAAATAACGTTTGTACATAATGTTAGTCCCCCTAGTTCCTAGCCACTGGGAGACACTCCAGCACCATGCACCCAAGGAAGGGCTGGACAAAGCGCCTAGGAGGGGAGCAATGACAATTTAGAGGCTGTCATGAATTTGGGCCTAGATACAGGGATCTTGTTTTGTTCCTACAGCTTTAAATGTATGTAGGTGCATGGCTGTGGGTGGGGAAGTAGCACCAATAGTCAGAAGAGCTGATGTGGCACCGTGAGAAGGTCAACTCCAGTCATGGGGTGAGGTGTGCTCAGGTCCGCAAGTGATGGGCAGCAAGTTACATAAAAGGACTGGACAATCTACCACCACCATCTTGCCATACAGCCCCAAGTAACATGCCCCCTCCCCCACCACAAAGAGGCCATTAGAGTGAGTCTCAATAATCCCTTTGCATTTGTTTAGCCTTCAGAGCCCTTTGGAAATATGAATGGGCTGAGCCTCGAGACACCTGTGGAGTAGGGAGTATCATTTCCAATGTACAGATGGGAACTGTGGTTCAAAGAGGTCAGTAGCAGGTTCAGACCCCTTACTCATGTGGAGTAGTACCTTACTCTGTGTGTTGTCTCAACTCATTCAGGGGCCTATTCAAGAAGCAAGAAACTACTACTGCTGTCCCTAGGTGACTTGCCCAAGGTCATCAGTGAATCAGTAGCAGAGCTGACAACAAAACCCAGGAGTCTTGACCCCTCCTGTTTGAATCCCTACATAATACTGATTCCCTAGAAAACAGACAAGTGGTTACCTTATTTTTCTCTCTATTGTGGGCTGTGCATGAAGGTAGTGTTTTTCTTAATGTAATTCAAACAGCTCCTACGCAGCCCCCTGAACCAATCTGATTAAATTATCTATTGCTCTTGCTGAAACCAACATGGTGGCTTCTGCCCATTCCAACCATTGGCATTGGCAGTGTTCGTGAATCGGGACTCTAACAAAGACCCACATCTTCCAAGGTAGTTAGGGACCTAAATGCCTTTGAGGGTCTGGGCCCCAACTTTTCATGCATAAACACATGATGCGTGTGAAGGTCTTTGTGCTACTGCATCTGCAGTCATGCTGCCTGGGGATGATTTATTTCCTAGAAGTCTCCATGATGGAACACTGTCCAAATCTGTTTTCATATTCAGAAATGTTCCTTATCTGTGTACTATCAAAACCAGTGTAGAGAATTAAACAACCCTGATTTTTCACTGCTTGGACAGTGAAAGCAGAGCGATGATCACTTTCACTTTGCTTCTAATCATTTTCACTTTCCGTTTCCAATGCAACATCCCAGTGCTCCTGGAGTTGCATTTCCACCACTGCAGCTTGGGGAACATTTAAAATATTCCTGTGCAAAAAATCGTCATGCACACATTCCTGCTAGATCCCTAATAAATCCCTTCTCACACCCACCTCACTTTTATAATATGGAAACATCTAATATCCCAGTGCCATAGACAGACACAGCAGTAGAGCCGATTGAAATTCAGAACCTCTGCTTGCGGGAAATGGTGACGTCACAATTTATTTTTTTCAGAATCGGAATTCCTGAAAAATGGAAATACTGAAAAAAAAATTCACTGACATTTTTTCCCACCGGAACTTTGGTCTAAATGAATCCAATTTCACAAAAATGGCAATTTCTGACAGAAGATTCTATTGACAAAAATTTCCCAAGCAGTTTTACGAGGGAGTAATTTTAAGCATGTGTGCAGACCCGTTGACGTCAATGGCTCTATTCCCGTGGAAAAGCTAAGCATGGGAGTGTTTGCAGGAGTGAGGTCTACATTTTGGACCCCAAATCAATTGATAGTGTTCCTGTAAGTCACAAATCTTTTATTTTTAATGATGCAGCATGGATGAGATGGGGGGGGGGAGAACCTCACCGAAATTTTTTTAATGAAAAGGATTAGTTATGGGGTAACTGCTGTGCTAGGTACATATTTTGGCTTGACAGCAGCTAATACCTGACTGCCACTTTCCCAATGGAAATAGCTGGACCATTTTCAATATACTGGGTTATAAATAATTTGCCCAATTTCATTTTATTTTTAAAATCAAAACTCTTTTTGAATTCCACCAGAGAAGAGAGCTCTTTAAAGCGTGAGCGTGCTCTGAAATGGGACTATGGAAAAATGGCACTTTCCTACATCTTCACTACGGGGGGGGGAGGGTCGATTTAAGATACGCAAATTCAGCTATGCGACTAGCGTAGCTGAATGCGACGTATCCGAGCCGACTTACCCCGCTGTGAGGACGGCGGCAAATCGACCTCCGCGGCTCCCCCGTCGACGGCGCTTACTCCTACCTGCGCTGGTGGAGTACAAGCGTCGATTCGGGGATCGATTGTCACGTCCAGACAAGACGCGATAATTCGATCCCCGAGAGATCGATTTCTACCCGCCGATTCAGGCAGGTAGTGAAGACGTAGCCCGTCTACCCCTGAATCGGCGGGTAGAAATCAATCTCTCGGGGATCGAATTATCGCATCTCGTCGGGACGCGACAATCGATCCCCGAATCGACGCTTGTACTCCACCAGCACAGGTAGGAGTAAGCACCGTCGACGGGGGAGCCGCAGAGGTCGATTTGCCGCCATCCTCACAGCGGGGTAAGTCAGCTCGGATACGTCTAATTCAGCTACGCTATTCGCATAGCTGAATTTGCGTATCTTAAATCGACACCCCGCCCTCCCCCCGTAGTGAAGACG
Source organism: Chrysemys picta bellii (assembly GCF_011386835.1). NCBI lineage: Eukaryota > Metazoa > Chordata > Testudines > Emydidae > Chrysemys > Chrysemys picta. The sequence goes on along the minus strand of NC_088804.1, from coordinate 6,745,358 downwards.
TAGCCTGAGATCTGCTCTCTTTCTGTAGTAAGAGTCGTGCCTGCTAACTTTGGCCCCAATCATGCAAACACTCACATGAGTAACCTTACTCACCCCAGGAGTCCCGTTCCAATCAATCGGACTACTCACACCAGCAGAAGTGATTGCAGGATTGGGGCCTAAAATACATTTTTTGCTGCTTTTTATACCTTTTAACCCTCCAGAGCAACACAGCTAAGACAGCATGAGCTGGATTCAATTCCTCCATGTGCATCAGCAACAGAACTGTTTACTAAGTTCCAATCAGTTACATCCGAAGGCAATGGGACCACATAGGTGTCACTGAGGACATAATTTAGCCTGCCAACCCTTTATTATTGGCAATGATGCATAAGAAAGATCACAGCTTGAATCTCAAAGCCCAGGCTGAATTTGAGCTGCTGGCAGAAGACACTTCCCCCCCATCTAATTACTTATAATTAAGCAGATTTGCTCAGGAATCACTGAAAAAATGCAAAACGAGGAGCCCCAAAATGCCATTTTTACAATCATTTTTCTGAGTAGACCCATATCTGCAGTTAGTAGAGTTTGCCTTAAACAAACATGCATCTATTTCACATCTTTTTAAACTGAGTTTTTCAAGCAATCCAACAAGATCCCTTTGTTGTCCGTTTCAGCTTGGAGTGGCATTTTTAAGCACAAAAAATTTAAGCTCCCAAAATAATTAAGACCAGTGTCTTTATCAACACCAACTTTATCAAGACCAACTAGATACCAGGGCAAGATCTAAATGAATTAAGGCCTTGATCCTGCAACAACTTACTCACATGCTTAACTTTATACACCTGAGTAGTTCCATTGCCTTCAATGACAATTCACAGGGCCTGATCCCAAACCCATTGAAATGAATGGGAGTATGTCCATTAGTTTCAATTGCCTTTGGATCTAGTCCGCAGTCCTTAAAGTTAAGCACATACATCAATCTTTGCTGGAGCAGGGCCCTAAGTGGCTTATTTCTTCCCCAGTCACAGTCTCTTACTGTCACGCCTCTCACAAACTGAACACGTGCCCACCCTCCCCCACAAGCAACTAAAAACACACCAGAAGTAATACCACATTATTTAAAAATTAGAACTATATTTAGTCAATTGGTTAGAGTACAAACACTTTATACAACACAGTTAAATAAATGACTCCATAAATCCAATCTGTTAACACATGAGATGAGGGCAAATACACAGCTACCATTCCTGACTAGCCCAGCCCCGCATTCATCCACCGTGCAGACGCTGGCCAGGCACACAACTTACTGCTAGCTGTTTTGCAGAAGCAATATACATGGAAACATTGTGTGTTTTCAAACCATTTGTCCTAGTTTCTCAGTGAATTCTAAAGAAAAATCAAGGCAATTTCAACTTTTATCCCAGGCATCTCCATTCTCTCTCCTCCTCCCAAGAGACGTGTAATGCAGGAAACGATGCTAAAAACAGGCATAAAAAACACAGTCACCTAACGGAATGCTAATGTGTGTCAATCTCGAAGGCTGGAATTTGTAAAGATGCCTAAGGTAGGAAGATAGATCTCCAGCACTCGTGGAATTGCAATGGGATTTAGGCACCTAACTCCTTTCAGCGCCTTTGAAAAGCCCAGCCCAGTATTACGCTGGAGAGAAAACTTTTTAACCTGTGTCCCAGTCTGGCTCCCATTTGAGCAGGAGCAAGTCCCTAGTCTCCAGCTGTACAAACCTGGGCCCTGATCCTGCAGGCTGACCTGGACCCTGTGTCTGTGTGGAGCCCCACTGAAGTCAGTGGGGAGTCCAGATAGGCACAGGAGTCTGCCCAGTGGGCAGGATCAGGACCTGGCAGCACTCCCTGAAAATGGCAGCTGTTTCCGAGTCCGTCCGATCAGCAGAGAAGCCGTTGGTATGTTACAGTCTCCTTTTCGTTTCCAATGTGTGTGGGCACTGGGTTTTGGCAACTGTGCACTCGTTTCTACTATGCTTTTTTCATATTAAATACGCTAAGAAGAGGCCTCCATCCTGGCAGAATCCTACAGTAAATGAAGGTCCATCTCCAAAAATAAAATCATCCTCCAAAGAATTCCCCCCCCGCCCCCCCAGAGTACCCTGGAGATCAGAAGGTGGTGAGACCTTCAGGAACCCTCTAAAATACTGGCATAAGACATGTCAAATCTAGGTGCCCCTCTGAAATCCAACAGGGCTGGACATGTTTACGGAAAGGAATGATAAAGATAATAAATCCTTCCTCTCAATAATTATTCATCTATTGCTTATCCGAATCATACACACACTTCACAGTACCTTGTAAATGCCACGTGAGTGAGGGCATGATCAAGCCCATTGAAATCAATGGGAGTCTTTCCATTGACTTTGATGGGCTGAGGATCAAGCCCTGGCTGTGGAGGTCTACAAGAAGCAATCTTAACAGAGCTTTTTCAGAACAACCGGGAGTCCTCTTTTCCCCATAAAGAGATGTTACATGCTCATTGTTCAGGGACTAGCAACCCCTGTTAGACAAAACACAGCCGTGGGCATTATCTTGACCAGCCCTTATACCATCTTTGAAGAGCAAGGAAACAATCTGTATTTAACTATAGGCCAGACAAGCTCAACATCTTGTTGTCAAAAGGGAGCCAGAAGATTTTTCATCAACATTTTCCGTTTGCTATTTAATCCTACTCAGTCGTGCGTTTTGCTATAGAACCTCACACGGCTCTTGGCTCACAACTGGGCTTGATGCACGTTTTTACGTCCTGCCCACCTTTTGGGGTGGCATGGACAGGAGACAATATCTTTAATCTTTGCCCTGAGCAACGGAAAAGCTTAATCTACTCACGCAGAGTCTCTATTCCCTCTACAGGGAATAGAACATACCCAAGATTAAACTAACTGGAGAACAAACCTTTGTCTAGAAGAGGTATTGGAATCTATGCCGATATAAATGCATCTGATGGGGAAGACAGCAAGATACTTGTTTGCTTGGAGCTAAAAATCACCGTGCAACTCACACAGAGCAGAAATGCCACATGTGGTTTTGAGAGTGGTCATTGTCGCTCAATGAAGAGTGGACAGCACAAACCACCATTATTCCTAATGGGGTTATCTGCACAAGCCAACCAAAGCAAGACCCAAGCTTCTCAGCCACTGACTCTACAAAAGACTTAGAAAGGAAGAGACAGAAACAAGCCTGTTTCTAGGCAGCTTCTTATTCCCTTTGTTCTCCAGTTCTAACGCCAGCTGGGATGGAAACAGAAGGTGTTAAGCCTTCTGCTCATGTCCCACCTGAAGTTACAATTACAAGAGGGACAACAGTTATTTGCCCAGCAAATCGCCAGGACGTTAGAACTGGTTACCGGTGAAAAAGTAGAAGCAAGAGCAGATTAACTCCGAAATCCTGTTTTCATGCCACCATCCTTAGCCATAATGAAGGGAAAAATATATGCAGGTGGATGAGACTCCATAATATACCAGACCATAATGAGATCGTGGATTTAAGAGGCCAAAGCAGCAGAGCAAATCTTTGCCTAGAGGATGATGGTACCGGAATCCCACAGCACATTTCTCAGGGGACTTTTTAACAGAGTGTGCCTCAGACTTTGAGGTCTGATGCTTTTAAAGCCAGTAGAACAGCTAGTGTGATAGAGGCCCCAGACTTTCATAGTTCGACATTCCAGTGATTTCAACTTGAAAATTAGATTTCTCTTTTTAAAAAAAGGACGTTTACATGGTGACAGGAATTATTTTGAAAAATGTAACCATTCCCCCCTCCCTGCACATAGTTCATACACTGGGAACTTTCAGAGCTTGTTGGAATTGTATCCTGGTGGCAAGAGATGACAAACCAGCAAGTCACCATTTAAATTATATAGAGCTTTGACTAATTATGAGGTCTCTGGTTTTGCCAGTTTAATGGCCTGGGGATGCTTGTGAGAACTTTTCCTGGGTGAAGCTGACCACTGCAAAATGCTGCGGTGATCAATAGGATTTTGAGTTCTACACTTTGTGTTAACTTTGGGGCAGGAAACTACGAAAAGGGAAAACATCGCCGGGCCGGATTTTGACAGCGTCACCTAGGCTGAGTATCATCTGAACTCCATGAATGGTTCCATTGACTTCAGTGACGTTAAATACTATTCACCAGGAGAAAAGGGACCAGAAGCTAGGCCCAGATCTACAAAGGTATTTAGGCACCTAACTCCCATTGATTTCACTGGCAGCTCTTTGAAGAGAAGGTAGAACCACATGACCACACAGGAGAGGGAATGGATAAGGGCCCATCCAATGAGCAGGCCAAGAAAAGAACTTTGACAGAAAGGAACGTCTACAACATGACGGCAGGAGCAGTTGTCAAACAGACGGCTCCTTACGGATGGGAAAGTTGGACACAGGAAGACCAAGGATGGAGGCTCTGGAACTGTCGCACTTGCTGAATCCTGACTCACACAGACACTCACTAAGCGGAGACTGGAACAAAGCAGAGGAGGTGTGTCTGTCGCTAGACAAGAGCTCAAAAAGTTAAAGGGGCACTGTCAAGTAATTCAAGTTCCAAAATTTGACCTACCGTAACGATCAGTACCAGCCAGAAGGAAGTTCTCTCTTTTTATGCAGAATTCTTTCCTCTTAAATCCACTTTGTTGCTGAATTATTATTTTTTTTAGGCTACTTCCTAGTTTCACCAAACCCAGGCAAAAAGATAGATCATCCACAGTGCTGCTCCTGCAGCAGCCGATCAGGACAGGTCTAGCCCTGTGCGGACACTGACAAGGCCAGGAAGTGGGGAGGATGGAAGTCACGTTTGCCTGAGCAAGATTAGAAAAGACGAGCGAGGGGGGAGGAAAAGGCTCAGTATTTTGACAAATGGAAGACAACGATCGGTAGGCAAAGAGCGGTTTATTTCTGGAGCTTCTCTGAGGGTATTACAAATAAGGGAGTGTAAAAAGAAAATTAAAACGAAAAAAGTAGTCAACAGTGCCCCTTTAAAGACAGGCGATTGAGGATGTATCAAGATGGGGGTAGGGCGCACATGGTGGAAAGGACAAGCAGAGGGAGGGCGTTGGGAGAAAGGCGAGTGATGAGACGGAGGCTGGGATGCAGCAGGAAGCCACTGTTCTATGCAAATTGGCCTATTGTAACTGAAAATAGACCTCTCTCTATGCGACTTCTGTAGCACCCTGTATGGATGGCACATCAAGTTCCTTTCCTTGGTGAAACTGTTTCTCAGGGCCAGGCCATTTTAACAAGGTGATGTTAAGCATAAAGGAAGGCCTAGGTTGGATTTAAACATGATGGGAGTCAGGTTACTGTAGCTACCAGGCTGTCCCATCTACACTACAAGGACTGCAATGCTGGGGTACTCAGTTACAACACAGCAGCGCCATGGCACGTTTGTGCTGTGCCTGTGCAGATGGGACCACGTTCTAACAGGTGTGACTGACACGGGCTACAGCCTGACCCAGCCAACGGAAGCATATTTTAACTGTGTGGAGGGAACTAGCATATTGCAGGTGGGTCTCCAACACAGTGAAGGTATCAGTTAGTCCTCAAATGAGGTCTCTATTTTCCTCGCCCCCATCAGGTGAGCCGACTGGAGGCCAAGAGGCAACAAATGCACCTTGCTTATTTCAATTCTTTCCTGTAAAGTTCTTTGCTGGATCAGAGTGCATCAGGTGCTCATTTGCCCTCACTCTTGAACGAGTTCACTGTGCTCTTACCACGTCGATGCATTTCATCCTCTACCCTGGAAACTGGGGTTCATGCTGGCTTTCAACTCGGGGTTCATGCTTTAGGGCCTACACACAATCCTGGGCTGATAGGAACTACAGCTAAAACCTAACTGAGCACCAAAGAGTGACCTTGTGACCCCCAGAAGGTAGCTGCTCTTCCTGGAACAAAGGGCCAAGATACTAAAGGGATGGGCCCAGGGTTAATACCTAGAGATAGATCGATTGCCTCTGGGGAAGGCTTACTGAAGACATCCCCAGGGACCCTTCCCCATCAGCTCCACAGCCCTGAAAACCCAAGCAGGGCTAGCATGTATTCCTGGGAACACGCTCACAACTAGGAGGCTGGTAAGTGGGGAGTGGCAGAAGCCACAACACGTTAAAGGCATAGAGTCCATTTTAACATTCCTCCTGCAGATTTGTTCCCCTTAAGCAAACCCCTCAGCTGCACACTTAGTGCCCAGCACTGCCCTAGATACACAGACCCACACGTGGAAACAGATAATAAATACAGAGTTTATATACACACGCACACATACATAGCACCACTTCTATAAGGCTTAGAAGATACTAAACGTACATTACAGGGAGGTGCTTGTTATAAAGAGGTATTTATAATGAGCTTCCAAAGAGCCAGGAGACAAAACATACAGCAGATAGCCTTATATCAGAGGTAGCCTTACAACAGACAGCTTCAGTACCAAGGCGCTGGATAAAAACTATGCAAGGGGAGCTGGAGGCAGAGAGGAGGGCAAGGGGAGCTGGAGGCAGAGAGGAGGGCAAGGGGAGCTGGAGGCAGAGAGGAGGGCCCGAGAAAAGAAATGACAAAATAGAATTGGAGTCCTGCTGGGGTTTTAAAAAGTAGCTTCAAGCGTCTGGGTTTGTTAATTTCAAGTCAAGCTCACTGGCTTGGAAATGCTGCCTGCCCAGTGCAGAGACACAGCTGGGATAAACACTTGACGACTGAGCAGGTGAGGAGTTGGCTGCCGTGACAAGGATGTGCCCACCCGTCTGACAGAGATCTCTTCCTTAACCGAGGGTGTCAGGAAACACAAGTGGCACCACTCCTGCTAGCAGGAAGGCGGGTTGATATGAGCGGGGGTTAGAGGGACGGAAGGAGCGGGGAGAAAGCCCTGGTTTACTCTACCAGCCCGTTCGATTCACTACCCAAATGGAGGTGTAGCTCGAGGCAGTGGCCGAGGAGGAAGTCAGAAGCGCTCCAGGGAGCACTCAGTAAAGAGGAAGCATTGTGAGCACTGCTGGTTCTGCCCGGGGGTCCTTGGGGGGAGACAGACAGGAGGGCTCAGTGGTCCCCACAGAGAACTGTGAGGATAAGGAGTCTGCTGTGTTTAGGATTAATGAGAATGCCCCAGCCCTCCTGAGCAGGGGAGAGGCTCAGAGGACTGAAGTCACCCATTGTGTGTGTCCATGGCAGGGGTGTTGGTGCAGACACGGGGGCTATCTCCTTATCCTTTTTTAAATCCAGCTGAGATCTCCAGGCAGCCAGATCTTGAACTACAGTTGCAAAGGCCTCCCTTGATTAGGACATCTCTTGAGAGACCTCACCCTGTACCACATCCTTCTCAGCTGGGGTAGGGAAGGAGAAAGCATTTGCGCCTTTCCTGGCTCTGCCATTCCTTCAGAGGTGGAGGGGAGGAAAATGGGATACTAGCTAAAAGTGGCAGCCAGTCTCACCCTCTGCTGCGGTGCAGACACCACATGGGGGACCAAGCGTCTAGTGTTTATCCAGGCCTCCGAAGGAGCTTGATATTGAGGGAAAGATGCTAGGCCCAGCGTGGAGTTTTCCTATCGATTTACGAGGTCCTGTCCTCCAGTAGCCCGGCTGCTTAAGCCCGCCCAGTAGCTGGAGGCGGCGGGCTCTAGCCCACCCTTGTACAACAGATTCACTCTCTTCCCACCACAGAAAACAAGCGAATGGCAGGAGACAGCACCAGGAAGGGCTCTGACCAACCTCAGCATCCTCCACTGAGGGGGGCATGCCCCAGGGCTCCTTCCACACTGAATACTCTCCATACATTTCTTTTAAAACTTTTATTCAATAATATAGAATTCCTTTAATTATAATATAGAACTGTCCATCATGCCGTATTTCCCCCCGCTGCCCCCTCCCTGCCGCATCAAGTCTGGAGCCAGCTAGTTAATACGTTATGCTGGGGTTCAGGGGGGGCAAAGGTCAGCATGGGGGGGAGCAACATTAGCCAACAACCGTTTTGCATACCCTTCACATTTTCCATGCTTTCTGGGTCAGGAAGAGGTCAACAGGAAGTCAAAGGCAGAGGAACCTTTTACATTCAGAAGTAAGGTTTGTGTTTATAAACTGGTGGGTGCCATGGAGCCGGTGCGGTCTCTGGTCTCGTCCCCTGCCACCGCAACGCCGTCTGGCCGCCAGCTCTGTACACACGCTGATAAGACGTTTGATTTGGTTCTTGTTCTGCTTATGGAAAATTGGGAGGAACAGCATCGGACCTAGGGAGAGATGGGAGGAGGGAAGTGAGCATCAGACGCGAGCCGCAGTTGATGCCAATGTGTTGCCAGAACTTTTTCCTTCTTCAGCACTTAGTAGATTGAGCGCAGGGCCAAGGAGACAGAAACAAGTTCTAATCCTTCCCCCACAACTTACTCCCTCCACAGGCTTGGGCATGTCACAGAACCTCTGTCCCTCAGTTTCCCTGTCTGTAAAGTAGGAGAATACTGACCCAATTCCCAAGGGCGGTGCGAGGCTTATGCGGTGCTTTGAAGATGTCAGCATTGTAGGAGTGCTAAGTTACTATAGCATGGAATGGCAGGTGAATCAAAATCTGTTTTTTCCACCTTGCCTCCCATACTTACGGTTTGCAATGCTCCCCTGGGATAACTTTCCTATTGGGGGCCAGTAGGAGTCTCTCTGGGCCCCCAACACGTTATCTCACCCTCACTCAGATGCCTGCATCACCCCAAGTCTCCCCATGCACGTGCTCCCAGGCCCTGCTGCTCTTGAGAGCAAGGTATCAGGCTGAGATTGTGACCTGCAGCCCGTCACCTGGTGCTGTAGCACTGGGCCGGGTCGGTAGGCAGGGAATTTTCACTGTACATTTGTGAGCTCACCCCTGTCTCACTGCCATATCTGTGCCAGATTCCTGAGCAAACAAGACGACGTGTGATTAGGGATCACCCTTGCCCCCTTTCTTTCTGAAGGCAAAGCGTTTTTCACTGCCATAAGGAAAAGTAGATGGGAAGTATTACTGAACAGGGGGAAGTGGCATTTCCGGCTCTGGGCATGTAACAGAGAGAGCTATGTGCACACACGTACTACTCACTGCAGCAGCAAGGAATGGTAGATTGCAAGGGTATTTCCATACTAGCCATTTCAAATCAGCTCTCATTTCCTTTTGGGCTGAAGCTTCTCACATTTGGTCTCAACACCAGCTTTGAGGGGGGGAAAGTGGTGGGACTGGGCTGAATTTGCAGGGTGACTGGGGCAAGTCGCTTAACCGTTCTATACCTCACTGTTCCCCTTCTTTAAGATGGGAACATGATTTCGCTTCCTAACTTACTTTGGGATTGGAAAGCATTGCTGAAACTCCAGAGGAAAAGGTCCTGCCAGGGGAGAGGACAAGGTGTGTGCTGCATGTTGGTATGGCTGTGTGAGGGAAGAATGCATGGAGGTCTCCACACCTGTCAGTGGGAGGTCTGAAGTAGGGTCTTATGACCCTGGACCTCTCCCCCCCCAGAGCCTTCCACCCCTTTTCTCTCTTCAGACTAAAAAAGGGCTCCGGGTGAAGATTCTACATCCACACCCCATTAGTTACCAATGTAAAACCCAGGAGTTGGGCAATGCAGATGGTTCTCACTGCAGTATGAATAGCTTGCCCCCATTGCTACAAGAAATGTAAACCCCTGCCTTTCCCAAACGTGCACATTCACTTAGCATTGGTTTAACGGGTTGGAATTTAATGCTAAACACAAAAAAATGGAGTTAATGCAGCATTGAGGCTAAGAAGCCAACCCATCAGAAGTCAGGAAATTCCCCATGTTAAGGTCCTACCACAACGCTAACTTGACCTCATTGCCATCTGGTGTTTTACGGGGATAGATCAGACATTCCCCTTTCAGAGATACCTGTCTCATGTGTGCCCCACTCTTTCTACACAAGGGGGGAGAGGATGCCGGGTACCTAAGGGGGCACTCACCATGTGGTTGTTGAGGAAGCCACTTGCTGCATGCATGATCCAGCAGTCTTAGCTGCCGGGACACAGCTCCCTGCCTGTCTCGCTCCCCCACTGCGCAGGGGAAGTGAACAGGGTAGTGCTAAGGGCTGGGGGCAGCAGGGAAGCAGAAACTTGCACCCAGTGAGTACTGGCCCCTGCCAGATAGAGCCCCCTGCTGACCCCAACCCTTCAAGTGCAGCCACGTCCGCTTCCCATGCAGAGGCTCTGTCCAGCAGGGAAGTGGATGGGACTCTACCCTGAGGCCACGCTGAAGGGCCAGTGTCAGCAGGGGGCTCTGCCTGGCAGGGGGCCAGTGCTCCCAGGGTGCAGCCTTCAGCTCCCTGCTCAGAGTCCCCATCAACCTCCCCAGGGTAACTGCCAGTAGGTGGGTGCTGCAGCTATGCAAATGGGGGAGCTTGTTTCTGGCAGCTGAGATGTCTGCACGCAGCCACATCTGCTTCCCTTGCCGGACAGAGCCCACTCCTGGCCCTTCAGCCCGGCCCCATCAGCTCCTTGTGTGTCCACCCCCCCCCACAATTTGAAAGCTTCTGGTATAGATCATGGATTCTCGGACTTGGGGTTGTGAACACATCAGGCAATCACAACTGTTCAATCCATGTCTAAAAATGGGGGTGGGTCCCAGACAGGCAGGAGAGGGAATGGGGAGGCAGTGGGGGAGACACCATCCCAGAGTGAACACCCCCTGAGAACCATTAGTATAGGTTAAAACAAACAGTCCATTGGAGGGCCATAATTAACAAGGAACCTTCACTTTTGAAATGTTCCAACTTTCAAGAGCTTGAATCCTCAACTTGGCCACCGCATTAGTACTGGTCCTTACATTTCTTGTCCTAAACCAGGAAAGAAATGAAGAGCTGTTGCTATATCAGCATGTCCTTAATAGAGAACAGTCCAGCCACCCATACGGAGAAGCGTGTGTGAGTGTACGTGTGAGTGAGTGAACATGCAGATTAAGAATTCAGGACTTTTCAAGGAGTGGGACACATTGGGTTTCCCGGAAGGAGCGCTCTAGAAAACAACCCTGGTTTGACGTTTCAGTGGTGAGGGTATGTCTGTAGTTACATAAAACTACAGCTGGGGCAACGCAGGCTCAGGCCTATACCACTGCAGTGTCGATATTCAGGCTGGAACCTGGGCTCTGAGACCCTCCCCCAGCCTGAACATCGACACTGTAATTTCAGAGTCCTGCAACCCCGCAAGCGGGTTTTTTACACTGTAGCCGTACCCCGAGAGTCTGGCAAGCACAAAAGTTTATTCCCTGGGCATGAGCGACTCCCTTTGAACTCAACAGCGGCTAAAGTGATTTTGCGGAGACTTTCACCTCTGGGTTGAGACCAAGCATGAAAAGTATCAGGCCAAAAGGAGCTGGTGAGGGGAAGTTAAAGAGCCAGTTCTAATAAAAAGGGAAACTGGAACAGAAGTTAGAACTCAACCCTAACTACAGGATGCAAAGCCTTCAGCTGCTCTGCGTTTCTGCACCTCCCCATAGACTAGAAGACAACAGACGTTCATACGTATAGATATTTATTGGTTTCAGTGAATTATACAAATGGATTTGACCTGCTATCAATGCCAATATAACTTTATTGGGATATGGAATGTAAACAGATGTTTCAAATAGAAACATTCTAACCTTGTATTATAAAAAAAAAATTAAATATTTGACAATGCCGGAGAAGGAAATTCTGTGTTTAGGTGCTGGTGGCAAAACACTATCTCCGGTTTCTAGGTTTAGGAGGTTTCTAGAACCGCTGGATGAAATTACACACAGAACAAATAGAGGTGGCAACTGTGAGTTGTGGGGCTATAAAGCTATCAAGGGATCGGATGAAAAGCCACAAGAGAACCACCCTGCCCCCCAACAGAAACTTAGCCCCAGAATTCAGCATTTGGCTGATTGTTAACACACTACATGGACCCAAGCTCTGTCTCGGTAGCTATAATCACCCCAATAGCGCCACTCCCTCCCTGTTCCCACCACACCTCTGCTTCCTGATCCTCCCCCCTTGCTGTTCCCACTCCTGCATCCCCAAGCTCTCCTACTGCATTTCCTCACATCTTCATTCAATGGTGCTGGCGTGAAACACTCCAGATTCACCCTCTGGAAGTGTACTTCACCTGGCGTGAGTTATCACGTGTTACATGGCTGTATCTCTCATTACAGACAGTCTTGCAGGATCGGCTTTCCTGAGGTCTGTGGGAAAGTCTTTTGCCTGCTACAGAAAAAACCTTCTGCCTCTACATTCAGGACTTTCCCTAACAGGCCCACCACCTTTTCTGAATGCACTTGCAGGGGTGCTCACCTCTCTCTGAGCAACTTAGAAGGTGGCTGTTGGTTTTAAATGATCCAAACCAATCCCGAGACACACTTTTCCTCTGCAACTGAAACCGAAATGAAAGGGCCAAACTCGGACCTGGAGTGAGCGGGTGCGACTCCCAGACCTCAGAGCTGCATCTGCTTATACCCAGTCTGAATTTGGCCCCAAGTGTCCACAGTTCCAAAGGGCTTATTTATCTAGATGCATGCTATGGTCCACTGGTGGAATGGCAAGTTTGCTCCACCAGCGTGGTAGGAAAAGGCTGGATTGGAAAGGAAGAGCAGGCGCCATGGAAATGTGAACAAGAATCAGTCGCCGTGAGCCCTGGGTATCTTGCAAACCATTTGCCCAGGGCTTTGGTACCACAGGTTGAGTTACATTATCCACAACCACCAGAGAGGAACAGAGGTGTTAGCCCCCCAAAGGTTAGATTTCTGCTGAGTATAAATGGGGGAGGGGTCTTGGTTAGTCCCTTCACTGTGTGACTGAAGGTTTTGTTTTTATTTGTAAACATCTTGAGTTACCCGTTGTTTTCCAGTCTTCATCGTGCTGCTGTCAGGCCACTGGAGAGCACGGCATTTTCTGAGCTGGGCTGGGACTGCTCCTTCACCACCGGGTCTGCAAGAGACACAAGGATCAGCCAGGGACGGGAAGCAGCATTACTACGAGCAATATCAAAGCTTCACTTTCAGGAAAGCTTAGGTCCTTCCAAGGAACCCCCCTTCAAGCAGCACAAGCTTCCATTAGACTTTGGAGAACCTGGAATTCCAGCCATCAATATGATAGCAAGATCCATAGGGAGGTACTGAATGGAAGACCCACCTCCCACCTGATCAACAAACCCTCCTTTCCTTTTCCAGCCCAGTCATGTGACTCTGACCCCAGGTCTTGCTCCCCCCAGGACTCACAGAAATATGGGTGCTCCATAGCCTCTTTGGCAGTCAGTCTCTGTTGATGGTCATATCGCAGAAGTTTGTCCAGAAGGTCCAGGACTTCAGGACTGACCAGGTGTCTGTTCTCGCTATGGATGAAGTTCTCCCAGCGTTTTCGCGAGTGCCTGTAGCAGAGGGATGTCTTTCATTGTACAGACCAATCTCTGAATGGCACAGCAGCTACCATCAGACCCTAGGAGGGTTCACCTACCACACCCCATATGTGAATTTAAAGGGCAGTGTTGGATCTAATTAGAGCTACCTACCAACCCCCTCTACATGCAGAATCCAGCATTTCACTAGTGACACCCAACAAAGACAGTGCCACTCAAGCCTTTTCCTTTACAAGCCAGCATACTTGGCTTTTGGCAGCGCTGGGCTTGAGGGATACCTCAGTGATTTGAGCATAAGCCCAGGGTTGTGAGTTCAACCCTTGAGGGGGCCATTTAGGGATATGGGGCAAAAATTGGTTGGATGATTTAATTGGGGATTGGTCCTGCTTTGAGCAGGGGGTTGGACTAGATGACCTCCTGAGGTCCCTTCCAACCTGATATTCTAGGATATCCCAATGAGAGGGAGAGAACCGCACAGTAAGGCTAATTCAGATGTGCTCTCTGTATGACCAGCTTTACAGAGGTCCATTGCTGTCCAGGGTTCCATTCAATAAAGAACAGGCATGAATTCCAAACAACATGGGTGACAGCTAGGTTCGGTAGCCCGCAATGTGCAGGAGGTCAGACTAGATGATCAGGATGGCCCCTTCCGGCCTTAGTCTATCAGATACAAGGGCTTCAAAAGCAGGCTCAGAATGGCGAGAATGTCTCTAGTTTGAAGCCAGCCTTGCAAATTTCTACTTGCCATCACGCGAGATGGGTAATTTTACTCTGACAGACCAGTAAGAGATCATCATCAAAAGACTTTCAAAGCAATGCAATGGATTCAGCCACACATCTCCCACTAATTTTACTGGCAGAGGTGTGATTAAATCCCTTGCCCTGTTTAGAAAATATCAACCCTTGTTTCTCATTATCGTCATGGGAAAGGGTGGGCAAGTAGGTCCTGGGTCTGGGCTGGCAAATGTGTGTGACAATTTTGCAAGCTGGGAGCATGAAGGCAAAGCAATTTCTGGGATCTAAGGAAAGCACAGATCCCACATGTGGGGTCGGGAAGGAATTTCCCCCCAGATCAGATTGTGAGTGGCCTGGGGGATTTCTCGCCTTCCTCTGCTGCATGTGTTTGCGGTCACTTGTCAGGATTTCCCTGCCATTGCAGGGGCCTCAGATACTGGTGCACCTCGGTCCCCCTATGTTCTGCCTGCTTGCCTCCAGTGGGTCTAATTTTGGTTGTTGGGGTTAGCAACCAGATGCTAGGTGGTGGTGGTGGTGGTCTGTCGTATGCAAGAGGTCAGACCAGGATGAGCACAAGTCCATGGGGCCAGATGCGCTGCATCCGGGGGTGCTAAAGGAGTTGGCGGATGTGATTGCAGAGCCATTGGCCATTATCTTTGAAAACTCATGGCGATCGGGGGAGGTCCCAGATGACTGGAAAAAGGCTAATGTAGTGCCCATCTTTAAAAAAGGGAAGGAGGAGGATCCGGCGAACTACGGGCCAGTCAGCCTCACCTCAGTCCCTGGAAAAATCATGGAGCAGGTCCTCAAGGAATCAATTCTGAAGCACTTAGAGGAGAGGAAAGTGATCAGGAACAGTCAGCATGTATTCACCAAGGGGAAGTCGTGCCTGACTAACCTAATTGCCTTCTATGACAAGATAACTGGTTCTGTGGATGAGGGGAAAGCAGTGGACGTGTTATTCCTTGACTTCAGCAAAGCTTTTGATACAGTCTCCCACAGTATTCTTGCCAGCAAGTTAAAGAAGTATGGGCTGGATGAATGGACTATAAGGTGGATAGAAAGCTGGCTAGATCGTCGGGCTCAACGGGTAGTGATCAATGGCTCCATGTCTAGTTGGCAGCCGGTATCAAGCGGAGTGCCCCAAGGGTCGGTCCTGGGGCCGGTTTTGTTCAATATCTTCATTAATGATCTGGAGGGTGGCGTGGACTGCACTCTCAGCAAGTTTGCAGATGACACTAAACTGGGAGGAGTGGTAGATACGCTGGAGGGTAGAGATCGGATACAGAGGGACCTAGACAAATTAGAGGATTGGACCAAAAAACCTGATGAGGTTCAACAAGGACAAGTGCAGAGTCCTGCACTTAGGATGGAAGAATCCCATTCACTGCTACAGACTAGGGACCGAATGGCTAGGAAGCAGTTCTGCAGAAAAAGACCTAGGGGTTACAGTGGATAAGAAGCTGGATATGAGTCGACAGTGTGCCCTTGTTGCCAAGAAGGCAAACGGCATTTTGGGCTGTATAAGTAGGGGCATTGCCAGCAGACCGAGAGACGTGATCATTCCCCTCTATTCGACATTGGTGAGGCCTCATCTGGAGTACTGTGTCCAGTTTTGGGCTCCACACTACAAGAAGGATGTGGAAAAATTGGAAAGAGTCCAGCGGAGGGCAATAAAAATGATTAGGGGGCTGGAGCACATGACTTATGAGGAGAGACTGAGGGAACTGGGATTGTTTAGTCTGCAGAAAAGAAGAATGAGGGGGGATTTGATAGCTGCTTTCAACTACCTGAAAGGGGGCTCCAAAGAGGATGGATCTAGACTGTTCTCAGTGGTACCTGATGACAGAACAAGGAGTAATGGTCTCAAGTTGCAGTTGGGGAGGTTTAGGTTGGATATTAGGAAAAACTCTCTCACTAGGAGGGTGGTGAAGCACTTGAATGGGTTACCTAGGGAGGTGCATCTGAAGAAGTGAGGTTTTTACCCACGAAAGCTTATGCCAAATAAATCTGTTAGTCTTTAAGGTGCCACCAGACTCCTTGTTGTTTTTGTAGATACAGACTAACACGGCTACCCCCTGATACTAGGGAGGTGGTGGAATCTCCTTCCTTAGAGGTTTTTAAGGTCAGGCTTGACAAAGCCCTGGCTGGGATGATTTAGTTGGGAATTGGTCCTGCTCTGAGCAGGGGGTTGGACTAGATGACCTCCTGATGTCCCTTCCAACCCTGATATTCTAGGATTCTATGATCTGATGGTCCTTTCTGGCCTTAAACTCTATGACTGATTCGTAGAGGGGACAATTCCCAGCATCTGTGTTAGGTTCCCCCCCAATCCATTTCAGTCATTTTACTGGCATCATGAGGAATGTGAGATGCAGCCCCTAACATAGGGAGAAAAATAAACCTAGACGAGCTCTCGGAACCCGGGAGAGGCAGAGAACCAAATCTACTATGAAAATCTAGTGGCTTGTTCAGTGCATAGACAGCCAGAGGATAGAAAAAAAACCTAAGTTACATCAATAGCTAGATAACAGGCTGACAAATGACACTGCAGCCCAGGAGACCTAAAGCAGCACTTGTGCTTTGGAGTCACTCTTGGGATGGATGTTTAAGGAAAATAAACCAAAAGTCATGTTTTGCTTCTTGCCTCCCCTACTTACTGTCCCAGGATATCATTGAAGTGCGGATCCAGTTCTATGTGGTACTTCTTCAGATACCCATACAGTTCATCTGTGCCCAGAACCTTAGCAATGCGAACCAGCTGCAACAAAAGACAGATTTACAGAAGCAACAAGAGAAGGGCAGGTCACTGACTTAAGAGAATGTCCCACCACCACTGTACTGGATGGATGGATGGAAGGCTGCTGCATCCATGTTAACCACAAACAAGAGTGGGAAGTTAGTCCGTTAGCACCTGGGCAGCCAGACATTAGGAGCTCAGCATTGGGGAAATCCTGAGGTCCCAGGAAAGCTCCCTTGCAAATTTGTTTCTCCAGCACCACAACAATTTGTGCCACATATCACTGGACCTTCCAGAAGGCACACACTTTCTGTTGTGCAAGTCCTGACACCTCAGTTCAACCAAATGCATAACAATGCCTTACTAATCAGATGGTCCCAGCCCAGGAACCTCACCCCCAACCAACGGAAAGAGGCAAACAAGAATTCCCCCTTTCAGAGTCAGACAGCATCTCCTCACCTGGTCATAGTTGTCCTGGCCATGGAAGAAGGGCTCCTTTCGGAAGATCATGCTGGCCAGCATGCAGCCTAAACTCCACATGTCTAAGCTATAGTCATACATCTGAGGAGAGGAGAAGAAAATCAAATGGAGAAAGGTCACACTTGCCTTAGGTCCAAGCCCCAAAAGACCCCTAGTCAAAGGAGGCTCTCAGTTTTTCAACTTCATGGCAAAGTTGCTCTAACCTGGTAACCCCCAGAGGACAAATGGACAAACCCAAAGTGGCCTGAGTGCAACCACAAGCAACGCACTAAGTAGCGATTTGGATGCAGACTCTTACTTGGTAGTCCACAAGGAGCTCCGGTCCTTTGAAGTACCTCGAGGCCACGCGGACATTGTATTCCTGAGCTGGATGGTAGAACTCTGCCAAACCCCAGTCTATGAGCCGCAACTAAACATGCAATAAAAGAAAAACACACAGAGTAGGAGCAAACAGGTTTAGTTGCCAAGTACAAACAAGTCAGGTGAAGCCAAGTTTGCCAAAGCCTTTTTCAATGGTTTGGTGAAAGCCCGGAGCCCTTTGTGCAGTGATGCGGTATCGTCTGGACTCTGCTCGTGCTATCACCTCACTCTATTATCTGCGGTGCTTTGTGGCATTACCATGGCTCAGAGAATTCTCTGCCTTGCAACCCTAATCAAATAATCTATTGCTGGGTGACTCATGTGTTACTAACGCCACCAGTCAAATAAAAAGACAGTTAATTGGATGCTAGGGAACAAGCAGGAACCAGCCGCATTAAACAAAAATCAAAAGCACAGCTGGGCGTGAAGGCAGCATCAATGCTAACAAGTGGGAAGAGCTACGAGAGAGTCACTGGCTCGAGCAGAGGGGATGAGCTGCCCTTTCAGGTGAGAAATGCAGACTGCACCACACTTGCATGGACCTGCAGATGGCGTTATAAGTGCCAGGGAGACTATCAACCCCTGAGCTGCCGGCATCGGCTGGGAGACCACTACTGCTGATTCACAGGGAGGGAACGGTGGCTTAGCAGCTCAGGAGAAATATGCATGTGGGAGGACTCCAAGGCATCACTTGAACTGGGCAGATGGAGGGAAAGACCCTGAGATACCACTGTCCCTTTGGTATATGCAGCATCTACCCCAAATGGGAAAGGGGAAAATCAGCAGTTCACTGCCGCATGCAGCCATGAAGTTAAGATGGCACTCCAGTGCTGGACATCAGGTTGCTGACACAATGGGCAAGTACCCACTAAGGTATTTTATCCCATGGATTGACCAGTGTCCATCAAAAATGACACAGGACAGAAGTGGAAAAAGAGGCCACAGTATTGCACATGGCAGGCCAGTGCAGATAAGCCACAGGCTTTCATCTAGGAGATCAAGCCAGTCTAGTGACTGCAGGTGAAAGGAGGTTATCCACTAACTTCATCCACTTAGAAAAGTCATCTGAAACCTACAATAGCTACAGAATTCAGAGGGGGACACAGCGCTCAAGCCAGTGGAGTGAAGTTACTCGAGGGCTCTGAAAATGCTGTGGTCTCACATAATACAGATGAGCCAGGGCTGGAGCAACAGCTGCTACTCTGAGCCTCTTGGCTTTTGGGGATTTAACTGGGGGAAGGGTCTTCTACTTAGCAGGTTTAAAAACAAACCAAACCAAACGCTAGAGAACTGCTAGATTCCACACACCCCCCACGCACCAATATCACCTGTCCCTTAAGAAAGCAAAACTCTGTATTGAGACTATAACTTCACTGGATCCAACGACAGGAGAAGCTTACGTTCCCAGTGTATAAAATCCATGTACTCTTCAGACAAGATAGGATGTCACATCCAAACAATCGTAACGATCACACTGTCCAACAGAGGAACTTCTGCCCATCTGTCCTCTCACTTGTGCCCCATCCCCCTCCCTCTATTTCTCTTACCCCCCTGCCCCAAGCTTTCCAGACGGTAGCAGTAACCCTTCTCTTTTAGCAAAGGTTGGAAACCACTCCCCAAATAACCAGAGGAATTGGAGTAATTAGAAGCAATCCCCTCCCCATCCTGGCCAAGTCAGAGCACTTTGCTTCTGTAGAGCTCAGAGAAAAGGCAGCAGAAGTCAAGTATGCTAGCTCAGACAGACAATCCCCAATACATGTAGAGTACAAGTGATCTCACTCGGGGAAGAGAGAGTGGTTGGGGGCGGGAATAAGAAAGCAGCAGCCTAGACTATGGACACCGTGGTGGCAAAGTTTCAAGCTGCCCTGAAACCTCGATAACTTTGGGCCCCACGGCAGCAGTACCTTTTTCTGTTGGTGGTCTATCATGACGTTGTGGGGTTTGACGTCCCTGTGCATGATCCCCATGCTGTGACAGTAATCCAGGGCCTGGCAGACAGACAATATACATTTATGTTAGACAAACCAGTAAACACAGACAAAAGTCCACGATGTAGCACATGGTTCTCCGGCCAATAAAGTAGGTGTGCCCGAATGAAGAGAGTACAGAACCTGAAGGACTCCGAACAACCAGGACCCTTGTTTCGCTCACTATCCTGGTTGTGGCAGAAGTGGCATGTTGCTGGTAGAGAACAAGAGGACTATGCAGCTGCCATTCTACACTTGGTTCATTTGTTGTACAAGGCCCCGACTCCTGGATCTGTGCTCCCAGCATGTACTTCAGAGCTCAAGAGCCAGTGAGATAGATGTCCTATCAGTAGATAGGTCCACAACCACAAGTGACTGGCCGTCATTTCCGCTGTCACTGCTGGCAGGAGAGGAACTCCCCAGGAATGCAGCGATTTCTACCATTTGCTCAATGTTTTAGGGCCTTTGAGGATGGCTTTTCTTTTGAGCCTCCAGAATTTGCTTGGATCTACCAATAATTTCTAAACCAAGATCACACATGTGCAAGGCGCATAATGACTTGAACACTATGGAAGGAATGACGACGTGGTTCAAAGAACAAGGCAGGAAACACAAGCAGAGAGTGCACAGACCTGAGTTCTACTCTCAGCTTGAGGACCCTGGACCAGCTGTGTCTCTGTGAAGCTGTTCTCCGTGTATTAAGTGAGGAGTATGCAGCTTCTCTACCTCTAAGAGATGGCGGAGCTAAATCTATCAAGGTTTGTCAAGTGCTCGGAGATCCTCACATGGAAGACACTGAAAGAGGCCAACGCATTCTCTACCTTCGCTGTCTTTGTGAAGCTGAATTCCTTATGCCGTTTGTCTGGGAGGGAAATCCCCTTCTGATTGAATTCAAGGCATGCTGTGAAGCTCCAGGCTCTTCTATTTTTATTGAAATGAGGGAGAGGAACAAGGCAGTAGACAGACACAATCATTCCCTGAAAGGACTGGGAACACGGACGGGTAGCCACAGCTTGGGCTGGCTAGGAGATCTATCCCAAGTGGTCATCTTGAGTCACTGACTCCTGGAGTGGACACTCCAGGGCTCGAGCAATCTTCTCTGACACTTCCAGACCCAAAGCCAGCTCAAAAGGCCTGGAAATGGCAGTTTTAATCATCCAGTTGCCCTGCTGGGAACCAAGACAGACAACAGCGGCTGCCTTGGCAGAGATTCAACACGATAGTGCCCAGAGCACAGCTTTGAGAACTGAAGTGCTCTGCTAGCTCCTTCACACTGAAGCTTGAGATCCCATAGAGACGGTTCAGCAGATCTCAAAACCTGCCACATGGTGGTACGCCAGCCTCTCAAGAGAAGGAGTGGGGCAGTCTAATGAAACCAAAAGAGCGTAAGGGCACACACTGCTCACTTGAGGATGGCATTCATCCCTTTTCTTCCCTCTCTGTCATTTGAAAGAAGAACCAGCCAAATAGAAACTTACAGTAAGGCACCTAAGTCGGGTCTCAAAGGGCCTTAGTGACCCTAACAGATGTAAGTCAAATACCAGCAGAGCCATGGGGGTCTAAAGCCTCAGCCCCACCGACAGAAAACACTTGGGGCTTTGAAAGATTTCAAAGCATTTAACCAGCCAGCTTGTTTCTGACCCACAGGCTCATTCAGGGGAAGGAAGATTTGAAGCCACCTACCTCCCACCCAACTCCCTAATTGCCCTGGTGACTCTGGACAATTGGGGCTACCAAAGCAAGTTCTGTAAAAGCTCAGGAAAATGCCCCTCTTGGGCATGCGCTCAGGTTCTGCGAGATCAAGACAACACAGGGTTGGTGATCCACCCCCTCTGGCTTTGCATAATGCCAACCATGCCTAGCTCACCTTGGCTACTCCCTTCACCCCACCCACTTCCAGCGCTTTGTCCCTGGTGCTTTACTCTCCACTTACCTACACAGTCACTACTGATAGGGAACTCCTTTCTGGAAAAAGACCAGATACCGACAGTATAAAAGACAACTAAAGAGCCCCAGTTCAGTTCTGAACCTCCCACCTTCTTCTCTCCTCCACAGAGGCTGGTTGGTTTGATCTTCTCACGCCAACCCTCCCCAATGGGCTCTTATGTGACAACAATTCTGCATCAACTACCAGAGAGGGAACAAGCCGAAGAGTCAATTTGCCAGAGGGCTGCTCCAGGAATTCTGCCATTGCCTCAGAGACCTTCATTCCCCCAGCCCAGACTCTTCATGACCATCACTCACCTTGAGCAGCTCATACATATAAAACCGAATATCAAAGTCTGTCAGGATCTGGTACAGTTGCTGAAACAGATTGTGGGAGAGAAAGAGAAGGGAAAATAAATATTCAGATCTTGATTGTTTTAGTCTAAAACTGCACCTCTTAGTTCCTAACCCCCACGTCTTCAAGTACTGAAGCCACTCTGCATCCTTTTCTAATGCCGGGAGCCAGGGCCTGAACTCAACGGGAGTGCCAGGTATCAGTGTAGGGTTACGTTGGTTAGCAGGATATGGACATGGAGATGAGGACACAGATTCGGCAGTGGGGAATGTCGGCATCCTACAGACCCGTCATTGCCCCTTTGCTTCCCCTAGACTGGATGATCCCCTGCAACATCAGACAGCAGCTGCTTAGGAGAATATTAGCGTTCACATTTCCGCTGCGTATCGAGACTCTCTACACTAATCAAGAAGGCTAGAGTGACAGCTGCCGCAAAGGGACAGAGAGAGTAACATGGAAGGGAAAAGCAGTTCAGAGACATCATCGCAAGGTGGGAAAGAGATCACAGTATTGAGTCCATTACTGGCAGTGTAAGTGATCTACACAATCTCACTCTCTCCTATTGGGATTAGTAATCACTGCTACTGGAAAGCAGCAGGGGAAGCATTTAAGACCCAGGGTGCACTTTAAAGCACAACTCATCAGCAATACCACTAATATCTTTGTCACCCAGTCACGCCCAGCGTGAGCCTCCCCTTGGGTCACGATTTAGCATTTCACTTTATATCCATCATCGGCACCTTCCTCAGCCCGACCCGGTTTCACTGCTCTTACCCCATGGGGTGAGCTCTTCCCTCCTTCCCAAGAGGCCCAGCATGGCGCTAGGAAGCAGCAGCTATGCGAAGCATGACATGCACATTGAGTTTTATAGAAAATAGCAGGACTGAACCTTTTTTCCTTTTTAATAAACAAGCGTCTCCTCAAAGCCCAGTCAAATTGTTTGATTTCATTAACTTCAAAGCCAGCTGCTGGCTCAGGGCATTGCCTGGTAGTTTCAAGAAAACCCCACCGTGGCGATTTGAGATTCACATTCCAAGAAACTAGAGCTGATCCTGAATTCTCTTCAGCTCTGGAGCGGTGTCCGGTTAAACGCTGAAGAGTGATGTAAACAAGTCACCGCCTATGCCCAAGGCGCCCTCAGCAACGCTCCTGAACAGCCCAGCCTTCACCATCCCTGCTCCAATAAGCTGCCTATTCATCCAGCAATGTACAAAGAACATTTACAAGCCCAGGAACTGTTTAGTGCCTCTTGGGGTGCAAACTCAATTCGATTTTCATGAGCTCGGGTGATCCTAACATCCAAGCGCAACTCGGTGAAGCAGGCACAAGTCAGCAAGGACGAGACAAAGATACAGCAATAAGCTACAACAGGCTGTCTGTTGGCTACTGGGGCTCACCGGAGAACCTTCTGCTCTCCTCCAGCACACCAGCAGCCTTCTTACGCGTGCCCTGGAGCAGATTAGTGCTAGTGGAGCACAGCTCTTTCATCTGAACATTTCTTTAGTTTTCAAACAAGCCATTTTGAAAAGTTTGGGGGTTTATGAAATTAATCTTTCCACGAAGGACAGACCATAATCATCTTCACGAACATAGCACCTTTCCGCTGTAGATTTGAGACAGCTGGGACAGATTATTGTTCCCATTTTACAGATGGAAAATGAGAGACTGAGGCCCATATCCTCAAAAATACTTAGGCAACTAACTCCCGTGCCTCCCCAAACAGCCTGGCCCCCGCCCCCTATCTGCCCCCCTCAGAATCCCCAACCCCCCCTGCTCCTTGGCCCCGACCCCCCCTTCCCACGATCCCCCGCCCCTAGCGGCCCCCCCGGGACCCCACCCTCTAGCCAACCCCCCCGCTCCCTGTCCCCTGACTGCCTCAACCCCTATCCATACCCCTGCCCCCTGACAGGCCCCCCCGGGACTCCCATGCCTATCCAACCGCCCCCTGCTCCCTGATTGCCCCCTGGGACCCTCTGCCCCTTATCCAACCCCCCCGCTCCCCGCCCCCTTACCATGCCGCTCAGAGCGCCAGGACTGGCAACCGCGCCGCCCGGCCAGAGCCAGCTGCCCCGCTGCGCTGCCCGGCAGGAGCTCACAGCCCCGCCGCCCAGAGCACTGGCAGCACAGCAAGCTGAGGCTGGGGGGGACAGCAGGGGAGGGGCAGGGGCTAGCCTCCTCGGCCGGGAGCTCAAGGGGCGGGCAGGACAGTCCTGTGGGCCGGATGTGGCCCGCGGGCCGTAGTTTGCCCACCTCTGGGATAGAACCAAGTGCTCTCATTCCTTAGTCCCATGTCGGGCTGCCTTCTCCCAAGAGCCTGACAAACGTATTCTAACTATTATCCCCTCCCAGCACCATTCCCCTGAAGCAAGGCTGTCTTTTCAGCTGAAGTTTGTTGCCCAACAGCCTCTTTCAACACACTTCCTTGTACAAACGGAATATGAAATACAGAACCGTTCCCTACGTTTTCACAAGAGAAAGTCAGAGAAGTTGCTGGAGGTGCTCACGCTACTGCTGAATGGACGGCTTGGCACAAGGGTGGAATGGGGCATTTTAAAACTCTCTTCCTGAGCCTTCCTCTCTAGCTGCCTTGTACCATTTTACGCCCACTGATTGTTTCTACCACCCTTTTAACCTGCTCAGCACGGGGCCTTTTAAAGCCAGAGCCAAGGTCTCCACAGCATGGTGCACCAATAAGAACATAGCTTTGGGAAATCTCGGTCCACGGAGAGAGAACTAAAATGAACATCCTCCCAGCAGGGTTCCAGACTCTCTCTATTTAAAGCTATTTACAGAGCCCTGGCAGGTCCCTTCATCACCAAGTTCTCACCAGAGTTCCGTTCTCGCGCTCTGTTCTCAGTGTGGTTTTAGTCTGAAGGGTGACAAACATCACTGTGAGGCTCTGTATCTCGATGATTTCTGTTAACATCTGCTCGGTTAACTGCCAGCCCAATCAAACTGAACCTGGGCTCTGCTCTGCCAGTCAAACTGGTCTCTTTCCTTCTCGTGCATCAGCACCAGCAACAAAGGCTCCACAGGCCAATCAGGCCTTCAGAGGCACCTGTACAGCCCTCAAGGGCTTTCAGTGGGTTTGTACAGATGGAATTGATTGCCGTTGAACAATTCTATTGATGCCCAAGAAGGAACCAGCAGGGTTAAGAGGAATTAACCAGTAAACACTTTTCTCATTACAGTGAGCTAGTCTGCCTGCCTACGCAGGGGGCACAGATTTCGGGAACAAGGCACTGTTCTTTTTATGACTTTTCAACATAGTACTGCATTTAAGGGGTGCTGCTTGGAGGTGTAAAGCATTCAAATGGGATCACTTGAAAACCATTTGCCTGTTGGCTGCCGGTGTTTATAGCTAAGCTAAGAAGCAGTTTTATTTCATGCCTTTATATCCCATGAATGTGTTGCAAATGTAGTGGGAAAGTATATTTATCCTCAATATGCAGAAGTTTGGGTGTGAAGGTGCAGGGAAGCGGTCACTCAAGAGGTGAAAAATAGAACTAAAGGGAATCCCAGGACACTGGACTCCTAGCAGCCTGCCTGCATCACCCAATACACAGAGAAAGAGGACGGACCAGCTATCCCATCCTCATATTCTATGATCATCTCCATCCTGGGTAGAGATGTAATCCAATTGCTCCAAAAGTTATCTGGATAAAGCTCCTTCACTTTCTTCTACTCTGCCCCATACAGCCTGGATCTCCCTTCCTGATCTGCTGTGCACCCCTGCCATGTCTTCCTCTCAAACACCTCTTCTAAACAGCCTGTCAACTCTACTCCTGCCTTTCAAAGTGGGAGCTGCTAAAAACAAGATAGCACAACGTGTGCAGTGCTGCTCGAAAGAGACTCCATCTTTCTCTTCGAGGCAGGAGCCATTATCTTGCAGACCTACGAGTACCACACATTTCTGGTACTATGCAAATATGCATCATTTGAAGGTTGTTGGGGGAGAAAGTAGGCGTTTGGGACAGGGGCGGCTCCAGACACCAGCGCAGCAAGCACGTGCCTCGGGCGGCAAGCCGTGGGGGGCGGCCTGCCTGCCGGTCGCCGTGAGGGCGGCAGTCAGGCTGCCTTCGGCAGCATGCCTGCGGTAGGTTCACTAGTCCTGCGGTTTCGGCGGCAATTCAGCAGGGGGTACACCGAAGGCGCGGGACTGGCAGACCTCCTACAGGCATGCCGCCGACTCCGCGATACCAGCGGATCTCCCGCAGGTGTGCCGCTGAAAGCCGCCTGACTGCCGTGCTTGGGACGGCAAAATACATAGAGCCGCCCCTGGTTTGGGAGCATGGAGACATGTCAGCTGTTTTAACTTCCAGTTGGAAACAGAAAGACAATGGGCACTTTGTGCCTCTACCTAATGACCATTTGCCTGACTTTCATTTTGTCTGAAGTAACAATTTAAGGCAATCATTTGTGGGTAGCTTGTGACCTCAAAGATAACCATAAGTATAAACAAAATTTAAGAGAAACGTTGGTCACTCATTAAGACTCAAGTAGAGACATTCTGTTTCACGTGAGAAAATAATTTAAGTATGAGTTTTCAAACTCTGGCTCATCAAGCCCGTAGATATACAATTAAGCAGTTTAAGATTATAATTTGACCAATTTAAAAGGTAAGGTATTCATCTACTTAAGGTATTTCTAGGGCCACCTATCACCACAGAATCCAAATATCATTTTAAAATATTTAAATTCCTTTGATTCTAAAGTTTGAGAGTCCCTAAATCTGGGAACTCCAGTAGCTTTTCTTTAGGTCGGACCTACAATGTTTTAAGCTCCACTCTTGCAAAGACAGACCATAAGGCAGCTAAGGGAGTCCAAGCAGCACTATTCTCAGGGTTATGCAGATACCACTGGCAATGCTTGTGCTCCAAAGAAAGTGACATTAACCAAGTAGCGTAACAAGCAATTAACATTAAGCAAAAATGTAATTTTGCTGAAAGCACAAGGGAAAGCATTTGCCAGAAAAGAAGATCAATAAGGACATTTTCTAGCTTCAAAGAGGATATTACAAATGAGAGAGAGAAAGATAAAAATGTAATACCGTCAAGTATCTGGCAGTGGCCCATCATAGTCAAAACAGTCACTTGGAACCAGCTTGAGAACCCTCCGCTCATGCTCTGACAATTTTTTCTGAGACACACACACAAGGTTGTCACACCGCCATTGGGTGTACAAGTAATTATAGTGATCACAAGTTCAAGCATTTAGCATATGGACCAACGCCACCAAAATGAGTAAGAGGACAATTCCCTATCACTTGAATTAGAAACATGGAGCACTGAAAGAAAGAAGGAAAAAACTGAAACAAGTTGGAAAGCTTCCAGTTTAAGTCTCCAGACATCTTATTAATAGGGTTCAAGGAGAGCCAGTGAGAACTGACATAAGGATTATTGGACCTGTTTTCACTCAGCCCTCCAAGCACGTCGCTCCTGTCTTAATAGAGAGAAAGAGACGCTGGGGCTTTATTTTAAAATGAGAGATCCTCTTGTGCGTTTTTGCATGTGCATTGGCTAGATAGGCATTCAGTCATCTGTGCATGTAAATACATGAACCTGAAAACTCAAAAAATGCAGGTCCTAAACAAGGCTACGGAGGTTTAAGCTATAAATCTACTACTCTTTCCTAGTCAGGCTGAATGTCTCATGATGTAGACAGGATTTTCATATTTTCAGTTTCAAGCAAAGTTTTCCAGTTCTGTCGCATATCAATCAGCAGAAGTCAGACAGTAAAATAAAGAATCTTTAAAACTTGAACTCATATTTGCGTCTTGATGAACCTCAAGACTCAGTCTTTTATATTTACTTTGTAATGATTCATTTTAAAACCATTTAATTTCTTTTGATGCAATGGCCACAACTCAGCAATGCAACTTCTGACGTCCTGTTCAGATATGAACAACATGGGTAACAATGCACAACTTAGCTTGCAATCACTGGGGAAAATAAAGCAAGCAACTATTCCTGTTCTTGGTGGGAATGACAGTTTGCTAGGAATGTGGCACACAATCCATACCAAACCATCAGGAGAGACCATTTAACTCCCCTGTTACTGTATCCTCTGACCATAATACCCAGATATCTTCATGTTTAGAACAGTATTTAGGAGACAGCATTATCTGGTAAGAACTGGGTAGGTTTTCATAGAATCATAGAACTGGAAGGGATCTCAAGAGGTCATCTAGTCCAGTGCCCTGCACTCAAGGCAGGACGAAGTATTATCTAGACCATCCCTGATGTGTGTTTGTCTCGAGTTGTTAAATCGAATATCTCCCCCCATGCTATACCAGCTGGGGAAGTGAGAATCAAATCACTGACTTGGAAATATGCCCTGCTTTGGATTTTTGTGTAGAGACATGATTAGGCACACGTGGCTTTTCGGGATAGCAAGAAGGGATCCTTGTTCAAAACAATTTGATTTGCTACCCTAGGGCTTGGCTTTATCTCATGCTGTTTGTTAAAAAGTGTAAACGAAGTGTAATGAGTACTTCAAAAGATTTTCAGCCATCAACCAAAATGGCTATGTCCTGGGGGCCAAATGCCTAAAGGCAGCATGCTTGGTGTGTACAGAAGTCCATAGTTCAGAACAGTACACCCTGTTTGCACAATCCAGCTGATTCAAATTAAACCCAGACAAATCAAGGTCATTTTAATTAGCCCAGAAAGGTTGCTGCATAACACTGCCCTTGTTGCCATTTACTTTAATGGGGCAATGCTCACTCCCCCTCAAACACTCACAGGACAGATGCTCTTGCACGTTACTATATACTGGTCTCTCTGCTAAATCCCTACACAGCGTAAATAATGTCCAAAATGCTGCAGCCAGATTAACTACGTGCACTGGCTGTGGTCAGCACATTACAGTAGCACTTGACTCACTACACTGCCTCCTGCAAGTTTTCAGTGACTGAGGCCAAAGTTGATAGTAGCCCCATCTTGAGGGAAAGGGTTCCCAAGGCTGGGTATTAACCTTCTTGGTAACCCATAGGTTTGCAATGCGATGTGTGGAACACAGGGAACACTTATTCTCTAAGCTCTGAACTCAGGGGGTTTCTTCTTTTTACTTCCTCTCCTCCTTTTCCCCATATTCTAGCAACTCCACCTCTGAGAGGCCTGGAATTTGAACTCTTTTGGGACCATCCTGGAGTGCAGAGAAATTCACTAGAGAGCAAAGGGATGCAATGTAATAACCCTGGGACCAAAGGTGTCGAAGCACCTAAAGATACATAGAGGTGCTTAGGTGCTTAAATCCCATTGATTTAAATGAGAGCTCATTAGGTGCCTATCTGTATCTTTAGGCACCTAAATACCTTTAAAAATCTGCTGACCGGGAGTGAAGGACCAAGTTCTGCTCCTCTCCGTAACAGCAAGTTGTACCGACAACAGCCTAGTGACATTCCTTGTACATTTCTTCAGTACTTTGAGGCCTAAATCCTAAGAAGCGAGCATCTCCTAACAGTTCACACACTCAGTCACGTTATTCGACATCACAGGACAGTATTTTCCTACATATGGAGTAAGAAAACGGCTCGGAGACAGTGGGGTGCTAACTGACGGCTGTTAGAATTAATTATGAATGACTTGCTAAAAGGCCATCTCGCAGAGTTAATAACTTATAATACAAGGCGGGATAACCTGGAGCAAGGAGGGATAACCACACCTACTTCAGAAAGTTACTAACTACACAGATTAGCTCATTTCCCCCAGCCAGAAACTGTTACAGTAGCAAATATGCTCACTGATGGACCAACTTAGAGAGGATCACCAGAGGAAAGAGAAATATTCCACTCAGCTCCCCAACTAACACAAAGGAAGAAAATATACAGCAGTCTGGAAAAAAGCTTTACATCTCCTCCAACATAGGCCATGTCACACCTTGGCTATGATCTTTCCAAGTGAGAACACTCACTCTCAGACCTTAAGTCACGACTCTACACACCAGCTCCGCAGAATTTCTATGCAAATCAATGCCACCATCTCCATCAACAGCCCTGCCATAAATAGAGTATGATAGCAGAGGGATTAACTTAGATTTAAAATACAGCACAGCAGCAGTTGCTATGTTGAGAGAGGGTAACTAGGAAATGCAATAAACTCTCCCGTTTTCCTATATCCTTGGAACTCGCACCTCAAAGTCACAAGGAGGGACAGCTGGGCAGTTTCGAGTTTTATTTCTCAGAGCCGTACTCAATCTGTGTTGGCTGAAGTTACAAGGGAAGGTGGTGTATAGACCAAATCCATTATTTCCCCCACTGTTGTCAACAGCAACTTGGCTTTTCAAAGGGTCTCCAGTAAACCTGGTGTATGGCAAATTTAGAGGACCTTGAGACCTCCCACCTCCCCCAGTTTGGTACAGAGACAAACTCACCTTAAAATCTGTATTATTGATGTACTCAAACACCAAAGCTGGGGTCTTTGACTGCAAGAGAGAAAGGTGAATGGTTTAGCCATCTTCCTGCAAGAGCAGTACCTTCTGCCCTTTCTGAGCCCCGTAATTCTGACTGACAAAAAACACACTTGCATTTACTTTCCTGCCCCAAGCTTTTGCCCACTGTTGTGCCCCACACAACAGGGTAGGAACACTCTGCTACCAAAGTGTGCTGGAACAAATGCTTATTACCCACACAGCTAGCATCAGCTAGGCATTTCCCACCATGCTTTTCCCCTCCAGCTGGTTGATCACAGATAGCATAAGATGTTAGTGCACAGCAAGGTGAAATGTATCGCCTCACAGCTGAGCTGGTAAATGAAATTGTATCATTCTCTTGCTAATACTTAGAACTTACTAATCGTTTTCTCTTGTAGTTGTCAATAAACTAGAAGGTCATGTGACCCAGCCCAACAACCCCTTCCCTTATCATCCCCCCAACCAACAAAGAAATCGTTCTGGGAAAGGGGCAAACGTAGCATCTAAATAACAAACCAGACCAAACAAGAGAAATATTATTTAGGAAGTAAGGAAGAGGAAATAAGCAATAAGCTGTTAGGTAGGAAGACAACAAGATGTAACCAAGTGGGAGGATGAGCACCTGCTATCAATTCACCTGGACAAATCTTACCATTGTTTAAGCCACAAGTGGCCATGACGCAGAGATGGCATATGCATGCGTGCGTGCGCGTGTGGAGTCACAAAGCTTCCCCCCCCGCCCCCAAGAGGCATCATTAGATACCGAAAGTGAATCAAGGATTTTGGGGTACAGGGAAGATTACCAAATCATCCAAACCAAAGTATTCTCAAAAGAACCTAAAAACCCAACACGGCTCTTCAGTGAAGGAAGATGTAAACAGCAAGATGAAAACTAGGGTGACAAGACAACCAGCAAGAAACAGGAGTTTTGCACTTGAAACATGTATTTCCATCAATTACCCTACAGATTACAGCTCAAGACAAGCCCAGCACTAGATACCTCAGGACATACGGATACCTACCACTGGATCCTTGACCGTGTCAATCAGCTTAATGATGTTGGTGCCACCTCGCAGATTCTCCAGAATCTTAACCTCTCGTTTTATCTTCTTTTTCTTCACTGGCTTAAATACACAAAAGTGATTAGAAGTGAGACCCTTTCAGAAGATACCACCAGTTCTCATCCAGTGATTTATACTGGACTGAACTACTTCCCGCCTCGTGGGGGAGGGCGAATGAGAACACTCCTAGCCACAAGGCGGCGGCAGTTTTCAGAAAGGGCCGACACAGGGCCGACAGGCGTCTCAAACAGTATATTCCCTCTTGTCAGGATGGGTTACTTTTCCGTTGCACGCAATGGCAGAGCACTTTACAGACAAAACCAGCTACCCATACTGTGGTCATCACCAAGTTTAAAAGCACTTGAAAACCACCCAACACGGAAAAGGTTACAGTTAGTTGTTATGCATTATTGCATTTATTATCATGACAAATATGGCAGATGATGTACCACAGCCTGTGTTTACTGGTTTAACACACATGATTTTTTAGTTCCACTGCTGTGCAGTTCTTATTTCTTCTGGAAGTAACCTATCTTGAGTCATTCTTCAGTTACTTAAATTTGCTGAAATTCCAGTTATCAACATTTATGAAGCAGTTTAGACGTTTAAGTGTATAATTACACACCATTTAGTCATTCAACTACCCCAGGGAGTGTGAACACCCAGTAAAACTGCACCTGTTGACAAGTTATTGCTTTTATACACACTTTAAAAAAAAATTGTAAGGATATTTTGAACTGCTGTAAACTTGTCTTCAAACATACACACTCCAAAAACCTGTTTTTGGGAGCAAACTTTCTGAAGGAGGGTTCTTCTCAAATTAAAGGGTTGTTTTTTTTTCCCACCCAGACTGATCAACTGTCCATTTCCATATAACGAGATAATTTACATAACTCAGCATAAGGGGAGTTACAGTTGTTGACTCTCTATTCCTGCCCCTGCTTGGAGGAAAGAGCAGCACAGCAAGTAAGATTTTAAGACAATGGCTATAAACAATGGTTCCTGGGCCAGGAGTGATCTGCAGACGGAGCTAGAGAGAACCACAGTGAGGTACTGAGAAGGGCTTTCAGTTCCTGAAAAGCACTCTCTCCTACTCACATATCGCTCCCTCCCAGTTTGTAGAATGAGAAACTTTAGAGACCCACCATTGTAACACTGAATTGAAAAACTTTCCTTTTTCATTCTGGCTGCCTCCTGAAGCACTGAAAGTTAAAGATCCCTGAGAGGCTTTTAAAGTCTCTAAGTGCTTTCAATTTGAAAACAAAATAGTCAGAAAAACCCCTTAGTCACAGGTATGAGCACTAACCCCCGCATCAGATCCCGCCTATAAGAGAGAGCATATCATAAACACAAACCAACGAATTCTCAGTAAACAGACTGCTCAAAAAGCAAGAAAGCCAAAGGAAAAAAATGAAGTTTCAGTTAACAGACTCCCATTAAACCAGTTATATTTAAAATCTACATTAAGAAAACATTAAAGTAGGACCGTTAAGCACCCACAAATCAGGAAAAGAAAGTTAAGTTGCACATACCACCTTAACTCTACCTCCTTGTGAATAAACACTACTATACAGTTAGTCACAATCTCAAATTAAGTCATTTTAGGCTTTTGGAAAGATAAAATTCCATACAGTAACTAGACAAATAGTGTTCTCGTTGTGTGACTGTGTCCTGAACAACTTAGGAGGATCTGGTCAGGTTTGCAAGATGTGCATTGAACGAGGCAAGGGATTCTATGTAGCCCTTTCGTTCAGTGTGAACCTGCAGTAAATTTTGCAGTATGTAATTAAATTTTAGATACAGGCGTGCTGCATAGCCTACCTTCAAAGAGTTAAAATCATTCCATCTTTACTGCATGTACACAAAGAAAGAGAGAGTCAGATCTCAAAAGTCGGTCAAATCAAAACAAACCCCATTTTCACCAGAATTCTCCAAAGCCACTACCCCTCAATAAGGGCTATTTCTCTGCCAGATTAAGTTTTGTTTTCCCTCTCCAACCATTTTAGCTTTAGAGCTGTTCTGAAAGCATTACAACTGTATTTATTTGTATAACGGCGCAAGTATCTCCTCTCTCATATGCTGTCAAACACGGCTGAACCATTTTGACTCAAACTTTCCAAAACAGGTCATCTTCCAACAGACACCAAGGTTAGAAATTTTCAACTCAAAGATGAAAGTTGCAGAAAGTTAGGAACTACTGAAAACATGGGTTTACTATGGAAACAATTAAGCAAACCCTCACAGATAACAGTTACTGAGGCTCCCATAACACATGAATTGCAGCACAAGATATAATACAACCGTATAAAATTGCATCGTGCCCATCAGTTACAAGAGTCAATCGGTGCCACGGACTGTCACCACTCTCCAGTGTCCAATGGAGAGATGACAATGGAAAGTAAGAGTCACACAGGTAACAATGACAGAACTGGAACATCTGCAGCAGCAGGGGAAGGGAGCAGTCACCTGTGTGTGTCATGGACCCAGCAGGAAGAGGTTTCATTATGGGACTATAATTCTGTCCATATCAGAATGGACAGGTAAACCTTCTAGCTTTGTTCCTGTGGTTTGATTATCACCTAAAGGCCAAGATGGAATTAAAGGGACATAAATCCAGTTACTGTACTGTAGTCTCAGAACTATGCACGAGTTGCTCTGTCACATACACTTCAATATCTAGGCCCAGCCAGGAAGCTGAAGAGGCATCCTTAACTTGTCAAAAGGACAAAAATGATATCATTTGCAGTGCGTTTGTAGTTGTGTTGGTCCCACGATATTAGAGACACAAGGTGGGGGAGGTAATATCTTTGATTGGACCAACTTCTCTTGGTGAGAGAGACGAGCTTTCGAGCTACATAGAGCTCTTCTTCACCTCAAAAGCTTGTCTCGCACACTAACAGAAGTTGATCCAAAAAAAGATTATTTCACCCTCCCTGTCTCACTCTCAAAGTGATGTCAGACAGTTAACGTCTGTATTTTATGTCCTAGTCTAACAGGGTGAGGTGTAAAACCCACTTACCCCTTCCACTGTATTAACTCCGAGGGCCTTAGCACCAGCGTAGGCAGAGGTGCGGTGGTTCCTCCATCCTGAACCTTTTATTAAGATTCTTCATTATAGCAGCAATGACCACTCTAGTTAATGACGAAGAAAGGTTTCTATTCTAACCCACTTTTCAATCACTCCTACATGTCTCAACATTTAGCCTTTTGTCATGAAAATCTCCAGGCTTGGTCTCTGGCTGAAAGTGGTTTCTCTTCTTTTCAAAATGTGAGCAAACGCTGTTCGGCCACTTTTCAAATCAAAGAGAGTGACTAAAACCTTTGTAGTTGAAATGCCAGCAGGTAGACGTTGAAATCTGACAGGGTTATCTTTGTCATTAAAAAGAAATAGTTTGGAGAGCTCTAGCAATAACTGGTTTCAACTTGATTGAGTTAGGACCCTTTCAAAACTGCATGCAATACACCCCCTTGTACACGTGCAGTATGGTCACACTCTCATATACATCATACAGTTTTCTCCTACAACCTTAAATATCTGCATACCCTCTTTTACTACTGTGGTACTAGCCTCATAATGCCGAACAAAGCCCATTTCAGCCCGTTAGCTGAAGAGTACACAAACTGCACATAATACTGGACGTTCCCTTGTATATGCAGAAGGGCACCTCACTTTACAGCTAAGGCTGGGCTACACTTCCAAGTTTAATAGTATAACTGTTCTAGGTAGAGATGTGATTTTTCCCCCCATTCTCTTTCTTTCTATTTTTTTAACTGAAATGGCTATACCGGCAAAAGCCCTAGTTATACCAGTATAAAGGTGCCGTAGATTGTGATAGTTATTCTTCCTCTTGTGCAGGAATACTTATCAATATAAAGCATCTTTATACCAAAGTAAGTGTGTCCATGCTGGGGTGTTGCGTTTGTACTACTTTAGTGACATCAGTATAGTTAATGCAGGACAACCTTCTAGCGTAAATAAGGCCTCACTTTTGTAGATACCTGCCTCCTCTCCCAAACAGCATCTACACAGAGAGGCATTAAGGACTGAAAACATGATGTGCAGTGCATTTGCTGACCACATTTAATATACCTTAGAGACAAGAACGAGGAGTCCTTGTGGCACCTTAGAGACTGAGGCCTGGTCTACATAAGTTACGCAACTTCAACTACGTGAATAATGTAGCTGAAGTCGACGTACTTAGATCAACTTACCGTGGTGTCTTCACTGCGGTGAGTCGACTGCTGCCGCTCCCCCGTCGACTCTGCCTGCGCCTCTCGTGGCGGTGGAGTACAGGAGTCGACGGGAGAGCGCTCGGGGATCGATTTATCGCATCTACACTAGACGTGATAAATCGACCCCTGCTGGATCAATCGCTGCCCACCAATCCGGCGGGTAGTGTAGACATACCCTAATTTATTTATTAATTAAAGTCTAAGGTGCCACAAGGACTCCTCGTTGTTTTTGCCGATCTAGACTAACACGGCTACCACTCTGAAACCTTAGAGACAAGGTTACATATAGGAAGCCAGATTATGACAAAGACAGTGTAAATACATGAGAATGAAAAATACATATGCTGCAGCCTGTGTAACTAGAACTGTAGAGAATACTGTTTAGGAGAAATATCCTGGGCATGCAATTAAAGCCTCATTGTAACACAGATTTGCGATTGCATGCAACTTTAATCACCCAGGGCAGGAAATGACAACATTCATCAGGCAAACTAATATTTTCAACCTTTAAAAAAAATGGACTATTCTTTGTTCACCAAATCCTATCGGCAGATGCTGTAATGATTCCAATCAATCAGTATGCAAATCTTGGTGTTACAGAGTCCAACCTCAGAAGAACTTGCCTAGCATCCGTATGACAATGTTCAATAGGTAGATTGTACTCAAGGCCTCTTTATAGCTAGCAATTGTTACCAAGGGGTTATTATAACCAACCTACTAAGCACAACATTGATTGCTCAATAGGGAAACTGGCTTCAGGACAGCTGAATTTATTTTGTCATTAGCAAATGTTAGCTGGAAAACCAAGTAATACAGATTTAAAGCAGTTGTGAAAATGACCTTTTGTTTTAACAACAATTTGTGCTTTCATCGTCTTGCAAAATATCCTTTAAAAGGAAATTTTAACTTTTTTGTTAACTCCCAAGAGCAGCACGGGGGGGAGGGGAAGCATTTGAAAATGCTAAATTGTTTTTGCCTTTATAATTCTCCTCTCCCACCCTCTAAAATTGCATACTGGTAGCATTCATCCTTTCAGCTGGAGGATGGATGGACAGGGCTCCACCCAGGACACTTCAAGACTGCTGCACTTGAGATATTCAGGACCCAACCCTGGATCCTCCGTGCTGGCCCAGCCTAACAGAACTTATTTACCAAGGTTCTGCCCAATGCCAGTGTGAACAGACTAATTACAAACCCACTTTGCAAACGCCCGGCCATGAACACTCTCCTAGTTCGTAACTAACCAATTGATCATGTTGGGTGATAAATCAGTAGCAGTTTGGTGCAACTTAAAGTGGCAATACAAAGATGTTACTCAATCAAGTACACAATTTTAATCAACCACAACGCCACTCAACTATAGGACTCTGGCAACAGAATAAGCTTTAAACCGCACAAGGCTAACAGCAAAGATTGCTCCCCCGCCTGTATATTTCATAGTTTCTCTGGGTGTTTTAGCTAAACATCAGTGACGCATTTAAACGAGTGCTGTGGGATATGCAACAGGCAGATGATCTGGGCCAAGAGAAAGGAGGCGCTTCTTCACGCCCCAACTGAAAGAGTAGAGGGGAAGGCACAGAACTTCGGTGCACGCTCAGTTTTTAGGATGGAGATGGTGACTGAGTCAAAAGCTGCAGCCATGAGGAACCAGTGACATACCTGATCCTACTCCAGGCTCTCTTTTTCACACCGATATGGAAGTCATTTAAGTATCTTAAAGTTAGTTTCTTCAAAAAGGCTAATAAAGACTCTAGCCTTCAAAGAAAACCATATAGTGGTTCTCACAGAATCTAATAAAACAAGACGGATAAGGAGGTTTTCGCCCAACTGAGAGGATATTACATTGATATGATAAAATATATTACTGTACAGTAGTCTGTAGTGCCCGCTCATCAAAACCGCTGCTTAGACGTAGCTTTGGTTAGGCCCCGCCCCCCAGTAACTCTGATGGGGGGGAAGGGACCAAACTGTCACATTGCAATTAGGCGTACAAGCTAATGCAGCAGCTCCAGGGTTGAAAGCACCAAAACGAGCGAGAGAACAATTCCATTCTCGCTACAAACACAAGCCCTTACACTTCATCACTCGATCCCTCTGCTTTTTATTGCAGGCCATCCTTATCCTTCGTGTGGATGCTGCCTATTCAGATGGTAAACGCCTCAGGGGAGGAACCTTTCCCCTTGTGTGTCTGTAAACACATAGCACACTGAACAAAATACACAAATCTAGAGAGAACAGAAGTGGGAAAAATCCTACAGAGAGCTGGCTATATAGATGCTATAGTCACTGCCTTGGGCAGACACCAGTATTGGAGATAACAGGCACCAGAGAGAACTCAAACTCATAGGCTGTGAAAATCAGCAAGGAAGTGGCACTATAGGTGTGCACTGGCAACTTTAACTATAATGGTCCCAAGTATTCCCATCTTCTTTCACTCATTTGTAACTTTCTCAAGGTTTTATCTTTGGGGCTGCAATTTGCTATGCTTATTCTTACCTTCAGAAAAGGGGGGGAGGGGAAGAGAGAGAGAGTGAGAGAAGGGCTCCCTGAGGTTTTAGCCAAAACAGAGGAGACATTTTCAGCCACAGAGGGATTGAAAAAAAGTGTCATTTTTCCCCCCTTAAGAAAACTGATTGCAGCCAAGTTTGGGTTTTTTTTAAAAATAGCTTTAGCACCTCAGCAGAAGGTGATGGAAAACTGAAATTTGACAGGTGTACAGCACCTAAATTGTAGATGGGCCTTTCCCTGGTCCAGTGGAAATCCAGTTTGACTGGGTTTGAGTTATGATGTTTAAAAAAAACAAAAACAAACCAGACTTTGGACATCTGCACTGGATTAGGTTAGATAACTCCGCTAGTCCATTGATAATATGTATGCACATTACATAAAACTTAACGGGGACTGTCACTGACTAGATGATGCCCTGGTATTCCTTTGACTGTGCAGCAGAATTTCAGGGCTCAACCCTTGGTCCAGCTGAGCTGTTCTTGGGATAGGACCTGAGTGGGAGGCAACAGCGGCCATATGCCATCTCTGCATATCTCTTGATCCTCAGATTGGTTTGGCCCTTTGCATAACATTAGAGCATCCCGGAGGCTGTTCTAACTTCAGTTGCTAATCCCCACCGCGAGGCAGTTACACCAGATGGGGATCACCAGAGCAGTGGCACCCTGACCGTGCTCCTCGAAGCTGAAGGACATGCCTTACACACACCCTAAGCTGGCAGAGAGCTAGGTACACCAGCCAAAGAATACTCCATACTAGGAAAGTCCTCAGTAGCCTGCTTCCTAGGTGGTGCCTGCTATGGGCGACCTTACAGATTCTTTGCACCACTGGAAGAGTGCAAAGGCCAAGCAAATGGACCTCACTGTTAACAGCTGATTGCTGTGGAATGTGATCTCTGAAAGTGCGTAGGGGACAAGGCAAGGGTCCCTGCCTCACTGACTGTACATATGTGCACCACAGAGCATGTCATTGTTGTCTAGCTACAGTGGGATCTGGAGGAACTCGCTTTCTTCATTTGCTTTAAAAAAAACCTCACACACTTAGGACGTTTCATACAAAAATGTCACATTAAAAGAGTATTACGGTTGGCAAGCGAAGCATTCAAAAGTCAGGAAGTGACAAAGTTACGGTTGCCTGCACAATCTTGTGCCGATGCATTATGACAATACCTAATGACCTGCTCACAGTGAATGAGGCAAGGTTTTGTAGTGAAATGGTATACGGTCCCGAGCATCCTGCCTTATTCACCACATAGTTGTATGGTGTGTCCTGAAGTAAAGCTGGAGCCCACAGCATCCTGCCCTCATTCACCGTAAAAGCTGTATGGTATGTAGCAAATGAGGCAAGAGGCTATGGGAGAAGAACGGCTAAGGCAGAGGACTGGGACTTGCCTCTTTCACAGACTTTCTGTGCGACTTCTGACAAGTCTCTCTCCCGCCCCACGCCATCCCCTCTGTGGCTCAGTTTTGTATCTGAGAAATCATGATAAAACTTCCTGATATCACAGGGGTGAGGTCAGGAACTCAGACATTATGGTGATGAGAGCCACAGAAAAGCCTATAAACATATCCTTTATTCAGTGCAGTGTGTAGCAGATAAGACACGGGGCTGTATTGAACAGTGAGAGTAAAAATATTGAACACCTGTCTAGTTCACTAAGCACTGTGTCAACTTGCACACTGAATGAGGCATGGGTCCTGTAGAAAAATACTAGGTGATTATGTCATTAGAAAGTACAGCAATCCATACAAACAGCTCAGCACTTCAGGAAATGTTACAAAAAATTAAGATGCTAAAAAGGTTTATCCATCAGCAAGTGATTTTTTTTTAAGCCACATGCACAACTTGTTACATTCTGGTTTAATTTTTCCTTTCACAGATTAGAGGCTGAATTCAGAGGGCCAGAAAGATGCGTCCTATTTACTAAAACTCAAGAATACACAAATAGGCTTAATTATTACAGATGTAGTGACAGGAAACTAAGTAATCCAGGTAGATCAGATTGTGACATTATCTACACGTGCTATGATTTTGCATCACACACACAAGGTGTGAATCTGAAAGTTGCCTTGTACTGATCCAGTTTCCACTCTGAAGAAAGCTCATCTTTATCTTCCTGTACTTTCTGCTTTCACAATGTGACTCCAGGAATGCTGTTTACACACTGAGTGAACAACGTCAGCCTGAGGCCTAACAGGCAGCACAACACACTGACAGTTCAATCTCACTTCCAGGCCCAGCAGACACTAGGTGTATTGCTGTAGCAGCACACATAGACCCTGGGGAGAGGGAACGCCTTGCCTTGCTCAAACGGCCTCTCCAACTGACTCACAAGTGATGCTGACAGGCTCCCAAAATGGACATGGACCCAATCTACAACAGGAAGAAGATCTCATCCCACTGCAGGCCCTTTGGGCAGGAAGGGGGAGGAAGAAAGACAGGAAGATTTCAGAAGATCCTTTCCTAGCAACAGTGGCTCACTGTCACCAATTTGCATATGGTAATACATGGGTTCTCCTGGCACTGGATCAGCATCGGAGGTCCATCACCAAAGTCGTAGGGTGGACTAGCCGGACTGGTGGTAAACAGAAGCCTACGGTTTCCTGTGCTTAGTCAAGAGACATCTCTCCATATAACAATTATACTCTGGCTATCTTTTAATATTCTCTCTTTAAATGCTGACTTTTCTGCCCCCAGAGTGACAAACAAATGCTGAGACCATGGCAGCAGCACCCAAAGGAGGGACAGGCCTGAACAGCAAACCAAAAAAATTCAGTTACAACATGCAAGCCTCACTTCTACATATGAATATACAATCCAACCAGCCAACTGTTTGGTGTGGGGACGCTCACTGAAGATTCAGATCACTTTGCCACCTTAATTCTGAACCCTAGTTAAGCTGCTGAGATGCTAACTTCTCAGAAACAGCTGGGAAGTCATGCCCTACTCAGCAACTGTTGCCAGGCAGAACAAGATCCATGGCAGAACACGCTGAGCGGGGAGACGAGGTCGAGGAATCAGAGGCCCTGGATGAGTGGCCCACCTGGTCCTGAAGGAGAAAGGAAAGGAGCAGAGCCAATGCTAGCTGGCCTGGGCTACCCAGGGGATTTGTCAGAGCAAACTTGGTCACACCTAGTAGCCAGTTCACAGGCCGACAGATGCATGGCCCTTTTCAGCAGAGCAGCATGTATACATGGCAGTTAGCTACTAGCCACAGCGGCTGAGGGGCCACTTCCTAAGTATAGCCAGCCTACCCGAACTGGAGCACTGAGGTCTGACGCATGTCTGAGTTCTCAGCATTTCGAGTACAGGCTTCTGTACATTGGGGGAACAGCAAGAAGATGGTGGACTATGGCAAAGCCAAAGCATTCTGTTAATTCACCAATCTCTTATTTCTCTCCCCTTTAAATATCCTTCCTTAATCAGCTGAATGGTCCGCTGCTAAATAATGCAGCGATCACTCCTTTCATAGGCGGAGCATGCTGCTTCCAGTGCTCGCAGGCAGCAGTGATACCAGAAACTGCGCTCCCCACATGCCAGTACGGAGCACTTGGCTGTACCAAACCATTAGGATTTTAATAGCTACCTCTGTAGTTGTGTCTTTAATGTGACACTATCATGGAGCTGTTACCATATCAGAACATACCATGCAGTGAGCGATGGTAAACAAGTTTCATCCTTTGCCTTGATTTTCAATTATGTTTACTCCTAACATTAAATAGCCAGGAATTTGCCATCCAATATACTTTCTAGAGTCCCAAGTCCAAGATTTAGTTTGCTTTCCCAAAATCTACAGAGCCTGGCTCTGTCACAGTTAAATGTCAATCATTTAAAGGTTAATGGAAGGATTCCCCCCTCAAGGCTTCACATTACTGTTGACAGGACGGTTCACAAGCCATTTTAGACAAACATTGCCAGATATTATTTACTAAGTTCAGACAGCACATCCAGTTCCATTCAAACACCAGGACGCACAGCATTCCTGTCCCAAAGAGCTCACAGTTTCAATCTGACAAGCACCCCATGACTCCTACTACCCAGGGTGGGAGGGGAGAAAGATCAAAACATCACTACAGGACAAGTTGAAAATGTGTTTCCAGAGATGTAATCCAGCACCCCAACATCAGAGAGGGCAGGGCTGAAACCCAAATTTATGAGACACCGAATGAAACCCAAGACCTCCCCAAGCCCCTGATAAACCTAGCAAGATGTCCCCTTTCCTACACGTTTCCAGCTCAAAAAAGACTAACGATCATCAACTGGACACTCACCTTGAGGATTTTCACAACCACTCTCTCGTTGTTGGTAATGTTTATGGCCTCAAAGACTTCGCTGTATTTTCCCCTGCCGAGTTTCCGAACCAGTTGGTAATCGTCCTGATTACTGTGGACAGCGAAAAGGAAAATAACTGACAGGCTACTGGGCTGGAATTCTCCTTCCTCCCTGCCAGATTAGCCCTTCACATCCAAAGCACTTGGAGACAGCTCTGTGCATTAAGTGATCTGCTTTCTGATGAGGGGGCAGGCTTGAAACAGCTACCATTCTGCAAACCCATCCCCAAACTAGTCTCTCTAGGTTGAGAAAAGCCTTTAATCAAATAGCAGCACAGGTGCCCACAACCACCTCCTCTCTGTGTCACAACCCCACAGAGAAGAGGGGAGGGGGCACTGTGACACCCCCTCCCCTTCTTGAGCCTGCTCTCTCCACAGCCTTTAATATCCTTCTCAGGGAAGAAGAGACACTCTGGCAGCTCTGAGATCTCCACCCACCCCTGGACATCTGCCCTCAGGGAGAGTCTACGGCAAGGTTGTTTCTGGGGTGGGCATCACTGGCAGGTTCACAGTGCCATTATGAGGGGCAGTGCCAACTCCCTTAATGCATATCCTTGGGGTTCACTCAGTACCACACTCCACCACCCCACAGTGAGATTTGAGCCATCTTCCACCTGAAGAGCTGGTCATGGAGGGGGGACAACTCCCATCCATCCAGCCCTGGCCCTGCATCTGGCAGAGGGGTGAAGGCTCAGCATATCGGGCTCCCCCTTACCCCAGCTCTGGAGTGTGGGTGGCAGCAGCGGGGGTCTCCCTGAGACAGGATTTGGGGGAGGGCCCTGAATCGTGGGAAGGATCTCCAGCCTGCCCCCCTCACTCACCAGCTCCCCAGAGCCCCAGCCCGCCATCTCACCCCGGGCCCCCACAAAGCGTCTCAGCCCAGCCCCCTCACTCCAGCCCCCCGTTTCCTAGCGGCCCAGCCCCCTCCCCCGCCATTCCCCAGCCCCCCGGCTCCAGCCCAACCCCCTCACTCCAGCCCCCTGTTTCCTAGCGGCCCAGCCCCCTCCCCCGCCATTCCCCAGCCCCCCTGCTCCAGCCCAACCCCCTCACTCCAGCCCCCTGTTTCCTAGCGGCCCAGCCCCCTCCCCCGCCATTCCCCAGCCCCCCGGCTCCAGCCCAACCCCCTCACTCCAGCCCCCTGCGCCTCAACTCCACCCAGCCCCTCCCCCCGGCTCCAACCCGCCCGCTGCCCGGCTCGGGGCGGGGGCCGCTTTACCCCCAGCTCGGGACGTGCGCCTCGTAGTCCCAGTACTCGCGGCTCCTCAGGCTGTTCACCTCGGCGTAGACCCGGGCCCTGCTGCCGGCGGCCGGGCCGGGCATGGCGGGGGCGAGCGGCGGGGGCGGCTGCAGGAGGCGGCGGCGGAGGGGGCCGGCGGGGCTGCCGAGGCGGGGCACGGAGCGCAGGAGGGCGGCGGCGGGGGGCAGCAGAGCCAGGCCGGCCCAGGGGGGAGCGGGGCGGGGGGGCCGGTCCCGGCCCGGCG
This sequence comes from Chrysemys picta bellii, assembly GCF_011386835.1. Lineage (NCBI taxonomy): Eukaryota > Metazoa > Chordata > Testudines > Emydidae > Chrysemys > Chrysemys picta. The sequence goes on along the minus strand of NC_088804.1, from coordinate 6,701,462 downwards.
GGGGGGGGAGGGGAAGGGGCGGGGCTGGCGGGCCGGGCTCCGGGTCCCGCGCGGTCTCTGCCCGAGGCCCGATCCCCAGCGGCGGCGGCAGCCTGAGCCGGCCCCGAGCGCAGCGCAGCGAACCCGGAAAAGGGGCTGATCCGGCGGCCGCGGCCCAGCCAGCAAGAGAGTCCGCGGCGGAGACCGGCTGGGCGCGCGGGCGGGGCACAGCGACCCCTGCGGCCGGGGGGACTCACCGCAGCCGCTCGCGCCCTATTACTCCCATGAGCCCCACCTACCCCTAGAGCCCCGCCCACCCCTAGGGCCTCTAACTCCGCCCATCCCTAGCGCCCCGCCCACCTCTAGAGCCTCTAACCCCACCCCACAACCCCCACCTACTCCTAGAGCCCCGCCCACCCCTAGAGCCCTCTAACCCCACCCTATGACCCCCACCCACTCCTAGAGCCCTCTAACCCCACCTACCCCTAGAGCCCCGCCCACCCCTAGAGCCTCTAACTCCGCCTACTTCTATCGCCCCGCCCACCCATAGAGCCTCTAACTCCGCCCCACGGCCCCACCTACTCCTAGAGCCCCGCCTACCCCCAGAGCCCCGCCTACCCCCAGAGCCCCACCCATCTCTAGAGCCCTCTAACTCCGCCCCACAACTCCCACCTACCCCTAGAGCCTCTAACTCCGCCCACCCCTAGAGCCCCACCCACCTCTAGAGCTCTCTAACCCCACCCCACGACCCCCACCTACCCCTAGAGCCCTGCCCACCCCTAGAGCCCTCTAACCCCACCCTATGACCCCCACCCACTCCTAGAGCCCTCTAACCCCACCTACCCCTAGAGCCCCGCCCACCCCTAGAGCCTCTAACCCCGCCCCATGACCCCCACCTACCCCTAGAGCCCTCTAACCCCGCCTACCTCTACAGCCCCACCCACCCCTAGAGCTCTCTAACCCCACCCTACAACCCCCACCTACCCCTAGAGCCCTAGATCCCCGCCCACCCCTAGAGCCCTCTAACCCCGCCTACCTCTAGAGCCCCACCCACCCCTAGAGCTCTCTAACCCCACCCTACAACCCCCACCTACCCCTAGAGCCTTAGAGCCCTGCCCACCCCTAGAGCCCTCTAACCCCGCCCCATGACCCCCACCTACCCCTAGAGCCCTCTCACCCCACCCTATGACCCCCACACACTCCTAGAGCCCTCTAACCCCACCTACCCCTAGAGCCCTATAACCATGCCCCTAAATCCTAAATGAAGCCCCTAAATCCCCATGAACCCCAGTTTCCCCACCTATCCCTAAAGCCCTATAATCCCTTCGACCCCCAACCTCCCCTCCTACTCCTAGAGACCTGTAACCCTTCTCCAAACCCAAGTGGTATAATCCCTTTTACCCCAAAACCCTATAAATCTCCCACATCCCTCCTACGCATAGAGCCCTATAATCCACAATCTTCACTGTCCTACGATTCCCCAAAGATCTACAACCCCCAGTCTCCACTACTAGCTTTCAAACACTAAAGCCCTATAACCCCTCACCTCCCTTCCTAATCCCTCTAGTCCTATAATCCCCTATTCTATTGCCCCAGACTCTGAGCCTTACTGAGCCTCCACTCCATTCCAGCTCCATAACCCTGAAATCCAACATGTCCCTAGAACCCCCTACAAGCCAAAGGTCCCAGAGACCTGCAACTCCCCATCCAACCAGGTCCCACCCCACATCTCAGAGCCTAAGAACTCCTTCCCGGTTCTTCAGTCCCCACAAAGTCTCCATCACACATCCTCCATCTCCATCCAACCTTACTGCTGCTTCTACACCATCACCTCCTACATACCCCACCACCATTTCAAGCTAAACACCATGGCACCTCTCACACCATCCCTAACATGCAGTGGTGGCTAAAACACACAACGGAGCTCAAAATAAAGGGAACCATTTTAAACCTAGCCTGGCCTGGTCTCCTTTGAATCCTTTCTATAGCAGTTTAGAAGGGCACCCCCCAACTCTTTCCTCCTAGATTACTGCAGTTATTACAGGGAATCCAGGTAATAAGTAGGGTTCTGTTGGTATTTTAAGCCAAAAAATTATGATCCACTGATTCCCCTATGATGCCTCTCAGAGAAGAGGAAGTGAAGTTGGCTAATTAATACGTAGCAGTAAATGTTCTCTCTCTGGAACATACACAACACAATATCAGTAACTACTACCTTAACTTGTGGCTACCGCCACCAAGTCCCTCTTTGCAGTAAATCAAACGCAGAGTTAAGATTGACCTGCAGCGCCATATCCTTCCAGAACATCTAATGCACCTACACTTAAACCTCTGAAAACTAGGAAATACAGCCTTGAGGCAGAGCCAGCTCTAGGATTTTTGCCGCCCCAAGCAAAAACAATTTTGGCCGCCCCCCGCCCCGTTTTTTTCTTACCCCAACCCCGGCCCTGCCTCAACTCCGCCCCTTCCCCAAATCCCCAGCCCTGCCTCCTCCCCCCAGGCTCTCAAACCTGGGAGGGAGGGGGAGATCCCGAGCGGCCGCGGTGCGCGAAACAGCTGATTCGCGCGCCGCGGCCGCTCGGGATCTCCCCCTCCCTCCTGGGTTTGAGAGCCTGGGAGGGAAGGCGAGCAGCGGCGCGCGAGCGGCAGCAGCGGAGGTGAGTTAGGGCGGCCGGGGCACATTTTAGGGGCAGCATGGCCCGCGCCAGAATGCCGCCCCTAAAAATGTGCCGCCCCAAGCACCAGCTTGCTTTGCTGGTGCCTAGAGCCGGCCCTGCCTTGAGGTCTGCTATCTGAGATCAATCCCAAGCGGGTGATATAGACTTTAAAGTCAGAAGGGACCATTATGATCATCTTGTCCAACCTCCTGCACAACGCAGGCCACAGAATCTCACCCACCCACTCTTGTAACAAACCCCTAACCTATGTCTGAGCCATTGAAGTCTTCAAATCATGGTTTAAAGACTTCAAGGTGCAGAGACTCCTCCAGCAAGTGACCCGTACCCCACGCTGCAGAGGAAGGCGAAAACCCCCAGGGCCTCTGCCAATCTGCCCTGGGGGAAAATTCCTTCCTGATCCCAAATATGGCGATCAGCTAAACCCTGAGCATGTGGGCAAGACTCACCAGCCAGACACCCAGGACAGAATTCTCTGTAGTGACTCAGATCCCACCCCATCTAACATCCCATCACAGGCCATTGGGTATATTTACTGCTAATAGTCAAAGATCAATTAATTGCCAAAATTAGGCTATCCCATCATACCATCCCCTCCATAAATTTATCAAGCTTAGTCTTGACGCCAGATATGTCTTTTGCCTCCACTATTCCCCTTGGAAGATTGTTCCAGAACTTAACTCCTCTGATATCAGTTGTGAGTGTGTGTGTGTGGGGGGGGGGGGTCAGAATGACAATTTGAGCCCCATTTGTGTGCAGAAAAACGTAAAAGTGCAGTAAAAGACCCTTGACTTTTTGGGCGGAGGCTGTATTTTAGCAACTCCTTGCCAAATACCCTCAGATACAGAGCACTGACCCTACCGTAGATCCCCCTGAGGCACAATAAATGTCAAGACAATCTCAGTAAGCATGTAGATTTTACAGCACTAGGAACAACCAGCCGTTAAACAGTAAGCCAGTCTCAACCTTAACTAAAGTGGTGCTACCATCCCACTATGGTAGCTGGGAGTACGCAGGGCAAAATGCACAGGGGCAATGCAGAGTGGTGCAAATTAGACCCCCTTTCATTAGTTTACGATTCCTTTATACTAGTTAATAGGGCTGGTCTAGCCTATGGAAATTTGCATAGGTACTGCTCCATAGATGTAGCTACTTTGAGGCAAACCCCTAATGTAGTCACAATGCACTGGTGAAAACGGTGCTTGTGTTGGTGCGATTTACCCCAGTGATTCACTGAGATAAATTGCACTGGTGCATTCCCTGTCTTTCCCCAGTGCAGTGCCCCAGCCCGGGGAGGGTTGGCTGGGGTATAGCTACACTGGTGCAAAATACTCCAGAATAGACAGAGCTTTAGACTCCCGAAGGCCTATTTACATTAGCTCTACCAATGTGTACCTGTGCCTAAGTGATTTCACTGGGAGCAGGACTGGGCTCAAATTCTGTGGAGTAAACACAACTGCAGCTACATAAGGGCTAGATTCTAACACCCTTACCCACACGAGCAGTCCTACTACTTGTGGAGCAAAGTACGACTCAAAAGGAGTAAAGGGGCGAGAATCTGGCCCTAAAATGGATGCAGATAGCTACATAGCGCCAGGGATAAGCACCACACAGGCTTTCCGCTAACCCTGGGTCAGACTGAGAACCTCTTACTCCCACTTACTTACACAGTCCCAAGGACTTCACTGGAACTGTTTGAAAGAGTAAGTGCCCACCAGAGTCAACAAGGGCTCCACAATCTGACCTGTGGAGGCTCTTCTTGGTAAGGTCTAACTTTTACCTAAGTATCTTGTGAAAGTAAGAGGCCTCTCCCTTAACTGATGTAGTTTTCTCAAAGTCATGAGTTTCTATGTCTTGTTTTCCTTGGTCTCCAGTGCAACACATTCCACTTCTCCCTGGAACATATACGTAAAATGCTGCTTTATGCTTAATCCAATTCCTTAGACCTTCAAATGAGTCAGTGAACTCTGTGTGAAAGAAGCATTTGTTTTATGTAAGACCTTGAGTCATTCACTCCAGGGAGCCTATACCAGGCACTCTTGGTTTAAAAATGGGTAGACCCATTATTCTAGTGCCTAGAGCAAATCGGCTTTGCATTCTCGCTCTTTTTTTATTCTCCTTATCTTGACCCAAGAGTTATAAGTTGCCACCATTACTGGGCTATTTCTAGAGCTGCTCAGAAAATGGTGTTTTCTGTGAGCGTTTTTGAAAGAATTTTTTTTAATGGGTTTTCCATTTGTGGAAAAAAAATTAAATTTTGGGGGGAAAAAAAAGTTTTCAGTTTTACATTGAAAACCAGGAACTTTCTAACACAACAATCTTTTTTTTCCTGTGAAAATTTCATTTAGAAAAAAAGGCAATTAAAAAGAAAAAAGGTTTCAACGGAAAATTTTCATTCAACTCTAGTTATTTCTCCTTTGGCCTGGGAGCTCTTGTTATATACAACATCAGATAACATATTGATTAACGCCATCTCGGTCTGTCGGGTGACCAGATGTCCCGATTTTATAGGGACAGTCCCGATATTTGGGGCTCTTTCTTATATAGGCTCCTATTACCCACCACCCCCGTCCCGATTTTGCACACTTGCTGTCTGGTCAGCCTATCAGTCTGCAGGAAGGGCCACACCAGAGCTGGCCAGTGAAACCTGTAGCTAAATACCCTGTCTCTTATATTGGCTAGTACCAGCTGCTCCTGAGGAAGGGGACAAGAACCACATAGTGGACAACTATGGAACAATCAGCTCATAAGGGAAAATTCTCCCTAACTCTCCTCAGTTAATGTTTGGCTTTTGCCCTGCTGCATGACAGTTTATACTTCTTTTAAAAATTATCCTAACATATCTATGCATGTTCTCTTATCCATACAAATGGTTCCTCTTTTTTTAATCTTCTTAAACTCTTGATTTCTATGATGTCCTGTGGTGGTGAGTTCTGCTGGCTAAATAAGGATATGTCTATACTCCGGCGGGTAGTGTTCGATGTATCGCGGATTGATTTATTGCATCTCATCTGGACGCGATAATTCGATCCCCGAATCGACGCCCGTACTCCACCTCGGCAGGAGGAGTAAGCGGAGTCAACGGGGGAGCCACGGAAGTCAACTTGCCGCCGTCAGGATGTCCAGCTAAGTCAAACTAAGATACTTCGACTTCAGCTACGCTATAGCTGAAGTTGCGTATCTTAGTTTGAACCCCCCGGCTAGTGTAGCCCAGGCCTAAGGTGAAAAGTATTTCTTTGTCTAGACCCACCATTCATTGGTTTGTCTACTTTACCTTGTCCCCTTACCATTCTTCTTCTCTCTAAACTAAGACTGACTGTGGATGTTCCCCTTGATTTTTATTTCTTTGACAAATTTGGGTTGCCTTCTCCTCCTTTCCCATCCATAGCCATTTGCTCTCTAAGGGCTTCACTTCCATATCTGCTCCATCTGGTGTTTCTGGTTTCTCTGTTTCCCTTTGATCTCCATGTGCCCCCTCTGTTAGGGTGGGGGGAAGCTGGTGCAGAAGTGGCTTTATGCTGAGAGCTCCCCCACCCTAGAAGAGAATTCTCCATTGGTCAGTAAGATCTTTAGCGGGGCATAGGAGGTGGATAAGAAATAAAAATCTGGCCAGATCTTTGAACATTGCTTTGCAGATGACTAGCGCTAATCATAGTGTGACAAAGCCCTTGCCCTCACTTAGGCAATGCTCCCACCGAAGTCAGTGAGAGGGAAAAGTGCTAAGGGTCCCATCCCCCATCATCAGGAGTTTTGCCTGAGCCAAGCTGTCAGCACTTGGCTCTCTGACTTTCATGCGCCCGTTTGTTTCCCCCATTCTTGGTGACTCATGCCAGGGAGTTGTTAAATTCAGCCTTCCCCCTCCCCTCACTCTTTGGGGATGGGGGGACGAACATGCGAGCGATATCAAGAGCTTCTGAAAGGTTAAACTGTTGGTTATTTGGCAGCTTTTCCAGCCTCCAGCAGCTGGGTGCGGAGAGAGACTGACTGAGCTGAAGTTTTATCCATTGATGAGGCTAATTTGCAGACACTTAAAACCAGCCCTTCTAAATACAGCCACTGTTTGCCGGAAGCTTCCCCGCTAAGACATCATGATTCTCATCTCAGACCGCATGAGGAAGCCCTTTCCTAGAATTCTTCTGATGGAAGGAAGCGGTGTCAGGGCTGGGAGCTGGCTTTCAGTGACAGGCTCTGTCATCTGGATTTAGGCCCCGGAGCCCCTCTCAGCTGCTAGACACGGAGGAGGAGAGACAGTAAAAATCAAAGGAATGGGGCAGAAATGCCCCAGAAGCAGTGGATAGAAGGAGAGGAGAGTACGGGGGCAGCGCTGCTTGTTCCCTCCTCCCCAGGAAGGTCCCTTAGGGTGTGTCTACACTGCAGCTGGGAACCAGCCTCCCAGACCCAGGAGAGGGACTCCCGCTGGCAGAGGTTGAGCGAGTGTGCTAAAGATAGCCCTGTGGATGTGGCAGCCCTGGGGGTTGAGTGGAGCTGCAGCCTGACATGCAATGTCCACACGGCTATTTTGAGCACTCTACTCAAGCCTGGCTAGCGGGGGTCTGGCTCTCTGGGCTGGGACGCTGGCTCCCCCGTGCAGTGTAGACATACCTTACGCCAACAGGGCTCTGAGGAGGGGTATGTTGGAGGGTGAAGATGTGGAGCACTGCAGACAGTTTATGTGGCGGGCTCGCTTTCGATTAACCCAGGTGAGTGAAAGCAGGAGGGGTTATGGCCACTAGGAGCAGCATTAGCTCCGGCTCTGTGCTGTCCTTTCCCAGGGAAGGGCGAATACACTGCATGTGTGGCCAACAGCAGCACTGCTTCTCCGGGAGCTGTGAGGTTCCTGACTGGGTTCCTGACTGCAGAACAGAGGGGCAGGCAGCCCATCAGTGGGACTGGAGCAAATCCATCTTTCGTTCCCCTGGAAGGGGCATGTCCATCAGGAACTCCGTCTAGTAGGCTTGCTTGGATGTATTCCCAGAGGTTTCATCACATGACTTAATCTTTAAAGATTGATCTTTAGTTCCTGGAGATTCCAGGACAATCCTGGAGGATTAGTAACCCTACTAGGGAACTTCCTGCAGTGTCCTGGGATCTATGTCCAATCCTGCCTTTGAGCTTCATCACAAGAGGGGACAATATGGACCGGACAAAGGGAAATGGAAAGAAACAGAACAGAAAATAAAGGAGATATAGGGAGGAGGAGCTGGCAAATGGGGAAAGAAGACATATGGGGAGAGAGTCAGCATTTCTGTGCTTCCCTGGTGCATCTGTTTTTCAGTATTCGCAAATGCTAATTGGGACAAACTCCACCACGCTGATGCTTTCCGTGGGAACTTCTGTCCTCTTTGCCTTTGGCTGGGCCTGGAGATTACATTTAGGAGCTTTACAAGCACCAAAGGATGGCGCCCTTCGTTCTCTACTCAGAAACTGCGGCTCTATTTTCATCGGCTGAAGAAAACAGAACTCCCTCGTGCTTTGCTTTAACCAGCCCCCAAAGACCAACCAAACCAGTGAAACAATGGCAAAGCCAGTGCAGGTGCCATTTGGGACCCGTTACCTAATGGCTGGGAGAGAGAGTGAACCTCCGGCTGTGTGCTGTGGTGTGTAAGGCCGTGATCATGTAGAGGGTCAAACTCACTGCTGGCACACAACTCCATTGAGGCCAATGGAATTGAGCCTGCTTGTGCCAGGAACTGCCAATGGTGTGGGATCTGCTGAGAAAGGAGAGTCAGCCAGAGAACAGATGCAAGAGTAAGTGTCCATCTCTAGCTTCAGAGAGGAGCTGGGGAAAGGAATCAGTATCAGTCACAGCACAGTGATGGTCTTTTTTTAACCCATCAACCCCTGGTTCCCAACTAACACACTGTTCTTTTACTGGTGGGGATTTTGGAGCAATGTTACGGTATTGTTAGTTACCTAGTATTATGATGCTTTTGTTCCTGAATAGCCCTGATGCAAACTTAGACTCATCTGTTTATTACTGCTGCTCTGTCACTGAACACCTGGGACGCATTCAGCCCTGCATAAAGGGACACAACTCCATTGAGCTCGAAAGAGCTGTGCCCGCTTATACCAGCATTGCATTTGACCCATGCTGATGCAGAGGAATCAATTCTATTTCTCTTCAGTTTGGTGTTTTACACCATGCCCATCAATGGTGTCCCACTGGTCAGATTTAAAGCTTTGTGCACCTCAAGAAGGAAAGGTGCAATTGTGGCTTTAAATCAACTTTACTACCTGCCAATCCTGGGGCTGTCCAAGCACCAATTCAGACCCTGATGGAAATTAGAGCAGCCACGGGGCTGCTCTATTTAATGCTGGCTACCCATCGCACCCACAGGGCCTTTCCAGCAATCAGCTCATAGCGGCTCTCTGGCCCCACCCTCTTTCCCTGGAGACATCCCATATATTGGGAGTCACAAGGAGGGTGGTGTAGGAGCCTTTACAGTGGCTTTATGCTACCCAAGGATTTAGAGCTGCTTTGCACTGCTGGAGGGCCAAAAAGCAGCCATAGTGAAGCCGAGGCTCTGGCCCATACAGTACATCAAGTCCTGGAGTGCATTCCCTTACAGAGATAATAGCACGGAAAAGCACACAGTGGGCCTGATTCTCTTCTCACACGGGTGTAAGTCCGGCAGAACTCTAGTGCAGTCAGATGAGTTGGATAGTGTGAACCTGATGTGAGATCAGAATCAGGCCCATAGAGTCTTCTGGGATGAGAGCCGAGGCAGCGTCGGAAATATTTCAAAAAAATAAAAGAGACAGATGGAATCTACCATGCACCGGATGGCAAAATCCTGTAAAGCTTCCGTTTCATGAAATTGACTAGAGAACCAAATGAGACTTTATAATAACAGACGTCAGGGCCTACCTCGCCCTGATGTGGGACACAGCACTGAAGGGAAATGTCAGAGCTATCTACCACTTCAAGAGGCCTTTGCAAAGGACAAGAAAAGTTGTCCAAGCCCTTGGAAATTCAGGATGAGATGATCAGGTGCTGGGTATGGTGGACTAAGACCCTGAGGGATACAGAAATGCATTATCTTTGCTTTTGATTAGAGAAAGGGAATCAGTGATTCCTACCAGGGTCAATTATTTTTCATGATAGTGTATGAAAAGGGTTGATTCATACTACAATATGGTATAAAGTAGCTCTGTGATATTGGGATGTCTGAAGTTCTACTCTTAGTATAGTATAAATCACAGAATATCAGGGTTGGAAGGGACCTCAAAAGGTCATGTAGTCCAACCCCTTGCTCAAAGGGGGACCAATCCCTAGCTTTTTGCTCCATATCCCTAAACGGCCCCCCTCAAGGATTGAACTCATAACCTTTGGTTTAGTAAGCCAATGCTCAAACCACTGAGCTATCCCTACCCAAGGGGCTAAAGCAACAATACCATATAGTTGAACAGTGCATATGAAAACAGACAATTCTAGCTAGTGATGAACCCAAATCAAAATCCAGCTCCAAACACCCTCAGTCCTTGAGAAGGTTTGGATCCAGGTCTGGCCCCAACTTCCCCAAATTCAGTTACATTCCTGCTTCTGACCAACCCCAGAGCATGCCGATAATATTCCAAACAGTCATATTAGCAGACTGACACAGTTGTATGTTGCAGCACCATCAAGTTAACATTAGAGATAACTCACATCACCCCATGAATGTAAACAAATTATGCAGGTAAGTGTGTCTAGCTGCCATGACTGCACGTGCAGATCGGGCAAGTGTACATACAAATGACTAATTATGGTAACTTGCGTGCACAACCACCTGACCTGTATGTGCAAACTGAGTAACTAAGCAAACATGTTAGGCATGAAATTACAAACCTTATTTAAAAATGAGGCTAAAACTGTCCATCTTTTGGCTACGCTGCTATTTGGAAGTATGTACTTGTACCTATTAGTACAATCCCAAGGGATTTTGAGGGACTCACAGAAATATAGGGCCAGCTCCTCATCTGGTGTAAATCAGCTAGGGTGACCAGATGTCCCAATTTTATAGGGACAGTTCCCATTTTTGGGTCTTTTTCTTATATAGGCTCCTATGACCCCCCACCCCCGGTCCCGATTTTTCACATTTGCTGTCTGGTCACCCTACAATCAGCATAGCTCCGTTGAATACACTAACATAAATTCCTGGGGCTGGATAAGACTCCTTGCCAAATCTTCCTTCAGTACCAATCTGACTTTCTCCATGCTCTGTTACTTTTTTATTGAGAACCAAACTGGACCCTTTGCTTAGCTTGATGTTTGATCATCACCTCCCAACACCCCCAGTTTGTTCCCCCTGAAAGGTGGATACTTTAACCTCTAAGAATTGACTTACTGTCTATTCGAGTTCTTGATCATTTGGAGGCCCATATTGCACATGGTAACCTCAAGAAGGATCCAGAAGTAATTTTTAGTTAGCTAATGGTACAGGTCAATATATATATTAGTTATTAAGGTTGCCTGGCACTTCCCATTATAAGACCTTGTTTTGAGCTGCTTATAACTTTGCCAAACTTTAAGCTTTTGGGCTAAAATTTTACATACTGGGTTCCGTCTCAGACTGATTGTTTTTGATAAGTTCCAGCCAAAATGGTTCAGCCCCTTCTGAGAACAAGGCTAGGGAAAAAAATACATTTTTTGCCATTTAAAAAGTTTGGATGAACTTTTATTTTAAACATGCTAGCATCCCCTTCAGAACATTAAGGTTACAAAGCACCCAAAGGTTAGGAAATGCCAAAATTACCTAAAGGTTAGGAAATGCCAACCTTGTTTCAACTCCCTGGGCATATGCACTAGGAGACAATCTTTAATTACATGATCACATACTATTTTTCCACAGGACCCCTGCCTGATTCAATGCACAGGATGGGCTTGCCTTGGGGATGAATCAGGGTTGTGCTGTGAAGGAGGCTATTGTCTGTAGGACCCCTGCCTTATTTGGTACAGAAGTTGGAAGGTGTGTGGTAAATGAGGCAGGGGATTGCAGGAAGAGAAAGGATGGTATCAGGTTAAGGCAGTTGAACGCTGCCCTGGAGTCTATCCCTGCCTCTGCCACAGAGTTCCTGTGTGGTGCTGGGCAAGTCACTTAAACCAGACTTTTCACTAGTGGTCGCTAATTGGGTGTTCCACATTTTCTGGATACCCAGCTCGAGACTCTGAGGTCTGATTTGCCAAAGTGCTGAGCAGTCACAGTTGTGACTGAAAATCAATGGGAGCTGCACTTGGAACGTGTAAATGCTATATAATGCGAAGTAATCTGAAAAATCAAGTCCTAGGTGGCTCAAACTGGGCATCCAAAATCAATGGATACGTTTGACCTTAATCTCTGTGTGTGTCAGTTCATCATCTGTACAATGGGATAACACCACCCTCTCACCTCATAGGGGTTCTGTGACGATAAATTCATTAATATTCTGGAATACTCCGCTACGATAGCAATGCACACGATAGAAAAGATCATGAGGAAATGAATAATTCTGTCTGCATAGTTCGAATGGTGTGCAGTAAATAAGGCATAGGGCCACACATTGAACAACGAGGATAAAACAAAATACAGAATAGCTGCTCAATAATTGAGCACTGCCCATCCTGTGCACTGAATGAGGTAGGGTTCCTGTTGAAAAAATAATATCTGATCATTAATTAAAGACAAGAGGGACAAATGAAGGTTGCACAGGCAGCTTAATTGTGGCATTTCCTAATTTTTGAGTGTTTGATTTTTGCAACCTTAATGTACTTTTAAATGAATTGTTTTGTATGTCTATAGACACACACACACACACACACACTCCCGTAACCTTTTTATAAAAAGCATATCTTAGAAAGCTTTGTTACATTCATAGCCAGTCTCTATAAGTGATATAAGACCACAAGTAAGTGGCCATCTTGCTGGAATAGTAATGAGGCCACAGAGCTTGTTTCTTTGCTGAAGGATCCGATCTGATTATTCCTAAGATCTGTTTTGTACATGGGTTTTGACATATTCTGGCCATTCTGTGAATATGCAGTACCCTTGCTCGGTTCCTCTGCAAACATGATGTGATCATAATTGTGACACAATAAATCAAGTTTTAGCAACAGACCAGAAATAGGGAGACTGTTGCCACTGTCCTGATCCTACAGTAGTTATATAAATAGGTTAACATCACGTATCCCAACTCCAATAGGGTTGGATGAATTTGTCACTGTGCTACATGCGGAGGACAGAGATGTCTATTTACACTGACCTTGCAAACACATTGTTGGTGCTGCCACTGCCCTCCTACTCAACATAACGGCAGTGAAAGGCCTTGCACCTGCTTACCCCAAGTTTGAATCTGATTCAGTGACATCACAGTGGTGAGACACAGGCCCAGATCTTCAAAGGTAGTTAGGTGCCTAAATCATTGGGAGCTAGGCACCTAAATGTGTTTGAGGATCTGGGCCTTAGAGCCTATTCTGCACACAGTTATTCTTATGCATAAACCCATTGCTCCTGGCAGTAGACATACACACAAGAGGAACTGTTTGCAGAACTGGGCTTTGACATTTTACCTTCATTTTACTACTGGATGCAACGGTATCATAATAAACATCAGCTCCATAGTCTGAAACAAAGAGATCCAAGGTCCACACATATCCATACACCTGCAGTTGTGTGCGTACATACTGCAATTGCACTCACAAAGTGGAATTCAGGTATAAAGTGTGTCTTTGTCCCCTTCTAGTGGGTGGGCCACAGAAAGAGGTTTATGAGGTTGCTATTGCCTCCAAGTTAATGAACCTGACCCCTCAGCTCGGGCAGCTACATCAGATCTGCAGCTATCCCACTGGGGTGTTACAAAGGCACTGATCAGATCAGAGGTTTTGGACGATGCTGATAAGTTAAAGGAAAACATTTAATATGGGAGCTTCTGGAAGTATCAAAAGCATGAGCAAATGTGACCCTAAAGGAAATAGTACCCAGAGATCTCCATTAAACTCCACTTACAGGATTATTAAACACATGCCAGTGTTCATTCTGAGAAGCCACACCTGGGTATTTGCAAGTGAACTTGGAGTCTCTGCTCACTGAAAATCTGGCCTTCAAAGTTGCCTCTACCCCTGTTGTACACTGCGCTGTGAATCTGCCTGCTGCTTTCCACTGCAAGGGTGGGATCATCTCCCCAACCTATGTGCATTAGGGACCTTTCATATCCAAACCTCCCCATTCCAATGTGGGGGAGACATAAGGTGTGTTCCAGCACCATTCCCCCACAAAAAAAAAAAAAAAACCTTTACAGAAGATACTTTGTTGGAGAAGGGGCTGGAGATTAGTTGGGGCAGGGCTGAGGTATTGCCATCTTCCCAGCTCTAGCCACACACAGATTTCCCAAAAAATGGCCACACTATCTGGGACCTTATTGTCTCTTCCACAGAGCCTCCTTTAGTGGTGGGACCCCAGTTTTGAGGGAGGTCCTGGGGCAGCCACAGTCCAGGGAATCTCTGGTAGTGGGACTCCAATGGAACCATACTGCCAGGGGGCAGAGTGTGTTTGGGAGGGGAGGGGCAATGGAGGCTGGAACAGCAGGGGAGGCTCAGAGCCTCTGCATTGATGGATCTGCGAGGATTCGGGGAGGGTGACAGGTCCCACGTTTCAGCACTTGGGGTGGGATGAAAACAGAGAGCAATGGAAAGATCAGGGAGGGGCTCTGCAAGGGGGGTCCTTGTGGAGATTTCCTCCCTCAGAGACTTGGGGGGGGGTGGAGCCAGGTGGGACATGATGTGATGGTCCCAGTGGTACAGGATTCGTTTAGCACTTTGGGATCTTTCAGAAGGAAAGCCACAGGAAATGTAACACTGTCAATGTAAATTTGGCTCCACGTGCTGTAAAACCAAGCTCTTCTCAAATCTACGCCCAGCAAAGATGTTTCCACTTATTCATTTTTTAAAATGCCCATGAAAACGGTTGTTTTAAACACATCAACATTCCCTTGCTGTGTCTGAAACCCAAAGACTAAGAATCGGAGTGAAAGTGACTGCAATGAAAAGTGAAACTGACTTCACCGATTTTCCTTATTCAAGCATTTGCAAAAACGAACAAAGCATTAGCAGTGACAAATACACCGGACTTTTCAAATCTTTACTTTTTAACGATCTAAGGTTTTTATAAGATACACCTAGATATCCTGGCTCTCAGCCCAGTACCCTATCCCCTAGATGACCCTGCCTTTCAAATGGTCATTGGTGCCTGAGAAGATTTTGACGGCCTTGAGCAAATCCTATGGGACTGAGATTTCTCACTCCCCAAAACCTACTGTGATTTTATCTGTATTACAATATTTGGTGATGTTGTCACAGTTCCAGGCAACTACACCTGTCTTTCTCCTCAGTGGTTCAGCAAGGGCACCACTCTTGGCTTTCAGCTCCTCAGCTGTTGCCTCTCTTGAGTGGAGACCTCATCTCTCTCCCTTCTGACGGGGTATTCCCAGGCTGGACAGTTCCCCGCCTTCCCAGCATGGATAGACTGCCCTGGCACACCTTCATGCTTTCCCTTCAGAGAAGGATAAGACATAAGTTAATACAGATCCGTGTACGCAAGCCGGCTTTGTTTTTAAGGTACGAAGCATTACAAAGAACGCAGATTACAAACAACAAAGGAACCCACATGCATGCTTCTAAGCACCCCAGAGTTCATCCTCTCACATGGACTTTAGCAAATGCAGTCTGTTCACACCTCACCTGGTGGGTCAGCTCAAAACAAGCACTCTGGTAACATGCTCAGTTCCCTTTGGACACAGATCTGGGGTCTTTGAACTGGAGTTTCCAGAAGGGGGGTAGGTTAGCATACAAAGGGTCTCTCCTCAGGGCGTGTAAAGGTGGGTTTCGGAGGGAGAGATTTTGCATTCCCCTGCACACCTAGTGTTCCAAAAGACCTTTCAGCTTCCTCAGACCCTCCAGAGACAGCACTAATCAGCCTGCTGGGGAGGGCTGGGGGACGGGGTAGCAGGGCTCTGGGGGGCACAGGGAGAAGCAGGGCTCTGGGGTCAGCAGCCAGCTGTGGGGAGGGGAGGCAGCAGGACTCTGGGGGGCACCAGGGCAGCAGGGCTCAGGGGAGGGGGACAGCAAGGCTGGGGGCGGGGGGGGGGGGCAGCAGGTCTCGGGGGATATCAGGACTCTGGGGGGCAGCAGGGTTCGGGGGGCACAGGGAGAAGCAGGACTCTGGGGGGCACCAGGGCAGCAGGGCTCAAGGGAGGGGGACAGCAAGGCTGGGGGCGGGGGGGGGGGGCAGCAGGGCTCGGGGGATATCAGGACTCTGGGGGGCACCAGGGCAGTAGGACTCTGGGGGGGGGCACAGGAGGCAGTAGCTGGCCCCTGGGGGTAAAAGGGACGGCAGAGCTCGGGGGGGGCAGAAGAGTTGGGGGACATGGGAGCAGCAGGACTCGGGGGCACAGGGGCCAACAACCAGCCGCTGTGGGGCAAAGGGGGCAGCAGGGCTCGGGGGAGGGGGGCAGCAAGGGTGGGGCCGGGGGGCAGCATGTCCCGGGGGATATCAGGACTCAGGGGGCAGCAGGGCTCGGGGGAGGGGGGCAGCATGTCCCGGGGGATATCAGGACTCAGGGGGCAGCAGGGCTCGGGGGGGGGCACAGGAGGCAGCAGCTGGCCCCTGGGGTAAAAGGGACGGCAGGGCTCGGGGGGGGGGGCAGAAGAGTTGGGGGGCAAAGGGGGCAGCAAGGCTGGGGGTGGGGGGGAGAGCAGCGGGGCACCCAGAGCCCGGGCGGCCTAGGGGGCGAGTGTTCCGCGCGGGCCGGGAGCCCGGAGCCGCCGCCTCCCGCTGCCATGGTAACCCCGGGGAGCGATGGCGGACGAGGACTCGGAGAGCGTCCGCACCGCGGAGTCCCAGGAGCTCGCAGCCCTGCCCCTGCCCCAGCTCGAGGCCCTGGTGCAGGAGACCAGGTACGGGACGGGGCTGGGCACAGCGCCCCCCGGCTCTCATAGGGGGGTACAAAATGCCCCTGATCCCACATGGGGGGTGGGTGGGAACAGCGCCCCCCAGCTCTCATAGGGGGGTACAAAATGCCCCTGATCCCACATGGGGGGGGCTGGGCACAGCGCCCCCCGGCTCTCATAGGGGGGTACAAAATACTCCCTATCCCACATGGGGGGTGGGCACAGTGCCCCCCAGCTCTCATAGGGGGTACAAAATGACCCCGATCCCACATGGGGGGTGGGTGGGCACAGCGCCCCCCAGCTCTCATAGGGGGGTACAAAATACTCCCTGTCCCACATGGGGGGTGGGCACAGCGCCCCCCAGCTCTCATAGGGGGTCTATAATGCCCCCGATCCCGCTTGGGGGACTAGGCACAGGACCCCCCCCAGCTCTCATAGGGGGTACATTATGCTTCCAATCTCACATGGGGGGCGGGGGGCTGGGCACACCACACTCCCACTCCACAGAGCACGGTCCTATTCAGATATGATCTCCCCCAGACTTTATAATCAGGGCAGGCTGAGGCAATACCTTCCCTATGGCCCTTATGTGCAGGACTGTTTGACAACCCCATCCTCTATCCACAAGAAAGCTGGATTATAACATGCTCCTCTTCCCCCTCAGTCTGTTCATATTGGCACAGGCTTGGCTCAGGTTTAATGCCCTCTGTCCCTGATGAGAGAGGGGTTTTGGGGTTATGTTTTCTATGTAGATCAGTGCGAGGCTTGAAGCTGCTTCCACCCCTCTGCCTTTGGGTGCCTGTCCCCCTGATGAAGGGCGAAGCATCGTGACGCATTTGATAGTAAAGGAGGCATCTTGTGTGTATTTGTGAGCAAGGTCCATCATTCCAGACTGTTCAGGAACCATCTGCTAAACATTTTCTTCCCTTTATAATGAGTTCCCAGTAGATGATTCCATCTGTCACTCGCTGGAAATAAAATGATGGAGCAAATGTAATAGAGAGGAAATATACTGGGGATGTGGGTGGGTGGAGCTGTACAAAAGTCATGGATCACATGGGGATTGAGGGTTACTTCTGTGGTCTCAGCACAGCCTCCTCAGAAAGGTGTGAGCCTTGTATGCAATCAGAAAGCCTTTAAGTCTGGTGAGGTTTTTGATAATTGACAGGAGCCCAGTGGCAGTTCTTCTGTAAGGATGTTCTGGGTTCGGCCCCAATCAGAAACATGAGAAAATCAGATCAGTTACTTTATCTACATCCCGATTGTGTGTGTCACTAGGGTGACCAGATATAAAGTGTGAAAAATCGGGACGGGGGTGGGGGTAATAGGTGCCGATATACGAAAATTTCCCAAATATCGGGACTGTCCCTATCAAATCGGGACATCTGGTCACCCTATGTGTCACTCACAGCTGTTGATTTACCAGCTGGGGACAGCTCCACAGTGGGTGCTGCTTGTTCCAGCTGGGAACGCCTTACTGGGATCAGGACTACCAGCAGAGATCCTGTATATGAAAGATCAGCCCAGCTGCCCCAGCAGAAGATTTGAAGGGGTGCAGTCAAAGTCCCCTTCCCCTAAAGCCTGAGCTCCCATTGACGTCCATAGCAAATCTTCCATGGATTTCAGTTTGAACGGGATTGGGGCTTTCATGAGCATGGGCCTGATTCTTTCATGTACCCCACTGTTGCATCAAGAAGAGAGTCAAGTCATTTGTGTGCATCTCTGGATGTTTATGGTGCCCCACCTAAAATTTTCACCGCTATGAGCCTTATGTTTCCCCTCTGGTTTCATACACTGACCATATGCTCTATAGTCTCTTATACCTGAAAGTCAGAGCGTGCTCATGCCAACCTCCACCTCCTTGCAGCCATGCCCTCTCCATTTTCAAAGTCGAGACAGAAATGTTTGAAAAATACTACAACAAGATGGAGCCAAAGGATCTGGTCAGCCATTTGTTGCCAGATATACACGGATCCTCGCTGGACCTGGGGCAGGTACTGTACAGAGCTACAGCGATAGTTACTTCTTGTTTGCAATGCAGCATTTCGGGGTCTGCCTGTCAGCTTGACTCCGACTATCCAGCCGCCTCCCTCTCGCTGGGATTCTCATTTAATGCTTGCGTGAGAAGAGGTACAAGGGGAGCAGTCACCCAGAAACACATCCAGTGGGTTTCCCTTTGCATCTCACCCAGTTTGAAATGTACCCTGGAATATTTGAAAATAAGCGAGTGGAGTCGGAAAGTGATGTTTACCAGGCAACTTCTCAACCTTACAGCCACAGTGCTCGGATGTCTTAGAAGGAAATTAACCACGTACTCGAGGTGAGATGCCGCTGCTCTAGCAGGCATCAGGGTTTGCGCTGTCCCTTGCTGCAGCTGGATTCAGTCTGAAGACCAGTCCAGTTTTCAGTTTCCCATTCCCCTTTTCTCTTATACGATAACACTTTATCCTTCATGGCACCGGCCAGAGATCATTTATAAGCACTAATGAATTTCTGTAAGATGGGTTTATCCACATTTCACAAATCAGGAAACTGAGGCACGACAAGATCAAGAGACTTGTCCGAGGCCACACATCAAATCTGTGACAGGACCCACAGGACCTCTCCCAGACTCTCCCTCTTGTGCTCCAGCGAGCACTTTACTTGCCCCTGTGGCCTGTGATCCATGTGTTTGAGTTTCACCTTCTCAGCAATGACTCAAGGGGTGGGAGCTCTATGGGCACTCCTCACTCACCCTGGTCTCCTTCCTGGGGGGATATTGCACCGTCTCCAAGCCTCAAACTGAGACTGGGGTAGCCTCTTTGGCAGCTCTTTCCCAGGTGGGGTGGAGTTTAAAAAGCAATCAGAACAGCCCAAAAGGGGCTACAAATGGACACCACTACTAAACTGTCTACGAGCCTGATTCTCATTTACATTGCTAATTTACACCCTTTTTAAGGCCCCTTTATGCTGCTGCTCTGGGTCTGGCATCAATGCAGAGTTAACTCAGATGATGGGCACCTGGGTTAGGGTAGCCCAAGTGTGAGCAATCACACTGCAGAGCCCCGTCTGAGTTACTGGGTCCTCACTTGTTCTGCACCCACCTGTACGTCGCTGGGACTTCTGGGGGCACATCCCAGGTGTCTTTGTGCTGCAGTGCGCTGAGCTGCTCTGTGAATTTGGGGAGAACTTGTCTGTCCTTCTGGATACCCGGGGGGAATTGTGGGAAGACATTGAAGGAGTATCAGCACCCGAGGGATTTAGTTGGCCTCATCACTGCAAAGTGGGTGCACTACCTGCTCACGTGAAAGCCTCCCTCAAACTTTAGCCTACTAGCCCAGGTTGAAAGCACCACCGAACTTGGGTGAGAGAGTTTTGTGTGTGTAGCGGATGGGAGTTGGAGCAACACGCGGGTAAGTGCCTGCAGTGAAGACATACCCTAAGCGTAAATGAGAATCAGGCCCATCATGTGTCTACAGATCCCTCACAGTCACCGTGGTTATTTCCTATTCTAAGTACAGGGAAAATACGGTAACCGTTGGCAAATATTGACTTTTTAATGGCGACCACTTTGAATGGGTTCTGTCGCTATCTACTTGCTCCTTCAGTCCTTTGTTTCTCCGGATTGCAGACACGTGCCAGACGTAAATCTAAATCCCGCGCTGCAGCAGATCGTTTTATAGGCCTGACAGTGGAGCAGAAGAATGATCTAGCGCAGCGGGAGCTGGATGAGACAAAGGAAGAAATTCAGCGGACCAAGGGGGATTCTGAACGGATTATACAAAACTACCAGGTACAGCCTTCCATGAGCTGTAGAATCCCTGGTGTAGTTAGTAACCTCATTTGTCCTACCTCTTTTTAGCCTCACAGCCCTTATGCTATGAAGAAAGGGTAGTTCCTCTGAGGAAGATAATTTGCTAGAGAAATGTGTTAATTTCTCTTAGATGCCTATAAATTGCTAACCCAGCGAGGAAGGTTAGTATGATTTATTTAGCTTTAGGGTTTTTTCTTTGACTGCCTTGGAGGATGCAAGTTGGGGATTGGTCCTGCTTTGAGTAGGGGGTTGGACTAGATGACCTCCTGAGGTCCCTTCCAACCCTGATATTCTATGATGCAAGAGCTGGTAGATGAACTAAGACAGATTCTCTCAGCTGCAACAGCTGCTCAGGGTGTTTATGATCCTTGGTAAGGACAAAAACTACAGGGGCACCAAACACTTGCCTCATGCCCCCATTAGATCATTTGTCATGGTGGCATTCCATTGCGTTATTACCCTCCAGTTTGCGTATCGGCTTCTTTACGCTGCACAAAGAACGAAGGGGCTGGAATGTCATCATGCCAACACGTAGCATGTGTGCTGCTAAATGCTGTGACCGCTCCTCTGTGAGCTTAGAGTTACTGGGCAACAGCAACTTCTCAGGAGGCAACAGGAGGTGCAGGGCTGCTGCTATAAAGAGAGGCTGGTCCTGCTCTAAAAATGGCACGTTGGGCTTCCGTATTTTGTCTCAATGACTCTGTCAGTTTTACCCAGTTTACAAGTGTTACCCGGTGTTTTTTCCTAACTTCAGGGTCACAGACTTGCCCGAATCTGAGGGCCAGGCTCGGGGGCAGAAGGGCTGTTGTGCTTCACTAATGATAAAGGGCCAGAATTTTGATCTCACACTGATGTGATACCAGAGTAACACCATTTAAATCAATGGAAATACTCTGATTTTTACACTGAGATTCATCTCACAATCTATGCCAGGAGTTGCTTACTTGCCATACCTCGTAGTTCAGAAGAGGAAACGTTGGGATTTTAAAGAATCACCTTTGCTTAACTGAGTAGGCAGGTTTGCTTGATACAGCGCCGCGAGTGTCAGATCTGCCGATCCATGTGCCCCTTCACCCAATAAGGGTTTGTTTTTTGAGGTCCCTAAAAATTGCAAAGAGGTCTTTAAATGGCAATGCTGCCTGGATTCCTAATCCAGAACATCAACACAAATCAATTTGGAAGGGCTTCTTCTACACTGTAAAGGCATCTTTCTTTTCTTTCATCCCACCCACTTCTGTGTTGGGAGAGTGAAATAGAAGCCCTTTGATTAAGCTAAATGGTTAGAACCTAACTGTATCATCCTGACAGGTTTCAGAGTGGTGGTAGCCGTGTTAGTCTGTATCAGCAAAAGCAAAAAGGAGTCCTTGTGGCATCTTAGAGACTAACACATTTATTTGGGCATAAGCTTTCGTGGGCTAAAACCCACTTCATCGGATGCATGGAGTGGAACATAAAGTAGGGAGGTATAAATACACAGCATAGGACTTCTTGTTGTTTTTGTATCATACTGAACATTCATATGTTCTTATCAAAAGTGGCGTTTTGAACACAACCATTCCTTCAGACTTGGTAGATCTGGAGATATTTGCAAGTCAAGGCAGAACTGATTAACCCTGAAACTCAAGTACGGTAGATGTTTTGCTTTTCTTGTTCTTCAATGAATGAGAGATAGATATTATTACCAAAACATCATTGCCACAGGGCAAATAGGGCAAAATTCACTGACGTCAATGGATTTATGCCAACAGAGAACTTGTCCCACCATTCCTATGTGTTGTTCTCCACCCCAAGGCCCAAAAAACGAATGGGAGATGACATCTCTTTACTATAATGTGACTTCGATTCTACAGGCCGTCATGGAAGAAGCAGATATTCGGTGGGCTGATATTAAGAAAGCCATGTGCAACTTTAACAAAGACATTATCCAAACGATATCCAAGAAGAAAGGGAGTGTCATAGCTTCTGAGAAGGTGCTGAGATATCTTGAGGAGAAGAACCACTACAGGGTCAGTTCAGAGTTGTGTATTTATACATTCATTATATACCAGGCTAAATAGTTTAGGCAAAATCCTGATCCATGAATAATCTCTCCCACGTTTTGGGCCATACGTACACCTACCTTGGCAGGTCTGTTTGGATATCTCCCTTTACCTTGCAATTCACTGTTACAGTAGTGCATTAGAAGCCAGCTTGGGGGCTCACCAATGACATGTCCAGCTATGACACAGGAGACTTGTACGTGAATGACTGCATAGCTCACCTATGCACACCCTAGTGGAGGTTGGAGGAGTTACACGGCTGAGGTATGTGGGATTTGGGGCAGGGTGCTGTCCCGGTTGCTGTCGGAGCATTTCTTATTGATTGATTTATATAGAGGGGCGTGACCGACAGCCTCGTGTGGGGGCTGCCTCCCCTCCTTTTCTGGCTAGTGACAAAGTGTCATGAAAGTTACACCGTGGCTTGGAAGAACGGGAGCGTCACGACAAGAAGTGGAGCCCGGGGGCTCTCTCACGTTGGGCCCCACCGGAGAGAGAGCCATGACCATGACAGTATATCCCGGTGTCTTTTTTAGGATGCAACGAAAGAAAAATTGCGTTTGAAAAATGATTCTCTCAAAGTGCAGAAGAAAAAGTTGCAGCTGCAACTCAAGCAGGTGTGTAAAGACTGAAGAGAAACGGGGAAGCTGCAGCCCGTTGAAAATGAAAGGGGCCAATGGCAGCTCAGTGCAGGCAGGCAGGGAGATTTCAGGGGCTCACCCAGACAGGGGGGTCTAATGTTTCTGTGTAGTTTCTCTGCTTCTAATCTTAATTCCTGTGATTGGCAGAGACTGTAGTAATCTCTGAGTTTATTAAGAAAAGGCCCCAACCTAGAGCACCTCTTGTATGTTC
Organism: Chrysemys picta bellii; assembly: GCF_011386835.1. Classification (NCBI taxonomy): domain Eukaryota; kingdom Metazoa; phylum Chordata; order Testudines; family Emydidae; genus Chrysemys; species Chrysemys picta. The sequence goes on along the minus strand of NC_088804.1, from coordinate 6,678,227 downwards.
GAGGCAGGCCCCAAAGCAGCTTAATACCTGTGAGAAGGTTGTGCAGGGTGACCGCAGCAGAGATCCTGCAGAGTGGGAATTTGCACCTTTTTGTGCTAGGGAGAAGATCTTGGGTGGATTTTTGCAGCTCCTCCTGGAAGGGGTCATGTGGGTGTCGCAGGAGAATAGCCAGTGGTGCTGGGGTCAGGCATTGCATGGATCCACTGAACGGAAACCCAGATTAAGAAGGGAGCAGCAGGTTATGTCCCCTACTCCTCCCCATTCCCTGAGTTAGCAGCCCAGCCAGGTTGGGTTGAGGATTCCATCCTTTAGGAGCCCCCCGCTTGCTGTCCCCACAGAGCAAAGCCCTATTTTGTGGCATTTAGCCTCAGCTCAGTGATCATCAGCCTCTGTGTCTTTGCTGGCTTACAGAAGGAAGAGATGGGCGAGGCACTCCATGAGGTTGATTTCCAGCAGCTGAAGATTGAGAACGCTCAGTTTCTGGAGAAGATTGATGAGAGGAACCGGGACCTGCTACAGCTAAAACTGACAGCGGGAAACACTCTTCAAATCCTCAATTCCTACAAAGTGAGTCAAGCCCATGGCACCTGCATTCTCTTTATCTCCTGCAGGGTAAGCGGGGGGGGGGGGGGGGGGTGCTTAACACTGTCCCTCTCTCTCACACGCACTCTATTTCCAGGCCATCTCTTTCAATCAGAGGCATTTTTATTCCTGCTTAACAGCTCCCTGGCTTGCCTGCGATATACATTCCAGCAGGTGGGGGCTGGGAGTTGGCACCTGCCCTGGAATTTTTGGAACTGTTCCCTTGTTGATGGATTTGCCTGCCTATAAAGATCCTTACATTCGCTGTGGCTGCTAGGGTGTGTTCGATACATCCTCCTGATGTGCGTTTTGTGGCATCCACACAGGGCCGTCCTTACCCATACGCAAACTACGCAGCTGTGTAGGTCACCAGGAAATTTGGGGCACCAAATTGTCCCAAAAAAAGAAGAACAGGAGTACTTGTGGCACCTTAGAGACTAACAAATTTATTAGAGCATAAGCTTTCGTGGACTACAGCCCACTTCTTCGGATGCTTATAGAATGGAACATATATTGATAGCCTCAATATATGTTCCATTCTATAAGCATCCGAAGAAGTGGGCTGTAGTCCACGAAAGCTTATGCTCTAATAAATTTGTTAGTCTCTAAGGTGCCACAAGTCCTCCTGTTCTTCTTTTTGCGGATACAGACTAACACGGCTGCTACTCTGAAACCAAATTGTCCCAGATTTCCTGGTGCCCTACACAGCTGCGTGCTGCTCCTGCGGCTGGCCTGATGCCCCGGCTGGCTGAGCCGGCCAGAAAAGCTGCCCCTGTTTCTGCCCCGCCCCCATAGCCCCGCCCCACCTCTTCCCCAAAGCCTCCGCCCCTGCTCTGCCCCCACTTCACCTCTTCCCCTGAGCTATATCCCGGGGGACTGCAGCAGGGGTCGGGCCTACACTCACTGCGTGGTGGGAAGTGGAGTGACCCGGCCCTAGCCAACTCCACTCCGCCCCGCCGGCTCCCAGCTGCCCCGCCAATGAGTGCTGGGGGGCAGTTCCGCCCTGTCCCCCAAGTCCCAAGGCTGGGAGCCAGGGGAGCAGAGCGGAGCGGGCTGGTTCTGGGGCTGGGGCTGGGGCCAGGTCACTCCACTTCCCGTCGCCTGGTGAGTGCAGGGTCGGGCCCGCCCTGCAATCACCAGGCGGCAGGAAGCGGAGCGACCCAGCCCCAACATGCTCTGCTGGCTTGTGCTGGGGTGGGGGCAGTTTCCCTGTCCCCCAAGGCTGCTCCTGCCCCCCCGCGGAGGCCTGGGGCCAGCCCTCTTCCCCCCCCCCCCCCCCCCCCCCCATGGGGGGCTGCGTAGGGCACCAAAATGTCTAGGGCCGGCCCTGTATCCACATGTGATGGTGCAAAGCTGCAAACATTGCAGTGTGGTTATTTTGTCTCACAGGGCTGTAAGCAGTAACCTTAGCATTGACCTACCTAGAGACCTTTGTGTATCCTTGCAGCTGTGATCTCGTCAGTTACGCAGGGTTAAGACTACCCAGTCCTTGGACGGGTGATCTTCAAGAAAAATCCAGGTGCTGCTGCAGGTGGTGGAAGTGACTCATTAGGCGGACTCCTCCTCTCTGAGTCAGTACTAAGGTTGGGGCACTGTGCTGCCACACATTCTGTCTCTCAGCTGTAATATAAAAAAGAGGGATGTGGCCATTAAAGGTTCATCCCATGGCAGTTTTTGCAAGAGTTGGCATATTGGGCATAGTATCCTGGGGAAAATAACACCTTAGGCATTTCCAGTGCACCTTTCTCTTCCCCTCCACTCCTGCCTCCAGCGGGGTTATTGCATCCCACCCCAGAGCTGGCTGCACCTCTGCGGGAGGAAAAATGAAGAGCTTGTGAGTCCATTGCATATTTTCGGATCCCTGGGTATGGCTACCTTATAAACCAAGGGGGAGATTTTCACAGGCATGTGCAACTCCCACCGACAGTCAATGGTTCTGGATGCTTTACTCCTTTGGAAATCTTCCCCCGAGTTATTGTTAAACTACACTGGGAAAGGGCAGGGGAAAGATTTTTCCTTTCCTTTTTTCCGGAGTAAGAAACGTTGGGCTGCAGCAGTAGCTCTGCCTCTCGCAATATTAGAACACAGGCCCCACTGCTACCAAGTAACATCATGCTAGAACGTGTTAAACAAAGGTTAGATCCTGAGGCTGCCATCTACAAGGGAAACTCAGAAATGAGATGGCACGTTGATCAATGCATTCTACGACGAAGTGGCAGTAGGGAGCGGAGTCCCAGAAGGCCAGCTCGAGATAAAGCTTGACGGTGTAGCGAGTAAAGGGACTCCAGCCTTCCATGGTCACTGATGAGCTGTTGCCCTCTTTTGGGCTCGCTGACTTTACCGCATTGTGCTGTTTCAGAGAAAGCTGCAGAACACCACCGCAACATCCGCCCGCCTGATGAAAGATATCTCCCAGAGGAAGGAGGCGCTGGAGAAGATGGAAAGGGAAACCATCCTGGTGGAGGAGGTAGTAGGAACATCAGAAACAATCCATACTGGGATTGTGGGTTTACTCGTTTTTTTAATCCAGAAATTTCATGTTACGAGACCATTTCTTTTAAGATTTTCTAACACTGGGTTACTGCATAGAAGTAAATGAGGCTGGTATTGAATTACACCCACATTTTGATCCCAGTTCCACGGGCGTAAGGCTGGAGTAATTCCATTCAAGTCAGTTGACCCAGTTCTGATCACACCCTTGTTTTGCACCCTTGGTAACTCTATTGACCTCAGCGGAGTTACTCTTGAGTTATATTGATGGGATCACAATCTGGCCCCACGGCTCTTTGTAAGCTGCCCTTCACTGACGTAGCAATGGGAGTTATTTTCATTCCGGCAGCAGTCGGGAGGGACTTTAAAACACAAAAGTCAGGAGATGAAGGAATGAAGATTCTCAAAGCTGTGTTAACTTGGCCACATACTTAGATCAAAGCAACAGAGGGTCCAGTGGCACCTTTAAGACTAACAGAAGTATTGGGAGCATAAGCTTTCGTGGGTATGAACCTCACTTCTTCAGTCTTGCATCTGAAGAAGTGAGGTTCTTACCCACGAAAGCTTATGCTCCCAATACTTCTGTTAGTCTCAAAGGTGCCACAGGACCCTCTGTTGCTTTTTACAGATTCAGACTAACACGGCTACCCCTCTGATACTTGATACTTAGATCAGAAGCTCTTCGAGGCAGAGACTGTCTTTTTGTGCTGGGTTTGTACAGCACCTAGCACAGTGGGGACTGATCTCCCATTAGGGCTCCTAGACACAACCCCATACAAATAAGAGATGCTCATAATAATATCATAAATTGTCTATTAGGTATGTAATTAGCAAAGGAATATTACAATATAGTTAATTGTAATACTAGAAGCTGGGTGTCTAAAGTTATGCTGTGAAATTTCCATTCAGGCACCTGCAGGCAAGTGCCCTGGTACCAGAAAGGCTGTGTACCTGCAGCTTTGATTGAAGTCAGAGGGTTTAGTAAAAAGAACAGGAGTACTTGTGGCACCTTAGAGACTAACAAATTTATTAGAGCATAAGTTTTCGTGGGCTACAGCCCACTTCTTCGGATGCATATAGAGGGTTTAGTGGTGCTGTGAAAACCAGCTCTCACTTGAGGTGCTGAAGGATGGAGTTTGGATTTTAACTATAGGCACCTAGCTTTGGCATAGCTTCCTGCATTTAATATCCTTCCTCTTTTTAGAGGCACTGCCCTTCCCCCTCTAAGGGGGGCCCCGGCTGGGTTTTGTGCCACTCCACTGTCCCAGGCGGTAGCAGCAGGGAGGGCCCAGTGAGTTCAAGCAGCTCCGGAGTGCCCCTGGCAGACAGAAAACCGGAACGCTAATAGCAGCTGCATTCTGCACAGTTTAATCGCTCGACCTGCCGTTTTAGGGGGATGGGTTTGGCTTTTTTCCAAATTGCGGCTTTGCAGAAAGCAAAATCCCACCTAATCTACCTGCCCCGGCTCCTTTTCCTCTTTCAGGAGCGAGCCAAAGCAGAGAGTGTGAATAAGCAGCTACGGCAGCAGCTCTCAGATTACAGAGTGCCTCCAGTGGTGAAGTATGTCAATCAGAAGATGGCCATCTATGACCTGGAAAACAATATTAAGATCTGGGAGAGGAAGGTGGAGATCGCCGAGGTACAGTAAGACAAGAACTCCCGGAGTCTGTAGCTGCGCATAGACAGTGTCTGTGTCCTTCCCTGTACACAGCTGGGGTTTAACTTCAGAGGGCACCTGTCTGTGCCCACCCACGTTCATGCGATTATGGTGAAGGGGTCTGTTGCTTTGCAGCATGAGTGGGCGATTTTAGTTGTGGTTTTAACTACAGTGTAATTGAACAACTCGACGAGCTTCCTGTTTACAAAGCAGCGATGGTGTCAGAGGCTGAACTGAATGTATTCAGAGGACAGAGTGGGTCTCACAGTTGAACCCAAGGGGTTTTAAGCCAGGACCTGGTTATTAGTGAGTTAATAGGAAGCATCATCCAGTTGTTATTATCGTGACCTTTTTAACAACTATCAAATACAGAAGAGCAGCAGTGTAAACGTCTCACCTCTGCCCATGGAACCAGTTTGGGCCTTTTCAAACACCCACGCTCGTGACTGTTTGAAAATGTTTTGGAGCTGATTTCTGATCATCTTACTGTAACACGCTCCAAGCACTTTACAAGCATTCACTATCAGTGACTAATCGTTATCCCTATGTCACGCTGGCTGGGGCGGCTATGACTGGGAGTGCCAACCTCAGGGCAGATGGTCAAAAAGCAGGGCAGACACACCCCAAATTGGTGGTATGTTCTATAATTAGATTTCACCAACACAGTAACAAGTGTGAATTCCTAAAGCGCTGTAACAGCCTTACCATGGAGTCACAGACAGTCGCCTTGGGCATTCCAGTTTATCTTGCCACCCAGGCAAACTGGATTATGTGATAGATAGTCACTGTCCCCCGGGGTGCCTGGGGCAGGCCTCACTGAAAATGTCAAGGTCAAGGCAGGCTGCAAAGAGGAGAGTAGATACTCCTGAGACTGGTAGGTGACACTGATGTTAAACTCCCCAACCAGTCCCAAACCGTGCTCCTGATCCCCCACACTTGTTATCAAGAAGCAAAAAAAGAAATCACACAGCCCCCTTTCTTGCATTCCAGTTCTCTGGCTCCCAATCAGCCCCTAGGTGCAGTAAGGTGAGGAGTTCTTTAAAAACTCTTCTCACTATACAAAATGTTCTTGTGACCCCCAAAGGGCCAGCCACATTGCCAGGTCAATATTGGGTTGGAGCTTACCCTAAATCCCACACTGCCAGCCAGTCCTTTAGTATCTAAAACTAAAGGTTTATTATAAAGAGAAAAGAAAGAACAAGAAGAGAGATGTTAAATAGTAAAGCGGTCACACACATACAAAGACTTCAAAGGCCATACATCAGATTCTTGGTGAGTTTGCTGGCTTAAAAGTCCCTCTGGAACACATCCACAGGTACAGTATATTCAGTCCTTTGTTCAGAGCTTCCGTTTGTAGCAAAGTTCCTGCAGAGGTAAGAAGCAGGAATGAAGACAAAATGGAGATGATGCAGTTGCCTTTTATAGTCTTTTGCCATGTGGCTCTTATTTCCTTTGTTCCAAACAAAAACTGCCCAGCACATGGCATGGAAGCCTTAGACTTCTCTGTGCACAGGCTTTGCTGCTCACTCATAAGGTGTCTTCCCTGGTTCCTTTCAGTTGAAGTCCCTTGATGGGCCATCAAGCAGGCTAGGCAGGGCAGATGCCAATCTGTCTGGGAGTGTCACCCAGCAACACAGCACAAGCTTGGAAATACAGCTATACCCTACATATCTATAACTCATAGCACAAAGGTGATACAAACATATAAACAAGATGATCAGACTTGGCAAATTGTAACATTTTTGCAGACGCTTCACACGGCATATCTGGCACGATTCATTGCAATTTTACAATATTGGCATCCAGAATATCATAACGTGTCTCCCATATTCCATACAGCGTCGCAGTCACTTTCCACCAAAAATCCCAACAATATTCAGGCCGTACATATCCCAGGCCAGTTGTACTCAGATCTCAACGCAAAGACAACGCCTGTAGCCAATCCTGTCACTAACTAACTAAATATTTATTAACTAAGAAAAGAAATGGGAGTTATTGACAACAAGGTTAAAACAAGAAGCACACACAGTCTTAGGGCTGGTCTACACTAGGGGGGGATTGATCTAAGATATGCAACTTCAGCTACGTGAATAGCATAGCTGAAATCGAAGTATCTTAGATCGATTTACCTTGGGTCCTCACTGTGCGGGATGGACGGCCGCGGCTCCCCTGTCGACTCCGCTACCGCCGCTCGCTCCGGTGGAGTTCTGGCGTCGACAGGGAGCGCGTTCGGGGATTGATATATCGCGTCTTAACGAGACGCGATATATCGATCCCCGATAAATCGATCGCTACCTGCCGATACGGCGGGTAGTCTGGACGTACCCTTAGATTTTAAACGGTAATATGAGCTTCTGTAATAAGCAGCTCTCTATGTCCTTTAGGGCTGACCCATGCCAAGCAGCATGGGGATCTCTTGCTTATGTTTTGCCCCTCAGAGTCCAGACAATATAAAGAGACATGGTTCCTCCTTGTCAGGGATTTTTATCCCTTTCACTCCAGAATCCAAGCTGGTGGGATGAGTTCATGCACAGGCCTCTGCTTCCTGGGGGGAGTGAGGAATGCGATCAACAATGTCTCTGTCCTGTGATGAAAACAACGAGGAGTCCTCGTGGCACCTTAGAGACTAACAAATTTATTTGGGCATAAGCTTTCGTGGGCTAAAACCCATTTCATCAGATGCATGGAGTGGAACATACAGTAGGCAGGTATAAATACACAGCACATGAAAAGATGGGAGTTGCCTTACCAAGTGGGGGTCAGTGCTAACGAGGCCAGTTCAGTTAGGGTGGATGTGGCCCATTCCCAACAGTTGACATCTTGCCCAAATAAATGTGTTAGTCTCTAAGGTGCCACAAGGACTCTTCCTTGTTTTTGCTGATACAGACTAACATGGCTACCACTCTGAAACCTGTCCTTTGATGCTACAGGATGCCTCATTTGCCTTCAATGGGCCATCTTGTGTGCAGGATGAGCACTTTACCTTAATTAATGGTTCTCTTCCTGTCTGGTGAGTTACACAATTGCAGAGGGTTACAATGCAAACACTCAATATAACTTTATACCAGGGGTAGGCAACCTATGGCACGTGTGCCGAAGGCGGCACGCAAGCTGATTTTCAGTGGCACTCACACTGCCCGGGTTCTGGCCACTGGTCCGGGGGGCTCTGCAGTTTAATTTAATTTTAAATGAAGCTTCTTAAACATTTTAAAAACCTTATTTACTTTACATACAACAATAGTTTAGTTATATATTATAGACTTCTAGAAAGAGACCTTCTAAAAATGTTCAACTGTATTACTGGCACGCGGAACCTTAAATTAGAGTGAATAAATGAAGACTCGGCACACCACTTCTGAAAGGTTGCCGACCCCTGCTTTATACCATGGGAGACAGATACTGTAAGTTGGATTAATACATGCAGCATCCTACAAGCATTCCGGAAAGTCTAACCCTGAGATCTATTTTAACTCTACTAACCAGACTGGTTTGTAGCGCCGCATTTGTCAGTGTTCACTGACGCCCTGGGCCTTGGCAGGAGCTGGTACCTGGTCTGCCAGCGTCACAGCCCACTTTACTGATGAAGAAACTGAAGCACAGAAAGGTTGGGACTTGCCCAAGGACACACAGTGAGTCTGGCGCCAAGCTAGGAAAAGGATCCTGAAGCTATTGCCTTAGATCATGCCTTGTTACGCAGCGAGATGGGTAGAAAGAAAACAACAATAAAGGGGAACCGTTTAGTACCTACTGGTGAGTTCTCTGTATTGAAACGCAACCCTCGCCTCACAGTCAGTGAATTGAGATATGCAGTAGTGTGATGAAACCTGGGCAGGTTCCTACTAATATCACACACACACACACACACACTCTCTCTCTCTCTAACACAGAGAGATGGCCCTACGTTGCATACTTAGATTGTAGGGTCTTTGGGGCAGGGACCAGCTTTTTGTTCTGTGTTTGTACAGCGCCTGGCACCATTGGTTCCTGGTTCCGAATGGGGCTCCTAGGCACTAGGGTAATACCAATAATATTAAGGGTCAGATCCACCCTGGGATCTGAATCCAGCATTCCCCAAAGTTCAGTGTTATTCAGGTTCAGATCCCAGTATAAACTGCTGTGGGGGATCTCAGTGCTTTCTATACAGTATTCAGAGGAAAGCCGTGGGAGGCAGGACCTACTCAAATGCCCTGTGAGCTAAGGGGTGAAAACATTATCTACTCCATGGCAGTTTGCCATTGGCTTCTTATGTCTCCATTTTTACTTCTGCAGATGTCCTTGCAGAGCTACCGCAGAGCTTGGAACAAGGTCAAGATGGTCAGTAACCAGCTACAGCTTTGTCTCCCCCTGTAAGGTGGCCAGTGAGAGATCTGGCTTGGAGCCAGCCATGTGAAAAATGAAGCTATCAACTGGGGGAATGCAGAACACTTTCTACTGCAGCTTGGTCTGTGACAAGAGATGGAACCATTTCAGCCCAATTGATAAAGAAATCAAAAGCGCCTGGGTTTGGACTCCTCTAGTTTGTCCAGTCCCATTTGTCGGAGAGGCTGGAGCATCCAGTGGGCTCTGTCACCTGGGTTCTTTGCGGGGCTCCCAAAGTTCTGAATCAGCTGTGCTCCTGAGCGTCCCTTCCCTCTCAAATACGTCTGATCAGTTACTCTCTGGCCATTGTATCTGGACATGTTTACAGTCATTGTCCTCTTTGGACTGGCCCTCGGGACAAAAGGAATCAGAGTTTTGGGGGGGGGAGGAGTTTAAAGTTTAATAGCCTGAGTGAGTGCTAAAATACAGAGACGGATTAACACGCGAGGGCGTTGCTGTGGGGGGAGGACCTGTCAGCACCGTGCACATGGATTGTGCCACTGTCAACAGCACTAAAACCGATGGAGTGCTGGGAATGGTCCCTGAGGCCAGTCAATCACACAGTTGCCTCGGTTACAGTGTCTCATCTAGTAAAACAGGAGCCCGAGCAGAAGGAAAACAGCGCTAATTTCCGTGAGGATCTGCGGCAGATGCAAGGTCCCCTGAGAAATGGGGAGCGTTTCCCCACTGTAGTAGTCATAGTACACTGGGTCAGACTTGCTGTAAGCCCTGGCTAGCCCTTCCTGGGCGGGCTGGATGTCCTTCGGTCGCTGCTTGGCTTGGCCACGGTCAGACCCAGCTTCTGCGATGACTGAGGATCGAAACACCTTCTCTGCTGACTCAAACGACCCTCCCAAATCCTCAGTCGGAGCTTGAAAAGCGGAGCGCCCTCTGGCAAATGTGGGATATACGGGGACTCGTGCGTCAGCTGTTGTGGCTGAAATCCAGTCGCTGTAATAGGCCACTTTGGTGTAGAGAAATGGTCCATAGCATCTCATGCCGCCCTGACTCAGCACTCCATTCAGAACCCAGTCTCCAGTTCCCTTAGCCTGGCACATGACTGGGTTCCCGGGGTCCCCCTTTAAGAGAGAAAAGGCAGGTTTCAGTCAAAACAGATCAGTTTTCCTCCTACGTGTGCTCTCACTGCTCCTGTATGCTGTGGGCACCTTTATACTAATCCTAAACTGGAAGGGGGACAGATCCCACCAGCTCCAACCAGCTACCAGTAATTCCAGGGGGCTGGCTCTTCTTTAAGCTGTTAGAGCACCCCCTTCACAGATGCATTGCCCAGAAATCTGCTCTTCGGGCTCCCCAAACATCCCCAGCATGCGGGCTGAACAGGGGCCGCATTCATGGGGTACGCAGGGGACCCCAGTTTAGTTTTCCCAGGCAAAGGCTAGTACGTGTGATGTGACAAAGCCTCAGGACCGAGGAGAGTGAAAAGTGGCCTGTGGAAACGAAGGCCTTTATTATGGCCCAAGGCTGATCTGGGCCCCGGATCTCCTGGACAATACAGTAGCTAACTGGGGGCTAGTGAGTGGGAGGGAAGCAGAGGCTGCTCCCGTTCTTGCAGAGCTGAGGTCCCCCTGTAGTTCACATCCTGGGTCAGTAGACGCTCCTCACCAAACATCCAGTCACGTTATCGGAGTCCCGGTGGCTGCTGCACTCGGTTGTGACGATTCTCTTCAAGGGGCAGGGATCCACATCCACTACTGAGAGCTTCCTTAGAAAGTTCGCTGCCGTGCGTCTTCCTGTCTGAGCCAAGAAACCATGAGATCAGAGACCCCCAGTCTAGGGCCTAGGAACTGGCAGTGGCCGCGTTTCTTCCTATTGACACGCCCAGCAGGCTAAAGGGAGCGCTCTCTGCTTCAGTCCATCGGGGATTAGCGTCGCTGGGTGGGCAGGGATAGGTCCCTGCACTGCCAAATGAGAGCGCTGGGTTTGAAACATGGCTCCAGCCTCTCCTTTCACCCGGGGGCACTGCACCCCCATCCCCCCCAGCCCAGAGACTCCGATCGAGCCGCTGTTTGCTGAGCAGAAATGGATCTAACAGCTCCCTGGGGAGCACTGTTTGGCCTCCCCTAGCATGAGAGGACATGTGGCTTTATGGGGAGGAAAAGAAAACAAAGACCTTTGTAGTTGGGATGCTGCCCTGTGTACCCAGACCGTGTACCCCTCACCCCGCTACTCGGCACTGGATTTCATACCCTGCTCAGTGCATGCTGACCCGGAGTGGGATCCACACAGACAAGACCTCTTGAAGAACCACAGTTACTATAAGGCAAGTCACCATTCTGGTTTCTCACCGGCTTTTCGAGCTGGAAGAAGCCAGCAGGTCTGATTGGCTTTGCAGTCTCTCTAAAAGCACCCAGACTTTTGAATGCAGCTCTTGAGGTTTGCCCTTCTCCATGGGCGTAGTTGGGGGACCAGGGGAGTATCCCCCCCACACAACAGGGCCAGCCTCGTTGGGGGTGCGGTGGTTGGGGGGATGAGGCTCAATGCATTTAACATAATGCACCAGGACAGGTGCCTGCCAGCAGCCCCAATGACCCCTGACTTCCTCCTCCTCCCCCCCAGCAGCCCAGAGTGCCGGTCCTAGTGGAGCCCGCGCTGCCATGTGTCTCTGTGTGGTGTGGCGGGGAAGCAGCCTCCCCTCATTAGCAGCCGCAGCAGGAAGGTGGCCACAGAAAAGCACTAGAAGGAGGCACTAGAAAAGCAGCGGCATCAAGTCCTGCTGGTGCCAGAGCGGCCGCAGCTCCTGCACTCAGGTCGCCACAGCGGACAGCAGCTGCTGGGGCTCCCCCGCTAAACCAGCAGCCCAGGTCCTGCGCAGCCTGCCGCAGCCAGACTGCCCACCACTCCAGGCATGGGGGAGAGAACCAGCGAGCCAGGGGACTGGCTTCAGCATGTGTGTGTGTGTGTGCATACGTCCGTCTGTCCCCCTCAACGCGCGCACACAGTCCCATTGGCCTGGCTAGCGCTGTCCCCCCAAATATAGCAGTCAAACTCAGCCTGTGCCTTTTCTAGTACAGGTCACCCAGGAAAAGGAAGGGGTTACCTGCGGTGGGGTGAAGCCACCCTGACACCCAGCAGTTCTCCAGGGTGGCTGCGGTGAGGTTCCTGCCCGGGAAGCAGATGGGCTGAACAGCATCACTGAACTCTATGGGGGTGGCCATCTTCAGCAGGGCAATGTTCTTGTCCAGTGTGATTGCGTCGAAGTCTTGGTGGGGAATGATGGTGCTGATTGAGTACTGGGGCTGGGGCTTCCTCTGCATGTTCCGATCTGTTATACCAACCTCGGCGAAAGCCGGACGCCTGAAGAAAGAGACCAGAGGAGCCTTAGAGGTGCAAAGAGCTCCGGGAACGGAGAGCCCCTTGGCAGTGGGAATTTGACAGCTCAATGGGCGCAGGGTGACACCAGCTCCCGGAAGACATTGAGGCCACTAGACAAAGCAGTTTATACTGGTGCAAAGCCAGTGCGAGATCAGAATCGGCTCCATGCCTTTGACTTGGTGGCTCAGGGTCCAGATCCCAGCACAGCTCAGGAGGGAGATGTGTGCAAAGGTGATTTTTATGCCGCCATCCCACTAGACCTGGGTGGCCCAGCCCCAGTCTGGTCCCTTAGACGTGTAGTCTAAGGACTGCTGTAAATTGCACAGCCTGCAGGGGCTATTCTAGCAGTAGGGAAACATTGGCCACCCACAACCCCTCCCCCCTTCCCTCAGCCATGCCTCTGCCAGCAGGGACTGGAGCAGGGGGGCACAGATGCCATAGCAGCTCTGAGACCCAGTGATTCCCCCACTGCCAGCTTTACACCATCAGAGCGCTACATCAGAGGGGAGGATTGGGGCCGAGGTGTACCGTGTCTGGGAGGGGCCGGCTGAAATGCTGAGCATCCGCTGACTGAACGCTGGCACACTGTCCAAATCACCAGGGTGGACACTACTGGCAGCAGCTGGGTGGCATGTCCAGGGAAAGGGTAGAAGGCAGCCCAGGAAAAGAGGCTAGGTGCCAGCTTTCTGTCCCTTGTCGCCAAGCGAGGGAGAAGGGAAGAGAGGAAGCCTCACAATCCCTTGCCTGGCCTTCCAAACCAGAGCAGAACTTCTCAGAGGACTAAACACGTGAGGGGCTGAAAGGTGGGTGGGAAGAAGAGCCCGGGGCAAATGGCGGCAGTGCCCAATGAACCATGTGCGAAGTGCTGTCTCCATTTCACTGGAAGTTCATTACAGCCGCAGCCTCGCAACGAGCAGCCCCGGCTACTCGGCAGTCGGAGATCATTTAATCTTCCGATTGGCTCAGTTCCTGGTCTTTTTCTACCGCAAAGCCTGCCTGTCAAGTCTGTGCTGGGGGGCTGGTTCAGAACATGGAAGGTAATGCACTGAGGAACTGGGTGCTCCTGGCAGCCTCCGTCCAAGGAGGACCTCAGAAGCAGCGTCCTCCAGAGCTGAGAGCAAGCCCGCACCATAAGGAAGAGCGCCACGGCACATCATACCTTGTCTGAAAACTGGATGCAGCACTTAGGATCCAGTGCTCGCTCAGGATGGAGCCAAAGGCCAGGTGGTTGTGTTGTAGGTCCTGTATCGACACCACCCAGGGGAATTCCCCCACAGCTGCAAATGCCTGCATTGAACTAGATGGTGTCACGTTCCTCTGTGTACCACATCCTGCAAAGCAAATGGAGGGCTCTTTCGGGACCCGACAGACCTGTGCTTCCCAGTCTATTACCACCCTCTCCTCTCTGCTTTTCCTCCATTAATACCTCATCCTTTCCTCCGCTTTGCTTGCGCTCTGCCTCCCTTCTCCCGCCCTGGCCCCTGTCATCTCATTCACTAGTGAGTGGCTGCTGCTGGTGCCTCCTGAGATCTGAGCAGGCTTGTCAGGCAGCGCCACCGTCCCATGAGTACCAGCTGTCCAAATTTCTGACCTCACTTGGGGCTGATTCAGGCAGGGCCCAGGCTCCGTCACCCCTGGGAGCAAGCTGAAGGCACTGGCTGGGGAGTGCAATGGTCAGGTCACGGTGACGGGTTGGATCACAGAAACCCTTTCGGGGCCGCCAACTGATGTGCCAAGACTACTTCTGCCCCTGCTTTCCCTGCCAGCCTGGGACTCCAGAGCCCTGCCTGGTTGCGCCAGACATGCTTGCCAGCCACAAACACAGACCCAGGTCTGAACCACATCCCACAAACTACAAGCTTAACTGAACACAGCTTAAGAAATGTTCCTGTCTTTAACACTCAGATGCCCAACTCCCAATGGGGTCCAAACCCCAAATAAATCCGTTTTACCCTGTATAAAGCTTATCCATGATAAATCATAAATTGTTCACCCTCTATAACCCTGATAGAGAAATATGCACAGCTGTTTGCCACCCTCCCCAGGTATTAATACATACTCTTGGTTAAATAATAAGTAAAAAGTGATTTTATTAAATACAGAAAGCAGGATTTAAGCGGTTCCAAGTACGGTAGTAACAGACAGAACAAAGTGAATTACCAAGTAAAATAAAATAAAACACTCAAGTTTAAGCCTAATACAGTAATAAAACTGAATACAGATAAAATCTCACCCTCAGATGTTTCAATAAGCTTCTTTCACAGACTGGATGCCTTCCTAGTCTGGGCACAATCCTTTCCCCTGGTACAGCCCTTGTTCCAGCTCAGGTGGTAGCTAAGGGATTTCTCATGACTGCAGCCCCCTTTGTTCTGTTCCACCCCCTTATATGGCTTTGGCACAAGGCGGGAATCTTTTGTCTCTCTGGGTCCTCACCCCCCACAAACGGAAAAGCACCAGGTTTAAGATGGATTCCAGTACCAGGTGACATTTCCTGTGAGACTCCAAGCCTTCATTCCCCCCAGCCTGACTCACAGGAAGGCCTGCCCGCAAACAAAGCCATCCACAGTCAATTGTCCTGGCTGATGGGCGCCATCAAGATTCCAAACCACCATTAATGGCCCCCACTTTGCATAACTACAATAGGCTCTCAGAGTTGTATTTCATATTTCTAGTTTTAGACACAAGAGTGGTCCATTTATACAAATAGGATAATCACACTCAGTAGATTAAAAGCTTTGTAATGATACCTCACAAGAGACCTTTTGCATGAAGCATATTCCAGTTACATCATAGTCACACTCATTAGCATATTTTCAGAAAATCATCTCGAGTGCAACGTCCCAGTCGCCTCTCCCAGACACAACCTCACTCACCAGCTGCCGGGGAACGTGAAATGTACAGCCACAGCAGCACCAGGCTTCTCGTCCTGCTGCCCTGGCAAAGCGATGGAACCCTAGGGAAACCACAGAACAATCCTCCTGCCATCACCTGCCTGGTGCACCTTGGCTGCCTAGACCATTGCCTCGGCCCCTGCAAAGGCAGCCACACGGCGAGGGGAGGGGTTGTTAGGGTTTCCTCCTGCTAGACAGTCTGGTAGGAGGCCCAGGCGTCTGTTTGTCCCCCAGGCCGAGTTGGAAACGGCGTTTTCTCCCCAAGCGCCGTCCCAGCTCTGCATCCTTCCCACACTAGGGCTCTGCACATCCTGATGTCCGCCATGCGGCCTCGCTGCGGCTCAGCAGGGAACCCAGGGCCAACCAGTGCTGGACTTGCCCGGCTGGTCAGGGGGCCGCACAGACCAAGAGGCAGGGCCTACTGCGTCGTGTTCATTCTTACAGAAATCAGCTCCCGCAGGTGGCTACCTCACTCCAGCGTATTCTCCATCACTGCTCTGATTATCTTCAGCTCCCCGTTCCTTCTCCCCTCTCCCTCACCCCAGCCAGACTCCTGCTTCTTCACCTACATGATCTCCAAAGCCCCAGCCTTCCCTCTCCATCCCACTTGCCCAAATCCTTGGGTTATCCTAGCCATAGACTAGTGTGAACCCCAATTCCCCAGCAGAGAACAGACTGACCTCCGCCAGCCACTTCCATCCCCACCTTTCCCCCGCTGCCAGCGTTCGCCCCGGTCTCCTCTGCATCGTTCTCCTCTCTGCAGCTGCTTTGCCCAGGGAGAAGGTTCATCACTCGCTTCCTGAAGTCATTGTTCGTCTGGGCCGAGCCAAGGAGCAGGGCACCGCGTGTGCTGGCAGGGTTCTGATGCTGCATAATCAGCCACTGTTAGATCACTGTTGCCATGGCATCTCCAGCCACACTTAGGGAGGAGGCTAAAGCGAGCCAGTTTAAGATGCTCTGTACATTACCTGGTGCCCCAGGGTAGCTCAGCTGGGGCGTGGCTACAGGACCAGGAAGCATGAAAATCCCCAAACAATTCTATTCAGATTAGCATTAGGTGCAATCCCCCCGATCCAAATAGAGACCAGCACCACGGGCCGGTATTCAGTGCCCATTTGCAATGTGCAGCCAGCCCGTGAGGCTCTCATCCTGCACGGGGGAGTGTGGAAGGGATCTCCTTTCATTCCCATCAAAGAGCGGTTTGAAAATGGTAGGGCCAGCCCACTGCTTAGCACTGCCACACCAGAGACTGAGATGTGACTCATGGTCCCCAGGGCAGATACTGATCCCAGTGACGCTGGTGTGACTGCAGAGTGCAGTGACTCCATTACCGGGCCAAAGGAACTTTGAATTCACACTGCACCGAGGGAACGGAGATCAGAAGCTGGCTTCTGCTCTCACGCCTCAGGGAGCTGCGGAGGCACCATGCTGACAGCACCCTTGGAGGCAAAGGGCGTCTCTTCTGTAATTCATCGGCAGGCACCCTGGCAGAGTAAGGCCCAGAAATGAGATGCTCCAAAGCGACTCCTTTGCCCAGTCCTCCAACAGGAAGGATGGCGTGTTTAAAACAAAGCCTTGACTGGTGGGTTTAAAGCAGGGGGAAAGGACCCTTAAAATGGGGCCCCTTCTTGCCTCCCTGTGTGAACTCAGAGTCAATTCTGCTCAATTCAGCTACAAAAATAAGCATTTGCTGCACTTCATCTCTGCAGCGGTCACTCAGCTGGAATCTATCCCATCTCATGCATCACGCACAGAGCGATTTAGTAAATTCCAACCTGCTTATTGAAGGCAGTGGGGGTGCACGGCTGTAACAAAGGGCAGAACATTTGGCTGGCAGCATCTTTCTTGGTGGTGATGAGGCGCAAGAAGGAAAGAACCCAGCTTGACTCTGCCATGCTAGGCTCAGTGGGCAGGGCTGGCAATCTTACTTTTAAACTCAGGACATTTATTACAGAAACCATGGACAATCAACCCAGAGCCCCATGGTGCCATTTCTAGAGTCACTTGTCAGAGCAGGCCTGTGTTGTGCTGGAGACTTCTGGGGGATCTGCCACTAAGCTCGTTTAGAGGGGAAGCGTTTACCAAACTGTTCCATGTATGGAGTGTCTCTATTAGTGGAGCGGAATCAGGGTGCAACATCTCTTTATATGTCCTTAAGGGAAGCTCAGCATTTCACAAGGCCCAGGAGATGCGTCTTCTAAACTCTCACTGCTGCGTCTATGCTGGGTCAGCCGGCAGGGAACATGGCTTGCTGCTTTGTCACTGGAGAGCCTGCCTTGAGGTCAGGGAGAGGATGTTGTCTCCGTGAGCAGCAGCTGAGTCTGCAGACCACCAAATTAAACGGAGCCGTTTTAGTCTCGCAGCTGAGCGGTGACAGAGACAGCTCCTCATGCAGGGCCGATGCAAAGCCCAGAGCAGCTTGTTCACGTACGGGGCCGCGTAAGCAGCCTCGCCAGCAACCGAAGGATCATTGCCGTGCCAGAGTTTGGGTCAGGCCATGCCTCAGGCCAGTTTACTAGTTAAACTGAACACACAAGCAAAATACCCAAATAAGGCAGGTCTTCTGCCTCATGTAGGCTTGAATGCCCAGAGACTTTCCCCTCACCTTTCCCAGCCCCTCCAGTCCTTGCTCGGACCCCAGCACACCTGTAGTTCTCATTCACAAGGTCATCTGCCTGGGGATCACTTACTAGCTAATCTTTCCTCTGCTCCAGCAATCTGCTCCCTGCAATTCTCTGGCTCAGCTGAGTGTTCACTAGCCTTCAACTGACCCCTAGCCCCACAGCTTCATCTAGGAGGCAGCGAGCTGATCAGTCACAGGTGGGGCTGGGTTCTTCTTCCCTTAAAGGGAGACAACTAATGTGGGTTAGCTAGCTTGTGGTAGAAACACACCTTTTTGGCAGTGAAGCCATAGCCTATGAATTAATCAGTTTAAAACCCCTCTTTAGAGAAACCAGCATAACTCCTGTATGTACACAGGCCTGTGGCCCCACTTCCACCTTTCATCCTACTGAAGTTGGAATTGAACAGGCTGCAGTTCTGAAAGCCAACCCAGGGCACCAAGCCTTCTCTATTCAGACTGAGGGGGTTAAGAACATTCGTCCAAACTACTGATCTACTTGGCTGAATGTCCCTTACACTTTATCATGTTTCGGGCTCATTCAGAGTGTCAGGGAAGATTTAATGATTAAGAAGGAACTACCCAATAAAAATCTATTGATCCTGGAAAACCACTAACCCAGCAAAAATTGCACACACAGGACCGTCTCCAATGGGCTTCTGAGATGCATTCATTTGGTTTTCCACCTGGCAAAATAAATGCGGCCATTTTACTTACCACGTTTGACAGGTAATCTTGATTAAATTAACAAAACAAAGTGAGACATTTAAAAACTGGTTTCTACTTATTTCCCAGAATTCTGTCCCCTGTTGTGCAGAGTTGTACATCTGTGCCCTGCCTCTTCAATTATCGGCTCTGTGAGGCTGCTTTGCATCTCTAGATTAAAATCACATTCCCCTCACTTCTGGCCTTATCACTGAAAAACATTGCTCCTGGTGACCTTTAAGGGCAGATCTCGGATACAGCCCCTTCTGACTCCGTTCTGAAGTCTCGGCAGGGTGCCCTGCAGAAATGCCTCCATGAGCACAGTTTCTCATGCTGCTCAGTGCCTTCCAGCGAGTTTTACAGACGGAAGTATTCGGCCTGCAGGCAAGCCAGGAACTGGCAACTTCCTTGCTTAAAATGTCCTTATTTAAGATGCAAACAGGCAAAGATTTTCATGCAGCCAGCCAAATGTACCAGGATCCCTGCAGTTTCCAGAAGAATTTCCTGCCCACAGCTGTACAGGAAAAGCTTTTGAGTGGGTTTTTTCTGAATCCAGCCACAATGTAAACAGCTGCTGGAGGTGAACGGAGTTGTTATAGAGTCACTTGGGTCTTTTGCTCAAGGGTGATGGACAGGTGTTTTGGGTTTGTTTTTAGCATTCATGAAATGTGCCAGGTTGAGGTTGGAGACTCACGCCCTCGTGCCACAGACCAAGTCCAACACAAAGAGTGGCGCTGGAGATTCCCCCACAGGAGCCCATGGCCTGGCCTGTAGGGATGACAGCTGCCCCTTTACCCATCAGTTCCTTAGCCCTTCTACTATCTGCCAACACAGGTGTTGATTAGTGCTGACTGCGGTGATGGTTTTGTGATGCGAACAAGTTTCCACCATGAACTAAATTGAGCCCACAGCCTTATTCCACATGGACTACTGAGCAGCCACCAGAAGGTACCAGCTTTCAGTTACTACTGCCGGGGACTGTGTCTTAGATGTGAAAGGTTCCATCTCTCACCACCAGTCGCCTGAAGCATCCAGTCCCATGATGAATTGGTTTATTTTTGCTCTGAATACACTGACTGCACAATGAGAGAAATGGCAGATATGGAAGCCCCGTGGAGAATGCTCGTTATCTCAGGGCTGACGGGAGTACAAGGACAGGAAGGCCTCAAAAACTTCCCAGTGTGTTCCTGTTGATTGACACATTTCTCCTACTAGAAAATATACACCGGGAGTATGTCACACATGCTGAGATGATGACATTCATCTTCGTGACACAGGGTGACCTTGTAATGAAGAAGTGGTGCAGCCAGGAGTGGCCAATGACTCGGAGCAAGTGCAGATATATTTCAGGATAGTTGATTGACACAACAGTCCATCTTTAAAAACCTCCCTGGATGGAAAACCCATCTGCTCTTTTGCCTACTGCTCCTAGCCTGCAGGGGTTCTGTGTCGCTCTGAAACAGCCTTACGAGTTCTGCCTTTCCTATGAGAAAAGAGGACAGGAAGGGAAAAACGGCCAGAGAACAAAGGCTGGTCAAAGCCGGGAGGGGGTGTGTAACGGAGCCACATTTTCAGCAGCTCTGGTGTCCCAAAAGGCCATACATGCAGAAAGAATATTTTTCACATGGAATGCATCTGAAACGTCCACATGTTGCCAGTTATGCTGAAATCATCATCAGTGTAAATATGGAGATAGTGAAAGAGCAGCGGGAGCCCATAACCCCCCCTTACAGAAGCTGAGTGGTCAGGATAAGTAATGGGCCCTCCTTGGCCTTTAACTGCTTTTAGCCGCCCCCCGTCAGGAGTGCTTTTCTAGGTCTGATTTTCTGAGGTGCAGAAGTCGATGGGAGTTGCTGGAGGTCAGCCCCTCTGAAGGTCAGACCGTGTATATCTTAACATCCCCATGGAAGTGCCGGAAATACATGAATGGTTCTTTTTATACCTCTAGATTCCCTATGAAACCCTGTGTTAAAAGAGCATTCTGACTGCAGTGACGCACAGGATGGCAACGGTCACAGCCTCCGCACTGTGCCTTTGTGTGCTCGCACGGTGAGAGGGGCTTTCCTTAAACGCTCGTGTACTGTCGCTACTGCACACTCCCGGCCCTGGCCCGGACACGGTTGGACAGTGCCCAGGGAGCAAGGAAGTGGCAAGACATTTCTGTTTAAATAACTTCTTCAAACAGAAGCAAAGAGGAAGGCTGCATGCAGCACCCCAGCCCCATCACTTC
Source organism: Chrysemys picta bellii (assembly GCF_011386835.1). Taxonomy (NCBI): domain Eukaryota; kingdom Metazoa; phylum Chordata; order Testudines; family Emydidae; genus Chrysemys; species Chrysemys picta. The sequence goes on along the minus strand of NC_088804.1, from coordinate 6,657,360 downwards.
TCACCACTCAGTGATCGTCTTCGGGGAAAATGGATTACCATACTTATTGTTACACTGGTTAAAAATAAATCCACTGGCTGCAATCAGTGCTTTCCGAGAAATTCTCTTCATCCTTATTGTTCACTGAGTGCCTCGTTCCCTGTATGTCATCTGTCCTGCGCACACTGGGCCTGAGTCCTCTCCCTTCACTGTGTATTTGGAGTAACTCTGATATTATTACTCCCTGTCCCAGAGAATTTACAGTCTAAGCAAATCTAATCTAAGGAATTTGACTGTTGTCAATGGGTGCTTCAAAATCAGGCTGCTGATTTAGGTTCTGTAGCAGGGCGCCTCCTGATGGTCGTCCAAGGAATTAGCTCTTTCCATTCAGGAGTGCCCTCTGCAGGCCGGTGTCTCGCTTGCCGCTGGCCCTGGTGTCCCTCCCGAACCCCGGTATCCCTACCTCAGGGTTCCGCCCTGTGCAGTACCTGCTGTCTCACGGGGTCTCCCCTCCCCAGGGAACCCCCAACCCGCTATCCCCACCTCACCTCAGTCTTGGCTACTGCCAGTCACCATCTAGCCCCCGCTCACTGGGGTGGACTGCAGTGTAAAAGCCACTCATCATCAGCAAGGGGGGTTTGGATCTGCTGCCTTGGCCTACCCTTGGGCTGCCCTCTGCAACCCCAGTACCCTTCTGGGCCTTTAACAAGGCCTGCAGCCTGGAGGGGTTTCCAGGCCAGAGCTCCCCAGCTCCTCTGGCCTTTCCCCAGCCCTGCTCCACTCTAGGTACCCTGCTCAGCTCCCAGCAGCCAGGCCCTTCCCTCTCAGCATCTAGAGAGAGACTGGCTGAGCTCCAGCCTAGCAGCCCCTTTATAGGGCCAGCTGCGGCGTGGCCCAGCTGTGGCTGCTTCCCCAATCAGCCCAGGCTTACTGGTTTCCCACCACAGCCCTCTCGCAGGGCTGTTTTAAGCCCTCCAGGGCAGGAGCAGGGTTACTGCCCTGCTACAGGTACCTATGTAGGCTAATGGAGCCTGCTGTTGTGCTGAGACCCCTGTCCATCATGCTGAATCCTGTCTCTCCGTTTCCTTGTGCTCCCCTGTCCGTACCCATCTATTGACTCTTGCCGTAGACTGTCAACTCCTTACAGCTGGGCTGACTTTTTGTGCTGCTGGTACAGTACCCAGCCCCAGGGGGTCTTGGTCTGCACCTGGAACGCCTAGGCACTACGGTAATACAAAGAATGACAGTAATAAACAAACCTGGAATCAGATGCCTAACTGTAGACACCCACGTCTGAAAAGGTTGGCCTCACTATATGGTGCAGCAAGGGAGACAAAGAATGAGGCCAGGCAGGTTCAGAACAGCTTTGCCTCCTTCAGGAAAGTACTTAAGCCCAAGTTGTAAAGTTCAGCAAGGGCTTAAGTGCTTTCCTGAACAGAGATCCTTTGGCCACCTACTGGTTACTGTTGTGTGCGCTGTGAAAGCTAACTCCCTTTAGTACATCAGGTGATCCTTGTTACATGCCTATTGGTAAAACAATCTACTGATCATGTGTGAAATCTGATCCTCAAAGCCTCCTCACTTGCAGTGTTCTGGGGAGAATCCCTTTGAATTTGGCAAGGCACCTCGCTAGCCTCGGGGCTACTTCCCTGCCAAATGGCCGTTTTCTAGCTCCACCCACTTCACTGCCTCCAAATAGCAACACACAACTTCTTTGTCTTGAGAATACTGTACTTGGAGCCTCAGTTGGGCTGGTCAAGGGGATGGGGGGGTGTGATGCAAGTTCCACCACCACCCCCGTTCCCTCCCCACACAGGTCTGGAGACAGAAGGAGGCTCTCTGTCCTGCAAGGGAAGGGTGAAACCCACACCTTAGGAAGATGTGATGCATTCAGGGCAGTCAGAAAGCAGTTAGTCATCCATTAGCAATTGCCACTCCACTACTGCATACAAAGGACTCAGAGCTGCCACCCTTAATTCCAGAGAGTAGAACAGCATTCTGCAAGCAGTCCCCTGGAGTTTACCGGGACTACTTGAGGAGCAAGGGAAGTGTTCAATACAAGTAAGGGTGGCAGAGCTAGGCCCAAAATAATGATACCTACTATATAGCAGTCACTTGGGATAAGAGAAAGAGAATGATTTTAATAAACCTTCAACGTCTCCTGCTGCGAACAGAAATGTCTTGGCTTCACCTTTGCATTTATCTAGCTGCGGGAGCCCATTCTCCGGTGACAACCTTCTGTTCAATTGACATTATCTCCTCATTAATTCAACTCTCCCATTTAAATCATTGGATGAAAAAAGTGAGGAAACAGTATTAGGTTTTACCTGATTCTTAAATGCATTTCCCAGGCAAGATGTTATCATAAACAGCAGGACTTTAATATGAATAAAGAGCATCTACTACAATGTATATTTATCTCCAGGGCTGTTACCAGACTTTTCAGGGACCTTGTGCAGGTTTCTTTAAAGTCAGTCCTGCAGGAGCCAAAGATCAATTTTCTATTGAAGAGACAAAGGGATCAGAGGTGGCCAAAGTAAACAAATACATGTGGCCCACACAGCTCTGCGCTCACTCGTCTTCAATATGCGGGGGAGACCACCATGCAATTCTCTATCTCCTAGTGGCCAGATGGAGCATTGCAGGCCCGGGCCACCCCTCCCATATTAAAGAAAAGGGTGGCTTCAATCTGTGGTTCTAATTTGAGCCAAATCTGGGTGCCTCTGTCGTACATAAAGACAGACAGACAGAGAGCACAAGGGAACTAGGACTGGGGTCGATTAGAAAAAAAACAGTCTCCAGCTTGAATCCTTCCGATGGTGCTGGATGTAATAGTCATGAAAATACAAGAGCATCATGAGGGGAGGACCCAAGACCAGACTGATCCACATGAAGATGTTGCCAAAATTACCACCAAAAAGCCTTTTCATTAGACAAGCCAGTGGGACCTGTAGGGAGAAGCAAACACCAAGTCACTAACAATATTCTTCCCAGTAGTTCCTACCATTTTCTAAATGGTGCAAGTGCCCTTAACTAGAGAACAGGTTCAAAATGAATTTGCTTTTATATAACAATGACTCATTTTATTTCTAACACGTCCCTTTGCCAAAGTATCCTGGGCCTGTGCACAGAATAATAAAACAATTTAAAAAATCATTAAAGAGACCACCTGCTAATACTTAACAACTAAACAGTCACAAGGAGAAGGAAAGGTCCTATACAGAGAGCCAACAGATGTCAAACTAAAAGTCATTGTTGGAACAGAAGGGCTTGAAGATGGTTTTTAAAGGCAGGGAGAGATTAAATAAGAAGATTTCAGGGGGGGAACAAATTCTGCACCACACAAACCATCATAGCAAAAGAGCGATTGTTACACTGAGGAAATTAACCCTCAAAATTCAACAGGTTTTAAAACCAGGTGGAGCTAAATTGTAGAACAGGTGGCCTGAGCGACTTTTCCTGAGCTGGTTACAAGACCACAATAAGGTTTTTTCTTGTTGGCTTAAAAAGATTTTATAAACTGTTCAGGGTTAAATTACTGCAGAATTTGGCACATTTCTTCCCAGATTGCCAATGGCTCTAAACATTATACCAGAGAAACCAAAGAACAAGGAAAAATCTCTCTGTGATGGGTTTATAAGCCAAGACGTCTGATGTTTGGCATTTTTTGCCATAAAAATAAAACTGGGGTATGTTTTTTTTTAGCATCTTTACTGCATGTCAGAAAGTGACAGCTCAAAAACATTTTGTAATGTAGCTCCCCAGCGTGAACTATGCCTGCCCAATGCTCACCAGAAACCCTGGGTTTGGCAAAGCTTTTACTCATGGTTTAAACTAAAAAGCTTCAAGCCTTAATTATAAAGATCCTCGCTAGTTAGCAGCAACAGTACGAAGAGCTTGGTAACCACTCCCCGTTAGATTTACATTCACTGGCAGAGTTTCCATCTTAGCATACCTGGGCTGCCATAGCAAAAAACATCCAAAACCGGAACATCTTCAGTGGGATGGCAATTAGATACTGAAAAAGACAAAAGCGAGGCTCTGAGGTGCACTGCCCTGAATGAGACTACAAGACTCTGCTCTTTACTATAATAAGCAGTGGATATGTGAGTGTGAAGGGCCCGATCCTGACATGACTTCAATCGGACTTTTTCCTGAGGAAGGAATGATGTTGATAAATTCCCTTCATATTCAAAGGAGAGAAGAAGGGGAAAGCAAGCCTTCCGAGATGCATAGCTCGTAAAGAACTACCAGCCTAGTACACTGACCATAGGGACCAGGGTGGGGCACATGACAGCCAGCATTGCTGGCATCAGCCTGAGCTCACGTGCTCTGTCTAGTTCTAAAGCACAGTCATTCGCGCAGCTAACTGCCAAGAACCAAGAGTATACACAGGGAAGTCTCTGGCCCCGTCCCTGCATGCAGCAGCAGCAGTATGGCTTGCACAGGTGCTGGGCTGGCTCTGGCTAGGGGCCTGTCAGCCTTGTGCCTAGTTCCCCCATGACAATCTCGGACAGTCCTAAAGTAGGTGTTTCTGGTGTCTAGGGCAGCAGTAACTACACCTATGCTGCACCCTGGTCATGGAGGCAAAAGAGGCTGTGACAGGTGGGTTATGTAACAGGTCATGTAGCCACCCACCATCTGCAGGAATAGGGTTGTTCTACTATCCCCAAGGCTGCATGAGTCCACAGGAGCAGATACCCGAGCAGGCTCTTCAGAACTGGGCTCACAGTGACAGTGCAGGATAGAGAGTGACTCAGAATCTGTCATGAAATATTACAACAATGGAATTCCCTAGGCCCCCAGGGCTAGCGTTCAGCTCTGAAATGAGGGATAGCCCTGGAGAAAACTGGGAACGAGGAAAGCGGCACAGACCTTCAAAGAAACCTGTGCACCCTTAGCACTGTGTGGATCATCAGTTACTAGTGACGCATTTGTCAGTGGGAAAGAGTCCCATATTCAAGGAGTTAATTTTTCCAGAACATTTTCTAGGCTGGGAAGTTGCCATGTCTATACCAGCTAACCTGCCTCAGTAGCACCTTCCTCCAGCCATGCACCCTTTTTAACTGACCACACCCCATTTTATAGCCACACCCCTTACGAGGCCCTGGGTCACTGTCTGACTAAGTGGAATGAGACTCCTTGTGCACACCTGATGGATTCCAGACCGGTGAAGCTTAGCCTACTTTGGCACTTCAACCCATTTTCTGTCTAACTTACACTGCCATTGACATCGCCAGTACATTTAGTCCCATATGCTAAATGCTTCTCAGCTAGCGTACCCAGGACACACCGCCCAGATTGGGGTCTGTAGAAGAGACTCTTATTGAAGAGACCAGTCGAATCTTCATAGATTTCTCAGTTTGAATGAGTGATCTGTTAAAAGTCAATGACAGTCATTTGTGGTCTCAGGACAGTGCCCCCTTGCTAGTGCTTAGAACTGGTCAGATCAGCACTGTTGTGACCTACCTCATAGAAACATGCAGAGAGTAGGAATACTGTCATTCGGGCCTGCCACTTGTCATAGCCGTGATGCAGCAAGGGCCTGTATACATGTCTATGGACACAAGCCAAAAGGAAAAGAGTTACTTACGTTGTTTTCTGGTGCAGTCAGCCATTAATATCCGTATTAGTCCGACAGAGCTAGATATGTATCTTATACCAGAGTAACTCCACTGAAATCAGTGGAGATACTCCAGATTTACACCAGTAAATAAGTGCAGAGTTTGGCCCACAGGAAAACTATTCGGTCTTACAAAAGTACTGTTCATTAGTTTCCTGCCCTTTAGCCCTACGCAGTGACAGAAGGAGCTAGGGAGAAGGGTAACTGCACTGAACTGGCTGTTGCTGGTAGGAAGATAAGTTGCAACCTCCATAGGTTCTCCTGCGTTCTGTGAGCTTCCACACGGATCTTAGTAGCTTACTGGTTCCTCCATATGTTTTAATGAACATGCATCAAAAATATAATTACACGAAGAGGCCAAGATTTTCAAGAATGGGCTATTCATGTTGCTTCCAAGTTCATATTTAAGGTACTGAAAAGGGGTGGCCTGGTTTGATTTTCAAAAGTGCGGAGCACCAGTAATTGCCATTGAAGTCAGCTGAATCAAAATCAGGCCACTTATTTCGCTGCCTAAATATGACCTTAGAGCCCCCTTTTTGAAAATCTTGGCAATGGCTTTTACCTAGAAGAGTGGTCCTGCTTCTTGCACAGTACATTGGTGGTGGGCAGCGTTAAGGAGGTCAGGGTGTATGATTCTCTGCATGGTCGGGGTTAGAAAGCTCACAAGCTCTTCAGACTGGTTACCCTGCTACCGTGACTTAGGCAGCACAGGACTATCATGGCAAGGAACTCTGTCAGGTCATGCCCAGGTAACGTGGGAATGGAGTAGCACTGGCTTCGTTGGGAGCAGGAGTCACTTTAGCAAAGGCCCCAAATATTACGGGTTCCCAGTGGACTAAGAGGTCACTATTTATCCTTCCAAAGTTAAAAAGGCTTTTAGGCTGGAACACATAATCACCTGTTCAGCCTTTTCAACCTGTACCAGACGGCACTATAAGAGCTACCAGTTTCAATGGACATTGAATAGACAGAGACTCTATTTGTTTGAGATGTAGAACCAGATCAGAGCCAGTGTACAGCTGGGATAGTTGGGCTGCATGCTGGGGAATCTCAGTGCTAAGGAATCCTTTCTCCCAACCTGCTACTGCAGCCACCAACATACCCCATGTGCATAGGGAAAGTGACTGGGAATGGCAGACCCACCATACTGCATGTTCCCTGGCCCATCCCTGACCATCTACACATTGGGGCGAAGCCTCATGGAGCAGAGGTCTGTGAGGCAAAAGGGTTCCACATTCCCTGATGAGGAGGAGGTTCCCAAATTGCATCCCCCACAACTGGAACTGTACAGATCAGAACCCCCTGCAATTGCAGAGGGGACAGGGGTCTATGGGGTTGCTGTATTATTCCTGAAGATCCCATTCTCAGCAGCACACGGTAGATTCTTACAGTTATTTTAAAGCACTGAACTTAACAAAACTATTACATTTCCTCCACCACCCTGCTATTCCTCCACAAACACCTGAAATGTAAAGCTCACCCATTAATTATGCCTAAATGTCAAGGCTTAATTGCAATGCCTCAGAGTTAAATTTCAAGCCAGCAAAACTACTGATGTGATACAGCAGGCAAATAGACCCACTCATGGTGATTTAATCCTTCACAAAGAAAATCAGTTATTATTATTATTGATTCCCAGCAGCAATATTTCATCTCCTAAATGAAACTGAATCTGAACTGAAAAATGCAGAACTCATTTTTGTACCTGTCTAGCCACTTGTGGGCAGGGATATTCCATCTGGACCAGAACTGTAAGACGGAGTCTGCATTCCTACAAGAACCGAACAAGCAGAAGGCACGTCTTTGTATAGCACAGAAGGAAGGGCATACACCCATTCTACCAGACACACATTTTTCAGCACCAATTTTGGTTCACCAAAAATCAAAATGCAGCTCAGTCAATCTGCTGATTACAACTGCATTTTCCACGGCACTCCTGAAATAACCTCCGGATAAGGGCTTTGGTATTCTCTGTAACGCAACCCCTGGAGTCAGAAATAAATGCAGTGCTTGCTATTTACAGTAGAAGGGTTTAAAAAAAATCAAGTGCACCCTGGAGAACTGTACAGTTCAATCCACTTACTCACACATGGAACTACTCTGCAGCTGATTTGCATGCATATATCCCTCCAGTGGTAAACCCATCATTTTTACCAGATCTAGAACGTGGGAGCCAATTATTTCACACTTAACGATGACACATGATTAAGGCTATGATTTAATCACAGGTATTTTTAGTAAAAGTCATGGACAGGTCACAAGCAAGAAACAAAAAATCACAGCCCTTGACCTGTCTGTGACTTATACCATAAATACCCATGATTGAATGTGTGGGGGGGGGGAGAGGGTGCTGCTCCGGCCGCCGCTGGAGGGAGAGCCCCGGGGGCCTAGCCACTGCTCCGGCGGCCGCTGGGGAGGGGAGCCCCAGGGCCAGCTGCTGCTCCCGGGAATGCTGCTCAGGCAGTCACCGGGGCCAGCCGCATCGGCCGCTGCTCAGGCAGTCACCGGGGCCAGTTGCCCGGGGCCACCAGAGCACCGGCCAGTGCAGCTGGCCCCAGGGCCAGGGCCACTCCAGCAGCAGCTGGCTGAGGGGCCGCCCGAGCGGCTGGCTGCAGAGCCGCTCCAGTAGTGGCCAGTGTAGCTGGCCCCGGGGCCACCTGAGCAGCTGGCCCCGGGGCCAGGTGCTTGGGCGGCCCTGGGGTCAACCACACCGGCCGCTGCAGAAGTCACGGAGGTCGCAAAATGTCATGGAATCTGTGACTTCCGCGACCTCCGTGACACACACGGAGCCCTACACATGATGTAGTCCGATAAACTATGAAACCACTAAGTGCTGTATGTGACAGCGCAGGCACTGGCCTTTTAGGCAGTCTGGCTTGCTGGGGATATCTCCATGTAAGCCAGGGAGCTGTGCAGCCTTAAAATCCCTAGTCAGAAGGGAGTGAGATGTGAGAGGGAGGTGACGCTGGGAGCTGGGAGCCTGAAGTGGATATCCTTGGGGGACCATGGAGGGGAAATACAGGTGCAGTTGCCTTGAACTGTGACAATGAGTTTAATATTTTAGGTCTCTCATTGTCGATGAATCAGTTATCAGACCTAACTGTAGAAAGGAAAGGCTAAGGAATTGGGTATGGAAACATACAGGGAAGAGAGAGCCCTGAAAGCCAGTAGTTTTTTATTTCAGCTAAATTCAATATCTAAAAGAGCATGGCTCCGCCAGAGATTTTAAAGGATGACTGAGAATGGCAAACCGATTAAAAAAAAAAAGAAAGAAAATAGCCCCCTTTGCCTGCAGATCTCACACCTTGTATCTTCTAGACCTGATCAGCGTGAATCCCTCATACTTTTGTGCAGATGCTGCAGAGCATATCACTTCAAACTTTTCAGTGTTACCTCATTTAACTGGCAGCCATTCCTACTTTCCCTTTTACAGCTTTGGCAATCTGAGATGGGTGGATAGTCAATGAAAATGATGAAGGGGTATCCACCACCTACTGCACTTCCTGCCTCTCACCCACTCTTCTAGAGTGTAACATTCTGGTTCTCCTGACAATGTTTATACCAGCAACAGAAGATTATGCATACAAATGGAACTTACCCTGACGACACTCTAGTGACTATCATCTCGTGGTTCTCTTGAATGCTGTATTTATGGAGCTAGCTTACATTTCATTTATACTGTAGTTACAAAGAATTTACACATGGAGCTTACAACGAGATGACACAGTCTCTGAGTCTCATACTTGGCGTGTGTCATATGAATATGGGAGAATCTCAGCTTTTTGTAAAAAAAATAAGTTTCTAGCCCTGATGTCTGCAGAGCAAAAATGGAAAACGTGGACTCTAAAGACTCAATTACCAGAAAGGCAAATAAAAAGAGCCGAAAGTTTTGATTTTTTTTAAATCTAATTTTTGAGCCAATCTAATGTTTTTAAAGGCCTGATTCGTGATTTTTTGAACACTTGGGGTTGACAATGCGGTAGCTTAATATTTACACTTACAAAGTATTTGTCCCTGGGGGTAGTGACTTGCCATTGGGTTAATGGAGTTTGTTTCTGTGATTAGGTAACAAATAGGTACCAGTGGAAGCCATTTGGGGAGGGCAGTCTCTGTCCTTGGAGAGCAGGAAATGTAATCACTGATCACCCTTCCTGACACGAGAGGACGGGAGAAGGATGCAAGGCTCCTAAAGTGCATCTCTAGGCCTCGGAGTAGGGCAGAGCAGGAATGACATGGTCAAATATTTGACATGGGGCATCCTGACTGACAAGCAGACAACCCACCAATGAGCCCTAGGCACCTGGCCTCTGGGGTCACAGCGCCACTTGGGTTTGGCCTGGTCACCGCCCTGTCAGGATGGGTGGAGAAGGAGAGGAGACGACCAGGCCAAATTTGAGTGAGTGGCATTGTGACCCCATGCTCGGGGGTTCCCTTTGCCCTGCCCCATGAATTTGGGCCCATGGCTGATGCTTAGTTTGCCAATGCCTTAAACATGCATAACTGGTTCCTGTAGACAGCACCAGGTCAAGCCTTGCCAACTGCTCCTTCTCCTGCCTCCAGCTGAAATTGTGGAGTCCTGGACCCAATGTCTGACCCAGAGGCAGACCCAGTCTGCTAGGGGTCCTGCAACAAGCCTATGTACTGTACTGAAATCCTCCCACTGAAATCACTGCCCTAATTTTTCCACATACTGCAGGGACTAGACCAGTAGATCTATGGAATGGCTTTGGAGCCCTTTCTATACATGCATCTTTCTGATTGTTGGTAAAAGAATTCACCTCCTTAATGCCCAACAAAGACCAAAGTATCATGGTTCTTTACATTCCTTTCATAACGTGTATCTCGTAAATCCACTCAGACACTGCGGGTGGATTATGCCATTTCTTGGGAGGCTGAAATCATTCGTGCTTCATGTCGCCTGATCCATCCACAGTATGCAGAACGTCCCTTCCACCCCTGCAGGCCATGACTCATTGCTTAACTCTATACATGCATGCACCTGTTCTCAGCAGCAGCAGAGTTAGGCTGTAACTAACATCTTTGTGTGCCAACAACTTTAAAGTATTTTCTGTACCAATGCTTAGGAAATGAGTATCAACAGAATAATTACTTTATATTCTATGATAAATAATAATACACAGGAAAGTGTGTCATTTTACCAGGTTGAAAGCCAAAAGCACAGAGAATTCAACTACAGTACCTGCAAAGTAGGCATGTCTGGGTACAACTGTCTGATTGGAAATTAAATAACTATTTGATTTTTTTAAAAGAACCCAAAGTTGTTTTTTTAAATGAAAAATATCCCTTTCCAATCTGAAGTACACCTCTACCCTGATATAACGCGACCCGCTATAACACGAATTCGGATATAACGTGGTAAAGCAGCACTCCGGGGGGAGGGTCGAGGGGGGAGGGCTGCCCGCTCTGGCGGATCAAAGCAAGTTCGATATAACGCGGTTTCACCTATAATGCGGTACGATTTTTTGGCTCCTGAGGACAGCGTTATATCGGGGTAGAGGTGTACTGCAGGCTTTTGAGGTACTTATGCAAACTAGATCTTGCCAGGAAAAGCCAGCCCCTGGACTCCCTATCAGGTGCTAGTGATACTGACATTACCAGCTTTTCTGGAAACAGAGGTCAGATCAGTGAAAAATCAGACAATGGTTTAAAGTGTAGACTTTGTTTTCGAACTCTCCTGTATCTTGTTTTCACAAGCCCACCTCCTGTGCAAATGGCAGTGGAAACAAGAAACAGATGCCAAAACACTTGTTACTTTCAGCTGCTGGCTTCCGTTTCCTGCTTCCACAGGGAATTAGCCGAAGTACGGTAAAGCCTAGATTTGTGGACCTTACCTGAATCTTATTTTAACAGATCCAATGTCTATTTCTGCAGAAATAGCAGTAAAAGTTAAAGTATATTTGTAAAACAACAAGGAGTCTGGTGGCACCTTAAAGACTAACAGATTTATTTGGGCATAAGCTTTCGTGAGTAAAAACCTCACTTCTTCGGATGCATATTTGTATATTTGTAAAGTTTATGAGGCAGATTCTTGGGATGTCACTTACACGCGTGCAAAGTGTGGTATAAATCACTGTCTGTCTGATTAGGTGACGTTTTAACATCCTCTTTCCATTGTGTAAAGGACTGCACAAGGTGCAAAGCAACAGAGCATCTACATCTGTACTTTAAATTCCTTACCTTGCTTTTCCCAGCCCCATTGTTACCTAACAATGCTAATTGACTAACAGTTACAGAACTCCAGTCAGTCATGCTAGATACTTGTACAGGTAGAACCTTTGCCAGCCAATCAGATTCCTCTTTTTTTGGAATGGTAATTTTACAGTCTCCCCATTGACATTAAGCATGACACATAGCGGTCTGATTCTATTAAGCAACAGCGATCTGTTTTGACAAGAGGTAGAAGAAACCTTACCACCAGTCTAGATAAAATTGCCGGTCTCCAAATCGGAGCAGTTCTGCAAGGCAGTTGAGGCAGGAGTGAAAGTACCAATAAAAAAAGATCAGCCAGATGAAATGATTTGGCACCTGTGTGGGGAACATAATAAAAACAATCTTTCCCTTCTGTACACTGACACTCCTCCAGCACTGCTTGAATATAATCAGATATAAACTAGCCCTTGCCACAGCAACTGCTCTCATAAAGAGAGCTACCTTCTCCTGGATTTAAGGTATCCAGTTGCAAGTGACGCAATGGAGACAGGCTTTTAAATATGATTAATATAAAGAAACACATGAAAAGGATTCAAATATAAATAAAGCTCGTAGACTAATGCAGGGCAGGGTTTCTATAGGAAACTGAGAAACTATATGGGCCTATGGTGTGTAATGAGGTAATTTTGGAATTGAACCTAGCGAATACTGAGAGAGTGAGCAACTGGCTGGAGTCAGGCAGAGGACAGACAAACTTTTCCAGGCAGTTGTGCCAATGCGCCTCATAGATCTGGACTGAGTCGTGCCCTGAGGGGATGGCTCAATGTGTGTGTGTGGGGGGGTGGGGTGGGAGGATAGATTTTTTATCTTCAGTGTGGATAAAAATGTAATATGAACTAGAATGAATCAAATACATTCCTCTTGTACCCCCCAGGTTTCCAACAGGGAAATACTCATCCATTAACCATGGTCCCACCTTCAATGCTTTGTTTTCTCTGTTTTCTTGTAAGAGATAATATCATTTTAGGCCTTGTCAACACACAAAAGACATACCGCTTTAACTGCACCGTGTAGCAGTACTACCCCCCACGGGTGGATGCAGATAGACTGGAATAAAGGTGCTTTTATCAGTATTGCTTAGGCTTGGTCTACACTTAAATAAAACTAATCCCAGCATAGCTACGTCAGTGAAAAAGCCACAACCCCTAGCAATTTAGCTATGCCGATAAAATCCCCAGTGTAGATGCTGCTGTGCCGACAGAAGAGTGCTTCTGCTGACATAGCTAACGTCGTCTGGGGAGATGGTGTTTCTACACCAGCATAACAATTCCTTCTGTCAGTGTACACTGCATTCACACTAAGGGGCTATGCCAGTATACATTTTACTATAGACAGGAAGGGAAATAAGCTATACCAGTACAAAGCACCTTTCTACAGCCATACCTGAATCTATACTAAGGATTCAACCAGAATAACAATTTCAGTTTAAAAAAAAGCACACCCCTAACCAAAAAGAATTATATTGGTACAAAATCTGTGTGTAGACCAGGCCTTATGGTTGCATAGCACTTTTCATCCTGAGGGATCCCAAAGTGCTTTACAAGTTAGAGAATGGTATAGACAGACATTTCCACTGAACGACTGCTAGCTCTCAGGTAGCACGGCAGATGAGGGGGACCCAGCATTCTGCGTAACAGTGGTGGAAGAGGATATTTTGGCCAAGGACACAGGACAAATTGCTAGACTTTCTAAAAGTGACCTGAGATCTTTAATCTCTATTCAGGAGAGACAGGATCTTGGCTTCTGAGGTTTCATCTGAAAGATCTGCACATGGGAAATTGCATAAAACTCAATTTATCCACGGTACACTGGAAGAGTAAAGGGTGGCACTGGCCCTTCTGGGCTTCAATCCTCAAGATTTCAGGGAATCTAGCTAAGTCGAACTTGATGCTTAGGTCACTAAGCCATCCTCTCTGACACACATCTAGACTGGAGTTGATTTTGTCTGGTTCTTTGCATGTTTTCCAGCCCCCCTGTTTGTCTCCCAGGAATTCACAGAGGAGCTTTGCAATTTTCTATTCCTAGAAAACTGCAGTAAACAAAATAGGGCGAAATCCTGGCTTCACTGAAATCAGTGAGAGTTTTGCCACTGACTTCAGCTGGGCTTGGATTTCACTTCAAATTTCCAGACATCTGCCACAATGGGAGTGTAGCAGCAGCACTTTTTAATGGTCTTTGCTTTGCTGTTTAGTACAATCCCATAACAACTTCAGTAAAACGAATGCAATTAGTAATGTAATCACTGAATATGTGTAACACCCAGGGGAACATCAAGGGAATATCACCCCTTGTATTTTTTTTCTAAAATGAAGGGTTACATTTTCCCATTGATACACTAACAAATATAGGACACCACATAATACCTTTTCTGCTCTCAGTTTAGTTCAAGATGAGATATGATCAAATGGAACATGATGGCAGTTTAAGATCCCGACAAAACGCAGTGCTATTCTGAAAAGTGATCATGTCAAACTGGGTTTACTCAAACAGATCTGTTTCCTGATCCTGATTTTTTGCTTACTTTCATGGGTGTAAATAAGGAGTAACTGTACCGAAATCAGTGGAGCTTCTTGGTGGAAAACCAAGGAAGGGGAGAGGTGAATTAAGCCCTTTGCGTGCATCATAACTGCTGACTTCAGGGACATAGCTCTGCAGAAGCAACCCAGCTAAGAGTGAACTGGACTCTGTTCCTTCCTGTGCAACATCAGTTCAACTGGATACACAAAGTATGTCAATCTCCAGGACTGACAGGCCGGCATCTTCCACAAGTACTAAATCCATTTAAAGCAAACACAAAGATGTTGATACCAATCCATTGCCATAACAACCAAAGGGGCTTAGTGCTATGGAGGCAGAGCATGCAACCTCTGGGGAGAGGACCTTTTCATCACTGACGAGCAACCTTTCATGGTGTTAATGCATCCAAAGGGAATGCTGCCTAGGCCTCCTTGGCCAGAAGCATGGGGACTGTTGACAGGCCTTGGAAGGGGACGCTAACCCAGCTATGAACGGACGTAGCATAAAACAGGGGAAAGTGGAGGAAGGTTTAGGGCTCCACCAGGGATGTGGAGGTCTTTCCCACATATCAGTGAGGGAGGTAAGTGTTTGTGGAAAAGAAATAACTGCTAACCTAACACCAGGGTTTTCACTCCAGCTCACTATAGGATATTTTGTCCCCTCCTCCCAGATGAGGACCTGCCAATACCGATCCATGCACATGTCACCTACAGGCTGGATTACTGTTATTCATGGTATCTGAAGCAGAATGTGAAAACCATGCCCAAGCTCAAGATGGTATAGAATACAGCTGCCCACCTTCTCCATGGCTTAGGATGCTGTGAGCGTATCAGGCTAGTGCTCAAGCCCCTCCAATGGCTCCCAGTTAGCTTCTGCTGCCAATTTAAGCCACTGGTCCTTATTTTCAAAGCAATTAATGGCTCAAGCCCTAGTTACATCGAAGATTGAATTTCGATCTTTGAACCATGACAACAGCTGTGCTCCTCTGGGACAATGCAGATCACAGAGCCCAGAACAAAGCACATGAGAAGTAGGGACAAACCATCCTCAACTGAGGGGATCTGCCTATGGAATAAACTCCTAGAGGAGACTGGGCCAATCCAGAATGTAAGGGTCTTCAAGAGATGCTGCAAAACCTTCTTCTTCAAAAAAGTAATTCCACCGTAAGAATGACACAACACTGGCACCCCCTTGTACCCAATAATCTTCAACACCGATACCCTCTTCTGCCCAGTAACCCTTACTCAGAACAATAATAAAAAAAGAAAATACCATACTTCAAATAAAGTTTTGACTCCAAAAAGTGAGACGTGCCAGAGATTCCATGAAGTCCACTAGGGACTTCACTATTGCTACTGATTTTACATGGAAGGCAATCAGATGCTATGGTGATGGGCAGCAATACAAAACCCTAAGAGAGATTAAAGAGCTAGAAGGGACTACATTTAGCATGGTTACTGGACCCCTGGCATTCCCAAATCTCCTTTGTTTTCTATTCCAAAGGAAAATTTCTCATAGATGCACATCAGATTAACCCCTGAATCCAAAGCATGCAGACTGAACTCACCGCTAGTTTTAAGATGTATTCTGTAAGCAGGGTGGACTCTATTTCCTGCAGAAATAAACAAAATAGATTACTGTTATCTTTGGCACTGGTCTGAATGAGTCAGAATTTGGTTCAAGAAAATAACCAGGTGTGATTTGCTTACATTTATGGGCTTCATTGATTTATGAATATTTGGTACAATCCACTGGAACGAAAAATAAACACAGAGTTGAGGGTACAAACAGTTCTTTCTGGAAGGCATTGTAAAGTGACTCATTCCTTTATGTCTCTGCTATAATGAAAAAGCACAACTGCAGCCTGTGTAGCATACAAATCCTTCCTGAGGCTGTCACACCAACTGAATAGCTGGGAGGACATCTGACACCCTGCTAAACAGCTGCATCCCAACCTGCCGGCTGACTACTGTCATCCTCATGGGTAGCACTCCCTTGCGGGTGTAAAGACCATGACGCTCTAGAATGCCTTCAGCATCAGTTTGGACATGGGCTGGAATCTGTATCCCCCTGCATCTCCCTGAAGCCTGGGGGTACAAAGCGCTTGTACTCGCTCTAGCTGTGAGCAAACACAATCAAATGTATGGGGGTACGTCGGCATGGCAAAGAATCTCAGCACTTGCTATCATGGTGCAAAAGGGTGGCATCTTAGATGAACATGCCGTAATAAGAGCTCTACGTGCAGTAGTAAAGTTAGTAGTTTACGAGATGGATTATTAAACTGCACTAATCCACTTCAAATTATGCTTGATTACTGAAAAACATCCGCATCCTCCTTCACTGCACTCATTTGTCACCGCTGCAGGCAAAAGGAATTTGGAGCAAATCGTGGAAGGGAAAATACTGGACAACAAGGCAGATGACAACTGCTGAGGACAGAGTGAATGGGATGAGCTGATGAACTGGGTGTTAGGGGAGGAACTGGGAACAAATTTAGAAACAGGCCAATACGGGGCATGGATATTTGTGCACTTGGTGGAAGATTGTCTCCTCATTGAATCCTGACTGGTCTTCAGGTCCCGGTGGAAATTCCTTTGCCATTTAACCCCAGCCCCCCAGTTTAGATCTTTGCTATTAAATGTTTTCCAGCTTGCTGTGAGAGGAGCAGCTGAGATGGGGAGAAGCCCGAGGAAGCGGCAGAACAAGTTTAACAATCCTCTTGTGATGAGGGAAGCAGTGGGTATTTTCCCTACACGCGCTCAGCCACAAGAGTCTGTGGATTCCCAGTGCTTAACTTGAGGCTGGACAGCCGTAGAGGAGCCATGTAGCAGGTGCGGGGGGCATGCAACACAACTAACAGGAGTGGAGAACTCCCCCCCGCCCCACTTCCCCCCCATCCCATTCCCCGACACTTCATCATCTTTACTTTGTTCTATTATATCTGCCCTGTGGTCTCGTGGTAGCTCACTGAGCAGTAACTCTGGCTTGGGCTATACTTAAAACGTGTCCTGGCATAGCTATGTCAGTCAGGGGTGATGGAGACACAACTATGCCAACAGAAGAGTGCTAACATCGGTAAGGGACGTGGTGTGCCTACAGCAGCAGCAAAACTCCTTCTGTCTGTGTGCATTGCATCCATGCTATGCTGGCACAGGTGCTGTAGTATAGATATAGCCTCAGTCTAAGCAGCTAAAGATAGGAATCTAAATGATTGAGCTATTTCCAAATCGTGTGAGTATTAAGGTAGGTGCAGGGGCTTATTTTGACAGTAAAGAAAATGAAGTGCTAAAGGTCAGACCTAAATAGCTTATAGCATTAAGAGGCAATACGTGGTTCACAGAGTCCTCGTTATCCATGGTAGCTGAATCCCTGGGGTTTAACCTCAGACAAAAAACATACCTGCTGTATTAGCCCCAGCATGAGATGAAAGAGAAAAATCTGCAAAGAAAACAACAAAAGAAGATTTTGGAACCTTAACTCCCTTAGGCTGAGTTGACCGTATCCTGGGTCATCACTGCAAAATCTCCAGTCTATCTTGTATAAAAATACCATAACCGCCCCAGCATCTTCAAGTACCACTGACACTAAAATATCTTGTGCTGCAGCGTTCTCGTGAAGATCTAGTGAATGGCATGCTTCCCAGCATATTATTCAATCGAATACAAGATGTCAAACATCTACATCTTCAAAATACAAGGACTCATCTCGTCATCTGCATTTTCACGGAGTCCGCAGTGCAATTTTAATCTTGTGTATTTCCTGCATTAACTGACCAAAGATCAGCTGATCTGATGGACTAGTGACAATGCAATGAGTTATACATGGAGGGTCCATGTTTGGATGCTAAGTTTGATCCTTTGCTCTTTGTGTTGGTTGGAGACAGGAGAGTTCCAGAGACCTCACATCAATTTCAGTGACCTCACTGGCCAACACTTTACAGGCTGCAAAAGGAACCTTTAGCATAAGACTTGCTGTGGCACAGGGCTCTAAGTGGCAACATGGGGCATCAAGAGGGCTCCCTTATAGAGACAATTTCTCATTTGAGTGTTCTAAAGATGGGGATGGGGATTCGAAATGGATTTGTGAAAAATGGACATTTTTGCAAAAATGTCAATAAAAAAATCTGAAATTTGTGTTAATTTGATGACATTTCACACCACAAGTACAGCACAATTTGCCTCAATGAAGCTAAAAGAGGCTTCAGGTAGCACTACTGGCTGTTGCATTTTTAGGATGCATTCGGGATGGCATTCCATCCCTGGTAGACCAAGAGCTGGAAGGATGTCCTAGGACATTCTTCTAGCCCTCCAGGGACTGAGGGGCCTAAGAAAATCTTTTTAACACAGCAGAAATGTGTTTGTAAAATATAATGGGAAAATCATGCCTGGCTCAGAACTGTCACATGCAGCCTCCAAGGAAACATATGCAATGTGAAACCTCAAGGTCTGATACATTCACTGTGATAGCGGGAGCAGAGAAGCAGACAGTTTTAAATGCAATGCCTTGTTCTCACCATTTCAATGAATCTCCTAATGATATAGCCTTGCCGGCAATTCTTTTGTCTTGGGAAATTCAGCTGGTAGCAAAGCGTGGGGGCTAGCAGGAAGTAATACAGATCTTGGGGAAGAAGAAAAATACCAGGTTTAAAAAAAAAATCACTTTTCATGGCAAATCGACTTTAGAATTCAGAATATCTACACAATTTGGACGATATTTATTTTTATTGTGAGGTACTGTGATTTCAACCAATACTGTCTGAAAGCTAATGTTGCTAGATGGAACCGGGAAAGAGATGGAGGTTGCCATATTGTTGGAGACATGATATTCCAATCATAACCAGAACCATGGAGTATCTTGATGCCATCACTTTGGGTACCCAATAAACTGTAGGCATGCACAAATGAACATGTGTAATTCCAGTGACAGAAAATCTAAAGCTAGATCCTGACCTACGCTACATGTATAACTCCAGTGTAAATAAAAGTCACTTAAGAAGAAGTGGGTGTAGACATACCCATGGCTGCCCCATGCCATGCCAGCTGACATGGGCTCGTGGGGCTTGGGTAAGGGACTTTTAATTCGAGTGTAGACATGCAGGCTTGGGATGGAGCACAGGCTCTAGGATCCTGTGAGGTTGGAGGGTCCCAGAGCTCGGGCTGCAGCCCAAGCCCGAACCTCTACGATGCAATTAAACAGCCCCTTAGCCCAAGCCCTGCAAGCCTGAGTCTGCTGACACAGGCTGGCCACAGGTGTCTAACTGCAGTGGAGACATACCCTCCGACAGCTAAACTGGGACATGAAGCAGCAGCCTGAGATGCGGGTGGTGCTGAGTCCCTCCATCCCAGTGCAGCAATTACCGGGTGATATAGTGCCTGCTGGAGACTCACTGCTCTTAAAGAGGGCAATGGCCAGGCCTCCTCTCCACCCCTAGAGACAGACTTGGCAGCCCGAACAACCCAAACAGTCCTTATGCTCAGGGAAGCATGAGGACTGCAACTGTGGCCGGCCTCTGCATGGGGCTCTGTGAAGGGAGAAGTTCCTTGCATTCCCTCCACCCTTGCACATGTGCAGGGGACAGCACAATCTCGCCCTAAGAGGGACTGAAAGGTTCATTAAAAAATTCTCATTTGATGTTGTTTGCTTTTAGCGTTTATGACTGTATTCATTTTGGGAGAAACCCTGGCCCTCTGAAACCAGTGGGAGTTTCCTACTGACTTCAATAGGGTCAGGATATCACCCTTTATCTTTGCATCTTCTAAGTGACTATACCACGCAGCCATAGTAGGGCTACGCTGGAAGAGCGAGATTGCTGCACAGTGTGCTCCATAATAGCTAAATTTCGCTATATTTGTCAACCAATTTGACTCGGACTGTATTAAGCTATCACTGCTCATCACACAACGCTTTGGGATGAGTGAGGCTGCTGTGCTCATATGATGTCTCACATTTGGAAGCTTGCATGGAGCTCAATCAGAATTCAACAGCTACAAAACACAAATCATGCCAGAGACATGGCAGAACTGGCAACACAGCAAAGAGAACTCCTTGAACCAAAGACGTTCTCTTATGAGGACATTATCTTTAGAACAGCAGGTAAAATAGCATTAGAATAATAGAATCCTAGAAATGTAGGGTTGGAAGGGACCTTGAGAGGTCATCTGGTCCACCCCCTCTGCTGAAGTAAATCTAGAACCTCCCTGACAGGTGTTAATCTAACCTGTTCTTAAAAGCCTCCAGTGACAAGGATTCCACAACCTGCTCTGGAAGCCTATTCCAGTTCTGACAGAGCTGTGCAATGTTCATGCACACGTAAAGACAGTTAATTTTTCATAGAAGCAATGACTAGAACGCAGGCTAAATGGCGGTGCTGTGAGATGTGCCCCATACTTTCAAACTTAAGGCCAAGGTTTTATAAAACGAGTGGCTAATGTTAGGCTCCTAAGATCATACTGAGGCCCCTAAATAAAAGGCCTGATTTTCAAAAGTGCTGAACCCCCAACAGCTCCCACTGAGACAAGGTGGCGATATCTTTCGAAGGTACTAGAGCCAGTTAGGCAGCTAATAAAAAAATCACAAACATGATTTAAAAAGTAGTTCCAGGTACTACATCTACCCCGAATGCAAGTAGCCATTTTTGTGGCTTTACAAATATAGTTTCCATTTAAAACATTCTCCCCATTTCCCCAACACACAAACACTGTTGCCCTGTGAAAGACTCACAAACAACAGACTGTACAAGGGGAACTGTGAAATTGACTATACCTAAAGTGCTGCCAAATATACAAAGTAAACTAAAAAAACCCAGATATTGTTTTCTCTGTTCTCCTCCACTTACAGTTGTCTTAGGTGGACTTGTAACAGTGGCAGGCAAAGTATTTTCAGCCAGAAGTGCGATTTTTTAAGGGACAATGTTCTTTTAAGAAGAGCTATTATAAATGTAATTTTTGTTCATTTGGTTATCAAGGTAAGCTGCTAGGTTTCCACCAGCTAAACTATTTCAGCTGCTGCAAATACAGTGAAGACTGCTGATGGTGAAGAGGTAACTGCTGCAGTATGTGGAAATGTTACCTTTTACTTTCAGGTTCATTGGGTACACGATCTGCTTTGACTGTCCTCTTTCGTTCCTTCTGGACTGATGGGCTGAAGGATCTGCTGCTAACAAAAGGTGTAAGATCTATCATATGGTTTCAAGTGAATCGAAGGTCAAGAATGACTTTATATAACAAGCTGGGACACACAGCTCAACTTTTACAAAGTTCAAGGAGGTGACACCAACACCAACTTTCTGTCCAGCTTTGACTTCATGCTAATCACTGGGTGCATAGTTTCCAACACTTTGGGTCAAGGGTCAACTTTTCTTCTCTCTCTCTTTAGGTACTTAGGTAGCCCCCATTCCCATAATATCTGAGCACCTATTATCCCCATTGTACAGATGGGGCACTGAGGCACATCCCCCGTGTCACACAGGAAGTCTATGGCAAAGCAGAGATTTGAACCTGGGTCTCCCGAGTGTCAGACTACCACCCTAACCATTGGACTGTTCTTCCTCTTTTTTACAAAGAGAACCACATATTTATGAAAAAGAGATCATCTCATGAACATGTCTCCTGTGGTTCACAACTGTGTGAGCTACTTCCCCTTCCTTTTGTGATCACCCGGACCACTGCCCTTCCCCTCTGTGATTATGTGCATCATCTGCTATTGGTTGGGGCAAACCAGCACACAGGGTTTGGTTGCAGGATGACTGGAGGAGGCTAATAGACACCCCACCCCCCCAAAAAAAGAGGAGCCTAGAAGAGGCAAGCAAGAGGCTAGAGTAGGTAAGACTCTAAGCAGGTAGGAGCTTATGGTGGGATTTTCACATGAGCTCGGCGTTGCCCTAACTCTTAGCCCACTGAAGTCAATGGTAGAGAGGAATTTAAATAATTTTTGTCAATGTACTCCCAATTACAGCTATGACTTCACTGCCAAAAAGGTGTGTTTTTACACCAAGACAGCTAGCTCCAGATAAAGACCCCAACCCTGCTGATGACTCATGTGGGAGTCAATATGGGTCCACAGGATGAAATTTCTGCTTTTTCTATTGTTTTTTAAAACCTAGGAAATTACATTAAAAAAACCTATGTTAAATGATCATTACGGTTGCAAAGCCAAGCGTTCAAAAGTTAGGAAACGTCAGCATTCAGGTTGCCTGTGCAACCTTAATTCATCATCCTTGTGCGTATGCGTTAATGACATAATCACATTCTATCTTTTCCATTTGCTCCCAACCAAGGGCTCAGAATGTCTTTCGGAGGCAGAGGAGAACTAGGGCTAGGAATGCTGCAGGGAAGAATGCTAGGCACAAGCGAAGGTCAGGAGAAAGTGTAGGCTGAGGAGTAAGTATGGTTGTTACTTAAGTTAACAATAAAGGCAAACCTTTGGAGGAGTGAATGTAGACATTAACCTACTGAGTGCACGCTGTTCTGAGAGCAGGGTGAGAGTCTGCCTGCCTGTTCATAAACACCGAGGCCCTGGTCCTGTTCCCACCGAATTCAGTGCTGCCAGATCTAGCCCTTATAGAACACTTTATATCTTATATCAAATATTAACGAGTGAATCCTTACAATAACCGTGTGAGATAACAGATGCCTCGATGCCACAACAAAAGCACATTGACAAATATTCTGGACAGAGAGATTTTCCGTCAACAGATGGAGAAGCTGAGACAAGGAGACTGCCAAACAAGGAATCCATGACAGAGCTAGAATGAGAACCCAAGCCCCTGGCGTTGCTCTGCTCACTTCACTGAGCCATACATAAATAGTACGTTCTTTTCGGTGCCTACTGATAGCGATAGGAGGGTTCAGAATTTGCTGACCTTGCATTCTGGAAGTTCCTCTGACTGGTCTGGGGGTTCCCTCCCTATACCAGCGATTCACCTGATAGTAGGAGAATAGTTTCAGGGCAATGATGATATACACAAACATGGTCAGCAACCCTCCAGCTAAGAAACAAGAGAGAAAATAACCTGTTGTGGTAATTCCAGGTTCAGTTTATCTTTTCTTCCCAAACACACAGACTTAGTACAACAATGTTGTCTTTGCTAATTAGATAAAGGATATCAGTCTATCTATGCAGCCTGCCTAATGCATCCATAAAATAGCTTTGCAAACTAATTCCTTCTCATTACAACGAGGTGCCCAATGACACTTGACTGCTTGAGTGTCCTTTAAATCTATACACACCTTGGGACCAATTTTCTGCTGGCACCGACTTTGACAGAGGGCCCTGGCAGCAGATACTCTGCCTAGAGAGGTTGTCACAAAGCCCACAAGAGCCAACGCAGCCCCAAAGGTGGGCAACCAGGGCCAGGGAGAGGGCATGGCAAGTCAGCCAAGAGATGTCCTGGCTCAGTACATCCCCACTGAAGCCTCTGCCAGAGAGGCTCCAAGAGACCCCTAAAGATTAAAACTGCTGGATGGCAGCAGTGGGCACACTGCCAGCTCTCCCCCACTGTGAAGCCCCACTATAGCGAAAGGGGCCTTGCTCCTACAGAGAAGCACAGCATAAACCGCACTGCCCCGGGAGGGTGGATCAATCCCTAAACCAGGCAATGCTGTGAATCAGGAGGTTGGTAACAGAAGTGACCATTGAAAAGAAAGCATATGTCAGCTTGTTACCACACAGTGATACCAGAGATACCATAGGCTCTCTCTAGATTTAGTATAGGAAATAACTGCGGTACCTGTGACTTGTTAGTAGTTAAAATGATAAAGCATGGCAGAGAAAGCCTCTTTAAATATGGTTTAATACGGTTTCCTTCTCCCTAGTGATGTAGCCATATCATATTAGTTACATCAGATGATGGTGTTACATCGTTAATCTGCACACCGCAAAACTAAGTGACACTCCAAATTTTGAGAGAGCTTCTTTATTTATTGCCACCCATCAGTTCACTTGATTGAATGAACACTATCACCCACCGCACACATTTACCCTCAAAAATCTGAATACAGATTTTTTTTTGGTTTGGTGTATTATTAAACAGAGCATGCAAGACATGACAGTGTCATGGCATACTAACAGTGTTGGGAGTTATGGGTAGGAGTTCACTTGGCTGTGACATCTGGAGTTTCCAATGATTTACTATTTGTTTCAGCAGATGGAGCTATTGCTATTGCATTACTATACATACCCAATGTGTTCAAAGCCAAAAGTACTTTTTCTGCTTGGTTATTTGTTGAAAGAATTGCCAGCTACCTCCAGGGAAATTATAAACAATATGATAGTTTAGCAAATTGGTTAACCTGCTATGTAGATTCAGTGCCCAAGTTTCAGAACTCCAGGTTCACTAGTGTGCACACAGGTAGCACTTGGAATTATCACATACGTGCATACGCAAACTGGGTGACTGCACACTCAAATGACTAGCTGTGCATTTAACTGGTCATTTGCACCACAAATTAGGCTCACTTGTATGTCCATTTGCAGGCCTCTGGGTCCCAAATTTAGGCCTTTACGTAATTCCTTCCTGTGTGTATGTAAACAGCAGCTTTCACCTTGATAATCAGCCATCTCCTTCAGCCAGATTACCTCACTGAAGTCACAATCCAGTGTTTTAAAACATCACAGGTCACTACAATGGAAGTGACCTGGTGCCAGACTGGGTCTCTGAAGGATACATTTGCCAGAATGAGCAGGTTTTTATAAAGATGACATATTTACGCACAGGTATATTGGGAAAAGGAATATAAACAAGTACACAAAAATTGAATATACATTTCCTAAAATAGATTTTAAAAATATGTCTACTTGTGGGAGCAGTGCTTTAAATTAGAATTTGGGATAAATGGCCTAATAATCTACTGTACAAGCATCTATGTATTATATGAGGCTATAGACCAACAAAGGTTTCTGTGAACATCATAAACTTTGAGAGAGGAGAACTGGGACTCCGGACTCCTCTTGGTACGCAGACTTATTATCATCATCCCTGACAGAAGCTACACACATGTACAAAGGGGCCAGGGAACAGAACACTTGGAACAGAAGGATAGAATATCTTGAAGAACTGTCTTTTTATATTCTGCATGCCAAACAAGTCAGATGAATATGCATGCACATTACTAAAAGAACTTCGAGATGTCCAAGTCAGAATTTTAATGCCTGTTGTTCTGTGGCACTGTTCAGAGACCACATGATCCTGAATTACCAAGACTGCCCTATACACTTTTAAATACTTTGTCATATTGAATTTTAAAAACAATATATTGTGGCCAGCAGCCCTTCCCGTCTCCTCCCACCTGAAGACAAACACATCTGTTGTGTGACAAACTGCACATTACATTATAGTGCTGGCCATAAGTACCTCTAGCACAAAACAAGCGTCTCTCACCTGGAGTTATGGCTTGCATTCTATAAACCATCACAGCTGGGAATGTTACCAGTAAAAGGAGGTTAACTGACTGCAACACCAAACCAATGCTTTCAGATCCACGAACCTACAAAGGATAATAATGTTATAGCATAACCAGTGATTCTTTGGCCTTAACACTGTAGTGCTTTCTAAATCAGGATGTTTTTGGTGAATTTACTGCTCATGAAAGTGCTGGACAGAAAGGAAAACTAGGAATGTTGCAAGCTTCCTCCATATACCTCTACCAAAGACCAACCATCTTAGCCTCCAAGATATATTTCAACTCCAGTCTCCGACTCAAAGACTGAGAGTTGTGCCAACTGTGTGGTAGTTTAGGACTGATAAAAAGCTAGCCAGACTGAGGCCACATAACTCATTTTACTGGTGACCAAATCTACATTTGATTCTTGATCTCCAAAGCTGAAATGCACGAGTGCATTAAACTGTGCTACTAATGTTCTTTACAATCAATAATGGCTTATGGGTATTTCACTTCTCCCAGTAGATCCGTAACAAGAAGTGTTCAGTCAGAAATATCATTTCAGAGAGCAAGCACAATGCATAGCAAACAACCAGTTCACCTACCTTTCTTAAATACCTTTCTATAAAAACTGCAGGAAGTGCAAACAAAACAGAGGCTGAAAGGAAGAAAAATAATAAAACATCAGGAAATAAATCTGTATCAAACACATCTATGGTAAGTAAGTGCACGGGTAGGACTCAACTGGTGGGCAGTGACATGTTCTACTAGAACTTTTCTGGAGATCTACAAGTTTCAGCAGAATGGAAGCTTTCATTTTTTTAAAATGATGTTTCTAGCCCTTCTGGTTGTGAATATGCTGTTCTGAATGTGATCCAACACCAAGATGACACTTCAGACAGAATGAAATCATAGCTCCCAGGGCTAAATGCTAAACTCTGCTCCACAGAAGTGGAAGGCCATAAACACACTGTGGAACAACTGGGGTTCCCTGCAAGGACAGGGACAGCATGCAGTGGAATGTGGTGTGACAGAGGTCATGTAGAAGAGTGGCATAGGGAGCAGCTACTATATGGACAGTTCTAAACTGCTCACTTAGGAAGGCATATGGGCCCCAGTTGTTATTAAAGCACATGGGCTATTGAAGTGGCTATGCAGATGCTCAGCATCAACCGGCTGGATTGGGGAAGGGAAAATGTCTTTTCCTACAACCCCTCTTAGATCTTTTGTCCAAAACTGGACTTTGCATGAAGCTGAAGGGAAAATGTAAAACAACAAGCACCATATGGTTAAAGTTTTAGTGCCATATGTGGGGAATGAGATGTGCAGTTCTCATTAATAACAAGGAGCTGAGTATCTCTTTTCCTGTGCTCTACAGTGAAAACCACCACCACCACTTAAAGCCAAAATCCACTTGAATTCCATGCTGTTTTCCACAGCATCCTGCTGGAGTGTGGGGTAATCGTATCAGATCTTTATTTTCAGAGCTGATTTAGATTTTTTAAATGATTAGCATTTTTAAAACTGCTCACTATTTCTGCGTATCTGCACTTGCTGGGAAAAAGGCAGCAAACTGCTCTGCAAATCAGGAAGGTTTAAGATATACAGCCATTCTGAAGTTAATAGGAACTGTGCATGCACAGTAGCTGCAGAATCCGATCAATTGTACTAACTACAAACCTCCTCACCTTCTGCTCCACGTGCCAGGTGCACTCCTCTGACCTGCCTTCTCTAACATTAACACAGACCAGCATAGACATTTTAAAACTCAAACAAAACCCTACCAAAACAAAGCACTCCATTGCACACACAAATCTCCCCTGGGGGAGAGAGAGAACAAGTCACATGTGATAGATGTTAGTCTTGTTGCTAAATGCACCACTTAGGCCACAACATTTTGCTGGCACTTAGGCCACAACATTTTGCTGGCATAACTATGTTGGTCAGGGGTGTGAAAAGGTGTGATCCCTGACCAAGACAGCTGTCCTGGCGAAGCCCCTATTGCAGATGTAGTTATACGAGCAAAAGTGCACTTTTGGGGGACTCGTACTTGTGACGGGTTGGATCACAGAAACCCCCTTGGGAGCTGCCACCTGATGTGCAAAAGACTACCTCTGCTCCTGTTTTCCCTGCCAGCTCAGGACTCCAGCACCCTGTCTTGCTGAGCCAGACTCTCCCATCTGCTCCAACACGGACCCAGGGTCTGAATCACTTGCCCCAAAGCTGCAAGTTTACCTGAAAACAGCTCACAGACGTGTGCTTGTCTTTAGCACTCAGATGCCCAACTCCCAATGGGGTCTAAACCCAAATAAATCCGTTTTACCCTGTATAAATCTTATGCAGAGTAAACTCATAAACTGTTCGCCCTCTATAACACTGATAGAGAGAGATCCACAGTTGTTTGCTCCCCCAGGTATTAATACATACTCTGAGTAAATTACTAAATAAAAAGTGATTTTTATTAAATACAGACAGTAGGATTTAAGTGGTTCCAAGTAGTAACAGACAGAACAAAGTAAGTCACAAGCAAAATAAAATAAAATGTGCAAGTCTATGTCTAATCAAACTGAATACAGATAATCTCACCCTCAGAGATACTTCAGTAAGCTTTTTCTCAGACTGGACACCTTCCAGGCCTGGGCACAATTCTTTCCCCTGGTACAGCTCTTGTCGCAGCTCAGGGGATAGCTAGGGGATTCTTCATGATGGCTCCTCTCTCTCCTTTGTTCTCTTCCACCCCTTTATATATCTTTTGCATAAGGCGGGAACCCTTTGTCCCTCTGGGTTTCCACCCCCCCTCACTGGAAAAGCACCAGGTTAAAGATGGATTCCAGTTCAGGTGACATGATCACATGTCACTGCAAGACTTCATTACTCACTTGCCAACACACACATATACAGGAAGACTCACAGGTAAACCCAGCCATCTGCAGACAATGGGAGTCATCAAGATTCCAAACCATCCTTAATGGCCCACACTTTACATAATTACAATAGGCCCTCAGAGTTATATTTTATATTTCTAGTTTTAGATACAAGAGTGGTACATTTATACAAATTGGATGATCACACTCAGTAGATTATAAGCTTTGTAATGATACCTTACAAGAGACCTTTTGCATGAAGCATACCCTAGTTACGTTATTTTCACTTTTTACCATATTTTTCTAAAGCTATCCCAGTTACATTATATTCACTTATTATCATATTTTTATAAAACCATATAGACTGCACAACATCACAGTACTCTCACCCTCACCCGTATTTTCCTCCGGGGCCTGAGAAAAAACATACTGTCAAAAGCGCAAATTATAAGCTACAACCATTCTAGCAGCACTTTGCCTGTATAATGCTCAGCACAGCAATACCAACAAAGCATTCCTAGTGTAGACCTGGCTTCAGACACTATGGTGATGAGGACAACAGGCTAATCAATAGAATAGAACAGAAACTCTTCCTCTCAAGTCTCTCTCCTAGAAGCTAAAATTCATGATAGGTGTAAATGGATTCAACTCTGCTTTCTCCAGTGGAGTTACAGTTTCTTATACCATTGGTGTATTTGGCCCTGAGACTTCATTGCTAAAATCCAAGTCTCAAAGCATCACTCATAATAATTGAGCTAGGTTCATCCTGGGTTTGGCATTCTCACTGAATGTGCTTTGGTTTGATTTCATTAACGCTGCTCGTAAATATGGAAATATGCAAAAAAGAGAAAACCAGAAGCTACGCTGCTTCTCCTACCAGGGATTTAAACCCTGCCAAAAATCCACATCTGGGTTTGTATGATAATAACTGGATGCTGCTTGTGATCCAGAAAAGTGCAGAGAAAATACATTTGTTATAGAAATATTTCATGGGATGGTGTTAAATTCAAAAGTGACACCATTAAGTATTCAGCAAATGATATTTGCACACTGTCATCTTACCAGCAATGAGATATACTGCTGGCCACTTATAGGGGTCTTTCAGGAAAACGGAGATTATCTTTACCGGGTCGAATAGCAGTCCATATCTGAGAGAGAAAAACAGTGAGGTGGTGCAGAAACTCTATGGTTTGATACTTAGAATCATGGATACACTTCTACCTAACTGTCAAACTCAGAAAAGATGCTTGTGTCATTTCTCCTACTCGCTCCCCCAGATCTTGAATCCCCAAACCTCTCCCAACTGTAGTTGTTCAAAACAGAGAGCATGATTCCCCCAACTTTTGAGATCGAGGACTGAAATCCGATCCCCCCATATTCTCTCTTTGCTCCAGCGGAGACACTATAATTTAACATCACCCAGGGGTTCCACCAGAGGGAGCAGTTTTAAAATGTTGGTGAGGGTTCTGCAGGAGCCTTGCAAGTGGCATGTGCCCAGAAGATGCATTAAATCAGCACACATTCCCTGGCACTCACTAGCCAGTCTTGCCCACTTGCTAGGATGCACTGACAGGTTCGGAGTCTCCTAAAGAAGTGGAGATTGTGGGCAACATGTGCTGCTTCACTCCTCTTCAGATGGACCTGTTAGTTGGTTCCCCTGGTTTACATTCCCCTTTTCCAAGGTTAATAGTTTTTTCCAAATACAGTAGAACCCTGATTTTATGAACGGCCAGTTATAGGAACCTTTTTTCTGCTGCCAAATGTGATTTCAATCCCTCAGCCAATGTTCAAGGGGCTGTACAGGTTTGAAAAGACTAAGAGATCTGGAAGCGAAGAAAGGCAGTTCCCTCAAAGAAAAATCAGGGATGCTGTATACATATACCATTCATTAAGGACACTCACTGAACAATTACTACATTCACGTATGCAGTGTACCTACTGTAATTTTCAGATTTCAATTTTATTAAATTTTCGGTTCCCAATTAGTTCATAAAATAAGGGTCCTACAATAATGCAAAATATCCTTGCTGAGCTGGTTCTGATAGTAATCATATTATACGGGCCAAATTCTCAGAGGGTGTACACTGGTGTAGATCCATTGAGTTCAATTGATTTGCACCAATTAGCCCCAGCTGAAGATCTGGTCTTACACTTCTGTAGCATCTTTCACTCCAAAGGATCCCAAAATATTTCACAAATTATGGACAAGATTCTGCCGTGGGCACCCTCCTGCGTGGAGGCTGCATAGGGTCTACGTGGCAGATGAACACATGAGGATGCTGCATGCTCTACACAATATGATTCGGGACAGCCCCTACACAGGGAGTCAGTAAAGCAAATTCTTTGCATCCTTCCCCACTCTTGGACACCAGAAGAAGGGTCCTATAACCACACAGCAGCCCAGAAATGTAGCTACTTTGGCAGTGGAAGGCAGCAATCAGGTGGACAAATGATGCACAGCATGACCGGGGGATGCCCAGGAATTTTGGTCAAGGACAGCAGGGCAAACCTGTACTCGTCTGAAACATACCATGGGATTGTTAATGTTCAGGCAGAGCAAACAGGTTTCTAAGGACTAAATTATTTAGTAAACATCATGGAACTTAACTTATCCACCACTGAAGGCTGAAGGGCTGAGTTAATCATGCTGGGATTTGAAACCATGGGTAGAGAATCTAGGTATTTTGAAATCTGAAGCTTAGACCACTATGCCGTCCTGTCCAGCAAACAATTCTGGGACACCGTCATAGTGTTCAGGGGAAAATTTGATGCAGTTGTTTCTTTTTTTGTTGTTTACTGATTAATCACAGAATGACTCTTCAGTCAATATACGCCTACTCCCCCTGCAACTAAGAATTCAAGTTCCCCAGAATTGTGAAACAATGCTTTTCTTTTTTAGTGACATACTTACCTGATGAAATTCTCCAGGCTCATGTGAACATGTGTGAGGACCTAGAGTAAAGAAATATACACAGTTCATCAGAGTTCTATGCAAAAACGCATTTAAAATATCAGCATTCAGATTGGCTGGAAACAGCTTGCCTGTAGCCTGCAAGAACTAATTTCCTTTACACAAACCAAAAAGTTGATGACAAATGCATTCTTTTGGCTTCCTTTAATTAGAATAAGCCAGAGTAGCTCAGAAGAAGCTGATGGGTCCATTCAGAATAGTCAAGTTTATGTAAGAGAATAGCCTCTTTTTTCCCAAACTGATCACCAACTCCAATTTCTTACATTTCTTGATGACATTTGTTTTATTCTGCTTGAAAAAAACCCACAATCTATTCAACAGATCCCAGGGAAGACAACAGATCTTTTTCTTCTCTCCTAAGGTGGAAGTCAGGAGTCACTCCCCATAATGGAGTTACATCTGTGCATAGCTGGTGTGAGAAGAGAATCAGTTACAAGAAGCCTACTGTGCGAGGTGACAAATTTCAGGGAGGGAGGATGTTAAACCCTAATGATGAAAATGGAGGAAAGGACTGATTGCTTTGCTCAGTTGGCTGAGCAAGGCTTGCTTTCCCTCTCTAGGAAGAAGAGAAGTCCTCTCTCTAAAACAAACAAAACACAGTCTGGCTCTCCATGGCATTACACCAGATTTACACCCACAAAATTCCATTGACTTCAGGGGTCTGAAACTGTGGGGAATCACACTGATTCACTGGGATCTACTAGAGAAATATGCTGACCCAACAGGGCTTCATGTTGTATCAACCTCTCCCTAAAGGAAAAATGCATTTCCCCACCATTTCCCCACAATTCTAAGCTGCAGGTACTTGCAAAGAGTTAGTAATATACATAAAGGAACACAAAGAGAATGGAAAGTTACTGACTTGGTACAACAAAGAAGTGACAGCTGCTGGCTCTAAATTTAGGAGCTGAGACAAGAAATACCAAACATTTTTGTAAGTATTACCAAGTAAATCATGAAAGGTTTAATCTATTCAGCGCCTCCCTGTAAGGGTTTAAAGTCAGAAACACTAATCAAACATCTATTATCGGTCTACGTTACTTGGTGATTTTCCACTTACCAATAGGACTACAGACCAGTTAAAAATGCCTTGAAAATTGTTGAATCCACTCCCATACGATAATAGGGATTCACACAACGTATGACAGCTAAGGGGAAAAAAACGAAGAATGACTGTAATGCTTCCATTTTCATTTTTATTGAAAATGTAGTTTTCAATAGAAACGGTAGTATCTGAAAGACAAATATATTCTCACTTTAATTTTCCTCTTCAGTGGCTTCTTAGAAAACTTTGAAATTAAGAGCTTGTCTACATGAACAGTTAGTTCGTGGCACGGTGGATTGGGTGTAAATCTACCCTGTTCTAGCCTCCTACATGCTAAGCATCCATGTGGACCCTGCTGATGTCCGCTAACATTTCGGTTGTGCAGTATGCTGCGTTGAAACAGGAGTAGATTAAAGTGTACTGGGGAAATCTTAGTGCATAGTAGCAGGGTCCACACGGACACTTAGTGCACGGCAGGCTAGTGCAGAGTAGATTTATACCCGACTTGCCATGAACTACACAGAATATCCGGGCTGGAAGGGACCTCAGGCGGTATCTAGTCCAACCCCCTGCTCAAAGCAGAACCAACCCCAACTAAATCATCCCAGCCAGGGCTTTGTCAAGCTGGGCCTTAAAAACCTCTAAGGATGGAGATTCCACCACCTCCCTAGGTAACGCATTCCAGTGCTTCACCACCCTCCTAGTGAAATAGTGTTTCCTAATAGCCAACCTAGACCTCCCCCACTGCAACTTGAGACCACTGCTCCTTGTTCTGTCATCTGCCACCACTGAGAACAGCCGAGTTTCATCCTCTTTGGAACCCCCCTTCAGGTAGTTGAAGGCTGCTATCAAATCCCCCCTCACTCTTCTCTTCTGCAGACTAAACAAGCCCACTTTCCTCAGCTTCTCCTCATAAGTCATGTGTCCCAGCCCCCTAATCATTTTCATTGCCCTCCGCTGGACTCTCTCCAATTTGTCCACATCCCTTCTGTAGTGGGTGGACCAAAAATGGACGCAATACTCCAGGTGTGGCCTCACCAGTGCTGAATAGAGGGGAATAATCACTTCCCTCGATCTGCTGGCAATGTGCCTACTAATACAGCCCAATATGCCATTAGCCTTCTTGGCAACAAGGGCACACTGGTGACTCATATCCAGCTTCTCATCCACTGTAATCCCCAGGTCTTTTTTTGCAGAATTGCTGCTTAGCCAGTCAGTCCCCAGCCTGTAGTGATGCATGGAATTCTTCCTTCCTATGTAGGCAAGTCCTAATCTTATAGGCCAACCGTAGAAAGCAGTAATGTCATAGGGTGGTAGTGTGGCCTAGAAGACCCCACACTAGACTAGAATTCAGAAGACCTGGTTTGTTTCACTAGCTGTAAAATGTGTTCCTCCTTTGTCAGGGAAAAGTGCTTGGAGATCTAGGGGATGACAAGTCTTAGGCCTGGTCTACACTACGAGTTTAGGTCGACTTTAGCAGCGCTAAATCGAATTAAGACTTGACACATCCACACAACGAAGCCCTTTCTTTCGACTTAAAGGGCCTTTTAAACCGGTTTCTTTACTCCACCTCCAACGAGGGGATTAGCGCTAAAATCAGCCTTTGTGGGTCGGATTTGGGGTAGTGTGGAAGGAATTCGACGTTATTGGCCTCCGGGAGCTATCCCACAGTGCTTCATTGTGACCGCTCTGGACAGCGCTCTCAACTCAGATGCACTGACCAGGTAGACAGGAAAAGCCCCGCGAACTTTTGAATTTCATTTCCTGTTTGCCCAGCATGGAGAGCACAGGTGACCACGCAGAGCTCATCAGCACAGGTAACCGTGATGGAGTCTCAGGATCACAAAAGAGCTCCAGCATGGACCGAACGGGAGGTATGGGATCTGCTCGCCATATGGGGAGATGAATCAGTGCTAGCTGAACTCCGTAGCAGTAAACAAAATGGCAAAATATTAGAAAAAGTCTCAAAGGCCATGAAGGACAGAGGCCATAACAGGGATGCACAGCAGTGCCGCGTGAAAATTAAGGAGCTAAGGCAAGCCTACCACAAAGCCAGAGAGGCAAACGGAAGGTCTGGGGCAGAGCCGCAAACATGCCGCTTCTACACGGAGCTGCATGCCATTCTAGGGGGTGCAGCCACCACTACCCCAACCGTGTGCTTTGACTCCATCAATGGAGAATCACATAACAGGAAAGCGGGTTCGGGATACGTGGAAGATGATGATGATGATGAAGACAATGAAGATAGCTCACAGCAAGGAAGCGGAGAAACCGGTTTCCCCAACAGCCAGGATATGTTTATCACCCTGGACGTGGAACCAGTAACCCCTGAACTCACCCAAGACGTGCTCCCAGATCCTGAGGACACACAAGGGACCTCTGGTGAGTGTACCTTTGTAAATATTACACATGGTTTAAAAGCGTGTTTAATGATTAATGATTAATTTGCCCTGGCAATCGCGGCCAGTACAGCTACTGGAAAAGTCTGTTAACGTGTATGGGGATGGAGCGGAAATCCTCCAGGGACATCTCCAGAAAGCTCTCCTTCATGTACTCCCAAAGCCTTTGCAAAAGGTTTCTGGGGAGGGCTGCCTTATCCCGTCCGCCATGGTAGGACACTTTACCACGCCAGGCCAGTAGCATGTAGTCTGGAATCATTGCACAACAAAGCATGGCAGCATATGGTCCCGGTGTTTGCTGGCATGCAGACAACATCCATTCCTTATCTCTCTTTGTTATCCTCAGGATAGTGATATCATTCATGGTCACCTGGTTGAAATGGGGTGATTTTATTAAGGGGACATTCAGAGGTACCTATTCCTGCTCGGCTGAACAGAAATGTTCCCCGCTGTTAGCCACGTGGTGGGGGGGGAGGGGTGAAGTGATCATCCCAGAGAATTGGGTGTGTGTGTGTGGGGGGGGAGTAGTTGGGTTTGTGCTGCATGTTAACCTGGAAACCGCAGCCCCTCCTTTTACATTGCAAACCCATTTTAAATGGCCAACCCAACAGGTCCTTGGTATGGGAAATGAGGGCGCTGCTGTTTGAAACCATTCCTACATATTATGAAGGTTAAAAAAGCCAAAAGACTGTGGCTTACCATGGCTGCCTGCAAGCCGAATTCTGTTGCCTGGCACTGCGTGAGTGATCTCTCACACCAAACCGGCAGGCCCTCAATATAAGAGGAAAAATGCGACCTTGTAACGAAAGCACATGTGCTGTGTAATGTGAACAGCAAAATTTAACGTGAAAGAGTGTACCCATTGTTCTCTAAAATGTGTCTTTTTTAACCACCTCTCCCTTCTCCTCCACCAGCTGCAAATGTTTCTCCTTCACAGAGGCTAGTGAAGATTAGAAGGAGAAAACGGTGGACTCGGGATGATATGTTCTCGGAGCTCCAGATGTCCTCCCACGCTGACAGAGCACAGCAGAATGCGTGGAGGCAGTCAATGTCAGAGTGCAAAAAAGCACAATATGAACGAGAAGAGAGGTGTCAGGCTGAAGAGAGCAAGTGGCGGGCTGAAGAGGATAGGTGGCGTCAGCTTGCTGACAGAAGGCAAGAGTCGATGCTCCGGCTGCTGGAGCATCAAACTGATACGCTCCAGCGTATGGTTGAGCTGCAGGAAAGGCAGCAGGAGCAGAGACCGCCGCTACAGCCCCTGTGTAACCAACGGCCCTCCTCCCCAAGTTCCATAGCCTCCTCACCCAGACGCCCAAGAACGCGGTGGGGGGGCCTCCGGCCACCCAGACACTCCACCCCAGATGATTGCCCAAGCATCAGAAGGCTGGCCTTCAATAAGAGTTAAAGTTTTAAAGTTTTAAACTGCAGTGTGTCCTTGTCCTTCCCTCCTCCCCCACCCCACCCAGCGCTTCCCTCCTCCCCCACCCCTCCCGGGCTACCTTGGCAGTTATCCCCCTAATTATGTGATGAATTAATAAAGAATTCATGAATGTGAAGTAACAATGACTTTATTGCCTCTGCAAGCGGTGCTCGAAGGGGAGAGGGGAGGGTGGTTAGCTTACAGGGAAGTAGAGTGAACCGGGGGGGCGGGGTTCATCAAGGAGAAACAAACAGAAGTTTCACACCGTAGCCTGGCCAGTCACAAAACTCGTTTTCAAAGCTTCTCTGATGCGCACCGCGCCCTGCTGTACTCTTCTAACCGCCCTGGTGTCTGGCTGTGCGTAATCAGCGGCCAGGCGTTTTGCCTCAACCTCCCACCCCGCCATAAATGTCTCCCCCTTACTCTCACAGATATTGTGGAGCGCACAGCAAGCAGCAATAACAATGGGGATATTCTTTTCGCTGAGGTCCGAGCGAGTCAGTAAGCTGCGCCAGCGCGCTTTTAAACATCCAAATGCACATTCCACCACCATTCGGCACTTGCTCAGCCTATAGTTGAACAGGTCCTGACTACTGTCCAGGCTGTCTGTGTACGGCTTCATGAGCCATGGCATTAAGGGGTAGGCTGGGTCCCCAAGGATAATGATGGGCATTTCAACATCCCCAACGGTTATTTTCTGGTCCGGGAAGAAAGTCCCTTCCTCTAGCTTTTGAAACAGACCAGAGTTCCTGAAGACGTGAGCATCATGTACCTTTCCCGGCCATCCCACATTGATGTTACTGAAATGTCCCTTGTGATCCACCAGGGCTTGCAGCAGCATTGAAAAGTACCCCTTGCGGTTTATGTACTCGGTGGCTTGGTGCTCCGGTGACAAGATAGGGATATGGGTTTCGTCTATCGCCCCACCACAGTTTGGGAATCCCATTGCAGCAAAGCCATCCACTATGACCTGCACGTTTCTCAGAGTCACTACCCTTGATATCAGCAGGTCTTTGATTGCGTTGGCTACTTGGATCACAGCAGCCCCCACAGTAGATTTGCCCACTCCAAATTGATTCCCGACTGACCGGTAGCTGTCTGGCGTTGCAAGCTTCCACAGGGCTATCACCACTTGCTTCTCAACTGTGAGGGCTGCTCTCATCCTGGTATTCTGGCACTTCAGGGCAGGGGAAAGCAAGTCACAAAGTTCCATGAAAGTGCCCTTATGCATGCGAAAGTTTCGCAACCACTGGGAATCGTCCCACACCTGCAACACGATGCAGTCCCACCAGTCTCTGCTTGTTTCCCGGGCCCAGAATCGGTGTTCCACGCCATGAACCTGCCCCAGTAACACCATGATTTGCACATTGCTGGGGCCTGTACTTTGTGAGAGGTCTATGTCCATGTCAATTTCCTCATCACTCTCGTCGCCGCGCTGCAATCGCTGCAATTGCCTCCTCGCCTGGTTTTGCTTTGGCATGTTCTGGCTCTGCATATACTCCAGGACAATGCGCGTGGTGTTCATAGTGCTCATAATTGCCGCGGTGATCTGAGTGGGCTCCATGATCCCAGTGCTATGGCGTCTGGGCTGAAAAAAGGCGCAAACTATTGTCTGACGGAGGGAGGGAGAGAGGGAGGGAGGGGCAAGTGACGACATGGCTTACAGGTACAGGAAATTAAAATCAACAAAGGTGGCTGTGCATCAGGGAGAAACACAAACAACTGTCACACAGAATGGCCCCCCCCAAAGATTGAACTCAAAACCCTGGGTTTAGCAGGCCATTGATTTCACGGAGAGAGGGGGAAGCAAATGAATACAGAACAAATCTGGTCCATCTATTTTTTACAACTTAAGCTGGCAGCAGACGGTGCAGCATGACTGATAGCCATGGGCATCTTCTGGGTGCTTGGCAGAAAATGATGTACTACGACTGCTAGCCATCATCGTCAAGATGGTTCAATAGGCCAGGAGACAAAACATGTCTTCCCATGTGCCTCTGACTGAACTCACTGAGGAGTATGACGACAACGGATACCAGTCGTAATACACCATCCACTGCCAAAAGGCAAGGAGCTGCTGCTGTGTAGCAATGCAGCCCCGCGTCTGCCAGCACCCAGATAGCTGATGAGGGCTATCAGTCATACTGCACTGTCTACTGCCAAAAGGCAATTAGCTGCTGCTGTGTAGCAATGCAGTACCACGTCTGCCGGCACCCAGATGACATATGGTGACGGTGAGCTGAGCTGAGCTGAGCTGAGCGGGCTCCATGCTTGCTGTGGTATGTTGTCTGCACAGGTAACCCAGGTAAAAAGGCGCGAATCGATTGTCTGCCATTGCTCTGACGGAGGGGGAGGGGCCTGACGACATACCCAGAACCCCCGCGACACTGTTTTTGCATCATCAGGCATTGGGATCTCAACCCAGAATTCCAATGGGCGGCGGAGACTGCGGGAATTGTAGGATAGCTACCCACAGTGCAACGCTCCGGAAGTCAACGCTAGCCTCGGTACTGTGGACATGGTCCACCGACTTAATGCACTTAGAGCATTTTATGTGGGGACACACACAATCGACTGTATAAAACCGATTTCTATAAAACCAGCTTCTATAAATTCGACCTAATTTAATAGTGTAGACGTACCCTGAATCATTATTAATGGACCTTGCAGGTGTCCAGAAAGCAGCAGAAAGGCTGTTATTCTCACCCAGGCTTCAGCAGTGACTCCTAGTCTTGCTTTCTTCTTTTTCTCCAAGAAATGAAGTAGCTGCTAAATTGCTCAAGGAGGGACAGATTCTGCAATGTTTATTCATGCGAAGCAGCACTCACTCCCACAGGTAATCCCACGGAAGCCAATGGAACTACTTCCACAAGTACTGTCAGTCCTACTCAACATATGGGTTGCAAAATCTGGCACGGAGGATACAATATGTCTGGTCGCTACAAGTATGCTACCCCCATCATAGCCCAAGGCTGAATAAGAAACACAAATTGTTCCTATCAACAAATGTTCCAGTAAGGAAAGAAATGGGTTTAACCAATATTTGGAACAGTTTCAGGTTGAAGGATAATGACAGTAACTTATAACTTCAAAGCACCCATGACAAACACTAAGGCCCTGATCTTCAAAACTGTGCATGCCTAAGGCTACGTTTTAGTCACAGGTATTTTTAGTAAAAGTCATGGACAGGTCACAGACAGTAAACAAAAATTCACGGCCCGTGACCTGTCCAGGACCCGACTAAATCTTGGGAGTGCCGTGGGTGCTTGTGGAGGAGGGGTGCCCGGGGGGCGGGCTGCAGGTGCCCGGGGGGGCTGCTCGGGGGGCACCGTGGATGCTGGGGGGGTGGCCCAGGGGGCGCCATAGGTGCATGGGGGGGCAGCCCGGGGAGTCCTGCGGGTGCTGTGGGGGAAGAAGCCTCAGGGGTGCTGTGGGAGCGGTGCCTGTGGACGGAGGCAGCACAGAGCTAGGAGCTGAGGGAGGGACCTGTTGCCGCTTCCAGGGAGCTCCCCCTTCCCCCCAAGTAAGCGCCACCCAGAGCCCTCACCCCCTCCCGCGTCCCAGCCCCCTCCAACTCCCAAACTCCTCCTGCTGCTGCTGGGAGACGGGGGGGCCCAAGACTTCCCCAGCAGTGGCCAGTGCAACTGGCCCAGGAGCTGCCTGAGCTCCTCGGGCAGCCCTAGAGCCAGCTGCATGGGCCGCTGCAGAAGTCACGGAGGTCATGAAAAGTCACGGAATCTGTGACTTCCGTGACCTCCACGACAAACTTGCAGCCTTATGCATACCCCTAACAGACATGAGCATTACCTGTGCACACAATGACCCCTATTCCATGCATTATGATAGAGGGTGAAATCCTGGCCTGGAGATTTGGGATTCCAAGATCTTGGGGATATAGATTAATACCAAGAGAAATGGGATACTGCCTGCTTTTCCCCCAGTTTCACTACCATAAGCTCAGGTGATTCAGTTTGCCCCATAACAGCCAGTATTTACTGCTGCAATACTTTACTCCCCTCTTCAGTGGGGCATCATTTCTCATTTATAACCTTTATGGTAAGATAGACTTTCACCTTCTCTGTTTTCTGTGTCCTATCCTCTTGATTCCCCATGGAAGGGGAAACTATACAAAACATGACCCGGCAGCTGAATTCCAACATTTCTTACAACGCATACAGAGACACAATTCTCAGGCCTGGTCTATACTTAACAGTTAGGTTCACATACCTGTGGTGCTCAGGGGTGTGAAAAATTCACATTGCTATGCCAACCTAACCGACAGTGTAGACATGTCTAGGATGACGGAAACATTCTTCCATTGACCTAGCTACTGCCACTGGGAGAGGTAGATTACCTAAAGCAATGAAAAAAACTAGGGCTGTCGATTAATCGCAGTTAACTCACGCAATGAACTCCAAAAAATTCATTGCGATAAAAAAAATTCAATGCGATTAAGCGCAGTTTTAATCGCACTGTTAAACAAAAGAATACCAATTGAAAGGTATTAAATATTTTGGATGTTTTTCTACATTTTCAAATATATTGATTTCAATTACAACATAGAATACAAAGTGTACAGTGCTCACTTTATATTATTTTTATTACAAATATTTGCACTGTAAAAATGATAAACAAAAGAAATATTTTTCAATTCACCTCATAGACGTACCGTAGTGCAATCTCTTTATCATGAAAATGCAACTTACAAATGTAGATTTTTTTTGTTACATAACTGCACTCAGAAACAAAACAATGTAAAACTTTAGCGCCTACAAGTACATTCAGTCGTACTTCTTGTTCAGCCAATCGCTAAGGGTACGTCTTCACTACCCGCCGTATGGGCGGGTAGCAATCGATTTATCCAGGATTGATATATTGCGTCTCGTTAAGACGCGATATATCGATCCCCGAACGTGCTCACCGTCGACTCCAGAACTCCACCAGAGCGAGCAGCAGTAGCGCAGTCAACGGGGGAGCCGCGGCCGTCGATCCCGCGCCGTGTGGACCCCAGGTAATTCGATCCAAGATACTTCGACTTCAGCTACGCTATTCGCGTAGCTGAAGTTGCGTATCTTGGATCGATCACCCCCCGTACCCCCCCAGTGTAGACCAGCCCTAAGAGAAACAAGTTTGTTTACGTTTATGGGAGATAATGCTGCCCGCTTCTTATTTACAACGTCACCTGACAGTGAGAACAAGCATTTGCATGGCACTTTTGTAGCTGGCATTGCAAGGTATTGACATGCCAGATATGCTAAACATTCGTATGCCCCTT
This sequence comes from Chrysemys picta bellii, assembly GCF_011386835.1. Classification (NCBI taxonomy): domain Eukaryota; kingdom Metazoa; phylum Chordata; order Testudines; family Emydidae; genus Chrysemys; species Chrysemys picta. The sequence continues at coordinate 6,615,658 of NC_088804.1, read as the reverse complement.
CATGCTTTGGCCACCATTCCAGAGGACATGCTTCCATACTGATGACACTTCTTAAAAAAATAATGCATTAGTTAAATTTGTGCCTGAACTCCTTGGGGGAGAATTGTATGTCTCCTGCTCTGTGTTTTATCTGCATTATGCCACATATTTCAAGTTATAGCAGTCTCGGATGATGACCCAGCATGTTGTTCGTTTTAAGAACACTTTCACTGCAGATTTGACAAAACACAAAGAAATGTAAGATTTCTACAGATAGCTACAGCACTTGACTCAAGATTTAAGAATTTGAAGTGCCTTCCAAAATCTGATCGGGATGAGGCATGTTTTCAGAAGTCTTAAAAGAGCAACACTCCGATGCGGAAACTACAGAACCCGAACCACCAAAAAAGAAAATCAACCTTCTGCTCGTGGCATCTGACTCAGATGATTAAAATGAACATGTTTTGGTCCGCACTGCTTTGGATCGTTATTGAGCAGAACCCTTCATCAGCATGAACGCATGTCCTCTGGAATGGTGGGTGAAGGGACATATGAATCTTTAGCGCATCTGGCATGTAAATATCTTGCAAGGCCGGCTACAACAGTGCCATGAGAACGTCTGTTCTCACTTTCAGGTGCCATTGTAAACAAGAGGCGGGCAGCATTATCTCCTGCAAATGTAAACAAACTTGTTTGTCTGAGTGACTGGCTGAAAAAGAAGTAGGACTGAGTGGATTTGTAGGCTCTAGTTTTACATCGTTTCATTTTTGAATGCAGTTATTTTTTGTACATAATTCTACATTTGTAAAGTCAACGTTCATGATAAAGAGATTGCACTACAGGATTTGTATTAAGTGAATTGAAAAATACTATTTCTTTTATTTTTACAGTGAAAATATTTATAATAAAAATAAATATAAAGTCAGCACTGTACACTTTGTATTCTGTGTTGTAATGGAAATCAATATATTTGAAAAGGTGGAAAACATCCACAAATATTTATATAAATAGTACTCTATTATTGTTTAACAGCATGATTAATCGCGATTAATTTTTTTTAATTGTGCGATTAATCACAATTAATTGTTTTAATCACTTGACAGCCCTAAAAAAACCCTTCCGTCACTGTAGGAAAGGTCTACACTACAGCGGCATAGCGGCACCACTGCTCCAGTGTCACTTGTAGCACCTGCAATGTAGATATGGCCTCAGAGTAGTCCTGTAATAAGTATAAGAGTGTTCTTTGAAATTATGTGATTCTTTTATCTTTGTGTTTGCCCTGTACCTCAGTCTCTCTGGGTCGTCTTGTCTCACTTCAGTATCATTCATTTCAGGCTGAGGCATCTCGGGATTGATGGAAATATTAATTTTCTTTTTTCTCTTTCCGGACATTTTGATTCCAAACCCTATAAAAAGAGATGACTCCATTTGTACAATCCTCTCTTTTCACAATCTCTGCAAACTTCCATGTTCAGCACAAAGACGTTGTTCCTATGACCCGATTAAACAGGGATTTTTTTTTAGTCCAGTCTTGTCAATTAGACTCTTCATCCAAAACTGTCCTTTAAAAAGGACTCTTGAAATCTGTTATACCAGCCCTCTGGAAAATGTGCAAGGATGGAAATAAAATTATTCCAAAATTTCTCTGTCTCATCACAAATCAAGGACAATATTTAAGACTTCTATCTGAAATATACCAACTGTTTTCTGTACAATAGATGAAAACTTGGAATCTTACTAGGGAAAAAGACAAAATGTTGACCTTTTCATTTTTATGTGAATCTTTTTTCTGGTGTTGGTTTTTGCCCTTCAGTTGTGCATTGCATTGTTGGAAAGATTTAATGTACCTGAGACTTTCTAAAACTGGCAAAGTATGGGTGTCATATTTGCATACACATGTGCAGATATTCCTTCTGCTCTTTGGTCTGTGTATGTCCTTTCTACTCAGCTAACTAACAAATCAGGTTCATTTGGATTTTCACAACTTCAGCATACTGGAGTTCACAAAAAACTGTTGTTACTTTTTATCTACCTATGTTTTTTGTATGGCTCCTATTACCATGGTATCTAAGCAATGAGTAAATAATCCAAGTGTGTATTCTTAGCCCAACATTTTGTACTTTAAAAAAAACTTTTGATGACATTTTCCTTGAACAAAATAGATAATACAAGATTTAACAAAGTGTTGCAAATTTGGCTGTTTTAGCAGGTTTGATTTTGATCAAAATAAAAGTGTGGAAATGAACACAGTCAAAACAATATCAAACCAGCCTGAAACCAGCTTGAGCAGACGGCTCCATGGAGAACACTGTGATCATAAGAATGTAAAAGTAATGAAAAAAGTGACATTGACTGGGGAGTTAGTCATGAACTGCAAAATCTCTTCCTTTATTCTCTCTCTTTTTGATATATATACATTTTTAAAGGGAAATCTTGAAAGATTCAAATGTAGATTTTTAGTTGGCAAGTGCAATGACTGATTTCACCCCTCAAAAGATGATAAAAAACAAGTGTTCATGGGAAATAATCACACACACTTTTTATAATCCCAGTTCAAGCTATACATTTCCATTATTATTTTTCCCAGTAAAACAAAGAGTGGCATACCGAATCCCAACCCTCTGCACAAAAAAGGGTCAGCTGGGTGATCCATTTCACGGAGTAGACTCAACTTCCCCACTCACTCTTTTAACAAGCCGGGCCAGATTAAACCAGAATCAAAGGTGGAGGTTGGGGGACGTGACAGGCTAGGACCCATGTTTCAAAAGCTCCCCACATTTTGCTAATCTGATCCCACAAATATATGAACCTATTTGGGGCCATATATTTTGCATGGATCCAAGCCGAGTTTACTCTAAAACTTTGGCTGTATTCAATTGTAAGAGTGGTACAATCGGAGAGGCTCAAAATCAATGAAAAGTCAATCTCTGACAAATTGGCCAAATATGGACCTAAACTTAAAGCTACATTTCAAAGAGAGGATGAGAGCCACCAGTCTTTCACACTGAATCAGAAGCCGTCAATTTTTAAACCACTAGGGAGAAATTTTGCAATTCATGGCTAAATCATCATGCGCCAGTGTTCATTAAGATGTATTGAAAACGTCTTATGATCACAGTATTCCCTATATTGTTCTTCTAGTCAGGCTTTTTTTCAGATTAGTCTGGTTTTGGCTACATTAGTTACCACCCTTCAACTTTAATACTGACCACACTAAAAACAGGATGGAATTTTCAAGAACGTTGATGAGAATTAGGCCCTGACTCCTACTGAAAGCGGCTTAGTGTTTTTCAAAATCCCACCCCATACCTTTGATTCATTCCTGGTCCATTTGCCAGTATGTCTTTGGTTGGAAGGGAAACAGAGTGAGTTTCAAAAATATCATTCTGCTTAAGTAATCAAAAACTGTGGGAACAACCCAAATCACCATTTCCCACGGTGTACCGATACTCATGTTTCTTTCAAACCTACTCAAAGCTTTGTATGAGCAGAGATTGATAAACATAGCTATAAACCCTGATACAAGAAAAGTAAAATATTTATCAATGATATAAAAGCTCTCTCTATATATAGTACAGGAGTTTTGATGTTGTTTTATTTCTAACCTGCACAATTAAAGGCAGGGCAAACAAGGTTTAATTAAGCAAAGAGAAAAACATGAATTCCCAAATAAAATGTAAAACATTTTAAAATTTCTAAACAAGCAAGACAAGGACAAAAGAAGTCTGCTTTCAGTTATACCAGTGTAAGTCTGGAGTAACTCCGGTTAAATCAGTGCAGTTACTCTGGAGTTATACTTGTTTACTCAAGATCAAAATCTGGCCCAAAGAGTGATTTTAACCTAGAAGCATTATCTCTGGTCTATTGAGTTATAGCACTAAAGTGAATGTGGCATTTGAATTCAAATCCAATATCCTGCCTCTGCATGAAAACAATTTAATAATTAAATTGTTGGCATTCAGAGATCATTAAGATCTACTTAAACCTAATTAGCACAGATATTAATTTGTCTGGATTTTCACTGTCCCTTATTAAGCAAAATGACCCTTGTTTCCACTCCAAAGAAAAAAAGGAATACCTAACCACACAGATCCAATTCATACTCACTGTGGTCTTCCTACAGTTTGTGGATAGGGCCAGATTCACCCCCTGGGCATAATGGAGTGCAATTTGCAGCTCCCCTGTGCTGTCAGAGTGGCTGCACTGACGAAAAGATTCAAACCTCAAATACAGGCAGTTGTGCTCTCCCCTAGGGTTCTGATAAGGAAGGAAAGAGAAGCAAGGATGGTTTGTATCACTATGCCCCTTCTCCAGGCTGACTTCCTGCTGTCAGCGACCCACTACCTGGGTCGCATCCGTGTGAACCTGTCCCAGTGCCTCTGGTTAGATCCAGTCGGCAAAGGCTTAGCTGAAAAGATGAGCCTAGCACAACATGCTGAAGGTTAACAAATTCAAGATCTGACACCTGCCTGAATGAGAAAGTTCCACAGACAGGGACCTTCCAACCAAGAACTGCCTGCATCAAGATCTTAGACCAGGGGTAGGCAACCTATGGCACGCATGCCGAAGGCAGCACGCGAGCTGATTTTCAGTGGCACTCACACTGCCCGGGTCCTAGCCACCGGTCCGGGGGGCTCTGCATTTTAATTTAATTTTAAATGAAGCTTCTTAAACATTTTAAAAACTTTATTTACTTTACATACAACAATAGTTTAGTTATATATTATAGACTTATAGAAAGAGACCTTCTAAAAATGTTAAAATGTATGACTGGCACGCGAAACCTTAAATTAGAGTGAATAAATGAAGACTTGGCACACCACTTCCGAAAGGTTGCCGACCCCTGTCTTAGACAGTCAGCAAAAACACTCCAGCTGATTTCAGCCATCACAAAGGAGATGGGCACACTCTAAAACAGACAAATGCCAAATCACACCCAGATCCTCAAAGGTATCGAGACACTTCACCCCCATGGGAGTGAGGCGCCTAAATACCTTTGAGATTCTAGGTCAGAGGCTTTTACATTAAATTAAAAATAACTTGCATGAGGGAAGCCAGTACAGTTTATGGGATGGAGGTATGGTCTCATGCCAACCAGCTCCACTGAAGAGACCTGCCATCAAATTAGACAGAGCAGTCTAAAGCTTCTGAATGATATGTTTTTAGTTTTAATTTAAATTCACTAGGGATGAAAATCTGGTCCTATTAAAGTCAATGAGAATTTTGCCAGAATTTCTCCCTAGATATTAAAAATATAAACAAACTGTAACTTCTTTGGGGCAGGGACTGTCTTCCTACGTGTCTGTACAGCACGATGAACTCTTTGGTGCAACATGTCATTCCCAGGTCCTTTCTTCACAACTTTGTAGTGGAGCGAGAGGTTCCCAAGAGGCCGGGCTTTTACGTGACTGTCCTGATTTCACCGGAGTGGTCCTGCATGCAGGGCTGTTGGAGGTTAGCCTGAACACTACCTCCTGCCAGTGCAATGTTATTACGCCACGGCAAGGGGGTGGCGTTGTCTCATGCGGGCATTTCATGACATCACGACTCAACCTGTCCCAGACCAAGGCTGGATTCAACCCAAATGCAAACTGTCCGTCTGGACCGGGGGGGCAGGGGGAAGGGATGTGGGCATTGGGAAGAGCCAGGGGCCTGGTATCCCCAGAGGGCAGCTGGTGTCCCCAGGGGCCAGCCTGGGTGCAATGGGAGGGGCAGAGCTGGTGATGGGGGGGGAAGCAGGAAGCAGTGGGTCCATTTGGTTTAGAATTAAAGCTGTTATACACTGTGTCTTTGCAGCACACCACTGAGTATTGGGGGGGGGTCCCCCAGGCACACCACTGAGTATTGGGGGGTCCCCCAGGCACACCACTGAGTATTGGGGGGGTCCCCAAGCACATCACTGAGTATTGGGGGGCCCCTAAGCACATCACTGAGTATTGGGGGCCCCTAAGTACACCACTGAGTATTGGGGGGTCCCCCAGGCACACCACTGAATATTGGGGGGTCCCCCAGGCACACCACTGAATATTGGGGGCCCCCCAGGCACACCACTGAGTATTGGAGGGTCCCCCTAAGCACACCACTGAATATTGGGGGGCCCCCAGGCACACCACTGAGTATTGGGGGCCCCCCCAGGGCACACCACTGAGTATTGGGGGGGTCCCCCCGTCCGAGGGGAGCTCCCCCTCCTAGCCCCCTACTGACGGCAGGGGGCCTCACCCTCACATGCTCCGCCTCCCGTTGGCCCCCGGCCCCGCGTTTCGACGCCGCGGCGCTGTCGGTTACCGGCCGCCCCCGCTAGAGTCATGAGGCAGCACGCGCCCCGCCAGCCCCTGCTCGCGCCGCCCGCAACGATCCATCGGGCAGGGCGGGGGTGCAGCACCCGCGGGGGAGGAGACCCTCCCCCCATCGGGCGGGGTCGGGAAGCAGCGCCCCTCCCCCACCGGGCGGGGCCGGGGTGCAACACCGTTGGCCTCGCAAGTTGCAACTCCCAGCTGCGCGGGCACCCATCGCGGCTCTTCGCAGCGTGTGACTGATGGCACGTGCGCGCGCACAGCCTCTCCCCTCGATTGCTCTCGCCTGGCGCTGCGGCCGGCCTCCGGGGTGGGGAGAAAGGGACGCATGCGCGTTGTCCGTCCCCTGGCCTAGCGGCTGCTTCTGCCTGGCAGCGGCTGAGCGGGAGCCGCGGGGTTGGAGCGCGCCGCCGCCCCGCCATGGCCGAAGCCTATTTCCCAGTGGGGCCCGGGCTGGGGCCTGAGGAGAATTTCCTCTCGCTGGAAGACATCCTGATGTCCCAGGAGAAGCTGCCGGGGCGCGTGGAGGCTGCCCTGCCCCGCCTGGCTGCCGTGCTGGGCAAGGGCGCGGGGGCCGGCCAGAGCGACGGCATCCCGGAGGTAACCCGCCGCCGGGGACTACAGCTCCCGGCAGCCACCGGGCCTGGCCACGTGACAGACCGGCGGGTGGGCGAGAGAGCGGGGCGGGCCGGGCGCTGACGTGGGCCGGCCGGGCGGGAGCCGCGCGTTGTATCTGCCCGCCGGGGCTCGGGCATGAGGAGACGCGGGGTCTCTGGCCGAGGGCTGAGCTCAGGGGTGGAGCGGGGCATGCTGGGAAGTGCAGTCTCCCCCGTGAGCTCGGCGTTGGGCGGGGTTACTGGAGGTCTCTGCTCGAAGGCGGGATTGCACCCGGGGGGCGCAGGTTTGGCCTGGGGTGCAATACATCGCAGTAGGCTCTATGCCCGTTTGCATTAAAGACTAGAGGGGCTGCCCACTGCTCTGTGTGGGCCCATTTTACCCCACCCCATAGTCTGATCTGAGATCTATGGGCTGTTTAGTGAAATTAAAGGGTAATGTCGCTTCAAACCAGTATCAGAAAGTACTTATTTATATAGCATACCCTCAGCCTGTAGAATGCAATTACTAATGCAATACTGTGGCTGGGGTATTTTTTTAAGGGCCTATCAATGTTATGCCCACTAAATATTGCAGTGAAGTGAGAATTTTTGGTAGAGAATGTAGTTACTGTTGGTTAGCTGTTTAGTTTAAATTCTGGTTATTGTCTAGGGACCGTGCCCTGCAAATAAATTGTATGTGTAAAATTACTTCCCGGAGTAATCCTATTGCGGGGAATCACATGAGCAAAGTTGCACATACACCTCTACCCCGATATAATGCTGTCCTCAGGAGCCAAAAAATCTTACCGCGTTATAGGTGAAACTGCGTTATATCGAACTTGCTTTGATCCGCCGGAGCGCGCAGCCCCCTCCCCCCCCCCCGAGCACTGCTTTACCGCGTTATATCCGAATTCGTGTTATATCGGGTTGCGTTATATCGGGGTAGAGGTGTATGTGAAAAGTATCAGGGGGTAGCCGTGTTAGTCTGTAGCCACAAAAACAACAAGGAGTCTGGTGGCACCTCAAAGACTAACAGATTTATTTGGGCATAAGCTTTCGTGGGTAAAAGCTTTCGTTTTACCCACGAAATCTTATGCCCAAATAAATTTGTTAGTCTTTGAGGTGCCACCGGACATATGTGAAAGTGTCTGCAGGATCAGGGACTCTCCTTGTAAATTTCCTTACACTGCAATATTGTTTTTTATTTATATTCTACATGTTACACATGCAGCTGTCTTTCTGTGCCTCATACTTTGGCACTCATTCTAACATAAATTTCATGCCTACGGGCTTTGCCAGTGACAACCAAAAATCTATGATTTACGTTAGTTTCCACTATTGTAGACTGAAATAAAATCACTCCCTTGTGAAACTTCAGTATTCATCTGAGAATCATGTTTATTTGTTATCCTGATCGGAGTTCATTTACCTATTTTTTGGGGGGGGTGGGGGTGTTTCTGTTGTGTGAATGCAGGGTTCAAAGGTGGAAATACCCCTGTGGCTAGCAAAAGGGTTGTATGACAACAAACGGAGGACACTTTCAGTGGAACTGCCCAAGATTTACAAGGAAGGCTGGCGGACAGTGTTCAGTGCTGATGCCAATGTGGTTGACCTGCATAAAATGGGGCCATACTACTATGGCTTTGGCTCCCAGCTCCTGAATTTTGACAATCCAGAGAATCCAGAGATAGCTCAGACTATACTGCAGGCAAGTATTTGAACCAAGTCTGGTTCCTTTGGTAGATTTGGTTTCCTTTTTCTTTGCTGCTGCCTCCTCCATATTTCCTGCAACTTTGCTGTAAACAACATGTAAAAACATGATTTTAGCCTGAGTAAGGACTGCAAGATCAGGCCCTCTGGCCTCAGATGTGCATATTCAGATACCAGAAAATTCAGTAAGATTCACATGTATTCATCCAGGAGCCGAATTTGGTCCTGTGAGTTTTGTACAAGGAACATGATGTCACCTAGAAGAGGAACCACTTTGATGCATCACTTCTTAATAACAGAGTATGCAAAGCATCTGTCAGAGATTGTACCTCTGGAGCATCCCGTTGGGGTGAGAGTGTGCGCCTCTTTGGTCCCAGATATCCTTCCCTGGCTGTACGCATCACGATTTTGCTGGTTCGGAGTGCAGCGTTTAGTCCTCTCGTTGTATATCTGAGGGACGCTGCTCCCCCACCTAAATGCTCACTTCTTGGTATAACAGCATCCAAAACAAAAAAGGCAAACAATAATCCTGCAGTACAGGCTCACCCCATTGTTCTCTGCAAGGCAAAAGTTAAATAGTCTCTGTGAAGAGAGTGGGGGGAGTCTAGGGTCTTAATTGTCTGTGTGGCTGAGTGCCTGGGACTGTAATAGAAAGAAAACAAGGTAAAGATGGTCCTTTTACCGTACCAGAGGGTCAAGGTGGCAGAGATTCATAAGCAGCCCCTGTGCTGTGAGACTTGGGGGCTCTGCTTTCCTCTGAGTGCCACATTGCCCTGAGCAGGGATACTCGCCTGTAAGGACCTGCTCATCTCCAGGCTTGACAGGCTTTGCTGGTGTGTTGGGCTGGGTGCTGATTGTGCCTAAAAGAGCTCTTTAACCCCTTCCTGACTGGAGTGAGGATCTGCCCCACCATAGTGTCCCTCCTCCCTGTTGATGAGTTGGGTTTTGTAGATCATGGCATAAATAAACTAACGTTCAAAGAAGTGTAACTGAAATGTGTGACTAAATTTCAGAGCGCTCACTGAGAGTTTGAAAGTCTCTATTTGGTGCTTGTAGAGCACCCAAATACCAAAGTTTTAGATGCCAAATAAATGCATATACTAGAAATAATAAATAAAACCCAGTCATATTTTGAGACTGGTGCTTCTAAAAGCATGGTTTCCAAGTAATCTTAAACCCAATTTCCAAAGATTATCAAGAGTTTAACCCTTTTTCCTTTCTTTGTAACTTATTACATCCTTTTTTTTTTTTTTTTTACCCCGGTGGTAGGGAAAAAAATCTTTTAAATGATCCCCTCTTTGTTTAGCTTTTTAAATGTATTGTTTATGTATTGTATGTTTTTGAATTGTACTGAATGTGAAAGTGTTTGAGCAGCATCCCAAGTGCTTCGGAGGCAGAGGGAGGTTTGTGTTTGGTAAATGCAATCAGGAGTAATAATAATATTGCCTTTAAAAAGGAGTCTCATTTGGCTCAATTTTGAGAAAAACAACATTAAGCAGCATTGTAACAAATGCATGACCACAGATTAATGGGCTGCAGCCGAGCAAGGCCCCCTGCTCCAAAACCAATGACTTCTCCCACTTGAATGGAGGTGGAATTATAGTTGTATTATGTTTTAGTAGCCTCTCTTGGCCAGCCACTAGAAGGCAACAATCATGCTTGACCAAAACTAATTCCACCCAGTGATGCACATACTTTCTAGCCAGGATTTTGTATACTCATCCATCCACCCCAGTTAGGTTAAGCTTATCCTTGAGTATGTCGAGCTCAGTACCAGCAGTCAGGTGCTAGCCCAGAACAAATCCTTGGCTGCGTGCATACAGACAGCATAGGGACTAGAACCCTGGATCTTTCAGCTCCGTAAGCAAAGGCCTCTAGCACCTGAGTTCAAGAAGAATCTTCCTTAGCCATTGGTAATTCTGCTTCTCTCCCTTAGACATTTATTGGCCGTTTCCGTCGCATCATGGACTCCTCCCAGAATGCCTACAACGAGGACACCTCTGCACTGGTGGCACAGCTGGATGAGCTGGAACGAGCGTTGTTTCGAGCTGGCCAGAAAGGGCTGAATGACTTTCAGTGCTGGGAGAAGGGGCAAGCTTCTCAGATCACAGCGTCCAGCCTGGTGCAGAATTACAGGAAGAGAAAATTCACAGACATGGATGGTTGAAAGCATGAAGGACGCAAAACTGCTACAGGGGACACTGAGGTACTCTGTGTCAGAGAGAAGAGAGACCAGCCAACCTTGGGAAGGGACAGACTCTTCTCCCAGTTTAACTGAAGTTCTTCTGCGCAGCATCTTCAGATTAGACCAAAGCACGTTTTAGACTAGAGGACGAGTATAACCGGAATACATCACACAATTGTTTTACAGCACACACAACCTTCTCCCATGGAGTTACGGTAATAGTTTTGGGCTTCATAGCTGAGTGGATATAAAAGGCTCTTCTGAAAGAGGGTCATTTAATATTTACTGTTTTTATCATATAAATAGATCTGGAATTGTAAACAGGGATTCTGAAAATGTAGTTTCAACTCTTTCACCCCCACCTCAAATCCCACCTTTCCCACACATACCCCAATGTGTTGATATGGGAACAACTGTTTCCAGCTTCATGATTCCAGAGGACATCCCAGTAACATGAAGAGAAGAGTGGTATAGACTGCATTGTGTTATCCCCTTCTCTCTTGCTATGGCTTAATGTGCCTTTGTTAGGGGTAAGCATCTGCTGTTAGCTGATTCTGTTGCTGCTTTAGTTTCGTATGTGATTTTAATGCTTGTCATTGGTACAGTGGAGCCTGCCTTCTGTTTGTCCACACAGCAGTTGAAGTGGCGCTGCAAGCTTTATGCACCCTACCTCCACCTCCCACTGCCACTACTATACCCAGAAAGCCCACCTCTGGGCAGCAGGTGGGAATGGAATGCCCATTCACTCCTAGATGCATGGTGGTTTTTGTGATGTGGACACCGGTTCGTGGAAGAAGTTATCCTGATTGCCAGTTTTGGCTAATGGTAAAGGGGCAGAGCTAATGAGTTGTTTCTTTCCTTCTGATCTATTGGCATTTCCAGAGAGGAAACAACATTCTTGCCATTGGGAGCGAATGGAATTAGAACTCATTAAACAGCACAAGGGTTGCTATATGGAGATGTCCTCAAAACCTAGCTCTGCTTGTGAGTCACATTGGAGGGCAGGAGAACACCCAGAAACACATGGTTCCCTCTCTAGAAAGCTACTCATGGGACCATTGGAATTGGTATTCTTGGGACAAGTCATTAGAAACTATCTGGGTGTTTCTTAGCCTTCCTTGGGAGGAAGCCCTTTAAAAAGTAACTAACAAGAGGGGCCTTCTCCTGAGAGGTGCTGAGCATTCACAGTCCCTGTTGACTTCATTAGTAGCTGTGGATGTTAATCAGACTTTCAGCATCTCTTGGGATCAGGCCCATGGAGAGCTAAATTTTGTATGGGCAACTTGTTCTTGTCCACGAATACTTAATGTAAGTGTTGGCTAAGGGATCCCCCAGAATGGGCAAGTGACCACTCTTTGGGCCTCAGGAGTGAAAACTCTGCCTCTGCAGTTAGTCAGAAAGGACACTGACTGCTGGATACGGCAGCATCTTCAACTTGCCATGGTCTCTGAAGTGCACAGGGCAACCTGTCCCACTGCAGGAGACGAAGTAGCGGCTAGTGGACTATGAAGAGGGAGTTCAAGCGTGCACATTATTAAATGCCACTGTGCTAAGTGACAGCATGCTATGAAAATGATGCATTTTTTTATAAGAAACTAATTTTAGCCTGGATTTGTATATTTTCTATTTTGGGATTTCTGCGCTGCATAAATGAGCGTTTCATGTGAAATAAGTTCTTCACACAGAGTGTCTCTCTGTAATTGCCCTGCTGCTGAGAATCAGTCGTGGCCAGGAGAAGAATGGCCACTCGGAAACCTTAGCCACAGGGTTAGCGAAGTCTTGTTGCTAGAACCCACCATGTTCTTCACACCACTCCCCAACATAGGAGTGTTACGTTTATACACTTCCGCTGGCATAGCAACATCTTCTGTTTGACTCCCAGCTCCCCTAGCATTTGCCACGAGTCACATTAGAGACACTGCTAGCATAGGCGCCGACTTCTGCTCCTGCCAATGGGTGCTCAACCCCGCTCTGCCCCCGGCCCTACCCCGACTCCACCCCTTCCACGAGGCCCCGCCTCTATTCCAATCCTTTCCCCAAAGTCCCCACCCAACTCCGCCCCCTCCCTGCCCCTATTCCGACTCCTTCCCCAAATCCCCGGCCCCACCTCTTCCCCTGAGCGCACCGTGTTCCCACTCCTCCCCTCCCCCCCTTCCCAGCCCCGGAGCACCCATGTAGTTAACGCCTATGACTCCTAGGTTGATAGAAGGCTCCAACCTTTGATTTTGTTTTTAAAAAAAAAAGTATAAAACCCGAGTGACAGAAATGTGTCAGTATTTAGGCTTAGATTTTGGAGTTTTTGTTTTTAATTCTGGGGAAAACTATTTGATATTTTTGATGTAAACATTCTCTTGCAGCATGTGCAGCCCAAGCATTGAAGCATTGTGGTAATACTCAAGAACCGGAAAGTGAAATTGACTGATGATGATAATACTGTACAGCAGTCACGGTATATAGTGCTTATGTTCAAACACATTCCAAATATTAGCTAATGAATTCTCACAATCCCAGAGGGGGAAACTGAGGCACAAACACGTGACACACCAAAGGTCACACATCAACATGATGGCAGAGCCAGAAATAGAATCCGTGTCCTGACTCCTACTCAGTGCTCTAACTACTAGAATGCAGGCGCTCCAAAATAAGAACAAAACAAACACAATCTGTTTTCATTGTCCAAGCTTAGTGAAGTGAAAACTGAGATCAATCAACATATATGATTTAGAAGTAATTTAGATTTTAAAAACCCAGTTTTAAAGGGGAGGAGCATTGACATGAAATCTAGTCTGATTGCCAAACAACACGCGTTCCCTAAATTCTTTTACCAATTTTCATGGCATGTTTTTAAAAAAATTTGTTTTCTCTCAAGCAGCAAAGACATTGAAATGATTCTGCACAAAATGCTGTCAAACGCACAAAGTGAACAACTTAAAAAATAGAGAATTTTTTTCTCTAACCTCTTTCAGTAATCTTAGGTGTACCTGTGACAATAGTAGGTACAAAATTTTCACATAAATGTGGTGGTTGGTTGTTTTTTTCCGTAGATAAATGTTCCTTTGATACTTTCAGGTGTTATTAATAAAAATAGATAGGA